>NC_042623.1:139888665-140574851 GCF_901001135.1 Rhinatrema bivittatum
AAGGCATCCTCCAGATCTGTCCACACAGCGGAAACATGTTTTGAGTAGGCCAACGGTTCTCAATGATTGCTCTGGTCTGCCAGTTGGCCTGTTGTAGAGGCATCTGAAGTGATCTGTGGGTTAGCTAGTGGGATCATGAGCCGGTTTTTAGTGGATATCCTCTATCACCTGTACGGTAGAACACAGATAAAAGCAGAATTAGATATCCCTTAGTGTTGGGCAGTGCGGTAGTTCACTAGATAAGGTTAGAACAGTCCTCCTGGACCAATGCTATCCCTCCACCTAAATATGAAGGAGGCAAAAAGAAGAGGTTAGTTGCTGCATGAAGGTAGTGAGAAGTGCATTCCTACCTAGAAGTCAGCCCCTAGTAATGTGCCATTTCTGGAAGTGGTCATGAATTCCAGACTGTGATAAGATGTAGGTATCATGACTGGATCCTAAAAACGTGGCCACAATATCCATGATGATCCCCATGGTATCGCAAACCACCTGTATACCGAGGGAGTGGAAGCCCTTGTGGTTGTGGTAGATGCGTCATCGTCCCCTGGTGCCCTTATAGTGATGTGAGTGCAGTCAATAGATCTCAAGACTCACATATTAGTCATTTTTAAAATAGTGACTTACACACACACGTACAAACCACACCTGTACACACTCCTAATATGCCCACGTTTTTTTGCACATGTTTTTACTAATAAAGGTGTATATTGTGCATATGTGACCCATTTATAAATATGGATTAGGCATGAATGCTTCACCTACATATCTATATGCATTATTTTTATGTGCAAGTTTTTGAAAAATCACCCTTATGATAGTAACTTTCAAACAACTATGTGTGGTGACATATGTGCATATATATAGCTGCAAATAGATCTAATGAGATATATATTCAGACACAGTCCAGATAGCAAAGTTAGCCAGATAAATTTATCTGGCTAACTCTGGAGGCATATTCAGTAGCGCAGTGTACAATTGAATATAGCCAGCTATCTTAAGTAGTTAGCCGGATAACATAAAAATGCAGAAAATAAAAAATACATTTTTGTGTCTTTAATAAATTTTGAAGTTCATGTTCAGCACCATTGCAATTTGGAATTAGCCAGACAAATGACAGGATTTGATAATCCTGCTGAGCTAACCAGCTCCGAGAAAACAGGATAACGTTTTATACAGTTAAAAGTCATCCAGCTAGCTCAGAAGTGGGGCAGGATTGTTAACTGATTTTCAGCATTATCTGGCTAATGCAACTGATAAATGTATTTGGCTCACTTTAAGATAGCCGGGTATATATATCCATTCCGCTGAATACTCCTAGGTGGCTAGCAGCTGAATATGGACTTCTTGTCTTTGGGGACCTATCTACACCAAATTTTCAGGACACATCAGGCAGTCTAAGAGAATCCTGACAGGGATATTTTTAGGGGGATTATCCATATATGTGCACATCCTTTAAATGAGCCTCCAATAGTTTTGCATGGAGCTTCTTGTTAAATTAAATAATATATTGATTTGAAGTAAAGGCTCAACAGAATAATAGAGCTGAAACAGCTGATGACCTAAATTGGTACTGTGATAGCAGATCTGCCAGCATATATGATGCTGTACAATAAAAATAAATAGCTACTAATGTTTTTCCACTTGGCATATTAAGCAAATCGAACAGTTAGGTAAGTATAAGTGGATTCTGATTGGTTCTAAGACATTCCAAAGGGATATCGTAATCTGTATGGACCCCGAAGCACAGCTGAATCTTCAGTCCAGGATACTAAACTACCATCTGTTCAACAATTTAGCCTGCCAGACTCATCTACTTCCAAAGCAAAAATATACTTTTTCTGGTGCAAGCAATATTGCAGCTCTAGGAGATGAATTATCACATGGAATTCTTATGAGTTCTTAATACTGATAGTCACAGTGCTGCAACATAAAATCACATGTAAAGCTAACTGTTCACGAGTGTCATTCCTATAGCAAACAATGTGAAATTGATAAGGGAAAGTGCATTAGCTTAACATTAAAATTCAGAGCATTGAAGATATGCAGTAACTCATTACAATCTATGGAGGCAATTTTCAAAAGGGTTTTTACATGCTTAAAGGGTTTTACACATGTAAATGCAGTTTACCCATGTAAGTGGGCTTCTGAAAATTGATATGTTATATTTACATGTGTTACTCCTTTGAAAATTACCTCTTATATATGTATCCTGAACATTTATGACCTCTTTAAAGCCACTAGGCCTGACACCCAAAAAGGGGGATACTGTGCATAGTGAAAAATATTGAAGTGGTCAAACCATTTGATTAATTAGATTTTTCTGCTGTGTGGTTCTGCTCTGTGCAGATAAAGTAAAACTAAATAGCAAATGCTTTTAAAACATTGCATTTTACAGTAGGGACAGTGATCTTAGGTCATTTCCAGGGATGTAGAGAATGTGGCCACATTCCTATGGTATAAATAATTTTTATTGTATATTTTTACTTTGAAAAATGACAAAAGCTACATTTTGCATGAAATCCCTCCATGCGAAGGAAGGAGAGGGTATGGCAAGAATGGTATGATACAATGAAGCAGATGAGTCCGCAGAGGTGATCGCCAGCAGCAAGAGCCCTGAGGAGCCCTTTAGCTGATGTATTCCAGCTGTTTTATAATTTGATTTTGCTATTACACTTTAAACGTTAGAAGCATACCACCAATCAAATACTTAAAACGTTGGGGAGAAAGAAAACACACTCTCAAAAACATAGGTTTCACTGGTCAAAAATTTTTTTTTTCAGTTATAACCACATATATAGCAATACAAATATGATGTCTGAGGGACCTACACTCCATGGGTTTGTATTTCAATCAAACTCAATCTGGTTATGGTCCATTTACTTTATTAAATTGTTGAGTCCTATTTTTTTTTTTTTAGATATATTTTTATGTTTCCAAATTTTTCTTAAACTACTGAAACTGGCTCGCTGACCCCACGTGACAATATCTCATCAGAAAAATGGAGCAATAGATAGGTATTCCTTTATAGCTCTTTATAACACAGTCCCATATCACTAGTCATGAAACACACTGCAGAGTAATATTCCTCTAATATAGCAAACAGTCCCACTTCAAAGTCATACTCATCTGATGCAGCAAACAGAAAGAAAAAACATAATGGTTTGTCTTTTTAATTAAAGGATTGGAAATCTTATTTATTAAACAAATCTAAAGCTTATATTTATCACTATTTGTTTAAGTTCAGGCATAGCTGGATAAATGATGGGATTTGAAAATCCTGCTACACTGACAGGTCCCCGAGCTGTCAGATAATATGTTGTCTGCCTAGCTTGGGGGAGGGGGCAGAGTGGGGGTGTTCCAAGAGATACTAGTTATCCAACTATGTTTGCCAGATAAATGCCAATTTTCAGCATTATCCAGCTAATATACCTGGATAACTTTATGACTGCCAAATATTAGTTCTAAAGTTAGTCAGATAAATTTAGCCAAATAACTTTAAGATAGCTGGGTTTATTTAGTGGTATGCCCGCACTGCTAAATAATTCAACAAATTTAGCGATTAAGGGGGTTATTTATCAAAGTGGTACATGGCGTTTTCACATGTGAAAAGCACCTTTAATGCATGTGAAAACACCATAGCACATGCTGCGATGCAAATTAGGAAAAGGGGAGGAGTTCTGGCTTCGCAATGCCATATTACACAGTTTTAACTACACCTTGTTTCATTAAGCTGTGCAATATGGCTTTATTGCACTTTGTGATGTTTTTTGCAAATAATGTTTTTCAGAGAGAGAGAGAGAGAGAGGAGACTAGCTATAAGGCCTTTATACTAGGTAGGTATTTATACCTCTATAGGAGGCCCACCTAGCTACTCGAGTGTGAGGGTTTAGGTATTAGTGTAGGGGTTAGGGGCCACTTTGACATGCAGAGTGCATATCCAGTGTTGCTCTCTGCTTCAACAGCAGGGGGAATGAAGAAAAGAATGATTTTTATATTCCGACAACAACCAATAAGGACTGAATTCCACAGTACTGGGTAAACAATAAGCATGGGTGTAAGCTTGCTGCTACGGCGGTTACTACCCGAATCATTAAGCCTGATACTTCACTTTCAGTACCTATCCAGAGAAGCTCTCTGCTCAACACGGCAGGGGGAAATGAAGAAAAGTGGATTTATATTCATATAACAACCAACAAGGATTGAATTGCATAGGCTGGGTAAAACAAATAAGCATGGGAGTAGCTTGCTTATTGCGGCGATTACTACCCCTAACCAATTAAGCTAGATACTTCACTTAAAAGCAGTCAAGCACTGCTCTCTACATTAATGGCGGGGGTGGAAGGGAAATAAAACCAAAAGGTTACATTAATACTTTACTTAGAAGCAGTTCCAGCACTGCTCTCTACATTAATGGTGGGGGTAGAAGGGAACTAGAACCAAAAGACTACATTAATGGTGGGGGTGGAAGGGAAATAGAACCAAAAGGTTACATTAATACTTTACTTAGTAGCAGTTCCAGCACTGCTCTCTACATTAATGGTGGGGGTGGAAGGGAAATAGAACCAAAAGACTACATTAATGGCGGGGGTGGAAGGGAAATAGAACCAAAAGGTTACTAAAGGCCAAGAGTAACAGATAAGTATGAGAGAGAGAGAAAATAAAAGTGTGGAAACTTGCTGGGCAGACTGGATAGGTCATTTGGTCTTCTTCTGCCATCATTTCTTTGTTTCTATGTTTCTATAACAGTGCACTCTTGTGAAGATTTGATGACCTTCGGAGTGAGGAAACTCACCCAAAGATGAGATTTGTGCAATGTTCTCTCAGCCTAGCTTGATGGACTCTCTATATGGGTAACATCAAGCTAGGTTGAGAGAACATTGCACAAATCTCATCTTTGGGTGAGTTTCCCCACTCCGAAGGTCATCACATCTTCACAAGAGACCACTGTTCTGTTCGTACTTCGCACTCTGCATTTCAAAGTGGCCCCTAACCCTTACACTAATACTTAAACCTCACCTCGAGTAGCTAGGTGGGCCTCCTATAGAGGTATAAATACCTACCTAGTATGAGGGCCTTATAGCTAGTCTCAGTCTCTCTCTCTCTCTCTCTCTCTCTCTCTCTCTCTCTCTCTCTCTCTCTCTCTCTCTCTCTCTCTCTCTCTCAGGAATTGTGGTACTTACCACAAAGTGTGAAAACTTTATCACAGTAATACCTATGTGAAGTGCTAAGATAACAGCCTATTACCATAAAACATGAGCCTCTGTATTTATTAAAACAACCTCTACAAGATAAAGATTTAGTTTCAAAAACCTGTTTTTGAATATTAGCCCTAAAATAATCAGGAACTGAATATTTATGAGAGGCCCCAACCTCACCTGGACTTCTTCTCCTAGAATATCTCGCCCTAATGTGCAAAATATATGCACATACAATGTGTATGTGTGTAATTTTATGCAGAAACCAGCTGTACTATTCTCAAAAGAACCATTTCTGCAGGTAAAACATCACTTTACCCACAGAAGTCTTTCTGAAAATTAACCTCTTCAGTTGCTTGCTAAAATGAAAGATCCAAAATTAGATTTCATTGTTTCTCTATGAATGCATAATGCTGCCATATTGGATTTATTATGTTGGGGTTTCCATAAAGAAATTAAACAATCTGATTAACTATTGAGATTGTGACTACAACCATATTACTCAGTAACAGATAGATTTTAAAAGCATTGCTCGTGCAAAAGTGATCCCATACATGCTATGTGAGCCACAGCATAAGCAATGCGAATTTTAAGAAGCCGGGAAGTATGCACGTACATACCTGTGTGCACGTGAAGAATAAGGAGACAGAAAGGGGCGGGTCAAGGGGGTTCCAGGGTGGAACCAAGACTTAACCTCCAAATTTTGCATGGCTGAACATGGCAATGCATGCCATGTTACCTGTGTAACTTTACTACTGGTCCCGATGAGGCACAAGTCTGTGGAAATATGGGCCAGAGGGATCCTGAACACCAAGGGCAGGGGAAGAGAGAGGGGTAGTGGTGTTACATTGGTCTGCATAGGGCACAAGGGTCTGTAGACCCTTTAACACTGCTCCCCACCAAAAAAACCACCAACTTGAGTGGAAAGTGCCTCCTTACAGTGGAAGATAGTATCAGATTGTTGCTCTAACAGATTTTCTCTCTCTCTCCCTCCCCCTCCCCTTCCGAGCATAAAGTCTCCACACATATGCATGGTCAAGCTCAATATGCATGCTTCTTTTAAAATTTACCTGTAAGGGAGCAGAAGTGGAGAAGTAGAACATTGTAGTATGAGTCAAGAGAAGCCCCGGGACACAACTTTTTTCACTGACTTTTTTCTACCTTTTACTTCAGACCCAGATAGTAGGGGTGTGCATTCGGATTGACCGCATTAGTAAAAAACAACTCATATTTTTTTTTAACTTAAAAAATTGATTCGACATAAACGATCGGATTTCCCACATATCGAACATAGATATGTTCGATATGTGGGAAATCGCGATTGTTGAGCCAAAATAAAAATATAAACCCCCTCACCCTCCTTAATCCCCCCCCCCCCGACTTACCACAACTCCCTGGTGATGGAGCGAGGAGTGAGGACGCCATTTCTGCAATCCTTGGCGAGAAGCATGTGACGTTCGGCGGCACGTCGAGTGACGCCGGCGTCACGTGATTCCCGGCTCGTTCGCGCCGGACGGCTCGTTCGGCCCAAAAAGAACTTTTGGCCAGCTTGGGGGGGTCAGAGGCCCCCCCAAGCTGGCCAAAAGTTCTTTTTGGGCCGAACGAGCCGTCCGGCGCGAACGAGCCGGGAATCACGTGGCGCCGCGTCACTCAGACGCGACGTCACGTGATTCCCGGCAAGTTCGCGCCGGACGGCTCGTTCGGCCCAAAAAGAACTTTTGGCCAGCTTGGGGGGGTCAGGAGGCCCCCCCAAGCTGGCCAAAAGTTCTTTTTGGGCCGAACGAGCCGTCCGGCGCGAACTCGCCGGGAATCACGTGACGCCGCGTCACTCGACGTGCCGCCGACGTCACATGCTTCTCGCCAAGGATTGCAAAAATGACGTCCTCACTCCTCGCTCGATCACCAGGGAGTTGTGGTAAGTCTGGGGGGGGGGGCTTAAGGAGGGTGAGGGGGTTTAAATTTTTTTTTTGCACATATGTACATATACCCAACTCATTGGATTTTTTTTATGTCCATATTGGCCGCAAGTGGGACCCCCTTTCGGACATAAGAAATATGAACATAAAATTTTGCTCTGCACATCCCTGCCAGATAGTCAATGCCATTGCATGCTGTTTCCTAATTGTGAAGAAGTGAATGACAAGCCAGAAATAAATTGTGATCTGTGATGTTGCCTTAAGAAGATAATGGGCAGACCAAATGGGCATTCAGTCCTTATCAGCCATCATACTCTGTTGGATTTGGATTTTAGATCTGATTACTCACCTTTCCAAACTCCAGCTCAAGATGAATTGCATTTCAGATATAGTAGGTATTTCCTTGCCCTATAGGAGTTACAGTTAAAGTTTCAATATATTTATGTTTCTTAAATTTCAGATGAAAACATGGCATCCTTATAGTTCTCATGATCACCATTCAAAAGTATTTAAAGATGTCTAAATTATTCCAGTCGAGATAGGCATTGTCTTCTTACAAAATTACTATTTTTATCTTTTGATTGTATATAGTTATTTTAAGGCATGATAGACCATTCATTTATGGAACAGAACAGAATGTATTGGCTAGATACTCTCCACTGCTGAAGAAGTGAAATTATCCTTATAAAATACAAAATAGACTTCACTGTATTACAGAGCAAGTCCAAAGGAAAAGTGGATGTTATTGAATGGATAAGCATTGGAGGCTAACGTAATTACTTTTATATCAAGTACACCATTTCTGTCCAGAGATTTTACGGTTTTTCCAGAGTCTTTTTATATGAAAAGCAGCAACCATAATGTAAATAAGTGAAAAATGCTGCATTGGTAACCAAACAAACTGAGTTTGGCAGCGTGTGTTAGGCTAATCTCACCCATGTTGATTCCCTCCGGGAGGTTCTGAAAGGCAGCATACAAAAGGTTGCAGCGGTGTGTTCGGAAACAGAAGCCGGGAGGAGGGGAGACAGCTCCTGGCTGCTAATAGTTGAACAACAAAACAAAACAGGGCTCAAGGGAAAAAAGCAAGAGAGAGAGAGCACCGGGAATGTTTTGGAACATGCTGTACCTGAGCTGCTAATGTCTCTTTTGAATCATCCGGGTCTGGCGGGGAAAGGAGAAAGAAAGTGACATCAGCACAGATCTACAGCAATGTAAACTTTTCTGAGAGATCTAGAATGAAAGTATTTAAATCAATGCCCGGCTAGATGGGAGGAAACATTGGAGAATCCCCTTATATAATTTTTATTTCAAAATGAAGTTTTATTAGAGTTTTAGGAGCTACACGTGGATGGTGTTACATAGGAAGTGATTTGAGCCAATACAAGTCTGTGGGGATAAAGGAGATGAACCAAGCACCTGGCAGCACAATAGGTCCCCTGAGACAGGCTAATTTGCATAACACAGACATCAGCCTTTCATGCTGAGGGAAGTCGTGTGCTTGTTTTTTGTTTTCAGTAAGCAGGTTGGTGAAAGGACACTAAGGAATGTAATGTGACAAGTATTCTTTAAAAGTTTAAAACTATGTTTAAGAACATTTCTAAATGAATAATATTGTCAGATTCTGCCATCTTAAGGCATTTATAAAGGAGTCTAGTAAGAGGTGTTTAAGGTATATTACGACCACGTAAGGAACTATGTTTTGTTTTGTGACATCACCAAAGGCAGTGATCTTCTAGTGCAGTGGTTCTCAACCTTTTTTCCACCGGGACACACCTAGCTGACAGTTCTCACATGCGTGACACATTGAACATGTGACTGTCACGAGACTATATGTAAACATACACTCTGCATCCACGGGAACCCCCTTGACCCCTAACAATGGATGCAGAGCAGAACTAGGGCATTACCCGTAGAACTCACCATGCAAAAAAAAGATATTCTGGTTCTGATGACATCTCAGTAAAAGCAAAACAAACTCCCTTTACTACCAGGCACAATAGCCCTTCCTTATGAAAAGACAGTAATTTACCACTAATGCATGTCCTATTGAGAAAACACAACAAATAAGATTGAAACAATTGCCTACATGCTAGTAAAATACTTCACCTTGGTCACACACACAGAACCGACCTTCACCAAGTTCAGAAAGACCACACATTATAAATATGGAGACAAACTGTAATGGAAAACCAAAAAAAGCCACTCTGCATGCAGTGCAAACCTGGAGAAATGGAGAGAAATAAAGCACCTAACACAGTCCCAGGATCTGCAATAATGCACAGAAACTAATCTGCACAAAGTTACACCTGCATTATTTATTTATTATTTATTTATTTAAGAACTTTTACTATACCGACTTTCGTAGGGCACATCACGCCAGTTTACAAATAACTGAAGCAGGTAGAAAATACATTGAACAAAGGGAGGAGGGTAAGGGGAGCAGGCGAGAAGGGGGAAGAGGGGGTAAGGGGTAAAGACAGCTGGAAATATAGAGGCAGCCGAGCGCGAAAAGACAGGAATTAACAATGATGAACAGTAAAAAACAATAGATATTTAACTATTTTACATAATTTCCTTGGTACATGTCCAAGGCAGGCATGGAACACATAACAACCCTATCTATGAAAAGGCTACACTACAAATATTAAATCAGGTCCTAAACACTAATACACCTCCTAACAAGCCAAGCTGCTATAGATCCCCACACAGAAATAATTGTAAAATATATTAATAAATGTTTCAAAGCAGCTGATGAACAGAATAAGGTCAAACAATTACAACTCATAAAAATTATTAAAAATTGTCCAAATATCAATAAAATATCTCAAAACAACAGACACTTCACATAACACTCAATAATTAAAATGGCAGTCAATCAAAAATAAACTTAAAATGCCAGCTTTACTTACCCTATCCAGCAACTCTCCTACTCCTTTCCCTTGAAAGCACATACCAGGAGCAGCAGCGGCTTCTGAAACTCTGTCCTCACAGTCCTCATCTTTAGGGCCCACAAGTCACACATACACACACACACACACACACACACACACCAATTAATCCCTACAACCAGTCTCTGTCTCACATACAGACACCAGTCACCACCCTGCTTAGTCTTATCTCTCCTGTCTCTCACACACACACCCAAGTCACCTCCCTAACCAGTCACTAGGGATGTGAATCGTTTTTTGACGATTTAAAATATCGTCCGATATATTTTAAATCGTCAAAAATCATTAGAGGCGCGATACAATAGGAATTCCCCCGATTTATTGTCAAAAATCGTAAATCGGGGGAGGGGGGAGGGGAAGGGGGAGGGCGGGAAAACCGGCACACTAAAACAACCCTAAAACCCATCCTGACCCTTTAAAATAAATCCCCCACCCTCCCGAACCCCCCCAAAAATGTTTTAAATTACCTGGGGTCCAGTGGGGGGGTCCCGGTGTGATCTTCCACTCTCGGGCCACGGCTGCGTTAATAGAAATGGCGCCGGCGCTACCTTTGCCCTTTCATATGACAGGGCAAAGGTAGCGCCGGCACCATTTTGGTTCCTGTCCCCCGACGTCACGAGCACAGGAGATTGCTCCCGGACCCCCGCTGGACCCCCAGGGACTTTTGGCCAGCTTGGGGGGGGCCTCCTGACCCCCACAAAACTTGCCAAAAGTCCAGCTGGGGTCCGGGAGCGACCTTCTGCATTCGGGACGTATTGCCGTATTGCAAAATGGCGCCGGCCGTATGGCCGTATTGCCGTATTGCAAAATGGCGCCGGTTTTGACCATATTGCCGTATTGCAAAATGGCTCCAGCCGTATGGCCGTATGGCCGGCGCCATTTTGCAATACGGCAATATGTCCCGAGTGCAGAAGGTCGCTCCCGGACCCCCGCTGGACTTTTGGCAAGTCTTGTGGGGGTCAGGAGGCCCCCCCAAGCTGGCCAAAAGTCCCTGGGGGTCCAGCGGGGGTCCGGGAGCGATCTCCTGCGCTCGTGACGTCGGGGGACAGGAACCAAAATGGCGCCGGCGCCATTTCTATTAACGCAGCCGTGGCCCGAGAGTGGAAGATCACACCGGGACCCCCCCACTGGACCCCAGGTAATTTAAAACATTTTGGGGTGGTTCGGGAGGGTGGGGGATTTATTTTAAAGGGTCGGGGTGGGTTTTAGGGATGTTTTAGTGTGCCGGTTTTCCCGCCCTCCCCCGATTTACGATTTAAAAAAAAACAAAACCGCGACGATCAGATTCCCTCCCCCCCCAGCCAAAATCGATCGTTAAGACGATCGATCACACGATTCACATCTCTACCAGTCACTGTGTCTCACACACACCTAGTCACCTCCCTGCCTAGTCTCTGTCTCTCACACACAACCCAGTCACTTCCCTGCCCAGTCTCTCTCTCTCTCACACACACATCCGTCACCTCCCTGTCCAGTCTCTCTCACACACACCCCAGTCACCTCCCTGCCCAGTCTCTGTCTCTCACACACAACCCAGTCACTTCCCTGCCCAGTCTCTCTCTCTCTCACACACACACCTGTCACCTCCCTGCCCAGTCTCTCTCACACACACCCCAGTCACCTCCCTGCCCAGTCTCTGTCTCTCTCACACACACCCCAGTCACCTTCCTGCCCAGTCTCTGTCTCTCACACACACCCCAGTCACCTCCCTGCCCAGTGTCTCTCACACACACCCTAGTCACCTCTCTGCCCAGTCTCTGTCTCTCACACATACTTTGCTTAGAGCCTCAATGCTGTGTTCCCCTTTAATTTTGCAGTGGCAGATTTCCCAGTGCTGCTGCTGCCTTCTCAGCCGCACTGAAACAGCAAACATTTATTTTAGAAAAATATGCCAGCACTCAAGCCTTTCTTCTGGCTGTCGGGATATCCCTAGGCTCCCACGGCCCCCCATCTGCCTGCTTTTAAGGCCGCTGGGAGCTCCAATTGCCCCATCTGTAATCAGCATGGCTGAGTGCCACTTTTACTTTGATCACGGCTCTGTCGCGCTCAATGTTGCATCGGGTGGGGGTGGGGGGGTGCTTGCGACTCACTGCCACTTTGGGGAATCCCTACTCTATCGCAGTTCCCTGCCACTTTGGAAGCGAGAAATCCTGGCGCCGCTGGCCTCTTTTCTTTGTGGCTCGCCGCTGTGTTTAATTTTAGCACTTCCAGCCCGTGGCAGCCACAGGGTCGGGTTTCTTCACCGCCATGGGCCTGGACATTGCCACTCCTCCCTGCCCCTCTCAAACCACCCCACTCCCGGGCTATGAGATGCCCCCCTTCTTCCTGCCCCATCAGCCAATCAGAGGCTTCCTCCTCCCACTGGCAGGAAGAAGGGAGGAGGCTTCCGATTGGCCCAGGGGGGCAGGAAAAATGGAGGAGGCTTCCAATTAACCCGCGGAGGCAGGAAGAAGGGAGGAGCTTTCCCATTGGCCCGCGGGGACAGGAAAAATGTAAAGGGAAGTATAACTGGGGTGTGGTACACCGGGAGCTGCGACACACCAGCTGGTGCTTGGCGACACATTGGTGTGTCCCGATATATCGGTTGAGAATCGCTGCTCTAGGGGATAAAAAAAGATATGTGCAGAGAAACTGGTCCTGTGAAAAGAGGCAGGAGTTTACAGCTTGTGCTCTGTCCTTGGAATCAGGGTAAGAGGAAAAATCCTGGTTGTTTGACCAAGGAATAGTGGGAACAGATGTACACCTCTGTTAAGATGTGATTGAGTAAAAGTGTGAATGGGACTTTGAAAATACGAAAATCCAGAGCCAGAGTAAGGAAGAAGTGAAGACAAAGCTAGAGTTAATTAACTGAACAAGGACATGGAATTTACCTGTTATAGTCAGGTGTGAATTATAATTTAAAGTGTGACTGGAAAACTGTAATAACAAGATTTTCAACAATATCAGTATATGGTAGGTTCCTGCAGACACATATCAGGGTCACATTGTAGATTTTCAAAATATATATGGTGAAATGCAGGAAGTTTCTCATTTAGATTTCTTAAAATCAGGTCAGTAGGTCGTTCCTGCAGTTCCTGGGGAGAACCAAAGAGAAGAGCATCAGAGAAACAAAGCCAGGAATGCATTGCTCTTAACGGCGCTTCTACAGTTCACCATCAACAATCCTTGTGAGCATCGGAGACAGCACACCCCAGCTTCATACACCTAACAGGCCGATACAGAAAAACACGCGGGAGAGCAGGCGAGCGCCTACTCTCCCGGCGCGCGCACAAGGCCACTCTCCTGGGTGCGCGATTCAGGAGGGTGGCCTATGTAAATTAGGGCCCATGGTAAAAGGAAGCGCTAGGGACACTAGCGTGTTCCTAGCGCCTCCTTTTTGACAGGAGCGGCGGCTGTCAGCGGCTTTGACAGCAGACGCTCAATTTTGCCGGCGTCAGTTCTCAAACCCGCTGACAGCCACGGGTTCGTAAAATGGACGCTGGCATAATTGAGCCGATTTTTAATTTTTTTAAATTTTTACTTTTTTTTTTTACTTTTGGGGCCTCCAACTTAATATCGCTATGATATTAAGTCGGAGGGTGTACAGAAAAGCTGTTTTTTCTGCTTTTCTGTGCACTTCCCTGGCACCGGCAGAAATTAACGCCAGCCTTTGGGCAAGCGTTAATTTCTGAAAGTAAAATGTGCGGCTTGGCTGCACATTTTACTTTCTGTATCGTGCGGGAATAACTAATAGCGCCCGCAACATGCATTTGCATGTTGCGGGCGCTATTAGTTTCAGGGGGGTTGGATGCGCATTTTTGACGCGCTATTACCCCTTACTGTATAAGGGGTAAAGCTAGTGCGTGTAAAACGCGCGCCCAAACCTGGGCTAACAGTGCGCTCCACCGGAGCACACTGTACTGTATCGGCCTGAAAGTTTGCACTCACAACAGCCTAGGTCTGGCCAGTCACTAGTGACATTTACTATAAAGACATAGTTGCAATGCAAAGGATTTAAACAAAAGTATACCAAGGAAAGACTGAAACAAAGGTAAAGAAAGGAAATTATAATTACCTAAGTGAAAAAACACTCAAAGACACTGAAAGATAGAGAGCATCACACCGCATCAATTTCAGAAAATACATTGGTTAATTAAAGTATAGGATATTGGGACAGATTCATTAAGGCTTTCCTCCCATTTTGTGTCTATGGCAAAAACCCTTAATGAATTAGGTAGAAAGTTTGGGATAATACTTTTATCTGAATAACTGTCTTAATGCATCTTGCTTCTTTATAAGAGAGACCTAGAAGAAAATGCTAATTCAATAGTAACCGAGGGCTTGATTCACTAAGGCATTTCTTCCATTCTTTGTCTATGGGAAAATGCCTTGATGAATCAGGCCCTGTAATAACTGTTCTAATATCTCAATTGCCTAAGATTCAAACAGGAATATTTTAAAAGCATTACTCGTGCAAAAACGGCCATATACACATATATGTGGGCCGCACAAGAAGAGCACATATTTTAAGAGTGGAAAAGTATGAGCATGTATGCACGTACTCGTGCAACATAACATGCATACAAAGAGGGCGTATTAGTGGTGCGGTCTGGGCATGACTATGTACACATGTAATGATGTATTTTAAATCAGACATATGCGCTGACATGCGTGCACTTAAGCATTCAAACTTGTTACTGGAGACTTATCGCATGGCGCCCAAGAGAATTTTGATTAATTTTTTGTTGTCAGGCCACTCTCTCTCGCTAAGTGGAAGAAGGAACTGCCAGTGTGGAGGGGGTATCAGACTTTCAATGCCAACTGTGACCCATCAGAGACGGATTAGAGGGGGAGCAGCAGTCACATATTTTGAGGGGTTTGAGACAGGAAAAAATACTTTTATAGCCAAATGTCTATAATCACTGTACTCATGGCTTTAAGGCGCAGGAGAAAGAGAGAGGAGAAGAGGAGGAGAAAGAGGAGGTATCCCACACAGAGACTCTACAGGTTACGGACTCAGTTTTTAGATCTGTTGAGGACGAATTCATGCATAGGTTCAGGAAACCATACAGTACCTATGCCAGCAGTTAAAGGAAGACCTAGAACCCACCACCCAGTGGGGCCACACTTTGTCAGCACATCTCAAGATTATCACTGCCCTAGCATTTTTTGCTACCAGTACCTTCCAAACTCCTCTGGAGGTCACGGTAGGCATAAGCCAGTCCACCACCTCCATGTGCATTGATCATGTGCGTGCTACCTTGCTAAGGAGAACACACCAGTATGTATCCTTCCCTCAGAGCAGACAGCACCAAGAACAAATCATGCAGGATTTATGTCAGGTGGCAAGCTTTCCCTCTATCCTGGGGGCAACTGATTGCATCACATCCCTATAAGGACACCAGGGGGAGATGAGGCTGCCTACTGCAATTGTAAGGGATTCCACTTCCATAATATGCAGGTGGTCTGAGATGCTAAGGGACTCATCCTAGCCATCCTCCTCAAGTTTCCTGGATCTACCCATGATGCTTACAGCCTCTCACAGTCAGAAATTCATGACCACTTCCAGGAGGAAGACATAATGGAGGGCTGGCTACTAGGTAAGAACAATCCATTCCCATTCCCATTCCCATTCCCATCACCATATCCAACCAACCTCCTCTGTGGGTGTCCCATATCTCTATGTGGCCTGCCTGTCCTGGAGGACAGCTTCAATGCAACCTAATCCCCTAATATACAATTCAACCAGATATCCTAAATAACAGCTTTGCTGTAGTTTCTCTGGCACATGACAGAAGTAATTCCCTCAAAACCTGGCTCATGATCCCTGTGGCCACCCCACAGAGTGCAACAGAGGTGCCATACAACAGGGTCCAATGGAGGACTAGAGCAGTCATTGAGAGAACCTTTGGCTTACTTAAAACTTACTTCCGCTATCTAGGCAAATCAGGGGTACTCCTCCTCTACAACCCACCTAAAGTCGTTCAGATACTCCTAACCTGCTATATACTACATAACTTGGCCAAAACCAGATGCATGTCTCCTCCAGAGGGACTAGATGAGAATATAGATGAAGAGGAAGAAGAGGAGTTACAAGAGCTCAGTCAAGAGGAATTGCAAGTGATGCATCAGCACAATCAAAGACTGTCTAGAGGAAAGGAACATTCTGATACAAAGATATTTTTGCAGGTGATAGTAAATTTATTCTAGAGATAAGGGCACAAAATGAAAGTGCTGTATATAATGAAACTAATGTGTCATTTGGTGACTCTTTACAGGTCTTGGTCTATGGGGGGGGGGGGCACTGGGCATCTCCTTAGTGATGGGCCTTCAGAGAGCGCAGGACCAGCCTTCTCAAGCAGCTGCCTGCTGGAGGGTGTGGCTGGTTGGGTTTGGACCATTGGTGGTGCAGGTGAAGGCTTGGGCTGACAAGGGAGCAATCTGTTGACCTGCTCCCTCCTGACAGCAGTCTGCTGCATCATTTCATGATGCAGGCCCCTCAACTTCTTCCTTAGCCCCTGTTCCTCTCGCTCATTGACCTCCTGTAGGCTGTGGAGTTCCAGATGCAGTGCGGCCTCCTTTTCAAGCATGCGAGCATTTAGCTTTATCTGGAGGCGCTCTGCAGGCATGGCCTCCACTTGTGGTTGTTCTGCACCTTCCTCCTCCTCTGTAGAAGACTCATGGCCAGCCTGCTGCTCCTTCTCAACTGGCTCCTCCTCCACCATATCCTCCAGCTCTTGATGTGGGTTGTCACAGAGTTGTGGCTGCTCCTCATCCATGGATGGCCCGAAGTGTGGCTGTGTCTCCTCCTCCAACAAGATCTGGGGCAGCTGGCATATGCAGTGCCATGGTCTTTGCTGGCTTCTTGGCCCTGCCTCTGACTCATCTCATCTCCCTGCACAGTAAGCATGGTACATATTTAAGTTTCACATCATAGTTGAAGTTTCACATCATAGGTGGGTTAATGTCAAAAGACTGTCTATGTTCATAATCAATTTAGATCCTCAAGTTCTCTTTCTGCCCTTCCTGATACTCCCGTGAAAATAGAAATCATGTACCCCTTCCAAACATATTGAGGTCTATATTCAGACACAGTCTGGATAGCAAACTTAGCCGGATTAACTTATCTGGCTAACTTTGAAGGCATATTCAACAGTGTAGCCACACTACTGAATATTGCCAGCTAACTATAGCCGGGTAACTTTAGGACAGCACTTTGACTCTATCAGAGTTAGCTGATTAACTTAGCCAGCTAACTCAACTCCTCCCAGATATGCCCCTGAACCACCCCTAATTTATCTGGCTAAATTCTATCCATCTAACATTAGCTGCTAGAAGTTATCTGGATAAAGGCTGAATATAGCCGGGTAAGCCATTTAGATGGATAACATAATAGTTATGAATATGGACCTCACCATTTCTGTACCACAGGCTTTTACTCTGCCAGCCTAGCTGCTGAGGTCACCAATTATCTGCATACACTCTTGAAAATGGTTACATATTGGCTCTAGATGTGGTGCACTGCAAGGTCTTCTATGACATTTAGGTCATATGGTGGAATAGGAAAGCTGGCAAAGATTATTCCATTTAGTTGGGTCTGGAGGAGAAGGGACAGTATACAGCACTAGGAAATGTTAAAATATAAACCTTATCTCACTCTCCTACTAAAAAGGCATGCCCTCTATGTGCAGACCACAGGTCCAACTATAATATCATGACACATACAGCAAACACATAGCTTTTAGTGCAGTGGCCTACTCTCCACACCCGAGTCTCTGGAGCCAAGGGGTGACTCATGCTCTTCTCTGTGGGCACTTGTAGCCTACATCATGATAGTAGAAGGACCAGGTATGCCCACACTAGCTATATGCCATGTACATACACTGGTACTAGGTATTTTATATAAATTACTCACTGTGTGCTGCTCAGGCATTGAGGTGTCCAGGTTTCCCACCCCACTCACAGCTGACTGTGAGATGGTGGACAGCACCATCTGCTTGGCTGCAGTGAAGATCACCTGTGAGTCAGTGCACTCTGCTTGCCTCCTTGCCTGTTTCCTTTTTGACAAGATGTCGCAGGTCTCGCCATTTGTAGCATAACTCAGCCACACTTCTGCTGTTTTTAAAAGCAGCATTTATTTTGTGTCTTCTACACTCCCAGATTTGTTCCCTCTAGTAGAAGCCAGTTCCCTCTCATAGAAGCCCACAGTTTTGGCCCTCTCGCTATAGAGAACACTGTAAGCTTTCACCACTTCCTTCACTCGGAGGTCAACCTCCCTGAGCAGGAAATTAGATTTACCCATGTGTCCTGGCTGCCCGAGACATGATGGCACAAAGAAAGAAAGATCAGTGACCCTCCTTTTATGGCCGGAAAGGCACATGGCATGCATTCAGGTACATGCACACCAGTGTAAATCATGTGCATATTTGCACATAAGTGGGCGGGGCTACCTGAGTGAGCATCTAGGCTGAAGAGCCAGAGTCTCTCATCGTCGATCTGGCTGATTTTCGGGGTAGACCTCTCTTCTTTGGGACCTTACAGGGCCCAGGCTGGGGTCTCATTCCTGGCCTCTGAATGGCTGGGAAATTCTGATACTTAAAGTGGATAAACTCTGGTGGGACTGCCGATCGCCTATCAACTACCGACGGTCGGCCCCTGTGACATAGTGAGGGCAAAGGCGATCGGCACCATTTTGAGTACTGGCATCAGATGGCCGGCATGCAGGAGGTCGCTCCCGGACCCCCGCTGGACTTTTGGCAAGTCTTGTGGGGGTCAGGAGGCCCCCCAAGCTGGCCAAAGGTCCCTGGGGGTCCAACGGGGGTCCCGGAGCGACCTCCTGCACTCCAGCCGTCCGATGCCAGTACTCAAAATGGCGCCGATAGCCTTTGCCCATACTATGTCACAGGGGCTACCGGTGCCATTGATCAGCCCCTGTCACATGGTAGGAGCACAAGATGGCGCCGATGACCATGTGACAGGGGCTGACCAATGGCACCGGTAGCCCCTGTGACAAAGGCTATCAGCGCCGTGATGAAACCGGCTCCGAGGGTGTGAGTGCAGGAGATGGCTCCCGGACTCCCCGCTGGACCACCAGGGAGTTTGGTAAGTCTTGGGGGGGGGGGTCAGGAGGGTGGGGGGTTGTTGTTAATTTTAATTTTAGCTGGGACAAGAATAGAAATCGCCGTATTAACGCATCGGGGCGCCATACGGCCGAATGCAAAGTATCTGCTCCCCTACGAATCCGAATCACGAATGCAACATATGGCGTCCCTCTGCACATCCCTAATAGCCACAGTGCTCAACCATGCAGCTTCTCTCCGTCTCCCATGGGACTTCAGAGGGCCGAAAAAATGTGCTCATCCTTTCCTAGGCTCTTGCAAGGCTGGCAGTTATGGCCTCTTCCACAGGTAGTCAAAGTTTCCTTCCTGGTGTTCCTCTTTATTTTTATGTTTTAAATGTTATTCAAGCCCTGCTATGCCCAGAGCAGAGAGGAAGCAAAGGTGGGGGAGAAAAGGGGGAGGAGCAGCTCACAACCCTACCATGCATCCCTGGTTCCTAATTCTCTGGAAGGGAGGAGATGGAACCCCTCTACCAGGGTATTCACCAGATTCCTAAAGGCACTATGAGGGGACCTCACATGGGAGATATTTGTTTTTTTTTTGTACTTTCCAGGAGCAGGCTTCTACCCAGGGGAACAGCCCCAAAGGACTGTTGTCTCTGAAACCAGAGGACTCAACGAAGCCAAGGGTGAACCAAGATTCTGGGAGCTTGAACACCTGTTTAACATGTCACAACCGCTGGAGACAGAGCTTACTGGGATTGGACAAGGACCACAGCTCCCTTGTAAACTCAAGCTGAGATTAAAAAGAGATGCACCCTTTGTCTACTGTGGAGGGGGAAATCTCAAAAGTAATGACTGGTCTAGCAGGATGTTAAGGAAAAACATGAATGCATTTATGGGAATGAGAAGGTGTGCAGAAAGATTTGAATTAGCAGATGGAAACACTGAAGCAGCAGTACATTGAAAGGCATTTAAAATACCAGATATAAATTGAAAGACTATGAACTGGGGAGAGAAAGCCGGTTGATCAAATGATAGTAGGAGCATCAATGTGATTCCTAGGAAGAAACAGATAGGAAAGGAGAGAGAAAGAGAGTCATTTGGAAAGAAATTGGAGTGTCATTTCTACAAATGCTTTGTTTATTCAACAAATTCATTGACATAGAAGCCATCAGGATGGAAGAGGACATTGGTTGCAGTAACTAAATCATGGTTCAGTGATAACCTGGGCTATATACTGTAACAGGGATTGCTCTTTTTGGAAAGGACATGAGGATGTATAAAAAGGGAATTTGTAGCTTTATGAAGTATCTCAATGGCTTTTAATTTACCCCAATTGAACAAGGAGTAATTTGAGTAGCTGTGGGATGCCTTGAAAAAAATCTAAGAGGTCTAATATTTATTTAGGTGTAATAGGCTGCTATCAAAAAGAGAAGAGCTGGATACACATGCTAGAAGTCATGCAAACTAAGTATAGCATGCAAGGATGAGATGGTGTTAATGAGGGAGGGAGAGAGGGAGGGAGTCTAAATCTGCCAGATGTAGATTGAAAAGTGCCAGCTGCTACATCAACTAGAAATATGGGGATTCTTACATGAAGATTTTCTCAAGTAACTTAGTAATTAGGGAGTTGACTTGGGGTGAGGGCACACTGGACCTGGTGCTGATAAATGGTAAATGGTTCATGGAGGATATGATAGGGGACAACCTGGGGTCCTGTGATCATCATGCTGTGTAGTTCAATATAAACACTGGATCAGAACCAAACTATTGTATACTGGAGCAAAAGTCCATTATTTCAGAAGAGCCGACTTTGAGAAAATGAATTTTAAGGATGACTTTTCAGGAGTAGGAGATCTAAGACATCTAGGGTTAGATTTTCAAATGTACACGTGGGCATACATGTACACGCGCTACTCGGTGCGTGCACATGTATGCCCAATTTTATTACATACATTCGCAGGCGCGCGCATGTTATAAAATCGGGGGTCGGCACGCACAAGGGGGTGCACACTGCACACTAGTGCACCTTGTGCGCACCGATGCTCGCAGGCTTCCCCTGTTCCCTTCCCCCTAACCTAAACATCCCACCCCTTCCCCTAACCTTTCCCCCCCTAGCCCTACTCTAACCCCCCCCCCCCCCCCCCGAAATTCTTATTATACCTTTTGTGCCTGCCTGGAGACAGGCGCAGTTTGAGCGCGCCAGCAGCCTGCTGGCATGCGATCCTCCAACACAAAGACAAATGGCCCTGTGCTGGAGGCCTCTGTCCCTGCCCTGCCCCGCCCCCTCCTCTGATTTAAGCATAGGGCTTTGAAGATCCGGCCCTTAGAGAAACTATGGACAGCAATAAAAAAGGAACACTGAAATGGCAACAAAGTATGTTTACAAGAGGAAGAGCATGAAGAAACCACTATAGTTCATCAAAGATGTAGGAGAAAAAGAGCAAAAAAAAAAAAAAATAGCATTCATGAAATACAGACAGACACAGAATGAGGAGGATAAGCCTAAACACCAGGATAAACAAAGAAAGGCAGGAAGGACAGTTAGGCAAAGGATAAAATGGAGAAGTATATTATCTAATTAGTGTAGGCAAGGGAATTAAAAAAAAATACTTAAGTCAAACAGGAATAGCAAAAGGGTAACAATAAGAAGGAAGACAGATGTAGGGAAGAAAAGCATTAGAAGAAAGCAGCTATTTAAAAAAAAATACTTTGGCTCAGTATTTACATTAGAAGGAAAAAAAAAAGTTATGAACCGAAAGACAAGACAGGAGCCTTTTGAGTCATTATTTAAATGTTATGAAATCTCAGGAAAAAGCAAACTGTAGGTTTATTTCCTGGATATTTTTTTCAGCTTATTTTATGAAGATTGACTCTGACAAGGGTAACTTGCAGGAACAAGGTACTGAGAAATAGCAAAGGCAGAAAAACAATCTTTCCTGTCTCTATTCATTTAGGACAATTTGTATGAATGTTACCATTTCAACTAAGCAGAGTGTAAGCATGCATAGATAACATGCTGCTTTCAGTAACAAGACTGACTCTTCAGAAATTAGTAACATATTCTAATCTGAATGCCCTTTAGTGCACTGGGTGACCAGAAAGCTTCAAGCTCATAAGGAGATTTTTGTTCAGTTATAAAGCAATATGAAAGTCTGGTCACTCCAGAACTTATTTAGGTTGAAATAATCTCCATACCTGCGAACTCTCCAGATTTGGCCCGGAGACGCCAGAATTCTGAAAGAATTGCTGGGACTCATGGCCAACACACAAAAACTCCAGGTGCCCTGCTGCAGAAGGTTGGAAGAAAAAACAAGTGAAGCAGGGCAGGCCTGAAGGAGGAGGAGCGTCAGCAGCCATGCTGCAGGAGGATGAGGGGGCCGTGCAATAGGAGGAACAAGCAAGATTGTAGTCCCTCTCCCACAGGGAACAAGGAACTGTAGATGCGGGAAGAGCAGCAAGCAGCAGCATTGGACTGTGCCGGGAAATTGAAACAAGGGCAGAGAGGGCCCGAAGCTGCAGAAGGAGGAGAAAGTGGAGTGCTTGCCCTACGGGCCTGGAGAAATGATGATCGAGGTGAGAAGAGAGATTGAGAGTTCATGTGTGTGTGTGTGTGTGTGTGTGTGTGTGTGTGTGTGTGTGTGTGGGGAAGAGGGAGAGAAGTGAATGTGTGCGTGTGTATGCATGTATGGGGGTGTGGGGTGTGGAAAAGGGAGAGGAGTGAATGCATGCATGTGTGCAGAAGACAGAGAGAAATGAGCATGTGTGAAAAAGGGAGAGGAGTGAGTGTGCATGAGTGTGAAAAAGAGAGAGGAGTGAGTGTATGTGTGTGTGTGTGTGTGAGTGCATGCATGTGTATGATAGAGAAGTGTGTGCATATGTGAGAAAGTGCATGTGTGTGGATGAGAGAGAGAAGTGAATAAGTAAATAAGAATGAGCATGTATGTGTGAACATGTGAGTGTGCCAATACGAGAGACAGTTTGTGCCGCATGCTTCTACCTGTGACGGGAAATCAAACGTTCCCAGATATGATCATCTCCTGCAGGGTCAATGCTAACATATAACTAAGGTCCCAGAGTACATATCCTTTTGATGAATGCTAGTCTAGGTTCTAGTAGAGTTAGTGTTTTTTGTGAAAAGGATCCTGATGGTAGACTTCAGAATTTACAGAATTAATCCTATAATAGTATCTACAAACAAGGGCTTAATGCACATCATGAGCTTCAGGTCTCTAGGCCAATAGCAATTGAATATCGGGTATCCTTCAAATATTTACTGTTGTAGAAGGGACTAGCTGAACGCTGTTTATGCTGTTTTGAAACACCCAAATATTTATTTGGAAAGGCCCTAAAAAAGATATTTGGAGCATGCAGGAGATTGGGCTCATCCAATCCTCTAGGCATATGCATTTTAATGCAATTTCCCATTTAGTCTCAATTCATTTTTAAAACAAAGTGAAATAAAAATTAATGAAATTTCATTTGTTTTTCATCCTTTTCATTTAAAAAAAAAATGATGCTATAAAAAATAATGCTCCTGGGCCCCCCTGCTGATTCCTTTACCACCCCAAACCCTCTTACCACATTGATGTTCTTCACGAAGTAGGAGGGATCCACAGTCACACCTGGGCTGCTAGTGCTATGATTAAAAATGGCACCAACATACTAAGGGCCGGGGACATTTTAAATTTCTTCCATATAAAATATTGCTGGCCAAGCCCAAGCCCAGGTTGACCCTGTTTGTACAGAAGAAATTAAAAATGTTGCCAACCTCAGTCTGCCGGTGCCATTTTTTTATCATAGCACTAGTGGGTCAGGAGTAACTGGAGATTGTTCCTGCTCTGGTGAGACCTCACTTGGAATACTGTGTACAATTCTGGAGACCACACCTTCAAAAAGATATAAATCAGTTGGCGTCAGTCCAGAGGGTGGCTACTAGAATGATCAGTGATTTTTGCTCTAAAGCATTTAGGGATAGCCTCAAAAATCTAAACATATACACCCTAGAGGAAAGGCAAAATAGGGGAAATATGATAGAGACATTGAAATAACTCAAAAGTTTCCATGCACAGGAAGCAAGCAGTTTTCATTGGAAAGGAAACTCTAGAACAAGGGGTCATGGGATAAAGGGTGAATGGGGGTAACCTTAGGAAATATTTATTTTCAGAGAGGGTAGTGGGGAGGCATGGAATGACTGCCCAGTGGAGGTGGTGGAGACAAAAAGTATGTGATAGATGCAGGAGATACCTGAGGGAGTGATGGGAATAGTAAAGGCTTGATAAATTAGAGAGATGGGCAGATGTGGCATATGGTCTTTTTCTGCCTTCATATTTCTACGTTTCTTTCAGAATAAGTTTGCTCAGTTTAATTAAATTCAATGCAATAATTGTGGACTCACTCATCAATGGCTTAATCATCGATCAATCACTTAAAAAGAGCTGACAGTTCAAAGTAGAGTTTTAATTTGTAATTATTGCGTTCCTCTTCCAATAGCACATAACATTATTTTTAAATTTTTTGATATGCAATTAAAAACTTATCTAAGCATAAGCTGGAAAGGCTTTGCTTCAAATATAACACAGATGTGAAGTCTTTCTTAACAGCCAGATGCTGGCTGCATTTTGAACTTTTGCCTTCTTCAGGGGACACTGCATACTGACTCAACTCTGGTAAGTGGTAAGTACCATCTTGTTTATTGATGGAAAGATGAACATTTTTATAGGGCCCTTCAGGTCCTGCAAAATAGACAATCAGGAATGAGAAGCTGAAAAAGACCAATTGCCGAACCCCAAAGCTGGCCAATCTTAAACCCAGCTACAGTTCTATAAAACATACAAACTCTCCTCTTACATAAAAAAATAAAAAAATGAAATAATCAAAAACCAATTTAGTTCTTCATTTAATCCATAGGGTGCCACAGTAAGTTTCTTTACCTACGTTGGTCTCCTGATGTCCAAAGGGTTCTGCTTTGACCCCTAAACCAGGAGCTGGCACTTCACTGGGTCCAGTCAATCGAAAAATATTTACAAAAATACATATTAATGGAATTAGTCTGAAAGCAAAGCAAAGTATTAGTCCTAGTACTAATTGTATCCATCAACAAAGTATGTGGACTGGAACCTACCCTTCTCACGCAGTGGCCTATTTATGAAAGCACAATATTGGACTGTGGGGAAAATACTGTGAAATTCACTAATATGTAGAACTAAGAACTTGCAGTTTAGTGAATCCAAAGTAATATTTCACATGTTCCCAACTAAGGCAATGCACTATGGTGGCCCTCCATCCCATGGCTGCCATGTTTTAAAGGCACTACACCCACCTAGAAAGGTCCCTCCACCAGAGTGTCCCGAAAATCAGTGTCAATCTAGTAGAAACAGTTTCTCCAAACCTCCCTCTCACACCTCAGCCCATAAAAAAAAAAAATTGTTAGAAGCCTTCTTAGGCCCTATCATCAGTTAAAAAGAGAGATCCCCTTGAATTGCCCTTATAGGTCTCTCCCCCCATAACTTATTTTAAATTCTGGTGGTCTAGTGGGGGTGGAATGATCCCCCCTCACTTGCGCCCTATCAGTGCCATTTTTCAATATGGCTCAGGCTAACCCAGATGTCAGCTGACCCCAAACACCATTTTGTTTCCTCTCATATTAATGTGTAAATCGGGGAAAGAGTATGGTAAACTGAAAATGGGGACAAAGTGTGGTGGTTTTGAGGTTAATTTGTATACATGTTGGGACTGCATATCAGCATTTCCTGCCCCTTGTTAAGGCATTACGATGTGTTATGTAAATTTATTTTCAAATACTGTATTTCAGGGCTTTTTTCTAGGTTTTATTTGGAAGTGCTATTTTATTGATTATGCATAATGTTTTATTTGTTTACCTGATTAATTTGAATTATATGTATTTTACATTTGCTGATTGTTAGTTTGTGATGTGGAGTGTACCTTGCTTTTGAGTTTGTAACTGATTAAGTAACAAATGTTTTAAATAAATAAATGTTAGCATTTGTTATCTGATTGCAATGCACCTTTTTGTTTTCTGTGTATGTAATCTGGTTTTCCCTACTGATTCAATGGAAATAAATATTTCAGAGAGTTTGCAAAGAAGATGGTGTGGAGATTGATATGTGTGTGGGCACTTTTGGCTTCATGCCTCTGGCTCATGCTCATGTCACAGCCTGTACATACTCAGCACTTCTATGCTGATCTTGTGCATCGCAAAATAAGCATAGAGGAATTGCTAGCCCCATGAGTTCTGAATCCTGCAAGGCCAGCACAGAGGGCGAGCAGCCAAGCAGGCTTCATCTTACAAACATCCATGTGGGTTCATCTTACAAACATGCTCAGCATGTTTTCCCCAGTTTTTTCTATAGGGGTACAATGTCACCTAAATAGCTTAGTATTCCAAAAAATGGAACAATGAGGTTCATGCATAATGTAATGAACCAGTTAATGCACTCCACAGCTTGGAGCTGGTTAGCAGGCCTGGTGCTACCAGGTGTGCAAATCAAGCATTGCACAGAGCACCACACACATTGGAGGGAGGGTTGGCAGAAGTGAGGAAGGGGGCCAATAAAGAAAGAAGAGAGAAGTCTGTGTGGCCACCAGTGGACCCCATCTCACTGGTGGCTGAATAAAGAAGAGAGGCCAGGAAAGGCCACTGGTGGGCCCCATCCCTCTGGCACATGACAGGAACACATCTAGAGCAGAAGATGGAACCTGCTCTGTTGCTTGCCCTCTGTGCTGACGCAGCAGTATTTAGATCTTGTGGATCTAGTAATTTCTCTATGCTTATTTCGCGATGCGCAAGATCAGCATAGAAGTACTAGCCCTATTAATTTTGAATACTGCAGGGCTCGCATAGAGGACAAGCAGCAGAATAGGCTCCTGCAACAGTGAATTGGCTCAAATAAACACATGGCAGCAGCAATTTAGCGGAGGAGTAAGAATTGTTGACAAAAGAGTGATCCTGCCTGCCTTGGTTATGCATGTGTGTGTGTGTGTGTGTGTGTGAATGGGAACCTTCCTGGGTTGTGTGTGTATATATGTGTGTGTAAATGGGAGTCTATGTGTGTGAAGAAAGTTTGTGCTGCCCCACTAATCCATGATAATCTCAGGGTGACTAGAAATCAAATGTTCTCAGGTATGAAGAGCTGGGGGGGGGGGGGGAGGTGTTCTATCCTTATTAATTTTAAATTATTGAATGCCTAAAGTATCTGCCATTTTAAAATATTTTAATGATTTTTGGAAAATTTTTAAAACCTTTTGTATGAGTATTTAATTTGGATGTTATTCTATTCATCAATGTGTTGTAAATATTCCTTTTAATAGTATGGTTTTACTACTATGATTGATTTATATTTCTTGATTTTGTTTGATGATTTATGAGGACTGGTTATGTTTGTTTTCCATTGATGTATTGCATACAGAGTCTGCCTTATTGCTGTTTCCAGTTCAGTTTCTGTCTTCTCATTTCTGTTTCTATTTTATGGTCTCTTTATTCTATATTTGGTCAGAGTCTGTCTGTGCTCTGCATGTCTAATCAGGTGGAGTATTCTGCTAGCATGTAGTTTCTATGTGTAAGGGGGTGCACATTTTCTGCCCATAGGAAAATGTTCCTGCCCTTTACAACCATTGAGCATGTGGTCCGAGTGCCCTCAGTATGATAGAGGTTTCACCAGACCTTGCCTGCCTATAAGGTCAGTGTAGTATCAGAGTGCTAAGGAGGAGGAGGGGTGCTAGGATAGTATAAAATCCCTGCTTCCCCATGAGCAGGAGGGCTTTCTGAGGAGATGATTCTAAGATCTGATGGGGTTACAGCTACCTCTTCCCAAAGTGGCACCATAGGGCCTGTCTCTCTACAGAGAGGATCCAGAGGAGTTTGAGGGAGACGATTCTAAGAGACAGGTTTTGGAAATCCAGAAGTTGGAGGGTCCTGAAAGCTGGGGACAAATGTACTAGGTGTCAGTGGAAGGAGAGCTTGCTGAGAAAGTCTACCAGAATGAAGTTGGGAGCACTAAGGAAAATAGGATTTCCCTGGAGAGTTGGTGAACAAGTGTATTGGAAGGTGCCAGAGGAAGGGCAGCCTGCTTGGGAAAGTTCACCAGAGTTTGATTCTGCTTTGATCAGCTGGAGATTCCAAAGAAGAGAGAGGGTGAGAGAAAGAGACAAGGACCTTGGAGGAAAAGATTACAAACTAGCAGCAGGTACTCGGAGGGCCCAGGGTGGAAGGTGTCCCAAAGGGCTTACCTTAGGGAGAAGAGTGGGAAGAAAAAGGAAAAGAGACTCTGAGGTGTATATTCTGGCTAACTTTGCAGGCATATTCAACAGTGCAGCCATACTATTGAATATAGCTGGCTATCTTAACTAGTAAGCTGGCTATCTGAGTATCAGAGTTAGCCGATTAACTTAGCTGGCTAACTCAACTCCTCCCAGTCATGCCCCTGGACTGCACCTAACTTATCCGACTGAATTCTAGCTTCCTAACTTATTAACCAGCTAGATGGTAGCTGGATAAAGGCTGAATGAAGCCGGGTAAGTCATTTAGATGGAGACGTATTACACTATCCGTCTAAATGGCTTTTGAATATGGACCTCTCTGTTTATTGTTGTGATTTCTGAATTAAGTTGCTGTTGGAATACTATTCAGAAGGGTATCTTGTTTGGACTTTGATTTCCCTGCCATCAGTCAGTAAAGATTTTTATTTTGAACAATAGCGAAGTGTGTATGTGGTCTTTTTGGAGTGCTTGACTGGTGAGAAGGAAGAATTCCTGAGTGAACAAAACCCTAACAGGCAGATTTTAAAAGTGCTATGCATGCCAAAGTCGGGAAGTCAGGAGCTACGTGCGTGACTCGGCCTGGCACATGCCATGTAGATTTTAAAAACCATGCGTGTCCATGTGTATCTCCTAGTATGCACACAAAATAAAAAGTTCAAAAAAGGGGTGGGGCATGGGCAGGGTCTGGGTGGGTGTGGGCGGGGCATGGCTGGGCCAAGTCTGTGCCATGAAGTCTGCACTTAAGTATTTACACACACAAGCGTGTGCTGGAGTCTCCTACTTCGTAACTTTATATCTGCTATGGAAGACGTATAAGTAATAAAATAAAATCTAGGCTAGTCAGCTGGGTTTTAGGGTCAGGGCTAACAGGATAAAAGAGAAGCAAGTTAGGGGATTTAGGAAGTCCTCTCCTTTTCTTGGGCAAACTGGGAATGAACTGGGAAAACAGGTAATTGCTTTGGCGTGCGTATCTACTAAAATTCCCCCCACTTATGCACTTGAGTCGGCATTTGCACGTACATGCACACGTCAATATAAAGTCATGCATACATGTACTAGCTGATTTTATAACTCGTGCACGAATACGCGCATATACGTGCGAATATTCTAAAATCGGCATGTCCATGTATGTGCCTTGGTAAACACACACATGTGCGCCCGCATGGGGGTCTTAAATTTACCATTAAAGGCCTTGAAAACACTCTGCCTTTCCCTGTGCAGGTACCCAGGGAGGTCATGGTGCCTTACATGATACGTGGCCCTCCCTGTGTGCTCCCTTGCCCAAAGGTTGAGGATGGGGGCGACATATGTAGAGATGTTTTTGCAGCCTTTCTTCATCGGAGGTGAATTGGTGTTTTAGGGCTGGTGTAAAATTTGCAGTGTTTCCTTTTCATAGACAGAGTTGTTTCTGTTTGAGAGCTGGCGGTTAGTATTGGTTTTGGAATGGGAAATTTACTATATTATTATTGTCTTTCATTTTATTCAAGACTTTCCGACACCCAAACCCACACTCAACCCATGTTACAATAGGCCTAATACATCCAAAGGAGCATCAGATAAACAAAATTTGTTTTAAACAATCAGATTTCTTATTTTGATGTTAATAACGGGTTTGTTTATTGGATGGGAAGTAAGAGTCTTTTTACTTGCAATTTAAACCTTAAAAAAACATTCGAACCAATGGTTATGTGGTGATCTGGCTTATAGTGAAACCTAAAATAAGTAAATGATAACTGTTCGGGTGGCATGCAGGTCTGTAAACAAACTCATTGTTAATGTCAATATAAGGAGTTTGATTTTTTAAAACAATACATTTTTATCAGATGTTTCTTTGAATGCATTGTATACAGTGCATTTGATTTCTTGGACAACAGGCCAAATATCATTTAGGTTCCAAGTGTCTTTTTTGGCAGGGTTTTCTGGATGGCACCCATTAAACAAAATGGTGCCAGCTACAAGATTAGCTGATGCCATTTTTACATACCAGTTGGTGGGGAAGGAACACCTGAGGATCAATTCTGCCCAATTTAGGCATTTTGGACGTGTAGATGGGGTAAGATAGATTCAGGGAGAGTGTCAATTTTGAAAGATTATATCGCTGGAGGAGCAGGGGCTTTTTTTTTTTTGGAGTGAAAGGGGGCCTGGGACAAAAGTGTGAGACCGAAGTTTCTATTGTGTGTTGGTTACTGGAAAACAACAAAAATTCTGTGTTTAAAAAAAAGCTGAAATAACTTAAGAGGGCGGCAAATATGCTAGCACCAGCTTTGCTGGCCAAGGCCCAAATGCTTCATTATACACTCATTATCACCTCAATTTGTCATTGTAAAACCTCTCACACAGCCCCTTTTCCAGCCTTGAATAATGATTTTTTAAAGTTTGGTATCCTTTCCGAGTAGCTATTCACCTCAGCTTTCTCTCTGGCCTCGACTGGGTGAATTAAGCTCTTAGTTACACAAACAATTTGAAAAGCACTATCCTACAATTTTTAGATCCAATAGCTCACAACAAGTCAGTTGAACATCTTGTTAATTTGCAGTAACACTTTATAGCAGCTAATACTAGTTAATATCTTGATGTATCCATCCATTCATTCTTTTCTCCTTTGGATAGCAGTTTACAGGCACAGTTGGAAAATTGATGTATACCACACTAGACCTGCCATATTTCTCTCTTCACGTCATTTATTTGCTGCTTGGTAGGTGGTGGTATCCTGTTAGAGGAAGCAGTTCTCCTTGGTCTATTGTCATGTTCTTTCTTGACATCCTGCTATTTCTTACTTTTCTTTCACTGGTTGTACCCTTTCCTTTTCCTGCATGAGGAAGGTGATCCGCAGTTTATTGTGCTGTGCAGCTGTAGACCCAGGATCCTCATTTGTGCTATTTGTGGAAAGTGGATCCTTTAATTCTAATTAATAGAAATGAACATGTTGCTTTATTTCCACTGAATTTAGAGCCATTCATAATGTAGCTTTAATTTGTAATTTCCATTAAAAAAATGTTTGAATTAAAAAGTCCTGGCTTGCCTTATAGTTCCAATCAATATAGCATGCTTTTGAGCTGGCCCCTTGGTTCAGGCTGAAGTGTGATACAGGTGCAGCAGTCTCATGTCTGAATCTGTTGTCTGATGGAAATGAAATGGCACAGACATCCCTCGAAGATGACACGCTCAAAACCCAGAGAGAGGGAAGATGGCTACTGTGACTGTGGTGGCTGACATAGAGAGGGTCCACATTCAGCCACTATGCAGCTCTGCTAGTAAGCCGGATAAACTTATTTGGCTAACTATTTATTTATATTTATTTAAATTTCTTATATTTATTTTTTATTAACTAGTGCTGTGCTGCTGAATATACTCAGCTATCTTTTAGTTAGCCAGATAAGGATATCTGGCTCTCTTTAAGATAGCCTTGTGGTCTGACCAGAGCTAGCCAGCTAAATTAATCAGCTAACTGAATATCGGCATTAGCCAGATAACCTATCCAGCTAACTCAACTCCTCCCTATTATTCCCATTTCCACGCCCCTGACGTGTTTGTCTAAATACTTAGACAGATAAGTGACCTATCCAGCTAAGTGGCACCTGCTGATCCTGGCAGGATATTCAGAGGTATCTGAAGTAAAAGTGCAAACAAATCCTTTCTGGGGGTGGGGTGGGGAATTGTATGACATTTTGTTGAACTAAGAGGAGCAGCCACTTTGAAAATAAAAATTAGATGTGAATTGAGACCAGAAAGGATTTGTTTGCACTTTTACTTCAGATACTATTCTTGCTGAGTGCAACTACCGCTCCAGTGTGTGGATATTCATTCAGAGGTGCCATATAGCCGGATATGTAGTATTTATCTGGCTAAGTGCTGTTTTGAACATCGGCCTCACGGCAATTTCAAAGCCTTTGAGCAGCTTGCAGTTCTGCGGGGACAAGCTCATTTTCAAAGAGAGTCTCTCCACAGAATTTTGAAGGGTATCTGTGAACTTTGCACCTGCTTTGAAGCAGGTGCAACGTACATGCACTAAAGCGCGCATGGGGATTTCAGAGCTTTACTTTCCCCACTCCTGGCCATGCTGCGTTAGGCCACAGCTAACAGAAGTATGTGCTCTGTCGTACAGCATCTGTACCTTTAATGGCTCACACAGAGGGGACAATTTTCAAAAAGCGGTTATAAGCATGTAGACACGTTCACCTACATAAAAAGCTTTGATTGACACTAACAGAGAGCCATCCCTTCAGACCCCGGGCTCGGCAGGGGATTCATTGTGATGCCAGGGCATTTTATTCTGAGCTAGATGTTAAAAAAAGAAGGAAAACTCAGGTGGTATTGAGGAGAGCGGGAATGGAGAAATAAAGAAAAAAGGTGTTTGTTTTTTAACAGCTGTAACTGGTAATGTGTAAATCCTAATAGATCCTTCAGATCCCTTCTCTCTGTAGCAGAAAGAGCAGCACAGGGACACCTCTATGCCCAAATGACTGTCAGAGCAGAGATCATTCTAATAACTGATTATCATTCAACTACATTTTGGATGGGAGCAATGGGGCATATAGAAATTCATAAAGAGAGAAAGGAAGTTATGCGTGTTATATATATCCTTGGTAGGAGAAAATAACTTTTTAATTTGAATGGTTTATTCCATACCAGTTTTTCAATTGGGTTTACAGGGTTTGAAATAAATAGTCAAGTTCAGCTGTCAAAGTCTGGAATATTGCTTGTGGGTCAAACACTGATGCATCACAGGAAATCTAATATGTTGATTCAAAACCAAAAGACTCACAGCCACAGATTTCCAAGGGCTAAAATGTGGCAATGGCAGAATTTTATTTGCAGCTGTTACACACAAAAATAGGCCTTGCTGAAAATAAGATAGAGCAAAAGGCACTATTTATAAAGCAGTTAATTTCAAGCCTCCAAGACTCAAAAGCTAGTGATGCTGAAATACTGCCTAAGGAGTTTACAACACTGAACACTGAAATGTATATTTCCAAAAGTAAAATTAAAAAACATAAGTAAAATAGAAGTTTGATCTAAAATAATCTTTAACCCATACAATCTAATGTCTCTTGACGCTGCTTCTACTTTTGGGGCTTGTTTCTGGGGGTAAGGTGCATCTGACTGCCTGCTACCCATCCCTGTAGACTGTATTGGGGAAACATTTTCAAGTATAGAAATAAGTAGTAGAAGCTTCTACGAGAAAACATTTATAGAGCACAGCAAGGTGTACCCAGCCCTGCACAGATACACATATGAGAGAGGCCCTTCTCAAAGGGGCTTACATCTAGTGAAGACCGAAGACAAGTAAAGAAGTATTTGGAGAGAAGCAGGCAGAAAACCATCAGGGACTTACTATTTTGGAAAGGGGGTCTGGGGTAGGAGGGGTTGGGGGCACTTGGGGGGATACTACCATGGAGGGGTCTTGCTTGGAGCAGGGTGGGTGTTTTTAATTACAAGGGGGCAATCGTCACACGGTTTTAAATTCTTAAAAAAAATGATTGCAAGGCTGCCTCGACGGGTGGCCCTGGGGTGGGCAAGGATCTATCAAGACCCCTGGTGGTGGTGGTGGGGGGGAGGGACTTGGCCACTTTGCGAGAAGGGTATACATTACAGGCCTCGGGTCCTTTAAAACGATGGCAGCCCTGGACAAGGTGGGCCACCATTGGACGCACAGGCTCCACTTCACGGTTTAATTTTTTATCACGTGTTTCTCCTGTGTTAAAACATCGTATGGTGAGATTGCAGTGATATTTTGTTGGGGAGGGGTAAAATATTGTGAGAATACACCCCCATTATATTTTGCCCCTCCCATGGTAAAATGTCACAGTTTAGTAAATGGCCCTTGAAGTTTGTACCTAAGGCAATGGGGGTGAGGCGGAGCAGCAATGGGATTTGAACACTGTTTTCCATGGCTCACAGCCCACGACTCTAACCATTAGGCTCCTCCCCCATTCCACATGGAGAAAGAGGAAGCCTTTCTCCTGTATCCAAGCAACTGGGGATGCGGCCCACCATGCTGGGATGTCCCCTGAGGTCATATACTTGGCAGCCCATAGAAATAGAGGTTGTTTCATATTGATGTGATTCGGAGAGTGTGAAGGAATGGATTCTTGTCTGGCCAGCTCATACCTTTGGTGCCAAGTGTCTGAAGAGATGGAAAGAGAGACAAAGCTACCTATCTAGTTCTCATCAGAGAAGAAAGGAGAGTGCAACTGCGACAAAGCATTGGAAATATAGATAAAAGGTCATCCCAGGGAGAGGAAACTCAATGCTAGCCTAAGAGTAACATAAATTCCAGAAGGATGACAGAAAAAGGGACCAGAACCCCATTTGTGATTGTAACTATGTATCATGGATGCCACAAGAAAGAAATGCACCATATGTCAAATTGTTTCATTTGGCAAGTTTTGCAGTAAACATTTATTTTTTTTCAACATTATAACTGTGCAAAGACTTTTTCTTAAAGACCAGAAGAGAAGTCCAGCTTTGTGTCCTAAAAGTAAATCCTTCCCCCAACATCTACTCGATCTGAACAGTGTCAGTCAGGACTCAGCTCAGTATCAAGTGGTGTCCCCTGTCCATAAGGATGCCTGGGAGGGAGATTACATACTTGACAAAATAGAGCTTGTATTCATATAAGAACTTAAAAAGAAAAGCAAACTCTTTTCTGTTCTTTTTTTGTACCATGATGATTTGATTCACCTGGAACCCGTTCAGAGAACATATATTAAAATCAGTCTGTAAAACTGTTGAACAATGCTGATCAAACTGAGTTAGGTGCTCCTTTATGTGGACTTTGTTCTCTTTTGTGTTAAGTATTGTTAGGTTGTCTCTTGCTCTGTCTCAATTTACTCTTTGGCTCTTAATCTTCTTTTATCTGGATGTTTCTTCTTCCATGTCTCAATTAATACCAGCCTATGCAAGTAATGTTCGATATTCTACCCTTTTCCAACACATTAGTCATCTCCCATCCTACAGAACCTGTACCTTACAGCCTTGTATGTATATAAAAAAAGGTAGAAAAGTACATATTTTCAATGCATTGCAGATATTATGTGTATTTTATAATCTGTGTGGACCAGATACTTGGCAAAATTATAAAATACTATAGTAGATCTCCACTTGTGTATATAGGTCAACATGGAGATCTTTGAAAATTATCCTTATAGGGTTTTTCTGAAAGTCTTCTGCAACAGTCCAATAGGAAAAACTCACAGCATTGCTATAAGTGTTGTTCAATATAAATCATTTAATGGTAAAATTTGATTACAGCTGAAATTCACATAAGGCATACTTTAGTGTATAGTCAATATAAAAAGAAGGTTCTAAGAAATCAGTCTCAGTCACATAGGCATCTGTACGTTCAGGCAACAGGTGCTTTTGGTCAGGGAAACTCCCCCGGGCATGTCCCCTGGCAGTGCCAACAAATCTAGATGCAGATCATGGAATCCAGTGAATTGGGACTGGACGCTCTTCTTTAGACAAAGACATGGTGAGATTAATTGCCAGAGGATGTGGTTACAGCAGTAGTGTAACTGGGTTTAAAAAAGGTTTGGATAAGGTCTTAAAGGTAAAATCCATAGACTGCTAATAATTAATAAGCAATGGTAGCTTGAGATTTATTTAATGTTTGGGTAATTGCAGGTACTTGTGTCTTGGATTGGGTCACTGTTGGAAACAGGATACTGGCTTGATGGACCCTTGGTCTGACCCAGTAATGGCAAATCTTATGTTCTTATTTTAACAATTTTCGCCCTATTTCATATTTGCCTTCTCTCTCCAAGATTATTGATCAGGTCATTCAATCTTAGCTCTGTAGCTTTTTAAGAGCACATTAGTTCTATATCCCCAAACAATCTGGTTACTGGAGAGGCCACAGTACAGAGGACCAGATTTTTAAACTTATGTGCGGGCGTAGATTTGTTCGCTCAACCCGGCATATTTCTTATATATAAGTGTATTTCTTAGTTATGTTAAGCTTGACACAGTAGGCTACCAGCTTTCAGTAGTAGGAAGTCTTTGTCATTTAGAGGGATATCTCCGCCAGCGGAACTTCATCACTATTTTTGCTTCACTAATCTTAAAGCATTTGTGAATCATGGTGCAGATTTTAAGAGACTGGTCCAAATAGTTGTTTTGGTGTAATTTTATCCAAAATACCAACAGTGATTGAATTCTATGAATCTATATTATCAGTAGAAAGCCTGAGTGGAGACGAAGTCAGAGATTCTTTAAACAGTTTAGGGCCTATATAACCATGTTTATTGGTTGAGATATGTTTCAAGTTCACTCATGGTCTCTGGATTTTGCTTGACTGAGCAAGTGATCTCAAGCAGGAAATGGTCTAACCACAGGATCTTCTGGTATTTAATCTTGAACTACAAAATTTGGCTTAACAAAAATAAATCAAGGGGTTTGGCCAAAATTATGTGTAGGAAAGTCTATCAGTTGCTCCCACCCCAGTCCATGCATGGCAATCAGGAGAGACTGTGCAATGGGCAGACGAGGGACTTGGTCTTACATGAGTATTAAAGTAACCCACTATGCATAGTTTTGTTAAATCTATATTTGATGCTGCCAGATGTTCTGTAGAGTAGAGAGACTTTGAGTGAGACATCATGGTGGACAGTAAACAATTCAGAAGTTAGCAATAGTAAGAAGTAATGAGAAGAAATTTCTAGAAAAGGGATAGGTTCTAAACTAATCTGCAATGGTTTGAAGCAACTTTAATAATTACCATTAAGACTTTCTCCTCCTCTTCTTCATAGATATGGCTGGAGGAATATTGCATAATTAGGAGGGGGCAATTTGATTTAATAACATAGTATCAGGATGCTAGGGGTGTGCATTCGATTGACCGCATAGTAAAACGCAACTCATATTTTTTTTTACTTAAAAAATTGATTCGACATAAACGATCGGATTTCCCACATATCGAACATAGATATGTTCGATATGTGGGAAATCGCGATTGTTGAGCCAAAATAAAAATATAAACCCCCTACCCCTCCTTAATCCCCCCCCCCCCGACTTACCACAACTCCCTGGTGATGGAGCGAGGAGTGAGGACGCCATTTCCTGCATCCTTGGCGAGAAGCATGTGACGTCGCGGCACGTCGAGTGACGCCGGCGTCACGTGATTCCCGGCTTCGTTCGCGCCGGACGGCTCGTTCGGCCCAAAAAGAACTTTTGGCCAGCTTGGGGGGGGTCAGGAGGCCCCCCAAGCTGGCCAAAAGTTCTTTTGGGGCCGAACGAGCCGTCCGGCGCAAATGAGCCGGGAATCACGTGGCGCCGCGTCACTCAGACGCGACGTCCGTGATTCCCGGCAAGAACTTTTGGCCAGCTTGAGGGGGTCAGGAGGCCCCCCCAAGCTGGCCAAAAGTTCTTTTTGGGCCGAACGAGCCGTCCGGCGCGAACTCGCCGAGAATCACGTGACGCCGCGTCACTCGACGTGCCACCGACGTCACATGCTTCTCGCCAAGGATTGCAGAAATGACGTCCTCACTCCTCGCTCGATCACCAGGGAGTTGTGGTAAGTCTGGGGGGGGGATTAAGGAGGGTGAGGGGGTTTAAATTTTTTTTTGCACATATGTACATATACCCAACTCATTGGATTTTTTTTATGTCCATATTGGCCGCAAGTGGGACCCCCTTTCGGACATAAAAAATATGAACATAAAATTTTGCTCTGCACATCCCTATCAGATTCATATAACCATGTTTAAGTGAGACATAATCAGTCATGTCTGAACTAAGAAGATTATATACAACAGGTATTTTCTTTTTTACAGATTGTGCATTCAGAAGAGAAAGGATAATGATGTAGTATTAATAAACATAGTAGATGACTCTATATTGTTGTGATAGTTTTATCTCAGAAGAATGAAAGTTCTTTTTCATGTAAAATCAATTATATATTCAGGGAGATAACTTTCAACAATTGCATGCTGTGGCATATACGGGCATCACAAACAGAATCTATGCTAGTATATAATTACCCATTTGTATGATATATGAGGTTTTTATAAAATACACATATCTCTACCACCCACAACATCTGCTTGTATGTATGCTTACACACAAATACATGCAATTTATTGAAAGAATGTATATCAATGCATTGAATGTGTGTACCTTTTCTACCTATTTTTAAAAATGTACGCACAAAATTAAAGTAGGACTTAATTGCATATATCGGGATTTACATGCGTAAGTCAGTGAATTTTAAACCATGTGCGTGTCAAAGAAATTACCAGTTTTTCCAAATAGTCTACCAGTTCATCCATTCCTTCTCCAAGTCATAGAGATTCTCCTGGTTCTTTAGCCTGAAAAGCCCCCAGTTCAGACCTTCCACCTGGCCATAGTATTTAATAAACATATTTAATATGAGTAACGCCAGATTATTAGTAGAGTGTAAAATTAAGCAAATAAATTGGCTACTCTATATGCATGTCTTTAAATAGCAACATATGGGGTGGATTTTAAAAAGGGTTACGTGCGTAAATCCTCAGGATTACGCGTGTAACCACTCCTGCGTGCGCCGAGCCTATTTTGCATAGGCCCAGCGACGCGCATATGTCCCAGGGCTTTGTGAAAGGGGTGGGAAGGGGGTGGGGTGGAACTGAGGCCTCCGGCACAGCATTCGTGCCGGGGATCGCGCGCCGCAGCTGGCCAGCACGCGCAAGTTATGTCCTGCCAAGGGTAGATAGGGGAAGCGAGGGGAAGGGGGGGGGGGGGGGGTCGAAGGAAAGTTCCCTCTGAGGCCGCTCCAAAATCGGAGCGGCCTCGGAGGGAACAGGGAAAGCCATCGGGGCTCCCCTAGGGCTCAGCGCGCGCAGAGGTGCACTTGTGTGCACCCCCTTGCACGCGCCAACCCCGGATTTTATAACATGTGCGCGGCTGCGCGTGCATATGTTATAAAATCAGGCGTACATTTGTGCACGCTGGGTAGCACACACAAATGTACCCCGCCACGCATATGTTTAAAAATCCGGCCCTATGTGTGTAAATGTTGACCCCAAACCGGAATGGCCATAGACCACCCTTTTTTTCCATGCATATATCTGTAGATGCTACTTATGCACAATATATGCTATTTTTTATGGGTGTAACATTTTCAAGATTCACCCCACAATATTTAATTGTGTAGTAAGGGCCAGCGAGGTGAGGGTGGGGGATAAGATTATAAGGTAAACCTAGGGAGTCTCATACCCTTGCACTGGCCCTGACAGAGCACGTCACAGAGACAACCACATACACTCATCTCCCAATTCCCCAGAGGGCAAATGCTGAGGAAGGAGGGAAAGCAGGTAGTTGAGTTTCCAGTATGTGGCAGGGTTGCCAGCTTCCTAGCAATATGATCATTGGCATTATGTTCCACTCCTCTCGGAACACTGACTGCCTACCCTCTTTCCCCAGCATTTCACATTGAAAGGGCCAGACTTCAAGGGGACCCCCCTCCCCTTTTTGGTCTTCTCAGTGATATGACCTGCTCTATGCCTTTGTGTGTGTGTGTGGGGGGGGGGGGGTAGAAGACCCTTCTCATTTCTCCCTTCAGGCAGCATATTGCCTTGAGCTGCCCCTATAAGTCACTTAATCCCCCTATTCCTGCAGATCTGGAATTCCTGGCCTTGGCCATAGCTTACCTTCAGATTGGGTCTACCTCTGTGTGATTATTGTTTATAGATGCACTTTAGTTAAAAGCACTATGTAAACAGTGAAGTGCTGCCAATTTCATGTCAAGAAGCTCTCACTGATTCTTTTCTGCTTGGTAAGACACCCATAAAATTTAACAAAGGGATCCCAGGAGCCCTATTCAGCACATTCTTGTAAATCCTATAACACAAAACTAGAGCTTTCCAGTTTTATATTTTTATAGATGAGTTCAGACAGAATAAAATACATAAGAACATAATTATATTTAGTTATGTCTAATTGCTTTTTAACATAAAATTTGTGAACCATAAAATTAACCTTTTTCTGTGTTAATCACTTTCCATATCTGGTCAGAAGAATGTATTGGACTCAGTACAATGACAGGGTCAAGATGCCAGAGTCTTACTACTTGTCAACAAACAGCATCGCTAAATTCCTGATTGATCCCTAGCCCACTTAAATGAAAAAATAAACAAATGGCTATTTCTATATTATTTCCTTATTTTATATGCCTGGATTTTGTATTAGTGCAGGCAGAATATTAACACTGGAAAAAAGGAGATGGTAGTGGTGAGAGGGACTGACTAGGACATTTGCCAGTTTTGCTTGTAGCGTATGCATGAAAAAAGGAATATACAGATGGCTTAAATACATAGCAATTATTTCCATGTAGATGGCTTTGTTTAAAACTAATTTCTGTTAAGCATCAACTGTGCTGCCCTGCTATTATTCACTCTGCTGTTACTTGCATCTCCACAGTTTTTCTATTATTTTAGAGCACTTCTCTTCATAGTTCTCCTAAAATATAAAGGAAATGGTGATCAGGGACTATTTCAAAACAATTCGGGTTTTTTTAACTAGCAGTTTTTTATTTTTAGTGCCTCTTCAATACTGCTACTGTCTTCTGCACATGATGGGTTTGTTTACAATCTGCCAGCAGGAGACTGACATATGGGGGAACCGTCAGACTTGTGCAAAAAATTAATCCATAATTCTGCAATCATAATATCACCAAATTTCAATTAAAATTGCTAATTAGATGAATGTCTTAAAGTATTCTCCAGCTATCTTTTTCCCCTTGTGTTTTAAAGACTAGATAGACCCTAACCGGGAAGAGAGATCATTCAGCTATGCTGAAAGAAATACAACTTCAGGATCTCTTTTAAATACTATCTTATAAGTTAATTATACTAGAGTTCATTATAAAAGGATTCCACTCTGCACACCTACTAACCTATATTTTTATATTCTAATTTCTGACCTGCAACTGGCATAGCTTTATCCTGCAGAGAAGAGACTACAATAAAAAATAGTAGGCAAAAGAGAAGATAGATTATTTTCAAATCAAACTTAAGGATCACATGCATTAAAAAATCATTAAAAATCAATTAAATTTTCATCAGATGCAATTAGAAGCTGAACTATATAAACTATGGAAGAGCTACTGGACAACCCTAAGGCACTGTATGTGCATAGGAGGCAAATGTAAGTTTATGTGGTTATAATGTTACAAAGACTGCTTTCGTCTCTCATGACCTAATACTACTATGGTTTGAGGGATGGCTGATGTGCAAAAAAGATAATTATTTTTTCAGTAATAAGCTATGATTGTTATGATATAGGAAACCGAGGTCTGGACTACCTTCTGTTCTCTCTCTGATTTTACTGAAGCATTTTTATCGCTTATGAAATTCAAGTTTTGAGTATTAAGATCTTGAGAACCCTAATAGTATAGGGGTAGGCAATTCCAGTCCTTGAGAGCCACAAGTCTATCATATTTTCAGGATATACACAATGAATATGCAAAGATGCATTTGCATGAAGTGAAGGCAGTATATGCAAATGCATCTTATTTATTTATTTAGTTTTAGTTTTTATATACGACTTTCCTGTATAGCATACACATCACACCGGTTTACATAGAACTGAACAGTCGTCTGGGGGGGCGATACAAGGAACATGATATTAGACTCATTTGTGCTATCTCTAAACTCGAAACAAAACATAACTTCTGGTACTATGTCACAAAACTAAATAAACAAATTGAGGTAGAAGTAAAAATAATACCTAACTGATACTCAATTTCACAAGAAGTCAAAGATCTTGGAATCATCCTTGATAGCAATTAAACTTAAAACGGTGGATAAATAATATAATTAAAAGATGGCTACTTTTAAACTGCATGTCCTTAAAAGAATTAAGACTGCTACTTCACTTATATATATTTGATGTAGATATCTTGAAAACCCAACTGGCAGTGCTTGTGGCACTCGATAACTGGAGTTGCCTAGCCTTGGTATAGTACTTTAGAACAGTGCTTCTCAACCCAGTCCTCAGGACACACCTAACCAGTCAGATTTTCAGAATATCCATATTGAATACACATGAAATAGATTTGCATGCACTGCCTCCACTGTATGCAAATCTATGTCATGCATATTGCTTGTGGATATCATGAATCTGACTGGCTAGGTATGTTCTGAGGATTGGATTGAGAAGACCCCTGCATTAAAAAATGTGTAATGGACTTAGTGTTGCTAAGATATCACTGTGCCAGAACTCTTTTGCTGTAGGGTGTAGTTTAGTTGTAGTAACTATTGACAGATGTAAAGAATTTGAGGTGCTCACTGCAGACAGCTCTTAAATAAATCATGCTGTATGCACAGCTGTGTTGAATGTATCTTTACTGACCAAACACAAACAGGCTATAGCAGGATTTTCTTTGCAAGATAAAAAAAAAAAAAGAATGAAAAAAGCAGTCATATAAAGGAGACAGCAAGAAAATGAAGCATCTAGAATCTTCCACAGAATTGAAATTCATAGACAACCTTGTAAGACCCACAATGAACAGCCACCTTAAACCCCAGCAAAGAAGTCGCTGGCTCAGAAGGGTATTCCTTTTTCCCTGAGGTGAAAAAGAGCAGATAAAATCAACTGAGAGGGGAGAATAGAAGGATCTAATATGCAAACTGTTGATAGATAGACAAAGCAGTGGCTTAGGGATGTGAATCGTTTTAGGACGATTAAATTATCGTCCGATAATTTTAATATCGTCTTAAACCGTTATGGAACACAATACAATAGAGATTCTAACGATTTATCATTATAAATCGTTAGAATCGTGAGCCGGCACACTAAAACCCGCTAAAACCCACCCCCGACCCTTTAAATTAAATCCCCCACCCTCCCGAACCCCCCCCAAATAACTTAAACATTTCCTTGCCAAATCCTACCTCCTTCAATCCCCCACCCTCCCGAACCCCCCCCCAAATGACTTATAATTACCTGGGGGTCCGGAACGGCAGCGGTCCGGAATGGTCCGGAAAACGATTTGCGGCGGGAAATCGCTCCCTGACCCCCGCTGGACCTCCAGGAACTTTTGGCCAGCTTGGGGGGGGCCTCCTGACCCCCACAAGACTTGCCAAAAGTCCAGCGGGGGTCCGGAAGGACCTCCTGCCGTCGAATCCTGTTGGTCTATGGCCGCCGCCATTTTTCGGCGCCATTTTGGAAAATGGCGCCGGCCGAAGACAACAAGATTCAGTAGCAGGAGCCCATTCCGGACTGCTGCCATTCCGGACCGCCGCTGGACCACCAGGTAATTTAAGTCATTTGGGGGGGGGTTCGGGAGGGTGGGGGATTTAATTTAAAGGGTCGGGGGTGGGGTTTAGCGGGGTTTTAATGATTTTAACGATATATCACGATATTTTACCCCCCCAAACGGCAACAATACGATTCCCTCCCCCTCCCAGCCGAAATCGATCGTTATGACGATCGAGGACACGATTCACATCTCTAGTGGCAATTAACAATTAAGGAGAGGCTAGAGGAGCCTGGAACCTAATAAGGGTATGCCAAAGAGAATCCAGACTAAATAACCAGGACATGAGAGGACAAAAATGTGGAATAAACCTCTCTGAAACTAGACCTGAACATACAAAAGTGTCACAGGGGATTAAGGACTGGAGCCAGGGACAAGCCGAGGGGAAAGGCTGTCCCAGCACAAGAGTACTCAATGAGAGCATATTTCACTTTGTTTCCTTGTTTAAACCCATCATTTGAAGTCCCACAATTGATTATTGGCAGACAGCCGATCCCATCTAGTGACCAAGCTGAAATGCAACAGTACAATCCTGAAACACGAGTGAAAAAAAAATCTCCCAAGTTTCACAATTTATGTGGAAGCTGGACTGACATTTAAGTTGGGTGAGCTGGGCAGGTGCTTGGGCCACCGTGAGACAAAGGGTGTCCTGAGAATGGCCAGGTTCAGTAACATACTAATGAGAGAAAGCATGAATGTGAAGGGGGTGCCACCAATGCTGTAAGATGTGAGGCCATACTAGCCGCACTTCTTGCTATGCAGGACCTAAGGTGAGAGTTGGAGAAGCAACAAGAGCCTTTACTGTTGCTGCTGCCACTGTTCCCATCTGTGCCAGCACCGCGAGTAGGTTCAAAACTCACAGGCTGGCACTTCTCAGATCAGTATCAGGAATTGTAGCCCATGAGTTTTGAACTTACTGGTGGTCAAGCCTGATGCTAACCAGGTGTGCAAACAATACAACTGGGAGGAGGATAGTGGCAGTGTAAGAGAGGGAGAGGCCTGGCAGGGCTGCCATGATCAAAGAAGTGAAGGAGAGAGAGGCTCTGGCAGGGCCACTGGTAGAGCTTCTACCATTGGTGGTAGAAGAAAGAAGAGTGAGAGAGAGGTGTGGGGCCACCGGTAAAGCCAATCCCACTGGTAGCCAAAGAAAGAAAAGTGAAAAGCCTAGGGCCACCTATAAAGTCAATCCCAGCAATGGCCAAAGAAATAACAAAGAGAGAGAGGCCCTGGAGCTGCTGGTGGAGTCCATCCTGCAGAGAGTTAAAGAAACAAAAGCAAGAGAGAGGCCCTGTGAGGCTGCCAGTGAAGCCATTCCCACTGGCATTCGAAGAAGTAGAGTAAGAGAGAGCTTCTGATGGGACTACTAGCAGATTCCATCACACCAGCAGACAAAGAAGTAAAGATGAGAGAGAGAGGCCCTGATATGAGTGAGAGTGTGTGTGAGTGAGAGTCAGCATATGTGTGTGTGTGAAAGCTAGTGTTTGTGTTTGCATGATTGCAAACATATGTGAGTGAGAAAGAGAGGGAACATGTGTAAGAGAGGATCATGTTGTATGTAAGAACATGTGTATGTGTGAGAAAAAGGGAGCATGTTTGGGTGCAAGTGTGTGTGTGTGTGTAAGAAGAAGGAATATGTGTGAGTGAAAAAGTGGAGTTTGTGTGTGTGTGTGAAAAAGAGAGAGGAAGTGTATGAGTGGTCATATGAGTGTGTGAGAGACAGAACGAATATGCTGCTGGAAAATTTGCATTTGTAGGGCATTCTGCAATTGCTGCTGCCCTGTAGCCAGGACCTGGATCACTTGCTCCATCCTTCCTTTTTTTCTGAGCTGACTCAACACTTGGTATCTCTCTGGGGAAAAGAGAGGGAAAAAACAAAAGAACCTGCTGGCCTGTTCAGCCCTGACTCACTACTAGACCCCTGATTGCACAGGTGGGCTACCTCCTTGGTCTATTGTAGCTTCAGCTAGATGAGTAGAATTGAGAGGTCCCAGGAAAATGAACAATAACTGCAGGATTTTTTTTTTTCTTCTGCACCTGTGGCTGTGGGCTCCCGCTTGTGCTTCCCACTTAGGGAGGGGATCGCACTGCTGCCACCATATATGGTAACTTGGGTGATAGCGGCTTGGGAAACAGCCAGGAAGAATAAGGTGACAGATTCTGGCTGTTTTCTTTATGTGCAATTTATTTACAGTGCAAAACAAATTGAAACTTAAATGTAGCTCACATCAAACATAAGAGGTTTTAGCACAGGTTGGCTTCCTCTCTGCTCCTCTTTTGGGCCCTGAGTTCTTGTACACTGGTGAGGGGCTCTCCCTGCATACAGAATTCCTTGTGAATCTGGATCTTAAGAAAGACTGGGTTAGATAGCTGAGCCTGGTCACTTAAAGTGGTCTGAAGGAATTTCCTACAGACTCCCTCACACCCTTGATGACCGCAACAAAGCTTTCCCCTTATGCTAGCCAGGACTCCAGATACGTGTTGATCAAGGAGTAGTAAAGGCCTTCCTATGCATGAATCTGGTTCCTCCTTTAATCAAATGTCAGACTATTTAGGACTGAAGTGAAACAGGAAAGCCCAGGATTCGGTAGGGGTGGAAACCCTATGCTGAATGATAATAATCTCAGATAGGAACTAGTTCTCTCCAACTTCGGTATGGGGAAAGCATCAGGTCACTGAATAAGAAAGAGGATCTTTGGATGTCATAGGCTCAGGGTCTCAGTCTCATTGTCCAATTTTTCCATTCTCACATCTGTCCCAGCATGGCCGGTTCTCCAAATGCTAGGCTCCAGGACAATGTCCCCAAATGTAGTAACTTATTTACAAACCCATGTGCATCTTACTCAACGTGTTCTCCTCTCAGGATGATATGCAGTAGCCCAGAGTTGCAAGGCCATTTATTTTTCCCCTCTTTCTAGATAGCTTGTAAGGAGCCCAAGCAGGTGGTTTTCACAGTTGCCTCTTGAAGTGAATGGATCTTGAGTCTCCTTCAAGATTCTTTTGCGCCATTGGTGTAAACCATATAGATTGAGAGGAGAGTATGATCAATGTTGGTGAAGTAGGGATAGGAATCCTAGTAGAAAACCAAAATGTTCAGGTACAGGCAGAGGACTAGAGCTGGCTGTCTAGAATTTCAGAAATCTTGACTTTAGCTGAAAGGAATGCAGCCCAGGAGGTAGAAGTCAATGTTTCCCCTTTAGTAGTTGGGAACAAACTGAGGGAACTAGTAGCTTCCAGGTACTCTGGTAAGTGAATCATATTTAGTCTAGGATGGAGCTCTCCTGCAGGGCCATGCAGCAACTAATATGGCCAACACCATCATCCTATGGAAGAATGATCTGAGCTGACACCTTTGAGAGCCTGAAGTGTAAAGACTGGAAGAAGTGTCCTTTTTCCTATTAAGGGTCAAATGATGTACTTTCATGAGGGGTTTTCAGGTCAGTCCCATGAAGTTCCTAAATGAACAAGTTCACTGAAAAGGGAAAGCAGGAGCCAGGGGGATTCATATAATCTTTGTAGGACTATGACTGGCAGCCAGTTTTTGGCAGGTGTATCAGCCAGAATCCTGTATATTCCCTGGTCAGAGTTAGGGACATGCAGGAGTACTCTTTCACCTTAGTCAAATAATTCTTCCCTAGAAGATCCCTGTCACTCTCTTTTCCAACCTTGGCTGTTTAGAGAACCAGGCTAAATAGTGAGATACTAAATGGCAGTGGTTTCTGTCATTGGTGGTTAAGACAGTTAGTGTAGCTGGTTTTAAAAAAAAGTTTGTACAAATTCTTGGAGGAGTCAATAAACAGATATTAACCTAGTAGACTTAAGAAATAGCTACTGCTTATCACTGCACGATAGCAGTATGGGATCTATTTGCTGTTTGGGATCTTACCAGGTAAATGTGACTTGGATTGACCACTGTTGGAAACAGGATGCTGGACTTCATGGACTCTTGGTCTGACCTAGTATGACAAGTTCTTATGTTCTTATCGTGGTGCAGACCACATAATATACCTTGCGTTTGGAGCCTCTGCAAGGTCAGTTTATGAGGGGTACAGTATTGATGGTTGAGAGAGCCATTCCCTCAATCTTGTTCTTTCAGCAAAGGTGATTGGGATGAAAGCATAAAGCACAAGTCTTGCAAAGGACAGAGTCAGAATCTGGCTTGCTGAAAGAAATGTAGGAACAGAAACTACCTCACTGATCTCTCGGATTAGATACTTTTTTCTAAAGAGTCAAGATCACAAATCCTCCACTGTGGGAGGTCTCCTCAACTTGGAAGTGAACTTGATTTTAAAGGGATCTTCCATCCCTTCCTTTCAAGCTTTGCAGGGTAGGATCTCGTTAAATCTTATTGTTGAAGTTCATCTCCTTGGTGGAGGAAAGGGTTTCTCTGTGCCCAGTATACTCCCTTTGTGTTGGTCTCTCATTTATAGGGGTGAGAAAGTCTAACAATGAAGGCCAGGACAGGGACAGCCACTTCAAGTCAGTCATAGATTACCTGGGAGATATTTGTAGGTGACCATTTTCTTCTCAGATGTGTCCTGTTTAAGCACAGTTTCTAAGGCATCAATTTCAGGAGTAATCGAGGAAAGATCCAGTTGACCCACTCCAGCAATAGTTTGCAGGACTCAATGACCTTGCTTAATGAGGGTAAAGAAGTCCTCTTAGGCAAAATCAGGATTTTATTTTTCCAGAGCAGCACCCTTGTCCTCATGGCATCCAAGCTCTGAGTATATCAGTATGGATATGCAAGTGGACAGAGACTATATCTTGGATGCAGGAGTCCTGAGAGCAATTGTGGCTTCCTTTTGCCTGGCTTGGGTAGAGCTTTGTACATCCCACTTGTCTGGACTGGCCTAGCATGGATGAAAAGGAAGGTAAAATTAAACTTACCTATTGTCAGTTAATTTCCTTTCCTTTAGTGCTGGCATACCAACTCAGAACCAACCCAAGGAAGCCACAGCATCAAGGGCTCATCAAGGGCTCATAGTCTTCAGAAAAATAATGGTGAGTACGTTTTTATCCATGCTGAAAGCAGCGGGCCTAATTGTGAGCTTGGTGTAGGGATACTTATTCCTTGGTTAATAACCTTGGTGTGTGAACTTTTGTGGCTGTATCAGGTTTTAGTTATAATAGTGATTTGGAAACCAAAACTAACAATTGACTTCGGTTGTGTTCGCTTTGGCATTGGATACTGAATAGCTGAGGGCAGCACCAGACCTTTATAGCGAGATTGAAGTCAGCTCTGAACTTTTATCTCTGCTTCCATCTACTTGCCAGGAGACATATTCCAGTAATTTGGATTGGTCTAGCAGGTCTAAAGCAAAGGAAATTAACATAAGGACATAAGATTGCCATGCTGGGTCAGACGAAACGTCCATCAAGCCCAGTATTCCAACAGTGGTCAATCCAGGTCTCAAAGACCTGGCAGGATCTCAAAGGGTAGATAGATGCCATGTTGCTTGGATTCCTGCAATTCCACCTTAATAATGGTTTATGAACCAATGAATTTGTCCAAACCTATTTTAAACACAGCTACGTCAAGAGCTTTTACCACATCTTCTGGCAACGAATTCCAGAGCTTAACTATGCAGTAATCTGTACAAATACAACATTGTTGTGCAGGTTGCCACCATATTGGCTATGACTAATAAGCACCTTTTGTTGGTCATTGCTAAGTTCTAGTTATGGTATTTTTCTTTTACAGTAGTTATCATGTAACTGTTAATTGCTATGATTAATTCTCAAGATATGCTGAGTGTTCTTTTTCTGTATTTGTTTGCTGTGTGTTCCACTGAAAAAAAAAGTAAAAAAAAAAAAAAAAGAATAAAGCTGTAATGGAAAGTACATGCATACTTTCCCTTTTGAAAATTATCTCACAAGAAATACTTGCACACATTTACACCTGATAATGTGTGCATATTTTTGAAAATGCAAAAGTATGCATGTCAGTTCAAACCCCATCCCAACCCTGCCTCCTAGAATGCTTCTGAGAGATGTCTCTCCTCCCCAGGAGTGGTAAACAAAGCAGAACTTGGGGAACCATAAAAGCAGACTGTATAACACACAGTCAGAGGGAAAGTGCTGGAGTGGAGGCCAGAGAAGTGGTGGAAAACTATAGTCATAGAAAGAGAGGGGGTGAATCAGAAGGAAGTGCCTGTGAAGTGTTAGTGTGGCTTCTATCCAAGGTGGCTGGGTTATGCTCTGCCTCTGAGAGGAGTAGCTGGCTATGGAACCTGTGAGTTTCTTGGAGAGTGAGGGTGCCAAAAAGGAATAGAAATAGGAAAGAGAAGGGGCTGCTTCAGGCTGGGAAAAGACTGGCACTAAGGAAGAACTTTATGTAATGATATGGTAGTGCTGGGGTAGGGGGGAGGGGCACTTGGTGCATGAGCAGCAGCTCACAGCAGAGAGAGAGAGTGTGTGTCTTTGTGTGTCTGAGAGAGAGAAAGTGTGTGTCTTTGTCTTTATGTGTGTCTATGTGACACTGACTGGTGGTGTGGTTATCTTATTTTTTGGCAAATGGTTCAAGAGCTGATTGATTGGCAACAGAGTTTATCACTAAGCTAGGAATCCAGGTTATATATATGAGAGATGTAATCAAACTTGTAGAGAGCCCAACCAACTGCATGGATAGAAGGGGGTATGCAGCTCAGTTTGCTCACCCCTAGTCTTGCTGTATTTCTTAGATATTTAGGAAAAATGTGAAATTTATGTTGGAGATATTTTGGCTCATTTCTATCAATGTGGGTCACATGATGTACCTCTCAAGGGTCAGCGTGACTTTCTTTTGGGAGCTATTAAAGCATGTGCTGCAAAGGAAGCACAGAACAGAGTCAGACAGATACCCTGTGGGACGGTTTTGAAAAAACTCCTGAGCTGTTATTTTCCTACATTCCTGCCTTGCTCACAAAAGTCCTGGATGGAAGCAAATCAATGTATATAGGATGCAGAATGTTTCTACTTCCTATGCTTTCACACCAATATAACATAAAGGATTATTGACATAATTTGTACCATTTAATACTGAAACTGTGGAACTGTGAGATTTTTTTCAAAAGGTAAATATTGCAAAATGCTGTGGTGACTGTAATATTGCCTCTTTATGAAAGCCTAGAAATGACTCAGTCAGGATGAGGTCCATATTCAGCCAGATCAACGTATCCAGCTAACTAGTGCTGTATATATAGTGGTGCTGTAGCTCCGCTGAAAATAACTGGCTAACTTTAGGACAACCCTGTGGCCTGATCAGAGTTAACTGGATAAATTAACCAGCTAACTCTGAATATTGGAGTTGGCCAGATAAATTATCCAGCTAACTCAGCTCCTCCCCATTACTCCTATTCCCTGGCCCTGATTTGTCCGGCTAAATACTTAGCTGGATAAGAGGCGCCTGCTGATCCTAGCCGGATATTCAGTGGCACCATTTAGAGTAGTACTTATCAGGCTAAGTACCATTTTGAATATTGGCCTCAATATTTTTATAGCTTTAATTTTCTTAACCATTTTATTCCTGTTCAGTTCCAACGAAATTTAAAAGAACACAAGGAAAGAGGATGGTATGGCCTGGCACTTATGAATTTTCAAGGGAAGAAAAGAGATTTAAAAAAGTTCCTCTGATAAAAAATAATGGGAGCTGTGTAGTAACAGGGTGCACTGTCTGGATTTACTCCAGTTTTACACAGGAATAATTCTATTCAAAGTGGGGAAGCAAATAAATAAAACTCATTGATCTGGTTGAAAAATGGATGAAAAATGTTTTGGGGCAGGACCAGATAATGGAAATCATAGACAGGCTCTGCTTTCTAATTGCTCCAAATAGCTTTTTTTTTTTTCAGACTCTTCTGAATAAGTTTAACTTCCTCTGAAACACCAGAAATAGCAAGCGATTATCTGATTTCTCATCTAGAAAAAAAACCCAAAGCAATATTCAGCCACTATTCACCTACTGGATGCCTGAAGCTCTGGTGTTGATTCAACCCTTTAAAAGAAAACAAAGACACTGCAAATGACTTAGAGTTGCATGTTTGCCTTCTCATAGCACTCAATTGTAAATCTTCATTTTGGATGTACTGTTACAGGTGCCTAAGTTTCATTTTTTAAAGGTGCAAGTTGTATAACCAGCACTAGAAGCCCCTGTACTTCTCGCTCCTTCCCTTTAATGCATTCCATTTTTGTAGGGGCTCCTAGTGACATGTATGTATACTATCCCTTTAATTACTGCTGTGAATAAGCACCCTGACAAATTGTCACTGGCACCTCATTTTGAAGAAAAGGAGAAATAATAATAGTTTCAAGCCCCTGCAGATCAGGGTGATTTCAGTTAATTAAAATAAATTCCAAGGTAGTTCATTTACATTATAAAACTAAATCCATTTGTTACGACTGATACTGAAGACAATTCAATGTTGGTTTGAAAAAGTAAACTAATTAAAAATATCAACTCAGAAAGTTATTATTGCTCAGGGAAAGAAGGGTAGAAATTAATACCTAGGCATCAGAATGGGATGGGCCACACAGGCCATGACATAAACAAGCTTTGGACAGGGTAGCATACTGGACACTATAATCACTCTTCCAGGGGTGGGGCAAGCACACAATTGGCCAATGAAGAGCCCACCTCACTCCTACCTCCTTATGTATTGCCTGCATTTTTCTCAGCACAGGAGTAGATGAAGAACACAGGAGCCAGATGCATGCAGAAACAAACAGTTGTGTTTGCTGCCTGCATGGATTTGCTACCTGCTGCCACTGTCATTGCCTCCCAGTCTTATGAGCCGGCCATTAATTTCTGCCACCGCCAACTCTCTGCAGCGGTCTAGTAAGTTTTGCAGCAGCAGCCATCGTGTCACCCCTGCTGCAATCTTCTGCTGCTTGCCTATCTTGTAGGCTGCCTCCTACCATAGTCCCATAAAATCTTGGACGATGATGCTAAGGAGGTCAAAGGATGGAATGCTGGTCAGACTCAGACCCTAGATTGAGGTGATAAGGGAGAGAGTGAGAGGGGGGGTTGGCAGGTGTAGAGAAAGGAAGAGAAACAGAGAGATCGGGTGGGGGAGAGAGAGGATCAGGATAAGGACAGAGTATAATTGGTTTGGACCCTCCCAACCAAAAAGGCTCCTGAATTAATGAGCCTGTTCATTAGTAATGTGAATGAAAACAATGTTTGGGTTGCTTTGTAATTTGGGTTTTATGTCATTAAATCATTTTGTAGTTTATATTATGTGTCATTTCCATTAAAACCAATGGTGCAGGGGAATGGTAGGGATGTGCAGAGGGACGTCATACGTTGCATTCGTGATTCGGATTCGTCGGGGAGCAAATACGTTGCATTCGGCCGTATGGCGCCCCGATGTGTTAAAAAGGTGAGTTAGATTCGTGTCTCAGCTAAAATTAAATTAACTTCAACCCCCCACCCTCCTGACCCCCCCAAGACTTACCAAAACTCCGTGGTGGTCCAGCGGGGGGTCCGGGAACTATCCCCTGCACTCACACCCTCGTTTGCCGGTTTCATCATAGCGCCGATAGCCTGTGACACAGGGGCTACCGGTGCCATTGGTCAGCCCCTGTTACATGGTCACCGGCGCCATCTTGTGCTCCTACCATGTGACAGGGGCTGACCAATGGCACCGGTAGCCCCTGTGACATACTATGGGCAAAGGCTATCGGTGCCATTTTGAGTCTTGGCATCGGCCGGCCGGCGTGCAGGAGGTCGCTCCCGGACCCCCGTTGGACCCCCAGGGACTTTTGGCCAGCTTGGGTGGGCCTCCTGACCCCCACAAGACTTGCCAAAAGTCCAGCGGGGGTCCGGGAGCGACCTCCTGCACACCAGCTGTCCGATGCCAGGACTCAAAATGGCGCCGATCGCCTTTGCCCTCACTATGTCACAGGTACCGACGGTCGGCCCCTGTGACATAGTGAGGGCATAGGCGATCTGCTGCCAGTGTTCAAAATGGCGCCGATCGCCTTTGCCCTCACTATGTCACAGGGGCCGACCGTCAGTACCTGTGACATAGTGAGGGCAAAGGCGATCGGTGCCATTTTGAGTCCTGGCATCGGAAGGCCGGCGTGCAGGAGGTAGCTCCCGGACCCTCGCTGGACTTTTGGCAAGTCTTGTGGGGGTCAGGAGGCCCCCCCCAAGCTGGCCAAAAGTCCCTGTGGGTCCAACGGGGGTCCCGGAGTGACCTCCTGCATGCCGGCCGGCCGATGCCAGGACTCAAATGGCGCCGATAGCCTTTGCCCATACTATGTCACAGGGGCTACCGGTGCCATTGGTCAGCCCCTGTCACATGGTAGGAGCACAAGATGGCGCCGATGGCCATGTGACATGGGCTGACCAATGGCACCGGTAGCCCCTGTGACAAAGGCTATCGGCGCCATGATGAAACCAGCACCGAGGGTGTGAGTGCAGGAGATAGTTCCCGGACCCCCCGCTGGACCACCAAGGAGTTTTGGTAAGTCTTGGGGGGGTTCAGGAGGGTTTGTTTAAATTTTTATTTAGGTGGCCGAATAAAACAGAAATCCGTTAAATACATGGGGAGTTGTGATGCGTTTCGCCTCCCCACGTATTTAACAGATAGGACAAAATATGTTGCGGATCACAAATACGTGGAAAACGGATGCACACCCCTAGGAAATGGAACTGGGGACCCTGATCTGTTTTCTCAAAGAGGTACCTATGCAACCCCCACAGTCCCTATCCCTCCATAAGGTTACTTGGCGATTTGGGGAAATCCCACACTGTCAATGTTTCTCCCAGAGGTTGAGAGGCGGAGCTAGGATAAAAACAGTTAAAAAAGTTATTCTACACTTGGTAGGCTGAAGGATCAGTAACTTGTCAAACAGTTGGAAGAACAATGCAGTGAAATCAATTACCAAACTTTATTGAACACTAGAACAATGTCAGTGATGTCAGCAAGAAATCATTCTATATTATGACTAGCAAATTAAAAATTTTACTTCTCTGATCACAAGCATAGGTATGTGTATCTCTGGAGAGGCTCCTGAACAATTATTTCTCTTCTTTTTAAATTCCTTCTTAATCAACCCCTGCAGAGCCTTGTGAGTCACCAGACCCAGAGGCTACTACTTTTTTTCTTAAACTTTAATACCAGTTATTTCAGTACACACGCTCCATAATCTGAAAAAGAGCCATATATAGCATGGAATAATTCAAAATTCCACAATCTCTCATAGATACCTAACACAAAAATTATTTGTTGGAGACTTTTTATAAAGAACATTGCAGCCACAAATCATTATCCAAAAAATAACAAACATATGTTAAAGCAAAAACAAAAAAAACAAACTGTCTTTAATATACCCTGCAGATAACCACACACTTAATCCTAACCATATCATATATAACTATCCAGAATCTCAGGGAAAGACCCTTTAATCTTAAAATCACTGCTGAGTCGCGGTTATATTACTAAACACTCTCCTTTCTATATCTCAACTGAAAACCTTCCAGTGTCCCACTGGAAAATAAAATGTTCTCTCTGTGTTAACATTTGAGTTATATCTCCTCCATGTGATAACTTAACTTGACACACTATAAAAATAACATAGATCATCTAAAGTTTGATTATATAGGGAGCAGTGATTAATTAAAGGTGATTGTTCTTCCGGGATCTTCTATATGAGTTCATGGTCATGTACCTTGATGACATCTTAGTCTTCTCCAAGGACCTAGTTTCCCATTGCTGGGACATATCCTGGGTACTCCAATGGCTCTAGAACAATCAGCTTTATGCCAAGCTTAAGAAGTGCTTGGGCTACATTGTCTCCAACTGGGGTTTCTACATGGATCCCGACAAGAGAATCCAAGATTGTCCTCAGCTTAGGAGGTTATGAGCCCTGCAGAGATTCCTGGGCTTCACTAATTATCATCACTTCATAAATAACTATTCCAAGATAGTTGCTCTATTCATGGCCCTTACTCGTAAAGGGTCTACTACCAAACCCTGGCTACCAGAGGCCATGACCGCCTTCCAAGATTTGAAGGCACCTTCCTTTGGGAGCTCTTCGTGTCTCTTCATTGTTGAAGTAGATGCCTCTTCTGTGAGGGTAGAGGCTGCATTGAGCCAGCACTCATCCACTGGAACCCTGAACCCCTGTTCCTTTTTCTCTAAAGGTGCACTAGAAGAATGGCACCACTGGTTGGAGGGATCATGGCATCACATAACCATCTACACCGACCATAAGAATTTGGACCACTTCCATCATGCTCAGTGACTTAACGCCCAACAAGCCTGCTGGTCACTATTCCATTACCCTATTTTATTTTATTTTATTCCATTACCCTATTTTATTGTAACTTTTGCCTCTCTTATCTGGTTTAATATTTAATATTCAATATTTAAGGTTATGTTGTTTTTACCCCGGTTCCCTGTAAACCGACATGATATGATTGTATCATGAATGCCGGTATAAAAAGCACTAAATAAATAAAATAAATATTCTTTACTTGCTTCAACTTTGAACTCAGATTCAGGCCCGTAGCCAAGAATGTTTGAGCGGATGCTCTTTCCCACACATTTCTGACTCAGAACACCTCAGAACCACTCTGATACATCATCGACCCGGCCCAGGTCCTCCTTGCTTCCATTATGACTGTCCCACCAGGGAAGATGGTTGTTCCCTGCAAGCTTCGTGAAAAAGTGTTAAAGTGGTCCCACGATTCTCGTGTCGCAGGCCACCCTGGTTGAGCCTGGATTCTTGTGCTGGTCCAACAGTTCTACTGGTGGCCCCATATGCAGAAGGACATTTGGGCCTATGTGAACTCCTGTCCCACCTGCGCGCAGCAAAGATCTTTGACAGGATGACCCTGGTGGCTGTTACAGCCATTGCCGGCTGTCAGGTAAGCTTGGACCCATTTGTCTACAGACTTCATCATGGATATTCCCCTCTCTAATGGCAATACAGTCATTTTGGTCATAATCAGTTTCACAAAGATAGCACATTTTACCCCATTACCCAGACTCTCCAGTCTTGGAATTAGCCTGGTTATTCACCCTCCATATCTTCTGCCTGCATGGCCTACCCAGGCATATAGTCTCAGATCGGGTGGGGCCCAATTTACAGCCAAGTACTGGCATGGTCTGTGTAAGAAGTTCATCATTTCATTAGATTACATGACAGCTTATCATCGTCAGGCCAAAGGACAGGTTGAACAAACCAATAATGCCTTGAAGTGTTTCCTTCATACTTACGCTAATGAGAACCAAGATAACTGGGCAGCTCTCTTGCCTTGTGCCAAGTTCTCGCATAATTCGCACATCAGCTCTGCTACGGGATCCTCCCCTTTCTTGATTGGGTATGGCAGACAAACGGCTCCACCTCTGCTGATTCTAGTATCCGTTCCATCGCCCGCAGCTCAGCTATCCGCCCAACAACTACAGGAACTCTGGAACTGCACAACAGAGACCCTTTGGAAAACAGCAGAGAAATTTAAAATGACTGCAGATGCCCACCGTAGGCCAGCACCCCATTTTAAGCATGGGGACAGGGTCTGGCTGAGCATGTGCCACATCCACCTCCAGATGCCTTTGATGCGGCTGGCCCCATGTTATATTGGGCCATTCCCCATCCTTCATCAGCTTGATCCTGTGACATACCAGTTACAACTGCCCGCCTCACTACGAGTCCATAACGTGTTTCACTTGTTGCTGTTGAAGCCCTTGATTCTTTCTTGGCTCTCAAGGAAACCACCCAAGCCCCAGGAACTCTTCTCTGAGAAAGACACCTTATATCAACTGAAAGAGGTCTTGGACATCTGACGAGGGGGTAAGAGATGGGAGTATCTGATTGCCTGGGAGGGCTAGGGCTGGAAGAAAACATTTGGGAACCTGCCTCTAACATCCTTGATAAGAGCCTTCTGAAGGAATTCCATGCTTCATACCCCAAGAAGCTTAAACCCTCAGGGAGGGGGTTTAGAGGAGGGTATACGGTTACATTTGGTGGTCCGCGGCCTTGCCACGTGGACCTTCATGTACACTTACTCCTCCAGGGGCAGCCTAGGCCCTCTGCTATTTGCTGCAGGCCAACCGCCATATTTCTCTTTGCCTCTGGATCCAGGCGTGTCCTCCCAGCATGAGGTGCAGCTTGACTGGGCTTCCGCCTGGACCGCACCACTAGATGGGAGTACCTCTCTGCCTCAGCAGTGCTGGCTGGCTATGCTTAAAAAGGTTTGGATAAGTTCTTGGAGGAGAAGTCCATTAACTGCTATTAATCAAATTGGCTTAGGGAATATCCACTGCTATTACTGGCATCAGTAGCATGGGATCTACTTAGTGTTTGGGTACTTGCCAGGTACTTGTAGCCCGCATTGGCCACTGTTGGAAACAGGATGCTGAGCTTGATGGACACTTGGTCTGACCCAGTATGGCAATTTCTTATGTTCTTATGTTCTTCTTCCTCCAGCACCATTCGACCTGGATTCCCCTAGGTTGTATGCACTCTGAATGCTGGATTCTTAAAGGCCTAGTGGTGGGAAATTCCTGGAGGCAGCCTCTGATGACATCACGACCTGGGGCAAATATAAAGAGGGTCCAGTTGACAATCCAGTGCCTTGGCAATGGGTCAGCTCCTCTTGGAGCAGAGTATTGTCTGTGTTCCTGCTTTGATTCCCGGCTCCTGACTCAGTGATTCCTGTCTCCATGTCTTCTGTCCATGGATCTCTTCACCTGATTGCTTCTGGTCCTCCTTGTCTGTAAGCAATTTCTCTTGTCTGTCTTGAGTGTCTCCTCTTGTCCTTGTGGTCCTTCATCTTCACCTCATTGTCCTCCTTGTGGTTTGATCTTTTGGCTTTGACTCTGGACTGGACACCAATCTATCTTCTTGCCGGCTGCCTTGTCCACTGCTTGGACTCTGACCTTGTTTCTTGCCACCTGCCTCAAACACTGCTTGGACACTGACCCAGTTCCTGCCTGGACTTCTACCATCACAGAGGCCCTCACCTAAGACCAGCCAGCCCTGGCACCCAAAGGCTCAACCTAAGGGGAACATGGGCTGATATTGGCGAAGCTCCAGTTGGGCCTGTGCTTCTGCCTGCTCCGCCTGCTGACGGTGGGGACCCATGGGGCTCCTTCCCGCAGGTAGTGTCAACCCCCACTTGGTGCAAGGGTCCACTACTGCAGTACAGATAGGTATAATTTTTCTCTATGTGACACTATATAAAAAATGAACAATTCTTTGAAGAATTTTCTCTGTAATGTTCTTTTACAAATTCTATCTACACTTTTACCAAGACAGATAAATAATATATACTGATTGTATCTCTATTTTTTCTGATCAGAAATATATGTGAATTTCTATCTGGCGTATAGTGGGAGTGAGCTCATTCTTGTTCATGATTGGGGCCCTTTGTGTATAGTCTCCAGATCTATTTCAGGCTGAGGAAGCAATGATAATGAAGCTCCAGTTTTGACTGTCATCCTCCAGATCTCTTGACCATTCAGATAGGTCCTATGATGAAGCAGAGGTTTTGCACAGGAGAAACAGGATACTTGGAAACTCCAGACAGCAGAGGGAGTTTAAAGGGAGATCCAGGGAGAACACTGCTTTAAGGGAGAAACTAAAGTGAACAAGAGTATACTAGGGATTGTAAAGTCAGAAGCAACAGGAAGCATGGGTCTGCTGGGAAATATAGTTTTGAGATTCTTGGCAGGACTTAGGCAACAGCCAGAGAAAGGTGAGCTACTAATTAGGAGATCTAGCTGGGGCTAATTACAGAAGCAATGTCTGTCTTATGCCAGAGAGAACACTGACCTTCAGAGGGAGAAAGAACCAAATGGGGAGACCAGAGGGAAAGGGCTTATCTTGACTCAGAAGCAGAAATGCCTACAGCCTTTACTTAAGGTTTTTAAATCTACAAAAGATACAGTCAGACCTGGATTTGCCAATAGGCACACTAGGCCTGTGCCTAGGACAGTCCTGGAGGGTAAGCAAGGGAGGGAGGCGACAATACAAATAGAACCTAGTACTGTCAAAAATTCTAAATGCGTCACTGGATATCATTGGGAAATAAGTGCTATTTTATTCTAGAAAATTGGACTAGCCTATATCTAAATAATATAACTTTCTAGAGGGATCCTGGTGTACCTGATCAAGCCCCTTGGCCTTGTCCACTTTCAGTTTTCCTAGCATTTTCCATACATTCTTTTCTGTAAATGGAGTTGCATCTACCCCATTTGCATTTAAGAAACATTGAAATGATGGCAGAAGGATACCAATAGGCCCATCCAGTCTGCCCAGCAAGCTTTCACACTTATTTTCTCATACTTATTTGTTACTCTAACCACTGAGTTCAGGGCCCTTATTGGTAACTTTTTTATTCTAATTTCCTTCCAGCCCTGCCATTGATGCAGAGAGCAGTGTTGGAGCTGCATCAAAGTGAAGTATAAGGCTTAATGTTTGAGGGTAGTAACCATCATATCGAGCAAGTTACCCCGATGTTTGTATACTCATTCTGCTCAGATCAATGCCTTGTTAGATGTCTGGATGTAAATCCTATTTCTTCATTCCCCCCTGCCATTGAAGCAGTGAGCTGCACTGGATATGCTTTCAAAGTGAAGTATCAGGTTTAATTCTTAGGGGTAGTAACCGCCGCAATAAGCAAGCTACTCCCATGCTTAAGAGAGGCTTCATAGAACCAGATATATTTAAAACCGAAAGTACTGCAATACTAGATGCCTCTACACAGTTATCTCCCAAAGAGCCTTGTAACATCTGGGACTCTTCAATCAAATCAATATTAGAAGATATAGCCCCCATCCATATGGCGATCAAGAAACAATCCAGAACAGCTCCATGGTTTACACATGCTCTACAGGAAAAAAAAGGCTAGTACATAAAGTTGAGAGAAAGTGGCGCCGCCATTCTTCAACAATTATCAGCCCCAACTGTCAATAAATAAATCTGCAATTATTAACACTGAAAAATCTTACTTCTAGTCCAAGCTTTCTGTATCTTTTCATAATCCTAGGGAGCTGTTTATTTCAGTAAAGAAACCAATATCTCCTCCCTCTTTAATCAAGCTACCCCCATACCTATACCAGGCACAAATCTGTAGAAATATTTGTAACTTACTTTGCTAATGAAAGAGCCACTGTATGTAAAACTTTTCCTAGCAGTCATAACTTGCCAATTGAATCTTTGCTCAGAAGAAACGACATGTGACAATTTTGATGAGTTATCAGAACCTGAGGTCATTCAAATCATTAACAGATTAAATACCAACACCAGTCCATTGAATCCTTGCTCCACCACTCTACTAAAGCTCATAAAAGAGGAATCCATAAAATTCATTATCAAATTTGCAAACTCTTCCCTTTCCAAGAGTAATTTTCCAAAAACACTAAAGAGAGCTTCAATTTGTCCCATTCTCAAAAAACACACTGCCAACACCACACTTCTCTTTAATTATCATCCCATCTTGTCCCTTTCATATTTATCAAGGATTACAGAAACTCTCATCTTTCCTTGACTCTCATACCATCCTTGGTCAATACCAATTTGGATTTTGTAAATTTCACAACACTGAAATGCTACTTATAGTGACTTTTGACACTATTTGCTGTGGGTTTGATTCAGGCATACAATATGCACTTATTCTTCTTGATAGCTCCTCAGCTTTTGATACTATTGATTATTCTAATTTCTCACTTGACTTCCTTGGGTCTTTCTAGTAAAGTTCTTTCCTGTTCTCTTCTTATCTGACTGATTGCACACAACAATTGATATTTGGCACAGATTCCTCTTCTTGGCCCACATTTTCATCTGGTCTATCCCAAGGCTCAGACCAGCAGCGGTACTATTTAACATCTATTTGACCCTTCTATGCTGGCTACTTGCAAGCTTTGTGGTACACTACGAGCTGTATCCTGATGACATACAATTTTTCTTTCCTCTAAAATTCTAATCGGCCCTCAGAACAATTTATTTCTCTCTGTCTATCTTCAATACACAAAAGGCTTCAACAAAATAAACTGTCTTACAATATTGGCAAAACTGAATTTATGATTTTATCCCATTATACTTCTTCAAACCTTCCAGATAAAATTTCATTTAATGGTCTTTTCAAACTCATCATAAACAAGATGCATAATCTGGGAATTCTTGTTGATCCTCTCTATCTATGCACACTCACATTAAGACTGTTACTCAATCTTCTTTGCATAAACTTCACCTACTCCATCACTTGAAACCTATTCTGGGTTCCCCAGATTTTTGCGCAGTACTTTAAGAGTTACTTTTTATAGGTATAGATTACTGTAATTCGTTTTATGTTGGACTCCCCTTCTATGTCATTTACCTTTTACAGATATTGCTGAAGTCTGCCGCTTGTCTCCTCACTGGTACCTCTATTTAGGACCACATCATGACTGTATTATTTTCTCTACACTTGCTTCCTATTACATATTGGATACAGTGCAAACTTGCAACTGTCATTCGCAACCTGTTCAACTATATATCTTCACCCTGGATCACTGCTACAATGAAGATTTATACACCCACTCAGACATTGCAATCATAAAATCATGGTCTCCTTGATATTACATCCTCCAAACACACATATCTGGATGAGACTCGAGAACATACTTTCTCAGTTTCTGGGTCTAGCCTACGCAACTCTCTACCAGCTTAATTGAGATCAATAAGAGATGCAAAGCTCTTTAAAAAGATTCATTTTTTTCAGCTCACCTACAAAGACCTGATGTTTTTTTATGTTTTTTTTATTTTAAGTATGTTTTTACCATTATGAGTGTTTTTTTTGTACCCCACCCTGAACTATGGAAGGGTGGATATTAAATGTTTTAAGTAAATAGATAAATCCATGGTCTTATTACCCAACAAAAGTCCATCTCCAGGACTAAAGAAGACCCTGGAGATGGACCATTGCTGGTTGACAAGACCATGGATGGAAGTGGGGTAGATGAAACCCCATATACAGAAGAGAAAGTATGGAAAGAGCTAGGAAAACTGAAAGTGGGCATGGCCATGGGGCCAGATGAGGTACATCCCATGATCCTAAGGGAGCTCAGAGATGTGTTGGCAAGTCCACTGAAAGCTTGCAGGGCAGACTGGATGGGCCATTTGGTCTTTTTCTGCCATCATTTCTATGTTTCTAAGTTAGCCTCCATCACATAGCCAGATAAATCAGGAGTAAGGGGGCACTTTGATTCGGGGTGAGTCCTGACCTCCACGTCTAATCTTTCCTTTTTCCTGCCATGCTGAAGAGGGGAGCAAAGGATGAAGAATTAGGGAGGAGCATACCTTGACAAATTCCAAACTATGGGCAGCCTAGTGACAAGGAGTCAGTGGGAGCACTTGCATGGGTAATGTTTGATATATTTTCACACTTTAAAAAAACAGGAAAGCCATAAAAGCCCTAATGTTATCAGAAATTGGGAATTTTAGTCTTATCTGAAGGATTCATTCAGCATCTTTGGAAGGACCAGCAGTATCCAGACCAAGAAAGCCTGGTATAATCTGAGGAAAGTTTTAGAGTCCCCTAGAGGCACATCTGAAGTTCTGATAACTTTGAGTTGTTTATGGCTTTCCTAATGTTTGGTGTCATTAGAAGTGTAAGTACCTAGAAAAGGAAGCACTGGGTCTGTCAGAGGTCTTCCAATCCAACCCTTCACCTCTCCCACTCATCCCATGTGCTGATTTTCTTATATAGATTGCATCAGGGACACATTTAATTTGTTGGCTAATTTCCCAGTTGAATACAATAATTCCTTACAGCTTTATTAATTTAAAGCTTCCCCTCTCTCAATTAATCCCACTTATACCCCACTTGCTGTAGTACCTTCCTACTATTTTACCATTGGAAGAGCTGTTAAAACACCACCTTTGTAACCCAAATCTGACCTAGGTGTCAGTTATTCATGGTATCTGAGGCAAGGATATCAAATCTACCTATTTTATAAGCAGACTGGAGAAGATACTCTGTAATAGTAAATAAGAATAGGCTCATCAATTTTAACACACATAACCATCGTTCTTAAATATTTACATTCTGAACATTACATTTTGATGATAATCAAAATCCTCCATTGAATTCCAACTTTAATCATCTATCTTAAATCTTCCCAATTAATGGCCTTGCTTATTTTATTCAAAGCCTCGCATTTGTTTTTCATTTTGTATCCTGTTTATCTGCCTTGAGCTGCTAGGAACAGGAACAGGGACTGACTCATATGCCTCTCTCTACAGCACTGCAGGTATTTGGCATGTGCTGTACAAATGATTAATAATAATATTCTAGTTATCAATAATACTATGACAGTTACAGTAAGTGATTGGTATTTATGTTTGGATATAATTAATACAAATACATGCATTGTTTAGATAATGATATTGAAAATGTGGTATATTAATTAACTTAACTAAGGGACAAAAAAATCCTACCACATGGGAGTCATCACCGATATATTCAAATCTTTATGTCTAGCTCTGAAAAGCTTAAAGAAATAATTCTGGTACTAGCATTTAAAAGATACATCATTGCACTTAATACCACAACAGCCAGTAGGTTTGGTTAATATATTTCTCAAGAGCAAAAAACAGGGGGAAAAGCAATCCTCATGAATATTTTATTTAAAGAAAAAAGTTTAATCAACTCAGTGAATTAAGTAGAGTTGCAGTGAACAGATGAGGTATTAGACTGTGTAGCATGAAGACAAGCATTTAAATTAAGAAAACAACATGATAAGATTGCAAAGTCGAGACCAAGAAGCCCCGATCTGAAGATTTAATCACTTTGAGAGCAGCCATAAAAGGATACATCAACAACCACCAGTGACGTATCAGATAAAGAAACAACAGTATTCTATATATTGGCTTTTTGAACATTAGAAATTTGCCATACTGCTCAAATTTCAATTAAAGATATAATTAGAGAGGGTGCTAGAAAGAAGGCTCTATCTCACCAATAAAACTAGAATGACAAAAAATATTCAAAACCATTGTAGCCCCCTACTTCAGGGCTGATTTGATGCAGGGGACATACTTATTCCCACTTCTCTTGCACCGGTCCTTTCAACCCTGGGGCGTGGATTCTCTCAATTTTAAAGGGGGGGGGAGGGTGAAGACCACAGTGCCTGATCGCAGTTAGCTGTTCTCTGAGCCAGCATTTCCTGTGGGGTAGGGACTTGCGCAAAACTCCGCACTCCTGGGTGACTGAAAGTTGGCTTCTGGCAAAAAGGCCAGGTCTCAGTCTCTGATGTTTAAAACTCTTCGGGCCTTAGGAGGCAAAGTCCAAAAACACAGAAAAAAACTGCTCCTTTCAAAACACTTTGCTTCTTTTCTTTTAAACAGATGAAAAAGCCATCCTATTTTAGCTGGGCATAGGGCAGGCAAAAAAGTTCTCTTCACCAAAATCAATCTCTCCAGCACCTCGTTCTTATCTTCTCCAGGCCAGAGGGGCCTTTCCAGGGATCTTCCCCAAAAACCTCTCCTCTTGCACCAACTCCAATCCAGCTCCAACATCTTCTATCCTTTGCACATGCTCACCCCAATATATAGGGCCAAGCTGACTAATCCCAGCCTTAGGAGAATATTTCAAGGGGTGGTCTAAAAATGTTGGTTAGGCAAAGGTAAAAATATTGGTAGGGATTGGGAGTATCCCTACACCATGATTCTGGACCTACTTTTCTGCTTTGAAAATATGCCCTAATGTTAAATTCTAGGATAAATTGGGTTATGTCTAAAAAATCAACTATTTAGCAAGGTCTGAAAAGGATTCTGTGGCAACCATTTCGCAATGGAAATAAAGTAAAATAGGTGTCCCAGGTTTATGCAGATGAGTAAACATAGTATCTTGGCAACTATCAGAATTGCCATACTGAGTTGGACCAAGGGTCCATCAAGCCCAGTAACCTGTTTCCAACCATGGCCAATCTAGGTGAAAAGTACCTGGCAAGATCCCAAACAGTAAATAGATCAAATTCTGCTAATGCCCAGGGATATTTTTTTTATCTTTGTCTTATTAGATTGTAAGCTCTATTGAGCATGGAGTATCATTTTTTTGTGTGACTATACAGCGCTGCGTATGTCATGTAGTACTATATTAAGATATGTAGTGGTTTTCCCCATTTCCATCTGGTTAATAACATTTTATGGACTTCTTCTCCAGGAACTTATCCAAATCTTTTTTAAACCCAGCTACACTAACTGCCTTTACCATATCCTCCAGCAAGGAATTCCAGGGCTTAACTGTGCATTGACTGGAAAAGGAATTTCTCTGATTAGTTTTCAATGTGCACTTATTAACTTCATGGAGTGCCCATAGTCTTTGTATTTTAGAAAGAGTAAATAACCATTTCACATTTACTCATTCTGTTCCACTCATGATTTTATAAACCTCTATCATATCCCCACTCAGCCATCTCTTCTCCAGGCTGAACAGCCCTCACCTCTTTAGCCTTTCCTCATATGGGAGCCATTCCATCCCCAATATCATTTTGGTCTCCCTTCTCTGTAGCTTTCCAGTTCAGCTATATCTTTTTTGAAATGCAGCAACCAGAATTGCACAACATGGAGCAATAGAGAGGTATTATTGCATTCTCCATTTATTTTCTCTTTCTTTCCTAATAATTCCTACAGTTTTGTTTATTTTTTTGACTGCTGCTGCACACCAAGCCAAGGATTTCAAAGTCTACGATGATGCTCAGATCCTTTTCCTGGGCTTCTTCCCAGCATTGTCTAAAATCCTATCTAGGTGATGCATGAGGTTCACTACCTTCATACTAGGCAGATAAGTTGCCAACTAATCCTCACATCCACCAGCCACCCAGCTATCTACATTCCTAATTAATGAATCACTATGTCAGCCAACACAACTCTTCCCTCCTGGGCAAAGCCCTTGGAGACTCTTCCTCAGTGTAGGAGGATAATGCGTTATCTGGAGAGCAGGTTCTAGCTACAGAATCATTTCTTGCTATACCAAGGTGATGTTCTCCATTCAGGAGACCTTGATCCTCCAAAGCAGCACAGGGGCTGCCAGACTGGAGTTAGTTCTTGGCTAATATATCTCTGAAGTCTTTCTCTTTCTCTCTCTCTATATATATCATCCAGGTCTGCCACTCTAGCTTTCAGAGATCAAACTCATTCTCTGAGATCCAGGAGCTTTCTGCTCCGTGTGCATGCATTCAACAGGGGTTTGTTCTAGGAACTGTGCTGTTTAACATATTCATAAATTTGTTAAAATAGAAGCAGATTGCGAGGGACTTGTGAGACTAGGAGATGAGGCAACTGAATGGCAGATGAAACTTAATATTGAAAAGTGTAAAGTGATGCACATAGGGAAAAAAAAATCCCAAGTACAGGTAAACAAAGCTGGGTTCTATGTCAGTAACTAAGAAAAGGACCTTAGAAAGCTTGTAGACAATAAGTTGAAATCTTTGGCTCAGTGTGCAGCGGTGGCTATCAGAAAAGCAAATAGATTGTTAGGAATGATCTGAAAAGGAAGGGGGAATAAAACAGAAAATATCACATTGCCCCTTTATTGAGCAATGATATGACTGTACCTTGAGAATTGTGTGTAGTTCTGGTCATCCTATCTCAAGAAATACATAGTGGAATTAGAAAAGATGCAGAGAAGGGTGACAAAAATGATGAAAGGGATGGAGCATCTCTCTTTTAGTAAAAAGCTAGGCAGGCTAGGGTTTTTCAGCTTGGCAAAGAGGTGGCTGAGAAGGGACATGATAAAAGTTTATAAAATCATTAGTGGGGTGGAATGGTTAAATAAAGGATGGTTATTTATTTACCCTTTCAAATAATATTAAAATAAGGGAACATGCCATTAAACTAACAGCTAGTAGATTCAAAACTAGAAAGTATTTTTTCACTAAGTGTACTATCAAGCTGTGGAATCTGTTGTCAGAGGATGTGATCAAGGTGACTAGCATAGCAGGGTTTAAGAGATTTGGACAAATTCTGGGGGGAAAAGTCCATAATACATTATTAGCCAGTAGACTAAAGGAAGTTTTTGCAATCCCTGGGAGTGAGTAACAGGAATAGATCTGCTTATAGGATATACCAGGTACATGCGACCTGGATTAAAGAGAGAATGCTGGGCTCATGGACCTTGGTCTGACCCAGCACAACAATTCTTATGTTTATTTATTTATTTATTTTTATTTAAAATCTTTTCTATACTGTCGTTAAGCAGACGCCATCACAACGGTTCACAATAGGGCACATAACTATATGTTGCATAAAATGTTAGAGTGAAGAGTGATTTGTGAGTGATTGGACTAGTGTGCAGAAGTGCCCCAAAGACAAAACAAAACCCTAAGGGCCTCAAAAAGGCTCTTTTCTCCTGTGTGGGAACATGGGAAGTCATGAGGCCTGGCATGGTCCATGGCCCTCCCCATTTGCCCCATTCCCAAGAGCTGACCAGTATAGGGGCTAAGCCTTCTTCTTTGTTATTCCAATATCAAAGGTAGATAAACATGCAAGAATCCTTCTTAGTTCCTTCCAGCATCCCAACTTGCCTATGTTTAACTACAAAACTCAGTAATTTTCTAAATGGCTAGCATTATTGGCATGGTCATTGCCCAAACCTCCTACCAATCTGGTTCATTGCTTGTCAAATAGACCCATGTATGTGAGCTCCTAAATTTCTACTAGGTCGCCTAGATATTCTCTATTTGCAGCCTATCAGACAGACCTAGCTGCTAAATTGATTCTATCATTATGGCCTTATTGAAATAGTTAATTGAGATGTGCAATTATTTGAAACAAATAGGTAAAACACACTAAATGAGTCTATTTTTATTTCATTTGTGGATCCTCAAAATGAATGGTGGAGTCCCCTGAATGAATCAAAAAAATCTTTGTCTCATTTGTTTATGATTCCCATTCAAGTCCATGGTCCATTGAAGTCCATGGCTGTATACTGATGAGCAAGAAAACAACTGGTAACTACAGCAACTAACACTTGCCTGTGTGATCTCACAGCCTTGTTAAAGCCAAGGCAGGACAAGTTGACAAGAAAACCAAAGAGGAAAAAAAAATCGCTGTGCAGAATCTTTTTAAATAGCATATAGTTGCTTTCTGAATCAAATGACGCTGACCCACTCTTAATGTAAAATCTGAGCATATTCAAGAAGCAGTCTGTATTTCCTTTCTAGCTCTTGGCAGACAAGGATGACTTTATAGAAACTCACATAGTTTTTAAAAAGCTTATAATCTTTGATTTGGCACTGGCAAAGAAGCTGCTTCTGATCTCTGTGCTGTAATAGTCTCACTCACTGTGACAGGAAGTTAGGCAGAGGCACTGCTGCTGATTTATAGCCATGTTTAAGCACTAGTAATATTTTTGACTGTCTGGACACCAGTGAGGTGAGCAGTGCCCTCTGACAGACTAAAGAGAAGAAACGTTTTACCAGGTTGCCAATCTTTATGATTCTGTTTAACTGTTTTTTTGTGTGTGGATTGAAAAATAAGTCAATGACAAACAGCACTGTTTGCACACTATATCTATATAAACTATATCTGTGTCTCTATCTCTATATGTGTATGTGTGTGAGACAAACAATTCTACACACACACACACACACACACACACAGGGGCAGATTTTAAAACGAGCGCGAATAGCCTACTTTTGTTTGCGCTCCAGGCGCAACAAAGGTAAGGGGGGGGGTTTAGACAGGGCCGGGCGGGTGGGTTAGGTAGGGGAAGGGAGGGGAAGGTGAGGGGAGGGCAAAGGAAAGTTCCCTCCGAGGCCGCTCCGATTTCGGAGCGGCCTTGGAGGGAACGGGGGTAGGCTGCGCGGCTCGGCGCGCGCCGGCTATACGAAATCGATAGCCTTGCGCGCGCTGATCCAGGATTTTAGCGGATACGCGCGGCTCCGCGCGTATCTACTAAAATCCAGCGTACTTTTGTTTGCGCCTGGAGCGCAAACAAAAGTAGGCTATTCGCGCAGGAGGCTATTCGCGCAGGAGGCCCGCTGACGCGCAGGAGGCCCGCGCGTCAGCGGGCCTCCTGCGCGCCGGGACGCGACCTGGGGGCGGGTCCGGAGGGCGCGGCCACGCCCCCGGGCCGCCCCGGGCCATAGCCACGCCCCCGGAACGCTCCCGACACGCCCCAAAAACGCCGCGCGGTTCGGGCCCGCCCCGACACGCCCCCCGACACGCCCCCTCCGAAAACCCCGGGACTTACGCGAGTCCCGGGGCTCTGCGCGCGCCGGTAGGCCTATGTAAAATAGGCTTCCCGGCGCGCAGGGCCCTGCTCGCGTAAATCCGCCCCACACAGTAGAGTGGAACTGTGAGTGGGGGTACATTTACAGTATCAATAAATAAAAAATTCAATTGTAATATCCAAATCCCCATGAGGCAGTGCACTTCAATAAATCTCATCATGTCAAGAAAAGGGAGATGCGGGAATGTTTGCGGGCTTGGTAGGGGTAGTGGAATTGGTGAAGAGGCAGCAGAGCATAGTAACAGCGATAAAAAAAAAAAAGTCAGTCCTGCCCCAAAATTAAAGAGAATTTTTTAGTTGCAGAATATTAGGCGTGTAAGGTAGCTCAAGGCAGAATAAACTGAAATTTAGAGATCATGTGCAACCACAGCTTGTTTCTCTCCTTCTTCTTTTGGAGCAGAGGGAAAAGGTAGAAGACCAGCAGCAGGGCAGGGGCATGGACAGAGATGGGATAAGTATAACAGTCAAAACCAGCAGCATGCCTCTAAGACATTGAACACACTATTAACAACTGATTCAGAGGAAGGATTTTGTTTGGGATTCTCTGAGTCAGAAGATTTTGAAGAGTTAGTACCTGCAGAGAATTTGGGAAATTTAGTCAGTAGCAAGTCATCCTCCAGTGAGGTGATGGGAAAGAGAGATGATACTGATGACATCAACTCCAAGGAAGAGCAGGCAGCACAGGTAGAGAGTGTGAATGATGCCCCTGGCATTTTTCCTCAGAGTCTATCCTGAACCTGAACCTCAGTGCCAGCATCAGTGAAAGAGATCGCACAAGATATCTCTGATCTGGAGGCACTTTAAACTGAGGACCCACATTTTATTCAGTGTATTCACTGTGGCAAGGATATCAGTTGAGGGAAGCAAGTGAGACATCTGACAAATGCTGGTATGCAGCATCACTTGCAGAAGCAGTATCTGCTAGCATTGGCATCAGGCAAGGATAGCAGTAATAGTATGCCAGTCAAAGTAAAAGTCAGCATAAAGAGGTTGAAAAGGGGAAGACTTTCCCCCAAGCTGATTCCATGGTCCCTTCCACCAGTCATATTGTAGGCCAGCAGTCCCTAGATATGCACAGTGGCAACCCACCATAGAGGAAATGTGGTAGTGTTCCATAGTATTGTCCTGGGGTAAGAGGCGGAGGCAGGGGCAGACAGCAACTCTAGTGGGGACAGAGCATCAGGGTACAGGTTTTCTTACTGCATACCCAATTTATGGATAACCCCATACCTCATGCAATATTCTATCAGCCATAAGAAAGATGCTGAAGGGTTGGCAACTAGACCAGAGAGGCAGGAATCTTCAGACAAATTTCTTTGTGATAGACTGTGGTGCAAATATGACAAGGGCAGAGGAAGATGCGGGCTTTCGGGGTATCTGTTGCTTTGCGTACTTGTGCACCTGGCAGTATGGGATGCACTGAGACTATGGATCAAGGACCACAGGAATCTGTTCTTGAAGGACTTGATAGATAGATGCAGGAAAATAGCAGGGCATTTCCATTGAAGTGTGAAGGGAGGCACCTAGACTCCATGATTTCTGCTTCCGAGGTAATGGAGGCAGTTTTGCAAAATCTGATTTAGAAGAATTGTATCCTGGATTCCCTAAATCTCAGGATATTACAGTTAGTGGCTAAAGAGCATTTGGTGCCTCTAGTCAGTAGCATTTTAGTCTCCAAAGAAGACCATCTCCAGACCTTAACTTCCAGCTCCTTCACCTAATGATGCCATATGGAAATGCCATCAGGCCTCCTCCAGGGATTTCCATTGACCTGTCCCTGCCTAGGATTTTCTACCAATTTGGTTGGTGCCCTTTGCTCCTCATTTGTAGTGTTCTTGCCACTCTGGGTTGTTCCTTTGCAACTCTCATGATGCTTCGGTGTCTTCATGTCACTCACTTGCTTTAAACCTTTATCACTGCCTTGGGGGTAATTCTGCCTCTTTTGGTGCTTGCTTCCCCCTTCATGCCATACCTGGTACAATTGTGTTCCTCTCGACAGCTTTAAGGTGGTCAAGCTGTTGTTGGTGGTGCCCTTTGCTCCACTTTTGCATTCTTGGGGTGATCTGGCCAGTCTTGCTGCTGTTTTGCTCCTCTGATGGTGCCTTGGGAATTCCTGCCACTGCTGGTATTGTTTTACTCCACTGCAGGTTCTTGGGCTCTTCATGCCACTTTGGTGTCATGTTGACATAGTTGTGATGCATTGGCATGTCTTTACTCTTCTGATGTCTACCTACCAGTTTCCTTAGAAATGATTAGAAAGTCCCAATTTGGTAGCCCAGAATAGGCCGCATTGCTTCCTCCATTAACTATAATGGTAAACAAATGAACAAATAAAACTAATAACCAAAATGTTTTTTTTTGTTTGAAACTAATGAAACAAATTGAGATGCCCTACGGAATGGATGAACAAACCAAGACAAACATTTTGCCTATGCACATGTCTAATATTTATCATTACTATTGAGCTTACTCACTCTCTTGCATAGCCTGTCAGGCAGACCCAGCTATGTGAATGCTTGTATTGCTACTAGGATTTCTAGTTAATTACAGTATTTTCCACTTGCAAGACAAATGCATCTGTTAAAAGTCAATTGTCATGTTTTTGGTTTGTAGAGTCTCTCAACACATAAAAGAGTTAGTATAATATTACTGTGTTATTAAGAGCTATGGGGGAGAAGGAAAGGCAGATGGCAAAAAAGGAGCAAAATTGTATTTTGGATCATTATCCAAGACTGAAATACTTTAGCAATAATACTATGCATTCTGTTATTGTGAGCTACATGGATTATATTCAGCTGAAATGAATATCTATATATCTTTTTTGTTTATATCTATTAATTTATTGTCCATGAATACCATTATGAATGCTTTCATTTCTTTCTCAAGATTGTCTGGATAAATTATTATAACAAATTATTATTTTAATCTTATCAATACATACTTTTTTTTTTTTAAAGTGCTGCGTTCTCAGGCTGAAAATTAGGGGCCTCTATACTAAAGGTTTTCTCCCATTTTTTAAAGCAATATTCAAAGCAATTTATCTGGGTTAAAAACAAAAACATTTAATCTATTTTCATTATATGTTGGGAAAATTGCCCACCCTCAATATAGCAAAAAGTCTGTGCATTGTTCTATGGCATGCAGCTTTGTTATCATATTGAGAAGAGGTATTCCGGGGAGTAGGTTAGTGGTGGAAACGTACATGCATAGTTGATATTTTCAAATCTTTATGCACACAGCTACAGCAAAAATTCTGCCTGCACAAACGGCAGTTGAAAGTTTCCTTGCATACTTTCCCTTTGAAAATTGGTGCAAAACCTGCAGATACAAGATACCCATGGGTTTTGTCCCAATGTGGATAGTTAGAAAATTGGTAGCTTGTGTCTCTGTAAAAAGAATACTTAGTCATAGGGCCCTTAATGAGCAAGAACTGGAGAAAAATAGCTACACAACTTACACACATTTTTAAAAATTAAAAATATAATACTATAATTCTTATTATATTAGAGTACTAGTGGCTGTATTGGTTCTGAATAGAAGAAAGCTTTTGTGACACATTTTAGAAGGATAAGAAAGATGTAGTACAGGAATTCTGGAAATCACATAGGCATGCGAGGAAAGTCCAAATATTACATACATACATCTTGTTCATACTCTAAAAGGTTTCAAAACTTTCAAAGAAGCAAGATTTTAATAGAAAAAAAAATGTTACAATATTATGTGTGTTGATATTTTGTGGAATATAGTTATATTACTATACTGCTACCAAAGTGTATATGGTAGCTGACAGTTTTACAATATATATACTGTTAAAGGAAATATATATGTGTAAATATAAAAGATTTATATAAGTATTTTCCTAATACTAGATTATTTGATGTACTTCTTTTCCTTAGACTGGAATATTTGTCAGTCTGCAGCTGTTTTTTTTTTATTTTGAAAGAACAGATAGATGTTCCTTTTAGATTGAAGTCTGTTCTGATCCTTTATCTCAATGCTTATTATTCAACATACTCTCTCTCCCCAACAATAATCACTACGTCGGCCTTACACTGTCTGATAGGTTTTGATTTAATAGATACTTATCAAAACTGGTCTGCATTCATTTAAATAATTTAAAAATGTAAACAGATACTTTTTTTTTTTATACTATTCTGCTTTTCCTCTTGGTTTAGAATGAAATACCAGTTTGTAAAACACAAAATGTGCAGGCTTGTTTGACTCTTCCTGTTCAAAGTTGAAAGAAAAAGGACTAAAATCAGACAAAGTGATGAAGGGTCCTCAAGATCTACATTTACACATCCTATCTGCTTTTCATTAAATAGAGTGTTTCTTGAATAAATAAAACTGCCACTTACAAGTATGGGTAATTTTCAGGGGCTAGATTCTTGGATTTCCTTTGTCAACACTCACATTTTGAAGAACAAGCTTGAGAGGACTGCTTCAGAAACCACATTGTTATGCATGCACTGCAGCTAGGGTTTCATGTAGCACTGTTCAGCTATCCAAGATTATCCTCCAGCACTTTGCCATAGGTGCTGTCTCCATTCATTATGCGTGTTGTTAAAACCTACTCTCAACACTGTAATCTGTTGTTTCACAAACTGGCAAGTGAGAAACACAGATCTCACTTGCCTGAAATCTTTAATTAAATTAGTTATTTTTCTTTGTTGCCTTTTCTGAGAAAATCATGCTAATGTACTAATAACATTAGAATAAATTACAGCATCAGCTGTATAGGGTACATTAATGAGTCTTATGTAAACCTTTGATTCACACCAACTTTGGAAACTCTAATCCAAAGAAATGGGTAGCAGCCTCTGAAAATAAGAGGATGATAATGCCCGTCCTTCAAAATAAATTAGTTTTTCCTGAAATATTAAGGTCTTGCCATTTCTTGCCATCTACAAATAAAAAGGCTACTTCAAAATTTCTAACATGGGTCCTATACCAAAGAATTTTGTCACATTTAAGAGGACCTATTTCAAATAGGTTCTTCTTCTTCCCATTGAAACGCTTTTGAAAATAAGGGCCAAAATGAGAAATCCTGTATTATTTCCTATCTCTCATGGAATTATTTATTTACTATTTATCATTTAACTGAACCTCTGGTCTCCTCTAGTTTAGCATTCCTTTCATTTTATTTTTTATTCAGATTTTTGTTGCTATTTCAATATCATAATGGTGAATAAAGCCATTGCAGAGATAGACAATTCCGAGTGATGAATTTTATATATATTTGGAGATCATTTCTTGCTTTAATATAAATATAACTGTTATGCTCGTCGGTCGCAGATGGCTGCGACCGCTGTTGTTCACCTCTTGCCTTACTGCACTGACTCCGTTGGGTAGACTTGCGGCCTCCGCCAGCTATCGCCGGCCTGCCTGCCCCTGTTCCCGGGACACCCTGGATGGCGTGGACACTGCCGACTGCCATATTGCCCTCAGAGTTCCTTAGGCATGCCCTTGCACTCTCGGGCCAGTCTTATGCACGTCATGGCGGGAACCTCGGGGGCGTCCACCCCGGATGACGTCATTCATCGTGGACTCTTAAGCCAGCTGGCCCTGTCTGCCTACGACTTGGCAACAAGTTCCCTCATTGCTAAATCCGCTTCGCTCACTATGGACTTTTCGTTCCAGCTCCTGCTTCCTCGGCGTGAGACATCTTGGGTACCCACTCCTCGGGGGCCCTTTCCTCATCTCTGGCTATCCGCTCCTCGGAGGGCCTTGCACCTAGGACCGCTGCCTGCCCCATTTCCTGGAGCTTCCTCTAGAACCATCGCTACTTCTACAGTGAGTACTCTGCTTGCGGACCACTACTGTATACTGAGGAACCCTCATCGGTGTACCCTGCTCTGCGGACCATTGCCGTATCATCTCTACTGAGGAATCCTCTAGGGGTGTGCATTCATTCCCTACAAATTGGGAATCTGCAATGTATTCATTGTATTTGTGGGGAAGTGAAACATATCGCGATTCCCCACGAATACAACACATCTTCGCTGAATTATTCGGCCGCTTAAAGGAGCCAATTTAAACAAACCCCCCACCCTCCTGACCCCCCCAAGACTTACCAAAACTCCCTGGTGGTCCAGCGGGGGATCCAGGAGCCATCCCCTGCCTCACACCCTCGGCTGCCAGTTTCAAAATGGCGCCGATAGCCTTTGACCTACTATGTCACATGGGCTACTGGTGCTATTGGTCAGCCCCTGTCACATGGCCATCAGCACCATCTTGTGCTCCTACCATGTGACAGGGGCTGACCAATGGCACCAGTAGCCCCTGTGACATAGTAAGGGCAAAGGCTATCGGCGCAATTTTGATTACTGGCAGCCGAAGACTCGAGTGCAGGAGATCACTCCTGGACCCCCGCTGGACCACCAGGGACTTTTGGCAAGTCTTGGGGGACCCTCCTGACCCCCTTAAGACTTGCCAAAAGTCCAGTGGGGGTCCGGGAGCGACCTCCTGCACTCCAGCCATTGGCTGCCAGTATTCAAAATGGCGCAGATAGCCTTTGCCATCACTATGTCACAGGGGTCGACAGTCGGCACCTGTGACATAATGAGGGAAAAGGCTATTGATGCCATTTTGAATACTGGCGCCGATAGCCTTGCCAGTATTCAAAATGGCGCCGATTGCCTTTGCCCTCACTAAGTACAGAGTGCAACAAGGTGTATGTAGCACTGCACAGAGACATGGGCAGTACCATCTTTCACCTTGGCCCAGGGCCCACATACCCACAAACCCTAACAATAATGCTCTATCAGGCAAGATGGCTGCAGCATATTAGCTGCTCACAGGACTTTTAACTGTCCTTCCTTCCTCTGTTTATTTTTTATTTTTGCCTTTAATGGGTAAACATAAATGGAAGAAGCTGCCTTACCTTGATGCAGCTCTCTCTGTTTCAGATCTGATAAATAGGGTGGAGACAGTATGGGTCTATTGACTGTTTACTCCTCTTGGTGGTTTGGATTGTTGAGACAATCTTGAACTGCAACTGACAAAGGTTTGTAGACTTGACTCTTCAGAGTCTTCAGAGTCTTCAGACTCTTCAGAGTCACTTTTTGAGACTGTAGAATCAGCCCCTGAACATGGACAGGTTATGGGAGGAGTGGAGATCCCTTAGTACATGTCTTTCCTATATCTGTATGCAAAAGGGACTTTGAGACTTGTAATTCTTGAGGCAGCACGCCACACAGTTAACCATAAATCCTCTGTGTCTTAAACTGCACATTCTACAATAATCTTCTACATAAGCATACTCTCTCTGTTATTAATGCTTCTATTGATCATTTCTATAGCACTACTAGATGCACACAACACTGAACAAATGCACATGAAACAGTCTCTTCTCCATTCAAGACAAGCAAATAGGACAAATTTATTTATTTATTTATTTTTAATTTTTATATACCGAAGTTCTTGTAGGGACTACAAATCACTCCGGTTTACATACAACGAAGAACTGCTCAACAAAGAGCGGAGCTTTACATGGAACCGTATAACATATGGAACAGTATAACTGGTTGACAATTTAACATAGTGCTAAATAAAGTAATAATATTTTAACTGGTAATAAATAAAGAAATATAATATTTTATATAAGAAGTATAACTATTTAATGTAGCAATAAATATAAATATAAGCAGTGCCTAATATATATATGAAATAAAGTGAATTTTTGAGCTCAAAGATAATTGTCCAGTTGCAGATTCTTAAAAATAGTACTTGATACAGCGTCCATAGTTAAGGGATACCTGGTAATTAGGAGGTCTGTCAGTCACAGTAAGTGACTAAAATAAAAGAATTAGGAGTTTCATTTCTTCTGGAAAATAGTTAACAACAAAAGAAGTGTCTTGGATTTACCAGAAGAAAAACTTATTGTTCAGAGCGTTGTTTGATTGGCTCCAGCAAATCTCACAACTTGAACCTCCATGAGGCGGTAGTTCATAATTTTCTATAAATATCACTAAGCATGACAGAAAACTTAGCCTTAGTTTTTATTTCCTTGTGGTAACAAGGTTACAGCCAGGTCCAAGCCCACTTGGATCTCTGGGTCTCACTAAATTGACCCTTCCCCCACCCATGTTTGAGCCCTGCTACCCTAGTCAGAGAATCTAATCCATTCCAGATCAGCTGTCCGTCAACTCCAGTAAATCTTTCTTTTCTTGTTTATCCCCTGAATAATGGTTCTCGATTCCAGTCTGGAAGGCTCACAAACAGGTTTGGTTTACAGGTATAACCCCTTCACCCCACCCCCCTTTCATGAAGTGTAGCAAATTTAGGGAGTCACAAAGTTTTCCAGTCTGCTTTTCTATGTCCCGGACCTATCCTTTTTTCATACATGCATTACAAGAGCCCACAGGGTTCATCCGGTGGGGGGAGAGTGGGGGGGAGGTGTAACCTCCTGGGCTGCTGAGAGGGGGGGTTGGTGTAGCCTCCTGGGCTGCTGATGTAGTCATGGTCACAGTCATTAAATTCACACTCACCTCACTCTTCAGGGTCACCGGTTAGTGGCATTCTTGTGTGGGATGTATGCCCACTTGGGATTCAGGTAGCAAATAACCATGGAATCAAGAAATGGTGTTTGAAAATAAGGATCCAGGTGAATATGGAAAAAATTAGGAACAGCATTAGAAAAATCATACTAGAAAAAAAAGCAATAGTCTTTGTCCCTGGTAAATCCCCCTAGCAGTTCTACTCCCAACTGAACCGGTTTCCATCTCCAGCATTTTTTCCCCTTGAAGGGTAGGATAATCTCTTTAAAGTTGCAGCATGAAACAAAGACTGGAAAGATGACAAAATGCCTTGTTCAAAAATAGTTCTTCCAAAAAAAGATAACTCCTATAGTCTCTGAAAAAATTTCAAAAATTCGTCCAACCTCTGCGGTTTACCAGTCATGAAAGCAAAAGATCCAGAGCCCAGCTCTTCAAGACACCGGGGGTTTGCCCTTCTCTCAGAAAAATGGTTCAAAATCCAAAAGCTTCAGAAAAATCTTCCGAAACTCCAACATTCCGCTACTCTCAAAATCTCCAATTCTTGGGCACCATCTACCAGAGAAGCAGACAGACCCATCCTGATCCATCCTTTTGGGGAGAGGCAATGACCATTAACACCATAAACTCCTCACCCTCTGAGCATGCTCCAGGGGCCATTTATATGTCTGTGCCACAGCCCACAAAAAGGTAGAAACAAAACAGGGAGAGGACCCCCACCAGATTAATACAGGGCAAGATACTAGTGACAGGTAAAACCTGGCCACACAGGGTATCCACAATGGATAACCATGAGACATATTTACACAAATGTGGCCTAATAATTAGGTTAATTTGTCCATTTGATTACCCTAAAAACCAGATCTGTTTGAGGTTCTTGAGGACTGGAGTTGAGTCTCTTGGCCCTCGAGAAACTATTCAGTGAAACAAACGTCAGGTTAGGAATTACTTTGTGTTGTGTTTCTTACAATTTGTGTAATGTTAAATTTTGAGTATAAATAAAAATAAATTTACCTCTGTTCGATGATATTTTTCATTTACACCACTTTTCTGAGATACTATTTACTATTTCATTTTCCTGTATATCCTTGTTTATAAGTGCTAAAATGAACAGATTCTCCTTGCTGATTGAGCAGATGGTCTCGGTTCCCAAACCTTTTAGAGAAACATATTTGTAATTAATGCTTTGGGCATGTAATTTATGTAAGATTAATTCTGTGAATAAAATATTTGTATATTAATAAGATTATGTAATCAGAGGTTGAGTTACTTTACATGCTTTTGAAGCGAGTATATTTTTGATCCAGTTAAGAAAACCCTCTGATAGCAGATATACCACCTGGAATGTATGCTATATCTAACACAACACCTCATCCCCCCAAGCAGTCCTCTATTAGGACAGATTGCAGTGAATATGTTTATGTAGTACTTAATACAACAATATGAGAACAGTATGAGCTAAGATATAATGCTACAAACTCAGTGCCAAAACACCCAAAACACCCAAATCTCCTTTCTAACAGAGATGGGTAGTTTGGGCTCATTAAAGAGAAGCATTAGGGATTCAGTGGATTGACAACTCAACACAACAATAGTAACTTTCAAACAGCCCACATAGTGGAAAATTCTGTGTGTACAATATACATAGGGATTAGGGATGTGAATCGTTTTTTGACGATTTAAAATATTGTCCGATATATTTTAAATCGTCAAAAATCGTTAAAGGCGATATATAATAGGAATTCCCCCGATTTATTGTCAAAAATCGTAAATCGGGGGAAGGGGAGGGGAAGGGGGAGGGCGGGAAAACCGGCACACTAAAATAACCCTAAAACCCACCCCGACCCTTTAAAATAAATCCCCCACCCTCCCGAACCCCCCCAAAATGTCTTAAATTACCTGGGGTCCAGTGGGGGGGGGGTCCCGGTGTGATGTTCCACTCTCGGGCCACGGGTGCGTTGATAGAAATGGTGCCGGCGCTACCTTTGCCCTGTCATATGACAGGGCAAAGGTAGCGCCGGCGCCATTTTGGTTCCTGTCCCCCGACGTCACGAGCGTAGGAGATCACTACCCGGACCCCGCTGGACCCCCAGGGACTTTTGGCCAGCTTGGGGGGGCCTCCTGACCCCCACAAGACTTGCCAAAGTCCAGCGGGGGGTCCAGGAATGACCTCCTGCACTCGAATCGTGTTGCCGTAATGCAAAATGGCGCCGGCCGTACGGCATACGGCCGGCGCCATTTTGCAGTACGGCAATATGGCCATACGCCGGCGCCATTTTGCAACGAGTATTGCACACGCTTCCACAGGACAGTGCCTAATGGATCTGTCCTAGCCTGCCCACGCTCCATCCAGACCCCGCCCAGACCACACCCCTCTTCTCCAAAACCCATTCCTCTGCGCATACCGGGAGATACGCACATGGCCATGGGTGTTTGAATATCCGGGTGTTGCGCATGCATCTCGGCCACGCTCGTATCTCCTGGTATAAGCGTGCATAGACCATTGAAAATTTGGCCTTAAGTGTGTCTATGTGTGAGACACTATTTTTGAATCAGTGGTTGAAAGTTATGTATATGTAGGTGTAGGGAATTTTGTGTGTGTAGGTGTGTATGTGTGTTGTTCTGGGGCTATGGGAGGCATGTTTGTGGGGTATAGGCATTTGTGTGTGTATGAAAGAGAAAGGTGTAGCTAGGGGTGTGTGTAGTGTGTGCCTGTGTGTGGGTAGTGGGTTTATGTGTGGGGGTCTTTCGGAGGTATGTGTGTATGTGTGTTCGTAGGGGATATGATTGTGAATGTGTGAGAATATGAGGGCATTTTGAAGAGTTGTGTTCATTTAGGGTGTATGGAGACATTGGGGTTAATTTTGACAGTGGAGTTATGGGGTGTGTGTTTTTTTTGGGGGTAGGGCCATGTGTGTAGTTGTTGGAATAATTGTGAGGGCTGTGAAGGGTTATGAGTATGGAAGTATGGTTTGCGCAGGTGTATGTGTGCTTTATGTGTGTGTATGTGTGTGAAAGAGAATTGAGACAGTGTAGAGGGAGGTGACTTAGAAAGTGTCTTTTGGCATTGTCCTTCATCAGCTTTGTCAGTTATTATCCTCCCTGTCTCTGTACCTGGGGGGATCTGTTTGTGTAATATTTTAAGATAATACATTTTTATCCTTTGTGATGAAGTTATGCTATAACAAATTCTTATATATATAACACTATATTTTTCCTTTAAAATAAATTAACTCAATAGATTTCACTAACACAAATAGACATGGCATGATGAAGAATTTACAAACACCGATGCACAGGGCAAACATGAGTAAATTCATGAATATTGATTTCATTGAATCTGGCCATGCAAAATATGTTCTGCCATCATTAGGTTTCATTTGTTGACTTTCTGGTTTTCATTTCAAATCCATTTTTGCCATTCAATTTTTCAAAACTATTCATGCAAAACATACATTTAGGCATTGTTACTGAAAAAAATTCTTATACTGAGTATAAACATTTTATAAGCAACGTGTTCTTTTCTTAAGCGAAACATTATTTCACAGCTGCCTGGCTTCTGGTCACAAGTTAATAATATCTATCGAGGAATGAAATTGGGCTGTTGGCAGTCTCATCATGATCAGCATGGATTTTACATTTCTTGTAGTTCCCATAATAGATGTTTTATCATCACAGTGGGCTCAATTTTTGGGCCTAGAAAAATTTATGGCCAAAAGATATTGGGTGAGTTTGTCAAATAAAAATAATTGCATCTTCCATTTATAAAGCATGCCTCAAATACCCTGCATATGTCACAAAAAACTTTGACATATGCAGAGCCTCTGAGACATTTTTTTTAAATGAAAGATGCTATTATATTTTGATAAATTCACCCAAATTCTCCTTATAGTCAGAACTTTAGATCTGACTAGCATAATAAATTATCAATCTCATTATAAAATGCATAATACTCATTATTCTTTTTTGGATACATGGAATTGCTGTCCGAAAATCAGAAACTATTGAAATTGTGCAAAGAAATCAATCTGAGTATATTTTACCATGATGTCAACATAAATGAAGAGCAAGAAGTAAAAATAATTGCCAACACTAATCACCATTTTGCTTCATTTAAATATGTTAACACTTTATACACCTTACTCAACAGAATCCAATGAGTAAAGAAGAATTGAGAAATAAATGTGAATTCTTGATAACATGACTGGAAAAACACTTTCTTAAAATGGCCTATTTTACCCTCATGTATTATCTAGAGATGTGCAGGAGAAAAAAATGTGTTTCATTTCAAAATTAATTTCATGGGGACCCCAATTCATTTGTTTAGTTTCAAAATGAAAAATAAATTGTGGGGTTTTTTTTGTTTGATTCGTTTTTGTTTGCCATTAAAGTCAATGGGGGGAAGTATTACAGCCTATACTGGGCTCCAGAACTGGGGTTTTCTAATTAATTATCTTAGAACTTGTGGAAGGAAATCATCAGAAGGGGGAAAGAGCTCCAAGGTACCTAGAAAGACTGTGGAAAGTGGCAAAGGGATACCAGCATTTAGAGTTCTCCAAATCAGTGTGAGAGGAGCATAAAAGACGCAAAAGTAGGTAGATCACCCAAGGATCCAAAAGAGAGCACCAGCAACAATAACATGAACCCTTGATGACATCTGAAGTGGAAAGCTGCCACCAAAAGTGGAATCAACATCCTAAGGCACCATGGATGGGCATCAAAGCAGAAAAGATGGCAACCCCTCCCCCCCCCCCCCCCCAAGGCTAGCTCTGCTAAAGGGGCCAAGTAGCACATGCTGGGGTACATTTTAAAAGACAGCGCGCGTGCGTACTTTTGTTCGCACATCCGGTGCAAACAAAAGTATGCTGGATTTTATAAGATACGCGCGTAGCCATGCGTATCTTATAAAATCCGGGGACGGTGCATGCAAGGGGGTGCACATTTGTACAACTTGCGCGCGCCGAGCCCTGCGCGCGCTGCCCGTTCCCTCTGAGGCCGCTCCAAAATCAGAGCGGCCTCGGAGGGAACTTTCCTTCCACCCCCCCGCACCTTCCCCTCCCTTCCCCTACCTAACCTACCCTCCCGGCCCTATCTAGACCCCCCCTTACCTTTATCTGAAAAGTTACTACTGCTGACATAGTGAGGGCAAAGTAGCGCCGGCGCCATTTTGAATATTGGCAATACGGCCCGAGTGCAGGAGGTCGCTCCCGGACCCCCGCTGGACTTTGGCAAGTCTTGTGGGGGTCAGGAGGCCCCCCCAAGCTGGCCAAAAGTCCCTGGGGGTCCAGCGGGGGTCCGGAAGCGATCTCCTGCATTCATGACGTCGGGTGACAGGAACCAAAATGGCGCCGGCGCTACCTTTGCCCAGTCATATGGTAAGGGCAAAGGGCCACCGGCGCCATTTCTTTTATCGCAGCCGTGGCCCGAGAGCGGGAGTTCGCGCCGGGACCCCCCCCCCCCCCCCCGGGACCCCAGGTAATTTAAAACATTTTGGGGGAGTTCGGGAGGTTGGGGGATTTGTTTTAAAGGGTCGGGGTGGGTTTTAGGGTTGTTTTGGTGTGCCGGTTTTTCCGCCCTCCCCCGATTTACGATTTTTTGACGATAAATCGGGGGAATTGCTATTGTATCGCGGCTCTAACGATTTTTGACGATTTAAAATATATCTGACGATTGTTTTAAATCATCAAAAAACGATTCACATCCCTAATAAGTAGTGGATTAGTTGCTGATAGGGTGAAGTTACAAGGAGGCAATTGGGTAGGAAAGTAACTGGGATAAGTCAGATGAGTAGTTTGGTGACACAGGCTTTTAAGTTTGTAAATAGATGAGATGCTGATGGATAAGCATTAAGGATTAGTTAAAAATCTAAGTCTTGGGGATTCAAGTGGTCATAGGTTGTAGATATGTTGTTGATCATGGGATGGACGGTTATTTCTTGATGCTGGTGTGCGTAGGTGTCTGGCAGTGCAGTTGATGGTGTGAGTTTGTGTAGGCTTTGGTGAACAGCCAGGTTTTCAGGTCTTTTCTGAAGGTTTTTATGTTGGGTTGAGTTCTTATTTGGTTGGGAGTGAGTTCCATAGTGAGGGGCTGGCGATGGATATAGCTCTCTCACGGGTTGTAGTTAGTAGTGTGGTTCTGATGGGAGGGATTTTGAGGAGGCCTTTATTCTTTGAGCGTAGGTCTCATTTTGGGCATATTGCTCGATGGTTTTGCTTAGCCAGTTGGATTGTTGCCCTATGATTAGTTTATGCAGAATTGTTAGTACTTTGTAGTTTATTCTATATTATTGGTAGCCAATGTAGAGATGTCAGAATTGGAGTAATGTGTTCATGTTTATTTTTTCTGGTTAGGATTCTGGCGGCTGTGTTTTGTAGGATTTGGAATGGAAGGATGGTAGCGAGTGGTAGGCCCAGTTGTAGGGCATTGCAGTAGTCAAGGCTGGCGAAGATGAGTAGTTGCAGGACAGTTCTGAAGTCATCTTGTGAAAGGAAAGATTGAAGACGTCTGGGGGTCAGTAGTTTGTGGTATCCTTCCTTTATCGTATTAGTTATGTGAGTTTTGAATGAAAGGTCATTGTCAATGGTGATTCCTAGGTTTCGAGCATGCGTGACCGGGGAGATTGATGTTTTTGGGTTTTCCATTTTGAGTGGTTGCATGAGAGAGTTGTTATTCTTTCTATCTAGTATGATTATTTCAGTTTTGTCGAGGTTTATTATGAGTTTTAGGTTGGATAAATGTTGTTTGATTTCTGTAAGATAGGTTAGTTTTTTGTAGGTTTCTTCTAATATATTCTGTATGGGAATAAGTATCTAAATATCGTCAGCGTATAGGAAATGGATTAGACCAAGACGTTCTAATGTGCGACAAATTGGAAGGAGATAGATGTTGAAGAGTGTTGCTGATAGGGCTGATCCTTGGGGAACTCCAGTGTTGAGGTTGAAAGCAAAAACTCATAATAAAAATGTTTTCGGGTACATTCAAGGTAAAAAGCCTGTGAGAGAGATGGACCGTTAGATGATCAAAGGGTAAAAAGGGAACTTAGGGATGACAATGCCTTAGCAGAGAGACTAAATTAATTTCTTGCTTTGGTATTCATTGAGGAAGATGTAAGAGATATACCCATCTTCTATCATCCACTACACGTAAGTTTTTTTTAATATTGATTTCTTACAATACAATTTTACCTCCAAAAAAAGGATTATTTTTTCTCTTTTTCAAAAATAGGATATTCCCCAATACACCTTAGTATTGAAATATGATTTATATTTTTTTTTTTACATTTTTAGTCTTTTTTCTTTAATTTTTATTCTATATATGAAATCAAATTTGAAAGAGAAAACCTCAGACAGCCACTGTGGAAAACTCCAACTCCCATAGTGCTTTTTAGCTTCAAGCCTGCTGGTAGACTGCCATCACAGGAAAAAAAAAATCTCTTTCACATACCAATATAGTTCCAGAAAAAAACTTTTATATCAAAATAGCCATTTATAAAGATGTTTTCATCATTATATTTAAATACAGTATTGTAGCCAGAGCTGAATTTTTTGAGGGGCCCAAGGTTAACATGGGTGGTCAGTAGCCATATAGGTTTGAGCCCTTCTAGCTGTACTCTTATCAATTCCTTAGAATGCACCCAATAATGGATTTCTTTGTAATCTGCAATAGCCATCATATATCATGAGTGACACTTTAAAATATTTTGTTTCAAGCACTTACTAACATTAAAAATAGCTTATTGATTTGTATTAATTTATTTTATATGTATTGCAGTTTATAAATATACATCATATAAAAAGTAAACAAAGAACACTTCACAGAAGCATCAAGATCCAATCCCATAATAAAACAAATATCAATGATTTCTTTTATGAATCCTCTTTCTAAAAATGCAGAATATATAACTACAATAAAACCTTAAGATTCACAATGGGTGTAGAGCAGAACTAGGATTGTTCATACCCTAAACCAACATGCAAAAAAAATGTATATTCAGATTCTGGGGTCATCTCAGTAATAGCATAACAAACTCCCTCCACTGCCAAGCACTTTGTGAAGTAATAAAACCCCTACAAACATATAATAAAAAACCACCTAGAACCTTGCCACACCATACCATAACAGCAGTAATCTTTAGGACTCAAACAGCAGCAACTTTTTTTATGAAAAGGCAGCAAGGCAAACATTATACCAGGCCCTAGACCACTTATACATCACCTTTTGGGCAAACAAGCCAAACTGCTACAAATCCCTATAGAGAAACTACTCGCTAGCCAAATACTGCACATCTGTCATACATGCGCAACACAGACAGAATAAGAAACTATAAATTAGAAACAGAAACACGCTGTTTAAGTCTGCTTGCTTCGGTGACTCTTCCAGTGTTTGGATCCTTGTTCCTTGTTCCTGTCTCGTCTTGGTGTTCCTGGTTCCTGACTTCGGATTGGCAAGCAGTGATTCTCTGGTGTGTGACTTCGGACTGGCAAGTGGTGATCCCTCGGTGTGTGACCTCGGACTGGTAAGCGACAACCTTCTGGCACTTGACCTTGGACTTCTTCTGGACTATCGTCTCCAAGGGCCCACCTAAGTCCCAGCGGCCCGGGTCCCTACGGGCTCCTCCCGGGGGAACCTTGGGCTTCCAGGGTGAAGCTTCAGTTAGCCCTTGGTCCGACCTCACTACTCCCTGACCTCTCAAAGGTCCACCTAAGTCCCAGCGGTCCAGGTCCCTACGGGCTCCTCCTGGGGGGACCGCGGGCTTCCAGCGGCAAAGACACAGTTCCTCTCCTCGAAGTCACGACTCTTCGTCTGCCTCCACAGTCGCCTCAGTCTCCAGTGCCGAGTGTCAGTTGGTCACCTCTTCTGTCCTGCCTCTCTGACAGGAGAACCTTCGGATCCACTTCCTAAGGTATACCACCCTCCCGTCGGCCCAAGGGTCCACAAGCCTGAGCATTACAGATTGCCAAGTCCATGGACCCAGCGGAGGCATCTGCCCACCAGGCCATTCCGGGAATGGCCCAGCGCCTGATGGACCAGCAAAAGACCCTGGATGCCCTTGTTTCCGCAGTGGAGGGCATGAACCAATGCTTCAAGGCATTGGGGCCCATGAACCCCAAGCTGCCGTCTCCACCTGTGGGTTCTGGAGGCCATTCTGTAATCCGCTTGCCTACACTGCCACTTTTTCTGGGGAACCTCGGGCCTGCAGGGTTTCATTAACCAGTGCAATATGCACTTCCGCCTGCAAGCGGCCCTCTTTCCTGATGATGCCATCAAGACCACCTTTATTCTTGCTCTCCTCGAAGGAAAGGCCCTAGAATGGGCTTCCCCCCTGTGGGAGCGGGACAACCCCATTCTAAGGAACTTAAGAGACTTCTGGGAGTTATTCTGGATGAACTTCGGGGATCCTACTCAAGAGGTTTCCGCAGGGCCGAAGTTGCTTCAGTTACGTCAAGGTTCAAGGACATTGGCTGAATATGCCATAGACTTACGGACTCTTTCCTCAGAGCTCGGCTGGGGCCCCAATTGTCTGTGCACAATCTTTCTGCAGGGCTGAGTCCCAGAATCACGGATGAGCTCGCGGGCTGGGAAGTTCCGAGGTCCTTGAACGCCCTTATAGATCTGGCAGGGTGTATAAATCGGCGCCACCAAGAGCGCCGTCAAGAGGCCCAGATGTCACCCAAAGCCGCAACACCTTCCAGGCACCCTCAACGCTCGCCCTCACCCAAGGTTAGATCGGGAACCTCCCGACCTCCGCCCCGACGAGCCCATGGAATTGGGTCGCTGGAGACTTTCCACTCACGAGCGTCACCGGCGAATGAAGGCCTCTGTTTTTATTGCGGCGCAGTAGGCCATCAAATAGCCGCATGCCCAGTGCAATCGGGAAACTCCCGGGCCTAGGACCTGAAGGAGGTCTCTTCCTGGGCCTAACCTCACCAGCACCTCCACTAACGCTACAAGTGGCGCTAACGTTGGCGGTGGGTGAGTTCCACACGTTAGCCCTGGTAGACTCTGGCACCGGTGGCAATTTTATTATGCAGAGCTTGGTGGAGCACTTGAAAATACCACTGGTCCGTGTTCCAGCTCCACTGGTCATCTCATCAATTCAAGGAAAACCCCTCCCGGGTCGTGTGACTCACATCACAGAATCCATCCAGTTGAGGGTTGGACTCCTTCATCGTGAACAGATGGCTTTTCATGTCCTGGAGCATTCTATACATCCAGTTGTCTTGGGCCTCCCCTGGCTCTAGCAACACGGTCCCCAGTTTGACTGGAAGACCTTGCAGCTGTCCCGTTGGGGGCCGAATTGTCACGGAAATTGCCTCCAATCAGTGATTCCAGTCTCATGCTCCATTGCCTCAACCAGCCTTCCAGGCCTGCTGGCCTCCTATGCCTCGTATGCGGATGTTTTCTCTAAACAAAAAGCCGAGATACTTCCACCTCATCAATCATTTGATTGTGCCATCAACCTCCTCCCTGGCACTGAGCCTCCTTGGGGGCGCACCTATGCCCTCTCACCGGCAGAGATGCAGGCCATGAAAGAGCACAACAAAGAAAACCTGGAGAGGGGCTTCGTTCGGAAATCAAAGTCCCCAGCAGGGGCTGGGTTCTTCTTTGTAGGAAAGAAGAACGGAAGCCTTCGCCCTTGCATTGACTACCGGGGCCTGAATGCCATAACAGTCAAGGACCGTTACCCCTTGCCCTTCATCTCTGAGCTCTTCAATCGGCTGCCAGGTGCAAGGATCTTCTCCAAATTGGATCTCCGAGGGGCCTACAACCTGATCCGCATCAGGGAGGGTGATGAATGGAAGATGGCCTTCAACACCCGAGACGGCCAATATGAGTATTTAGTGATGCCGTTCAGGTTCTGTAATGCTCCAGCGGTGTTCCAGAACACCATGAATGAGATACTCCACGATCTCTTGTATCAGTGCGTGGTGGTATACTTGGACGACATTTTGATATTCTCAGATACTCTGACCACTCACCGTCAGCACATCGTCCAAGTTTTGCAACGCCTCAGAGAACATAAATTGTATGCGAAGCTTGAAAAGTGCCTTTTTGAGCAGGAGTCCCTTCCCTTCCTGGGGTATATATTCTACAGTGAGGGATTCCGTATGGACCCCCAGAAGCTGAAAACCATTCGGGAATGGCCGCAGCCATCAGGACTAAAGGCACTCCAAAGGTTTTTCGGTTTCGCAAACTACTATCGATCTTTTATTCCTCACTATGCGTCCATCGTTGCCCCAATGACAGCCCAAACCCAGAAAGGCGCGGACCCCAAGAATTGGCCTCCGGGAGCGGAGGTCGCCTTTCATCTCCTCAAAGAGGTGTTCCTGCAACAACTGTGCCTTCGGCATCCGGATTCGCAGCGGCCATTTGTCATTGAAGTGGACGCGTCCTCAGAAGGCGTAGGCGCCGTTCTGAGCCAGACTTCTGAAAGTCATAAGCTACGCCCATGTGCCTTCCTCTCTAGCCAGTTCTCTCCAGCAGAGCGGAACTACGCCATAGGCGACAAGGAGCTTTTAGCTATAAAGGTAGCCTTAGAAGAGTGGCGCCCTTGCTAGAGGGGGCACAACACCAGTTTACGGTCTACACAGACCATAAAAACCTAGAGTACCTGCATCGGGCACAATTACTCAACCCACGGCAGGCATGTTGGGCCCTATTCTTCACCCGGTTTAACTTCACCCTCCGTTACAGACCTGCCGGGAAGAATATCAAGGCCGACGCCCTACCACATGTATTTGAGTCTATTGAGAATTCTGATGAACCGCAGTTCATCATCGAGCCATCACGCATCCTTCTGTCCACCTCCACGACCATCCCTCCCGGGAAAACTCTGGTTCCGCCACACTTGTGGAAACAAGTCCTGGCGTGGGCTCACAATTCCCGCAGTTCCAGTCATCCAGGACAATCCCGGGCCTTACAGACCCTGCGCCGATACTACTGGTGGCCCAAGGTCAACAAAGATGTCCGGGCTTAAGTAGAGTCCTGCCAGTCATGTGCTCGCCACAAGAGGATCCCCGGTTCGACCCAAGGCTTGCTCTAGTCCTTACCTGCACCTTCAGAACCATGGACCCATCTGGCAACAGACTTCGTGGTCGACCTACCGTCATCCAATGGCAACACAGTCATATGGGTGGTCATCGACCGATTTAGTAAAATGGCACATTTTGTGCCACTCCCAGGATTGCTGTCCACACACCACAGCTGGCCCAGCTGTTCATCCAGCACATCTACAGGCTACTTGGCCTACCAAGAAGCATCCTTTCAGATCGAGGGCCTCAATTTACTGCCAGGTTTTGGAGGGCCTTCTGCCAGAAGTTCAATGTTACCTTAGACTATACGTCTGCTTACCACCCACAGACCAATGGCCTTGCGGAGAGAATGAACCAGACCTTAAAGCGGTTCCTCCGTATTTACATCAACGAGAAACAAGATGACTGGGCTAGCCTGCTACCCTGGGCAGAAATTTCACTTAATTCTCATCTCTCCATGGCTAATGGATCCTCGCCATTTCAGATAGTGTATGAGAAGCAGCCAAGCCCGCCGCTGCCAGTTCTCATTTCAGTTACGTCCCTGGTAGCCCAACTCTCTGCAGACGAGTTACACCGCCTGTGGATCGCCACACAGTGCGCGCTGATCAAAGCCAGTCAGGCGGCAAAAAGGTATGCTGATCAGCGAAGAAGACCATACCCGCCTCTCAGGCCGGGCCAAAAGGTATGGCTGAGCAAACAGTTCATCCGCCTGAAGCTGCCATCAGCGCGACTGGCCCCGCGCTTTTTTGGGCCGTTTCCCATCATCCGACAGGTTGGTTCCGTTTTGTATCAGCTTCGTCTTCCGCCTTACCACAAGATACACAACACGTTCCATGTTTCTCTCTTGAAGCCTCTGGTATTATCATGACCTTCCAGCACACCTCTGACTCCCCAACCTATCGCCTCCGAAGATGACCTCACCTATCAAGTCCGGAGGTCCTGGACGTGAGAAAACATAGGAAGAAATGGGAGTACCTGTTAGCGTGGGAGGGGTTCGACCCCGAAGAAAACACCTGGGAGCCATTGGCAAACATCTTAGACCGGGGCTTGCTTGAGCAATTCCACAGAGACCATCCGTCTAAACTCAGGCCTCCAGGGAGGCGCCCTAAAGAGGGGGGTACTGTTGTGTTCCGCGCCCGCGGCCGTCTGCAGGCGCACCCCCCTACCTGACTGCGACAGTGACCCGCCGCGGCAAGCATCAGGAGGAGAGCCATGGTCCGGTGCCGTTTGATTCCGCGCATTGGCACTGGCCCCCGGGGTGACCGCCATGTTGGGAGCTGTCCCTGCTCCTTCCTCGCAGCAGCTTGCAACTCTCCTCTGCATCCCGAGATCCAAGATGGCCGCCACCATCTTAGGCGTGAGGCCGCACCTCTTCACCAGAATTAAAGGGACCTCATCCCTTTAATTTTCTCCAGCTGATTCCAATCCACTGGGCCTGAAGAAGTATAAAAGGAGACTTCCTCTGACCATTCCTTGACTTGGCAACGTCTCCTGTAGCCGTGTTTAAGACTGCTTGCTTCTGTGAGTCTTCCAGTGTTTGGATCCTTGTTCCTGTCTCGACTTGGTGTTCCTGGTTCCTGACTTCGGATTGGCAAGCGGTGATTCTCTGGTGTTTGACTTCGGACTGGCAAGCGGTGATTCTCTGGTGTGTGACTTCGGACTGGCAAGTGGTGATCCCTCTGTGTGTGACCTCGGACTGGTAAGCGATGACCTTCTGGCACTTGACCTTGGACTTCTTCTGGACTATCGTCTCCAAGGGCCCACCTAAATCCCAGCGGCCCGGGTCCCTTTGGGCTCCTCCCGGGGGAAACCGTGGGCTTCCAGGGTGAAGCTCCCGTTAGCCCTTGCACCGACCACACTACTCCCTGTCCTCTCAAAGGTCCACCTAAGTCCCAGCGGTCCGGGTCCCTACGGGCTCCTCCTGGGGGGACCGCGGGCTTCCAGTTGCGAAGACACAGTTCCTCTCCACGATGTCACGACTCTTCATCTGCCTCCACAGTTGCCTCAGTCTCCAGTGCAGAGGGTCAGTTGGTCACCTCTTCTGTCCTGTCTCGCCACCTGAGAGGAGAACCTTCGGATGCACTTCCTAAGGTATACCACCCTCCCGTCGGCCCAGGGGTCCACAAGCCTGAGCATAAAACTCATGTATCCTTTGAAGCCTAAACCTGTTACCTGAAGATACCGCTCTTTGAAGGGGGTACTTTTATGACTGTCGCTGCCCGACATCTCCACTCCGCCCTCCTTACTTCTTTGGCGACTCCTCCTGCGGTTGATGGACATCTGGCTGCCGTGGTGTCTGCCTGCTGTCCTCTCTGGCGTTCCCGGTCCAGCTTGGGTGCTGCATCCCGCCATGTTGTTCAGCTGCCATAGGGCGCGTGCACCATGTGGCCCTGCTTCTTATTCCTTCTTTGGTGCGAACCTCAGGGGCATCCCCCTGTGATGACGTCATGCATCCAGGATACAAAAGCCTACTCTGTTCTCCAGGTAATCGAGTTAGCAAGGGGGTGAAGGGACTCCTTATGGATGGGATTCGCTCTCTGTACCTAGCTACTCTGCCTCTCCTTAATTGGACTTCCTCTATCGGGGTACCTGCTCCTCAGGGGCCTCTCTCTTTTCTTTCAGGTCGCTGTCTGGAACCAGTACTCGCTCCTTGAGGGCCCATGTTCCCAGACTCACTGCCTAAGCTCATTTCTGCTTAGAATAAACCGCTGTCTACACCATCAGTGAGTTACCATCTATATTCTCTCATAGCTGTTCCCTGGAACCAGTACTCGCTCCTCGAGGGCCTGCCTCTATTCCAACTTCTGTGTTACCTTCCGGGAGAACTGCTGTGTGAGTAATCAACCAACAAGGCTCTACACCAGAACCCTGTGTATGCTCCTCTGTACTCACTATCTCAGTTTCTCTCCACTACAGCACAGCTATTGAGGGATCGCTGTTCCAGTGTCCTGAGGGACTACAAGCCCAGCCAGGCTTCATCTAAACTCACTACTGCCACCTCTGGTGACTTCTCAAATCTGTTTAATAAAAGATAATTCTGTGTTGTGTGTCCTAAGCTGAGCCTGACCTGTGGCCCCTCAAGGGACTTCCCCCCGTGGGCATGGTCATCTGCCACAGTGTCCAAGGGTCCACCCAAAACCTTACAAATAATAACAAAAAATCATAGGGGAAGCTTAAACTGGACCATAAGATGACAGCTGGACCCAAATCACTACAGCTACTAGACTATACCCCAACTCAGATTTCCCTTGATCTGTAGAACCAGTATGCAGCCCCAGAAGAGGAGGAAGAGAAGCCATTCCAGGATGGCAGAGGATAGTGGTGGTTGGTGACTCACTTCTGAGGGGCACAGAGGCATCCATCCACCAACCAGACATGTTGTTCCCCGGGAAGTGTGCTGTCTGCCAGGTGCCAAAATCCAAGATTGTTGAAAATCCTCAAGTCTACAGATTGACTACTATCTGATGATGTTCTTCCATGCTGACCCAAATGATACTGCCAGGTACCACACAGATCATATCAAAATTGACTTCATGGCTCTGGGAGAGGGGAGAAAACATTTAGGTGCATAAGTGGTATTCTCCTCTATCCTTCCAGTCAAGAATAAAGGTCCAGGCAGGGAAGCTTACATTCTGGAGATAAATGACTACATTTCAGCTTCCAGGACCATAGAATACTATTTCAAGGGCTACTGAGCAGAGATGGGGTCTACTTGTCTAAGAAGAAATGCAGTATCTTCCACTGGGAATGGATGGGTGAACAAATCCCTAAGGCAAGCAAGATAGTAAATACTTGTATATGTAACCCCAGGACCATCGTGGCCACCTTTTCAGCCTTAAGAGACTTGGAGTGAACCCACCCAATGTGAGGAAAAACATAGTCTCTTGGGTCATAGGATGGGGGCAGACAAACCTGCAGGGTCAAACTGAGCTAAGGACACTCACACAGGCATCTCCAAAAGGCTACTGTCCACATCAAAGATTGTGCTCCAAACAAAAATTAGTTTATTCAAAAAATCTTCAGACAATGCAGAACAGTAGAAAACACACTTTGAGAAAAATTCAGCAAAATTTACTCTTAGTCTTCTATTAGTTCCAAAAGCAGCTAAGGGCGAATTTTTAAAGGGCCACACGTGTAAAAATTGGGACTTCTGCGCGTGGTCAGGCCCTGCATGCGACACACGTATTCTCAAAAGGGCCGGCCACCCGCAGAAGTCCTGATACGCGCACAAGTGCTGGGCCCTGAAAAGGGGGCAGGCCGGGGTGACATGGTCTGGGTGAGGAGGGGATGGACAGGGCGGATTGAAGGCTGGCCAGGACAGTGGCCATTAGATGCTGTTCCAGGGAAGTGTGCCAGCTAGGAATGTGAATCGTTTTTTGACGATTTAAAACAATCGTCAGATATATTTTAAATCGTCAAAAATCATTAAGAGTCGCGATACAATAGAAATTCCCCCGATTTATCGTGAAAAATCGTAAATCGCGGGAGGGGGGAGGGCGGGGAAAACCGGCACACCAAAAAAACCCCTAAACCCACCCCAACCCTATAAAACGAATCCCTTACCTTCCCCCACCCTCCCGAACCCCCCCAAAACTTTTTACGATTACCTGGTGGTCCAGTGGGGGCGCGGGGACCGATCTCCCACTCTCTGTCCATCGGCGCCATTTTGGCTGCCACTCAAAAATGGCGCCGATGGCCCGATAAAAAAAAAACCCACCCGACCCTTTAAAAACCCCCACCCTCCAGATCCCCCCAAAACATACCTGGTGGTCTAGTAGTGGTCCCGGGAGCGATCTCCTGTTCTCAGGCCGTCAGCTGCCACTCATAAAGATGGCGCCGATGGCCCTTTGCCCTTACCATATGACAGGGTATCCGTGCCATTGGCCGGCCCCTGTCACATGGTAGGAGCACTGGCTGGCCGGTGCCATCTTTAAAGATGGCCACTGCCTTCGTAAAGATGCCGTATTTAAAGATGGCCGCCGCCGTCCTAAAGATGGCGCCGGCCATCCAGTGCTCCTACCATGTGACAGGAGCCGGCCAATGCACGGATACCCTGTCATATGGTAAGGGCAAAGGGCCATCAGCGCCATCTTTATGAGTGGCAGCCGACGGCCTGAGAATGGGAGATCGCTCCCGGGACCACCACTAGACCACCAGGTATGTTTTGGGGGGCTTGGGAGGGTGGGGGAAGCTAAGGGGTCATTTTTAAAGGGTCGAGTGGGTTTTTTTTTTTATCAGGCCATCGGCACCATTTCTGAGTGGCAGCCAAAATAGCGAAGATGGCCCGAGAGCGGGAGATCGGTCCCCGCGCCCCCACTGGACCACCAGGTAATCGTAAAAAGTTTTGGGGGGGTTCGGGAGGGTGGGGGAAGGTAAGGGGTTAATTTTAAAGGGTCGGGCCTCACTCCAAAAAAAACTAACGATGTGAATCGGAACCAATTCCGATTCACATCACCCACATCACCCATGATCACATTTTTTCCCCCCTCTAGCCGAACCCGATCGTTAAGACGATCGGGCACACGATTCACATCTCTAGTGCCAGCAGCCAGCCAGCACGTGGCAGCTGCTTCTGCTCCGAAAGAGCAGTAAGTAAAAAAAAAAAAAAAAAAAATGGGGATAGTTAGGGTTAGGTTAGGGGTTGAGGTGGAGAAGGGAAGAGGTAGGAAGAGTAGGGTTAGGGATAGGAAAGTTCCTTCCCAGTCCGCTCCTTAATTAGAGTGGACTGGGTGGGAACTGTGGAAGGCCCGATTGCGTCGCCTCGCGTAATTTAATAAAATTCATCCCCCCATGTGCGCTGCCTGCACATGCACCCACAATTTTTAAAATCCAGCACGCATGTGCCCATGGCCAACAGATTTTATAACATGCCCATGCTGGTCCGTGCATGTTATAAAATTGGCGCGTCTATCTGCTTGCACCAGGAACCGCGCACACATGGACGCACACGTGCTCCTTTTAAAATCTGCTCCTTAAGTTATAGTTCTATGTACAAGCTCTCTTCAGCCTCTACTAGGACCAAACTTCCGTGTCCTCTCATCAAACACTTTGGGCCCAATGCAATATAGTGCACTCAGCCTAGTGCACAGCTTGATGCGAAATTGTGCGCACGTTTTAGACATGCTAGAATAATTCCCAATGCAATAATGGGATTAGCGCATCCAAAACGTATGTCCAAACCAGTGCAAAGCTAATAGCGCTCATCACATGTAAATGCCAAGTAGATGAGGCTATTAGCTATTAACCCCAAGGTAAAAAATCACCGTGCATCCAACGTGTACATTTTAACTCGCAAAAGTTAATGCCAGCCCTGCAGCTGGTGTTGTTTTGATGCGCTCCAAGCTTCCAAAAAAAAAAAAAAAGAAAAAAATACTGTTTTTCTGTGGTTCCTCCTAATAACATCAACACGATATTAAGAAGGAGGAACCACAGAAAGCAGCATCAGGAAAAAAACGCTGGGTGTGGTTAGGAAATCAGACGCTCGGAAATTGAGCTTCTCCTGGGCGCCTGATGGAAAGGATGCACTAGGGATGCACAACTGATCCCTAGCATGTCCTTTTTTGCATGGAACCTCATTAACATATTTCATCGCACGTCCAGGAGAAGTTGATGGGCATGCGTTAGGAAAAAGGGCACTCAATACAAGTGCCCGTTTTCTACACACTTTTATTGCATCGGCCTCTTTATTTTTTTTTTAATTTATAGTTTATTGAATTTCTTTCAAACATTTTACAATGCAAAAAGGAAAAGGAAAATATTGCTTCACATCAATCAAAGGTTTAAGAAAACATACATTTGCCCACTTCATGTCATGTGGATACAATAATCAGCCCACTTTATGGGGAGTATAATAAAGAAAAACTTGTTACACAAAAAATAATATCTCATATTAATGAGTTCTTTTAGGAGATTGCCTTTTAATTATTCCAGATTCCCCTTTCATGGAGGGGGGTTCTTTGTCTATCCACCCTTGTCTGCAAGAAATGTTTCTAAATGAGGTGGTTCCAGAAACACAAATCTATTACTCTGATAAGTAACTAAACATTTGCAGGGGAATTTGAGAAAAAAGGTGGCTCCCAAGGCAACCACCCTCTGTTTCAAATTCAAAAACTGTTTCCGCCTCATTTGAGTGTCTTTGGAAACGTCCGGAAACACTTGAATTTTCTGACCACAAAATAAGATTTCTTTATTTCTAAAGTATCTCTGGAGAATGAGGTTTTTCTCATTTTCCAAACCAAAAGTCACTAACAATGTGGCTCTTGATTGGATATTATCATTGGATGATTCCAGGAAATCAGTTAGATTGGGACTAGCTGGTACTAAAACATCAATACCACCTTCAGGTGTTGAGATATCCCTTTTTTTTATAGGTAAATAAAACATTTTAGAAATTGTTAATTCCTTGGTTATACCCAAAATTTCCCTAGCATATTTACTTAATAATTCTTGTGCAGATATTAGTCTGATACATGGGAAATTTAGAAACCTCAAATTATTTCTCCTTAGAATGTTCTCATATCCCTCTAACTTCTTATACATAATTAAAGAATCCTTTATACATGCTGTACTAGTAGCTTGTAGAGTTGCAACTTGTGACAGATTTGACTCTGTCACAGTTTCTAAGTAAACAATTCTTTTATTGTGATCCTCCAATTGTTTCTTAGTTTCCAATGCCGTGGTGGTGGACTGACTCATGGAAAGGGATAATAACCTTTCCATTTTAGAAACCACCCTCCACACATCCACCAGTGTGATGTTATCAGGGGGGACTTCTTCATCATTTAAATCACTAGGAAACACATGTCCCAAATCACTATCATTATTATTTCTAGACCCTTCCTGTAGTCCTGGTATCTGAACTCTGGGTCCCGGCGATGTTAATGCCTCAATCCTAGGGTCAGACCCTCCACTGGCCCCACTATTCCCAGCAGTTACATTAGGGGACTGGTCGGTGGCTGGACTACTGGAGGCTCCTGATGAAAAAGAGATGTCCGGTATGACTTCTCTAGTGTTCTGACTCACCCTCCGAATAAGATGTTGGTCCATCGGGCCTGTGACGTCTCCTCTTACAGGTGTTGATATCGCCATCTTAATTTTTCTTTTCTTTCCCATCCAAACGTAGGAAATATCCAACGATGAAAGAGTCAGAAAAAAAAAAAAAAAAAAAAAAATCGCCCAGGGGCGCGCCCCTTTGGCGCGCGGCTTCGGCGCGCTGGCGGCTGTGCGCCGCTGTCCTCGGTTTAAATAGGGGACAGCAGCGCGATGATGACGTCACGGAAGGCGGGGTCTGGACACTGCTCCTCCGTCTCGGCGTCCCTTCTGCCGTGCGGCTCACACCGCGCCTCGATATTACCAGCGCGGCTCTCCTCCAGGTCAGCTCCCGTTTCTCCGCCGCTGTCCTCGGTTTAAATAGGGGACAGCAGCGCGATGATGACGTCACGGAAGGCGGGGTCTGGACACTGCTCCTCCGTCTCGGCGTCCCTTCTGCCGTGCGGCTCACACCGCGCCTCGATATTACCAGCGTGGCTCTCCTCCAGGTCAGCTCCCGTTTCTCCGCCGCTGTCCTCGGTTTAAATAGGGGACAGCAGCGCGATGATGACGTCACGGAAGGCGGGGTCTAGACACTGCTCCTCCGTCTCGGCGTCCCTTCTGCCGTGCGGCTCACACCGCGCCTCGATATTACCAGCGCGGCTCTCCTCCAGGTCAGCTCCCGTTTCTCCGCCGCTGTCCTCGGTTTAAATAGGGGACAGCAGCGCGATGATGACGTCACGGAAGGCGGGGGTCTGGACACTGCTCCTCCGTCTCGGCGTCCCTTCTGCCGTGCGGCTCACACCGCGCCTCGATATTACCAGCGCGGCTCTCCTCCAGGTCAGCTCCCCGCATCGGCCTCTTTAAATCCAAATATTACTCACTGCAGACCTTCATTGGCTTCAAGTTGGCTCACTCCCACTGCTGTAGAAGGAATGTGAGACTCTCATGCACAAGTTTCTTTGCTGGTCCTGAATGGCCACTTCACAGTCCTTTTCTTTTAATAGCACCTCAAATACTTAAATTCAAACTTCCTTAACTTTACTGAGGCTCCCTGTTGAAGTATCTCTGCCAAATGTCACCTCCTTTCCTCTGTAACCTCTGGAGTGGTTCACAGCTGCCTCCTTCTGCTGGCTTGGTGACTCTGGGGAACTGCTGCCCACGTCTTAACCAGGGTAATATACCCTCCAAAAATCCTGCCCCAAAGGAGTGTTGGCAATCTATCTGTCAGAGAGTTACATGACACTCCCTCTGACCATATGATAAACGTCACTTTCTGGAACCTTACCACTCTCATAATGAATACCTTTAGCAGTTTCCCTTAAGAGGAAATACCAACTTTTCAAATATTATACAACTCTGCATCTTCTTTGTGTCACGTAGGGGCCACAGATAGAAATGTAGTAGCAGTTACTGCTCATAACAGAGGGCATGGAGGTAATTGGCAAGAAGCGGCAGCTACTACCCTAAAAAATAAATGAAAAATAAATAAAATAGAATAAACAATTTGCTGGGCAGACTGGATGGACCATTTGGGTCTTTTTTTTGCAGATATTTATTTTGTTACTGTGTTACTAACCTGACTTGGATGTAGTGTCTGTCATGGAGCTGTGGTACATGGACTAACTGATTTAGTTTTATAACATAAGCACTTCCTCCATATATATACACCCATGCACATACCCACTTCTGTCCTCCATACTACCCTTCCCCCTCTACACACACACGCATGCACACACACACACACACACACACACATACTGTTCAAGCTCCTCCTCCCCTCTACAAACATACACATACACACACACAAACACACTCTCCATAATCATCCTCCTCCCCCTCCACATACTCTCCAGACTCATCCTGGCCACCCTCCACACACAAATATACACACCCTCCAAAGTCATTCTCTCCACACACATACACATACTTCAGACTCCTCATCCCCTCTTACACACATACACACACCCTTCAGGCTACCCCTCTCCCACCCCTTCCACACACAAACCCACATTCCAGATTTCTCCTTGGCTCCCTCCTCACACACACACACATACTCCAGACTCCTCCTTACCTCCTTCACACACTCACACACTTCTGATTATTTCTCTTCTTTCCCTTAATACACACCTACCATCTATATTCCTCCTCCCCCTCTACACATACACCCTCCAGACTCCTCCTTCTCCTCCCCTGTCTACACATATTCACACTTCCAGAGTCCTCCCCTATCCATACACACACACACACACACACACACACCCTCCAAACTTTTTCTGCTTCTTCACACACACTCTCTTCAGATTCCTCCTCTTGCTCCACGCATGCACACATACACTCTTTAGTTTCCCCTGCCCCCTCCAAACACATACAACTTCCAAACTACTCCTCACCCCCTCCTTCACACACACACATACACATTCCACATACCTCCTCATGCCTCTACACATACACCCACATACACATACACACATCTGAATCCTTTTCCCTTGCACGAACCCCCCCTCTACACTCTTACACACATACACACACACATACACTCACACACCTTCCAGACACCTCCTCACTCCTCCCTTTTAAACAGACACTTTTCAGACCTCTCCTTCCCCTACTTTACACCTCCCTCAACACTCCTCCTTCTTCCTTTCCACACCCCAACCTCAATTCCTCCTCCCCACACACACCATCCACAGTCCTCTTCCCCTGCACATACCCTAAAGACTTCCCCTCTCCTCCCCTTCACCCACACACACACACACACAATCTTCCAGACTCCTCTTCCCCTCCTTCACACACACTCCAGACTTCTACTCCCCTTCCAAATGTACACATACCATTCACACTCCTCCTCCCCCTTCACACACACAACCTTCAAACTTCCCTTCCCCACCATACATACACACACTGTCTAGACTCCTCCCCCTCCACACAGACAGATTCCTCTTCTTCTGCACATACCCTACATAAGTAAACAGTATAAACAATTATAGAGCAATGATTATAATTTTGGGAAAGTCAGTGAGAATGCTAATAATGTCTTTATATGAGTGACTTATTTCTAAAATCTTAAGACTTTCTTGCTTTGATTTATATTTACAATTCTGAGGGTATATAGATGATATTCTGCCATAAATAAATGCTAAAGTGTTTTTTTTTAAATTGTTGTATTCCCTGGAGAGAGAAAAAGACATCAGTCCTTTAAATCTGTCTTTTGCATGTGGAAATTCAGCCAATTTATGTTAAGGCTGTTAAAAAACATGTTGATGTATTTTGTGACAGAATAAAAAAGGAGGATTTGTTGCAACTAGTTTTTCAATGTCTTTTTTACAAGTAGAAAGAAGTTGTAAATGTTTCAAGATCAGTCCCACAGGAACATACTGCATGACTGAACAGTGCTTGGTCCCAGACTTCTTCCAGTTTTCAGCAAGAATAAACATATTCATGCTGGAGGGCTCCTGGCGGTAAATAAAAGACACATATGTATTTGGAAGAATAGGTTCTCTAGGCAGAGAGGAATGTGTTAATGAAAAGTCTCTGCATATGTCTCATATCTTTTGTGCTACATAGCTAGTGAATATATCTTTTTATAACGAAAACTGAATCTTTCCTGTTGTTCGACCTCCAGGGGAAAAATGAATTTGAGTGAAGTGGGCTCTATGTGATTTTTTTTTTTTTTTACATTATCATGCACTATCAGTATAATCAGGAAACCAAGTAGAGCCGAACTGAGAGAAGGTTTTTGTTTTTTTTTAAAACTGATAACAAAATGTCAAAAAACCTTTATTAAATGCAACCTGGTATGGATACCAAATTATCACACTTTTGAAATCTCAGTTCCATGCCAAGTTGCTTAAGAGCCTAAAACTTTCATAATGGATATTTTTTGAGAGCTAGAGCTGCATAATATACCTTGGAAGAGTAACCTTGCTGAGAGAAGACAAATTCTGCATAGCAAGTTATACTTGCAAAGCACTGAAGTTAGATATAAAATTTGAACCTACAGGGAAAATGCAGCAGTTTCACTTGTTTGATCTGCACAAAAAAACCTATGACCCTATATCTCATCGTTTTGTGAAAAGAAATTGTGAAAATTTTACCAGAAAACCAGGAAGTATGTCTGTCAAAAAGATGAAGTGCACACAGCCAGACAAAATATTGCTTCTATTAAGAATTGTCAGCGGGTCTTTAATTTTGCCATGATATACAAAGCTTTATACAAATCTGTGGTAAGTACGTTTTATGCAGTACAACAAATGAGATACAGTATCAAAGACGAAAATACTTATTTATGGAAAGGGAAAGGAAAGGTTATATCATATAGATAATTTCAATGTCTGACTCAAAACCTGGTGTAAAGAAAGTGGTTTTGGATACATTGGAGACTGGGGCCATGTATGGAGCAATAAAAGATTATATGTTTAGATTGGCCTACATTTGTCTGTAGCAGGAAAGAGGATGCTAAGTGAAAAATTCAGATCATACATTATCAGGCATTTAAACTAGGAAGTGGGGATGGCAGGAAGTGGCCAGTGAAATTTGAATGTCAACCCCAAGCAATACAGGAAGTGGGAAGACAAAGAAACAAAATCAATCAGTTCAGCCTTCATACTGTTGATGCAACTCGATTATTGCTCTCTGCTTCAACGGCAAGGGGAAAAGAAGAAAATGGGAATTAGATTCAGACAGCAACCAACAAGGACATTGAATTTTATGGTCTGGGAAAACAAATAAGCCTGAGGGTAACTTGCTGATGTGGCTGTTACTACCCTTAACCAATAAGCCTGATACTTTTGATGCAACTCCTACATTTCTCTCTGCTTCAACAGCAAGAGGTAATGAGGAACTGGACTCAGACAGCAACCAACAAGGGCCCTGACTGACGGTCTGGGAAACTAAGTATGGGAGTGACTTGTATGGCACGGCAGATACTACCATAAGCGTGCTGGTAGGGGTGTGCATTCATTTTCACCATATTGGCGATCCGCAACGTATAATACACTATTTGTAGTATTCGTGGGGAAGAGAAACGTATCGCGATTCCCCACGAATACACGAATCTTCGCCGAATTATACGGCTGCCTAAATAAAAATTTAAACAAACCCCCCCACCCTCCTGAACCCCCCCCAAGACTTACCAAAACTCCTTGGTGGTCCAGCAGGGGTTCCGGGAGCCATCCCCTGCACTCACACCCTTGCTGCCGGTTTCATCATGGCGCCGATAGCCTTTGTAACAGGGGCTACCGGTGCCATTGGTCAGCCCCTGTCACATGGCCATCGGCGCCATCTTGTGCTCCTACCATGTGACAGGGGCTGACCAATGGCACCGGTAGCCCCTGTGACATAGTATGGGCAAAGGCTATCGGTGCCATTTTGAGTACTGGCATCGGACGGCCGGAGTGCAGGAGGTCGCTTCGGGACCCCCGTTGGACCCCCGGGGACTTTTGGCCAGCTTGGGGGGGGCCTCCTGACCCCCACAAGACTTGCCAAAAGTCCAGCGGGGGTCCAGGAGCGACCTCCTGCACGCCGGCCGTCCGATGCCAGTACTTAAAAATGGCACCGATCGCCTTTGCCCTCACTATGTCACAGGTACCGATGGTCAGCCCCTGTGACATAATGAGGGCAAAGGCGATCGGCGCCATTTTGAATACTGGCAGCAGATCGCCTTTGCCCTTACTATGTCACAGGGGCCGACCGTCGGTACCTGTGACATAGTGAGGGCAAAGGCGATCGGCGCCATTTTGAGTACTGGCATCGGACGGCCGGCGTGCAGGAGGTCGCTCCCGGACCCCCGCTGGACTTTTGGCAAGTCTTGTGGGGGTCAGGAGGCCCCCCCAAGCTGGCCAAAAGTCCCCGGGGGTCCAACGGGGGTCCCGGAGCGACCTCCTGCACTCCGGCCGTCCGATGCCAGTACTCAAAATGGCACCGATAGCCTTTGCCCATACTATGTCACAGGGGCTACCGGTGCCATTGGTCAGCCCCTGTCACATGGTAGGAGCACAAGATGGCACCGATGACCTTGTGACAGGGGCTGACCAATAGCACCGGTAGCCCCTGTGACAAAGGCTATCGGCGCCATGATGAAACCGGTACCGAGTGTGTGAGAGTGCAGGGGATGGTTCCGGACTCCCTGCTGGACCACCAGGGAGTTTTGGTAAGTCTTGGGGGGGTCAGGAGGGTGGGGGGTTGTAGTTAATTTTAATTTTAGCTGGGACACAAATAGAAATCGCCGTATTAATGCATCGGGGCGCCATACGGCCGAATGCAACGTATCTGCTCCCCGACGAATCCGAATCACGAATGCAACGTATGGCGTCCCTCTGCACATCCCTACTTGCTGGGCAGACTGGAAGGATCGTTTGGTCCTTTTCTGCCATCATTTCTCTGTTCTATGACTAGAGTGCTAGCATTCAGAACTTTTTTTCTGTAAATGTTTTGAAAGGCTTTGCCTAGAAGTTTTCTTCTTTTCTTTATGGTTTCCTGTTTAATTGGAACCAACCTCTGCAGGGCTATGGCATGAACCTTCATTTGCAACTACCTGGAGGTTTTGGGTTTTTTTTGCCCTTTTTTAAACCCTCCACCCAACTCAGCCCAGCCATCACAGTCACAGTCCTTGACCAGGACCCTCAAGTTGTGCTGCCTTACCCCTGAGTCTGGTCACTAAGTGTGTCATTGTGTAATGACTTGGACTCCTTTTTTCTGTGAACATTGCCTCCATGGTGTCCCCAGCCCAGGCCAGCCTGTGAACCAGAAGACCTAACTAAGGTCCTCCACATGACAGTGTACAGCACTGCCACTTAGTCACCAGGCTAGCCTCTTCTGTAACTGTTAAAAAAAAAATCCTTAAAAGATCATCCTGGTATCCTAATAATTATTTTTCTGCCTTGTCAATCAGGAGACATTAAGTAGGATTGCTAGTTCACGCTCCTGGTGGCCTTATGTGGTAAAACATGATGCCCACCTTTTTTTTTTATGCTTTCTAGATAAGCATGTACATTAAGCAATAAAGATGTGATCCAAAGTATTGGATCAATTCCAAAATCACAAACTATGTAAAGAAATAAAACTCACAAGTGATGTCATGAATAAAAGCCCTGATTTACCTTCAATTGTTATCTCAAATTCACAGAAGTGTAAGAGGGTAATTTTCAAAGGGATTTCTGCAGGTATGATAAATCGAGATCAGATGAATGTTGGAAAAAGTGTGCTAGTAAAGGGGATCTGACAGGAACTGTTCTCTTATTCAGTAATTCAAAGTTTTTCGGATAATATTAAAAGTCATAAAGAGACTATGTTGGGACTAGAAGTTCTTGAAGGATATTTTGTTCTTTTTTATATGCCAGAGGAGTTGGGTGGTAAGGGAAAGAAATGCAATGCTTTTATAAAGCTATTTGCAGTAGGGCGAAGAGTAATCTTGCGACAGCAACTGGTTGGAGGAGTTAAGTCGATGATAGATGGAGATGGAATTACTTTCAACTAAATGCAGGGGGAAGTTCCTGTTAGTACAAAAGGAATGGGGACAGGTTACTGCTTCTAGATTTTTGTATTGTGAGCCCTGATGAGTTAGATGTTATTCTGGGAAATATGAAACCATGTACTTGTACGATGAACCAGTTAAAAGTATTGTAAATACCTTCTTGTTTGAAGGGCATTTGCCTTCATGTTAGAAATCAGAAGTGGTGAGGAACCTCATTGAAAAGCCTTCACTTTATTGAATAATTTTAGATCAGTTTCAGACATCCCACTTTTGAAACAGATTGTTGAATGCACTCTGGGGCCAATGCACTAAAGGGCGCCCAGCCTAGGGCACAGATTTATGTGTGGTTGGATGTGCGTGTTGGACGCACTAGACTAGCAATGTATGCAATAAGGAGATTAGAGCATCCAAAACACGTGCCCAAACAACTACGTAGCCAATAGTGTTCATCACATGTAAATTCCATGTAGATGAGGCTATTAGTTACATGGAATGCCCCCAATGCAGAAAATAGCTGGGCACTCAATGCAGACTTTTTAACATGGCTTGTTTAACTCCAGCCCCGAAGATGGCGTTAAGTCAATCCGCAATTCAAAGGCTCATGATAAATAAGAAATTACTGTCCTCTGTGGTTCCTCCTACTTAGTATTGTTGTGACACTATCGTTGGTGTTTAAAAATATAGATATAATATAATGGCTTGATATTAAAAAAAAAAAAAATTCTGAATGCGCACTTTACATGCACACTGAATATCCAAAGAATATAGACAAAACATACATGCACAACATGCATGCACAATAGCAAGCAGCAAAATCAACCCTGTGCGTGATGAAACAGATGTGTGCTCATTGCAGTTCTAGGTGCCCAATGCATTTGAGTGCTAGGGATGCACAATTTTTCCCTAGTGCATAATTTTTAAAGCAGGACTTCATTTTAATATTGCATTGGGTGCCCAGGGATGTGGCTGTGTGCACATTAGGAAAACAGTCACTTAATATAAGCACCCATTTTAACGTGCATCTTATTGCTTCGGCCCCTCTGTGGATGGGTTTTCAAAACATTTACATGCATAAAAATTGCATATATTCACATAAGGCGGAATATAAATTCAATAAATAAATCAGTAAGTAGCTTGTGCTCACCTACATACTATTTTATATACATCAAAAGTATGTTCTATATTTAGTCTCGCATACACATTAATGTGTAAAAAAATGGCATGCTCTATGGGCATTCCGGGACAGAGCCAAAAGGTACACATACAAGTTGTTATTTTATAAGAGACTTAAGCATGTAGCAAGTTATTTGCATAATTTTACACCTGCTAATTATCTTGCACAATTGGGAAATGTATAATTCTGACTGCTGGACTGCTGAGCTTGGCCCTACTAAGTTTGTGTCAGCACATGTCAAATACATGCTGGAAAACAGCTGCAGGGCCTATGTCAGCAAGGAGTGAAGGACATAGGAATGGCTCACATACAATATAGTTGTGTGGCCTGTGTGGAGATCAACTACAAAAGAAAGTGCAGATAATGATAAGAGATGATTGATGTTTTCCTACAAGCTGTGGGAAGATAGTACAGTGGTGAGAGCGTTTCCAGAGACAACCTCGAGGAGTGGGGAAGCCAACGGGTAGGACTCCTGGAAGGCACAGGGCTAGCCCGAGGAGGGGGGGAAGCCAGGAGACCAGGTCTCCGGAGAGAGCACACGCAGGCCCCCGAGGAGCCAGGGTCCAGAGTCCAAGGAGGGTCCGAGACAGTCACCACAGGTCCGAGGAGACAGGAGCAAGTAGAGTAGCGATGGAACTCATTGCCAAATCAGCTAGCAAGGGGCAAAGGTGGTGCTTAAGAACCCTGACCAAGTGATGTCATCAGTCAGGGATGCCTCTGAGGTTCCCACTATAGCATCTTCAAAAGAGGGCCCAGTAGCATGCGCGTGCACCTAGGAAGGCCCGGAGTCAGCGTGGGTGGTGGCAGCGTCCCGGCTGCCATGAGGAACCTTGAGGTATGTGACTATAAAGGCTAGCCCCCGCTGCAAGCAGGCCCGGAGAGGGGAGCAGAGCAACACAAGACGTGAGTAGACGCGGTCTCAGTTGTCTGCGACTGACAGTCATAACAGTTGTTTGGGACATTTCCTCCATGGCCCCTACTGTCATTTGGAAGGAGCCACTTGCCATGAAATTCAGGGTGGCCAACAGTTTGGTGAGGCCAGGCACAAGTGGGACCTTTGTGGGACTGGATCCAAATCCCCTCGGATTTCTTCATATAATTCCAAGATAGTCCTCTGGCAAGCCCAGCAAAATGTTCGTGGAGGAAAGATGCACTCCCTGTATCTCCTCTGCCGTGGCCACCTGTGTGCCAGGCGCTCCCCTGGGCCCCAACCTTGTGGGGCCTGTGGCTCGGCCTCTGGTGCAGGGACTTTCCTGGGAGGGCTTGGAACAGACCTTGCCTGTTTTTCATGTTGTTGTTGTTCCGCTTGTTGTCATCTGTGGTGAGCCTCCGGAAGCATCCAGTATCCCCCCCTCCCCCCACTATTAAACTTACCACACCATTATGGCTTTAGGAAGGTAGACCAGTAAGAACAGGTGTTTTTATTGGTAGTTGGTAGTTGGGTGTCCATTTTCATTCCTCTTTTAATTGCACATGATAATCGCTGCAATAATACCGTGATCCGTGATATCAGCCACGATAAATATTTTTTTCACCGTACCACAGAAAAAAAAAGGTGTAGCTATTTCCGGCATTAAATCCTGTGATAGTGAGCATTACTCTATCGCACACCATGCTACCAGACCCTCATTTTCATTTACTCTGCCCAAACTTCTCCCACTTGAATACTAATTTTTAATTTGCATATACATTTTGAGATGCAGAATTTATCGCACTTGTTATGGCATTATAGCGTGCGTTAGAGCCCTAATGTGCACGATAAGGCCCTAATGCGAAATGATAAATGACCCTGTTAGATTGTAAACGTTTTGAGGACAGGGATATAGCTATAGTACCTGAATATAATCTATCTGAAAAGCAGAATATTAAATACTCTTTACTCACAGCTTGTTTTTCAAAATTAAGTCTTTACTCAAAAACTGATGGCAAAACTGAGTCCAAAACAATGCATTTGGGTTAGTGCACGACAGCTGTAACTCATTTCAGAAAACAACAACAACAAAAAAGAAATCAGTCTCTTCTTCTACCCTGGGCCCTCCCAGTACCTGTTTGACAGCTGTAATCTCTTCTTTTCCTATTCTTTTATCTCTCTCTCAAATAGGAGTCTTGGGCTGATGGTATTTGTATTAGTCTTTGACTCTGGTGACTTTCTCAGGAAGGCTGCCCTTTCTCCTGGCACTGCCCAGTATGCAGGTCCACATCACTCTTCAAGATCTTCTTCTTATTTTAGGACCTCCCAGTGACTCTCACCCTGGAATTCTTCTCCTGCATTCACACTTCTCAGGGAGCTGCTCTAGGGGAAAAAGGTCCTGTGGAGCCCCTTAATAGGCTGGTGCTCTAGGTAACACTCAGGACTAAATGGCTTAGAATCCTACTCCTCCTTGGAGGACTTCTTAGCTGGAATACCCTCGAAGGAGAGGGAGGCATTAGGGACCGAATCGCTGCTCTTTTTGTCATCTTAGAGCCTAACATCAGAAACGGACCAAAGCCACGCCCTCGGAAGTGACATCATCTACCGGGCTGAACGCTGGAATAAATTCAGCTCAGGTGTGCCCTGATTTTGGAGGACTTCTTGGCTGGAATACCCTCGAAGGAGAGGGAGGCATTGGGGACCGAATCGCTGCTCTTTTTGTCATCTTAGAGCCTAACATCAGAAATGGACCAAAGCTATGCCACCAGAAGGGACATCATCTACCGGGCTGAATGCCGGAATAAATTCAGCTCAGGTATGCCCTGATTTTGGAGGACTTCTTGACTGGAATACCCTCAAAGGAGAAGGAGGCATTGGGGACTGAATCGCTGCTCTTTTTGTCATCTTAGAGCCTAACATCAGAAACGGACCAAAGCCATGCTCCCGGAAGTGACGTCATCTACCGGGCTGAACACCAGAATAAATTCAGCTCAGGTGTGGCGTGCAGCCGCCGGCATACTGCCGAAGCAGCATGCCAAAGGGGTGCGCCCCTTGGTAAAAATTTTCTTACTAGCCCTTTTGGAAATCGTATGGGTAGAAAAAGAAAAATGAAAGTTCTGATGTCTTCACTGGCAGTTCAGCAGGCTAAGGGACCAATGGATTTTCATTTAACAAGACGGGTAAGTCAGACTGCCCACAATTCGATATCAGACATTTCTTTTTCATCTGGAGCATCGGTAAGTCCCAGCCAGCAGCTTGGATCTCAACCAGTAGCAGAAATGCCTGCTCCTCCACAACCAATTGTAAAACAAGTAGATGTGGTTTTAATTAATAACAGTGACTCTCATTCTATGAGGAGCTGGGAAAGAAGAATTGGGGGCTATAGGGGGTTCCAAACTACAGAAGATAGTTTTGGATCCTATAGTCCCCCAAAACATAACATTGGTTGATGTATGGAGGGCTATAAATGAAATGCAGAAAGTTATGTTGGGTTTTATGGCCCAGAGTAATAATTCATCTATTGAAACTAAAAATGTATTAGATTTACATGATAATAGGCTGAAACAATTGGAGGAAGTAAGTAAAATTGGCTACTTCACAGATAACTTTACAATCAGCCAATAATGATTTTATTAAAGATAGTATAAGTAGTCATCTGCAGATTGAAAGTCTTGAGAATGAAAATAGAGTGAGAAATATAAGGTTTTTGAATTTTCCAATGACTAGACTTATATCTCCTGGTGAATTACTAAAGAAATACTTGGTAGAAAACCTAGCGATTTCATTGATAGATGATAAATCATTTTCAAAAATATATTATGTGACCAACACTAGACTTAAAAAACAGGAGGGAGAGGAAGAGATGGACATAGTCCAACAGCAGTCTCCAAATTTGACTGCTTTTTTGGAATCCTCATTGAATGACATACCCTTAAGATCAACATTGATAGTCACTTTCTGTAGACAAAGTGACAAGATATTAATTATGCAGAAATATTTTAAAAACAAGGAGTTTTTGTTTTGTGGACAAAGAGTCCAACTCTTCCCAAACGTTTCATGCACTACACAGATTAGGAGGAGCAATTCTTAAATTTAAAGCCCAGAGTTTTAGCTCTAGGTGCAACATATTTCTTTAAGTTTCCTTGTAAGTGTATTGTGGTGTAACAGAGGAATAAATTTGTTTTTCAAGATCCCTCCCATTTTGGATCAGGAAAGAGGTTGAGATGATATAGCTGTAAGTAATAGAAAATTTCCAGAAATGTAAAATAAAATTACATTTTTCCTTAGTTAATTATATAGATGTATCCTCCCTTAATGTGGACTAGAAAATTTTGTTCTGGATTATTATTTCTTAATACCATGTATTTATTAATTTCTTAATGATAAAATTTGTTCTTTGATTTGTTACATTGTAATAATGTTTAAAAATCTTAATAAACTATTAATTAAAAAAAAAAAGAATCCTACTCCTTGATGACTCCCTCCACCTACTCATGTGGGGGCTGGGGTTTTTATACCATTATTTTTACTCCTTCCCATGGGGATTGATGCTCCTTCTTACCACATCTATCACTCTTCTAATATCATCAATAGGCAGGGTCTGGTGAGACCTCTGTCATTCTGAGGGCACTCAGACCTACTGAAGCCATATTCTGCATGCTTGCAAAGGGCAGGGAAATTTCCCTAAGACTTAAGGGGGCCACACTTTTACATGAACAACCAGCAAATTCACTCACATTTTCACTCAGCACACTCTCAAGCTATGGAATCTGTTGCCAGAGGATGTGAACAGGTGGCTAGCACAGTGGGGTTTAAAAGAGGTTTGGACAAGTTCCTGGAAGAAAAGTCCATAACAAATTGTGCCAGGTAGACTACAGGAAGCTATTGCTATTACTGGGTTTGAGCAACAGGAATTAGATCTACAGTACTTTATAGGATCTGCCAGGTACTTGTGTCCTGGATTGGCCACTGTCAGAGACAGAATGCTGGGCTTGATAAACCTTGGTGTGACCCAGCATGGAAATTCTTTTGTTTTTATGTTCTTATGTGGTCTACATACATTGGATAGTAGCAACCTTTTTGCTGTACACTTCTTGGCACCATCAACCAGGGATATGCTGCTTTTATGGTCATTTGGGTTCATTTGCACAGTATTCCATGACTTTTCAATAGTTTGCATTTGGGTTATGTTTATTTTCAGTATGCTATGCTACAATAATTCATAGCTACAAAAGATTTCCTGTGTTTTGGCAGAACAGTTGGTGAAATTTAAAAAGCAATCGCTGTTTGAATCCTGTTTTTGTTGCATTGCTGTCAGTGTATTAAAGAGTTAACACCAAGATAGCTGAGAGTCAGTACTCATTGATTGTTGCCCTACAGATCAGCATATCAAAGGGATAATGCTAAGACAGGTGATCAGTCATTGATGGTATATAAACCTACAATTCATATTAATGTCTGCAAGGCATGCTGTTGTTATTGACTAGAAAATACATCTATAAAATGTACTGTATTTGTCATTCAAAGAGAAATCAAAGAGATTCTAGCCATGAACAAATTGTCTGGTCTGCCCAAGGAAGATTTTCTCTGAAACATTTTATTACTTTGACAAATGGGGTTATTATTAATCAGGCCAACTTACTTATGTACATGGCATTTTCCTTCCTTTCTTCCTCCTCTTTTTCCCTTTATAAACATGTCAGACATAGGCCCAAGGTATTAGAAAACATAGACGATGTCAGCGGAAAAGTATTTATTGGCCTAATTCTAAGGGGTCCACCCATTTGTACCTGACATAGGTATGACATTTATGTGGCAGCAAAATGCAAACTGTGGAATCACAGACCTCGAACTACAATCAGTCACATAAATTTCCTATGGGGTCAGCTCTTCTTTCTTGAAAATGGTGAATCATCTACGAAATGCAGCACTCTAAGTCTGTTTTAAACTAAGAGATATAGTAGTAGCCTTCCTGTGAATTGTTTTATTTTCTAAATACTGTTTTATGTAATACTTATATTGCTATATGTATATTGTTTGTTAGACTATATACACATGTGTACAATGTTTAACACTGAATTTTCAAAATAAGTGGTATATAAACACTATAAAATAAATAAAGACATAAATAGTTAACCAAGTATCCAAGGTGCATTGAGGTCACATCCCCATTTCTGTTGAACTTTCCTAAGTGTTACTATACTGCTAGGGATAATTTAAATTGTGCTAAAATGCAGTAAATGCTACTATACTCATTCACATATGTACTATACCTGTCCAAAATGACATCCAGCCTCTCAAAACCCTAGTCAGACAAAACCTTATTTTCAAAAAATGTATCATTTAAAAAACAGGTGAACTATACTAAACTCAGTACCTACTGTCCAATGATAATGATAAAAAAATGACTGGTGGCTTATGAGATTTAATTTTTCCTAAAAGGTTTAGAAATATATCATTTTTAACTTTGCTATGCAAGAGAAAGCTGGGTCATTATTATCATATAACTTTCCTGCCTGCATTTACAGGCCTATCAGATAACTCTAGGTATCAGTTCTGCTTCTTATGATGCCACTAAGCGGCTCATGTACTAAAATGTGGCAAAACGCCACTGAAATGTCCCAGTACTGCAAGAAGCTTTTCTTTGACACCAAGGTCATTGTCATAATATTTAAACAAGTTTGATGGTAGCTTTCTTCAATAAAATCCACACAAAAGCAAAGAGTTTTACATAATAAATCTTAACTATATCTCCCCTAATACTAATGCCTACCTCCCTGATAGCTTCATGTGGAAATGGTTCTTTGTTAAATTGCATACATTTTATCTTACAAAATTAAACATAGAGAACATAGGTAGTGAATTGATTTGCATGATTCTTCAGCTGTTTATCATATTTGTATAGATTTCATGTTGCAGATTGCATTTGCTATATGTGAATACACAAAATGCAAATAAAATGCCCGGTTTCTCATAAACACAATTGATGTACATTATTTGCTGCTTAATACATTGGCCTCTAAAGTAGTCCTACTTTCAACGTCATTGCCAGGCATGCACACAGAAAGCCTATGCCTCTATTGAACAGTGCCCTAAATCTCAATAACAGAAAACAGGTGCTCCATTTCTGGCACAGCAGGGAAGAGCCTCTCTTCTTTCTGCTCCAGGCCTTCCCCTCCTGTTCCCCTCCCCCCATACACCTGTTATCTGTTGCATTGAGGACAGGAAGGGAAGAGCTGAAGCAGGAATTGAATTGCTCTTCTCTGTTCCATTCTGTCTGCTGCAACCTTAATCTCTTTCAGTTTCTCTCACACCGTGCTGCCAGTTGCCATATAGACAGGAAGGGAAAGGACTGACATGGACCCAGCTGCAGGCTCAGAGCTCCAACTCAACTGACAACAAAGGAGAGGAGGGAGTCACCCAGCGTGCCAGTCAGGTACTATTGAATTATGGGGAGAAAAAGGGGGTGAATGCTAGTGAAGAGAGACAGGGGATAAATGCTTGCAGAGGGATAGGCATGAGGGAGAGCATTTGGGGGAGATTATAATTTTAATTTAATTTAAAAGAGATGTATAGCTCGCACAATCCAAAGTACTTGGGAGCTTACAAGCCAACATACATAATAAAATAAACCATAAAAATTAAAAAAAAAAACCATGTATCAAATAAAGGCATATATTTGACCACATAATAAAACTATGAAAAACATAAACAGGTATCTCCTCTTTAAGTGACTACCTTAAAAATATAGCCTATTCATATTTATAGATGTAAAGAAGATGATTGCTTGAGGATGCAGCATACAAGGGGATGGTTGGAGAATTGCAGAGGGGTTGAATGCTGGGGCAGGTGAAGTGGGAGCTGAATGTTGGCAGGAGCACAAGAAGAAGGTGTGAATGCTATCTCCTTTCAATTTCCCTCCTTTACCCCTGTTACTCTGAAGTCAGCAATGGAAACATGAACTGTCTGGCAATGTCTTCCTCTCCAAAATCTGCACTACCATGTGCTCTGCAGCAGGTGTAAGAGGAATAGAAAGGGAGAGAGTCCTGGACTACAGGGATGAATTAAAATCATGTTGGAGGAAAAGGTTGTGTGTGACAGAGTATAGGATGAGTGGAGAGGGCATAAGAGCCAGATAGGTGGTAGAGAGCTGGGGAAAGCTGATAGAGTGGTATGAGAGAGTCAGAGGGGAGAAGGTGTGTGGAAAAAAAAAGCCAGAAGTGGTGATGGGGGGTGGGGGGCAGTAAAAGAGACAGAAATTGTATCAGAGCAGGGGTGGGGCAGAGGTGATGATGGAGAGTGTATGTTTATGTATGAGAGGAAGAGGTAAAGGGAAAAGGAGGTTAACAGAGAGCCAGAAGTGGTAAATGGGAGAGGAAAGATAACCAGAGAGCCAGAGGTTAGAGAAGGGTGGAGGGAGTGTGATAGATCCAGAGGTGTTGATGAAGGATAGGATGGGTGACATAGACCTAGAGGTACTGAAAGGGAGCAGTGAAGGGGTGACAAAGTCTGAGATGGTGAAGGGGTGGAAGGTGGTGGGAAGAGAAGGGAGCATGACAGATCCAGAAGTGTTAGGGGGGAGAGGAAGATGGCTGATAGGAGAACTAGAGATAGTGAAGGGGAGGTATAAGTCAAAGGGTGACTGTCAGAAGAGGTGAAGGGGAAAAGGAGGGTGACAGAGAGCTAGAGTTGGTGATGGTGGAGAAGAACAAGAGAGCCAGGGGTTTGGTGAGGTGGAGAGGTGAGAGAGAGCCAGAAGTGGTGATTGGAAGGGTTTAATAGAGAAACAGAGGGGTGATGGAGGTGGGTATATGAGAACCAGAAGGGGTTATGGGGGAAGGTGTATGATACAGAGCCAGAGAGGATATTAAGGGGGATGTAGAGAGCATGCAAGAGGATGACTGGGGATGAGAACAAATTCGAGAGAGGATGGTGGAGGATGGCAGGAGCATGAGAGGTGGTGATTAAGGGTTGAGAGAGAGAGTGGGGATGATGGAGAATAAAAAAGGATAAGGGATAACTGGGTGTGTAGGAGTTAGAGAGGGTATGAATGATTGAGCAAGTCAGAATGAAGAGGATAAGAGAATGTGAGACAAGGTGAGTGAAATTAAATTATTAAGGGGGTGAAAAATAAGAGTGAAGGTTGGAGGGCAGGGAGTAGTATAACAATGACAGGAAGTAGTAAAGAGCCAAAGGGGTGGTGGCTGTTGGGGAAAAAGGAAGCCAGATAGCAGGAGACAGATGGGGAGACGGAAAGGAAAGACTGAGAGGAAACTCTGGAAAGGAGAACTGGGGAACTTAAATGATGGGAAAAGGAGAATCAGAGGGTGAGAGACAGTGAAGGAAACACGTTTTGAAGAAAGAAGGAGGAGAAGAGATTCAAATGTGAATGGATAGGGAGAGTGAAGAGTTAGATTTAGAGACAGAAGAAAGAATGGAACAAAAGGAAATGAAAGGGAAATATGGCTGTCAGAGAGAGAGAGAGGGGAGAGAGAGAGGAAGGAATGGAAGACAGAAAAGAGAAATAGAGTGAAATGGAAAAAAAAAGCCTAGAAAATGAATTACAAGAAAACAAACAAGAGAAAAATCAAAAAACAGAAAAAAAAGAAAGAGAAAATGAGGACCAATGTGCACCAACCCAAACAAAAGGCAAAAAAAAAAAAAAGTTTGGTTTCATGATTGGAATATATAACACGGTTTCTGTAGTAAATCAGATTCTATGCAGGCTTTGATAACTTTTATTGGATAATTGTAAAAATATTGTACACGAGCAATTGAGACCACCTAGATCCCATCTTCAATGTGAATGTCTCAGATGTGCCCCCTGAAGAAGGGACCTATTTGTAAGCATATGCACTGGAAGCATTTTTGTGTGCTTTATCATTTTGTTTGTTTGTTTGTTATTTATTTATTTATGTATGTATGTAAAGATTTATAATCCACTCCCTCCAAAAGTTTAGAGCTAGGTACAATGCAACATACATAAAATAAAAAAAAATACAACAATATATATAAATACAGGAGACTGGTCATGATTACCTCAGAAACCAACTGATCGGAGGGTACTCAGAGGGAACGGGGAGAGAAAAACCATCCTACAAGTAATCTGCAAAAGTTTGATAGCAAAAGAAGGCATGAGGGAGGGAAAAGAGGCCAGGAGAGATTAATTTCCTTGAAACCACAGAAAACATGGTCAAGTAGTCAGATTAAAAGGCATTAAAAAAAAAATAAAAATAGTGCTTTTTTTTTTAAAAACTGATCACTTGTCAATACATACTCACTACTCAGGTAATGAGTTCCACAACAGGGGGTCAATAACAGAGAATGACCAATCCCATATTCCACAGCATCTGCAACCGTGGGGAAGGAACTTTCAGTAGACCCCAGTGATCAGACCTTAATACCCACAATGGACTGTAGATATCTAAAATGCAACTCATCCCAAGTGATGTGGCATTATTATGTAATTGTGAATAAGAATCACTTATTTTATTTGGTTTGATTATCCAAAATGAAATAAACAGCATGAAAAATAAATAAATAAAAACAAAATGAAACAGTGTCCCCTCCTGTTGTCTTAAAATCTGCCAAAATAAAAGGCGCTTTCCAGCAAGGAACAATTTTGTATTGCTACCTTAAATTACTTGTTTATACGGTATGGAAATGCACACTCTGTTGCAATAAGATGATTTACTTCAATTTTGATAACAATCTGGTGGACTATATGAATATAATGAGGCTATTAGTAAACAATATGTCTTAGTAATACACAGCTATTTAGCAGCAAAAGCTGAAATTTTGTATTCAGTCTTGATAAGATTTATCCATTAACTAGATATTGTATTATATCAATTAAATGCAAGCTTTCCATTTTACTCGAGCCTAATTTACTTGACACTTTGTATAGACATAATTTATATTTATCTAATTACTACATGTTGAAACAATATAAAAAGTGTATTCAAGACTTGGGCAGCAAATTCCTAGAGGTCACTAAAAATTAACGGATACTCAGACACTAGGTCAAGCCAATTAAATCTTTATTGCAATGATCAGATTAGTATATGCATGGTTGTTTTAAGTAGAGCAGAGAGAATTACAGATAAGAAATGATCTATAACCTTGTTTGGGAGGGATTGCATCAGAATCTGTATGGTCACTGGCATAGTTTTTATCATTTTGTTCTTTTTGCAATTGATTTTTCCTGTTATTTTCCTGTGCCTTCTCTTTTATAATGGTTACTAATACATACAGAAAATGATAATTACAACATAATTTTGATTTTAGAAAAAGAAAACAATATCCTGCTTTTCGAAGGGAAGAAAGTTTATGAGATTGCCATGTTTGTTTGTTGTCCCCGTAAATAACTTTTGTGTTTAATGTCACATCCACACTTGGCTGTTGTCTCTTCCTCCCTCTTCCTTGATCTCTGGTAGTCCTCTCCTTTCTTTCCTTCTGGACCATGGTGGTCCTCTATGCTTCCCTCTCTCTCTTTCTCTCTCTCTCTCTCTTCCTCTGGTCCAGCATGATTCCCAAGAGTCCTATCCTCTTCCCTAGTCTTTAGTGGTGTTATCTTCTTTCATAAGCTGCCATCTACTCTTACTCCCCAGAAGTGGCATAGCCACAGGTGGGTCTGGGTGGGCCATGACCCACCCAGATTGCGTTCAAGCCCAAACACTCAGATTTGCCCAGTGCCTGAGAAAAGAGGCCTGTTACAGAGCTGATATGGAACTCATCCTGCATGGCCTGAGAAGAGAGACCTGACCATCGCAGGACCGTCATGGAGCTCATCCCTCACAGCCAGAGAAGAGGCCTTGCAGCAAGGAAGACTGGAAGAGAGGGAGAGGCCCTGATAGAGTGTGTATATATACACATGTGTGTGTGTGTGTGTGTGTGTGTGTGTGTGTGTGTGTGTGTATAAGAAAGAGCATGGGAGTGAAAAGCCTGTGTGTGCTTTATGAGAGAGAGCATGGGATAGAGAAGCATGTATGTGTTATGGGTATGGACCCTTGGACCGAGACGAGGTTGACACTATCTGCAGGGAGGAGCCCTGCAGGTCCACGTCATCGGCAGGCATGGAGACCCAACGTGACCTTCACCAATACCAGCCCTTGGTTCCCACAGGAGTCCACAAAGGCCTTGACATCCTTTTTCATCTAGGGCCACCAGTAATACTGCTGGAGGAATGCGAGAGTCTGGGCCTGACCAGGGTGGCCTGCGACATGGGAATTTTAGGACCATTCTAAAACCTTTTGATGGAGTCCATTTGGAATGACTGTCCTTCCTGGAGGGGTGGTCATAGTGATAGCCAAGAGGATTCGTGCCAAATCAATGATGTGCGCAGGAGGGTCAGGTGTGTCCCTCTACCTCGAAGGACCAGAATAGGGCATCTGCCCCCATAATCTTGGATGCCAGCCTATATCTCACCTCAAAGTTGAAGTGGGTGAAATATAAGGACCACCGAGTTTGCTGGGCATTCATACATTGAGCATGGCGGACATGTTCTAAGTTTTTATGGTCGATGTAAACTGTGATGCAATGTTGTGCTCCTTCCCACCATTGATGCCATTCTTCAAGTGCCATCTTTACGGCCAATAATTCCTTGTCAGCGATGCCGTAGTTCTGTTTAGCAGGTGAAAATTTCTGAGAGAAGGAGCAACGACGAAGGACCCTGTGTCTGAGTGTTGACTCTATATGGCTCCTACTCCCACGGAAGAGGTGTCCACCTCAAGAATAAAATGATGTATGGGATCAGGATGGCAGAGACAGGGTTCTAGAAGAAAGGCTTGTTTCAGTTTGAGGAAAGCATTGACTGCCTCTGGGGGCCAGCTTTGGTATTTGCCCCTGTTTTGGTGAGTGCAGTGAGATATGCAGTGATCTGGGAATAATTGGGAATAAAGTGTCGATAGAAATTTGAAAATCCCAAAAACCTTTGCAGGGGACGAAGGATGGAGGGCTGTGGCCAGTTCAGAATACAGTCTATCTTTTCAGGGTTCATGTGAGAGCTGTGGCTAGAGATTATGTATTCCAAGAAGGGTAGATTCTCCTTTTCAAAGATGAACTTCTCAGGTTTGGCAAACAGTTTATTAGAGTGTAGGCATTGAAGAACTTGCCCTAATATCCCAGCGTTGACAAGATCGGTCTTTGGAAAAAATAAGAATGTCGTCAAGGTAGACTACAATGCAGACATACAAGAGATCTCTGAAAATCTCATTCATCATGTTTTGAAATATCACAGGTGCATTGCATAGACCAAAGGTCATTACCAGGTATATGTAATGGCCATCCCGTGTATTGAATGCCTTTTCCATTTGTCACCTGACTTAATGCGGATAAGGTTGAACGCTCCTCGGAGGTCAAGTTTTGTAAATATCCAAATATTGAGTTAAAAAATAAGGGGTAAGGAGTAACAATCCTTCTTCTTTATTGCGTTTAGACCCCTGCAGTCTATGCATGGTCATAATGTACCATCCTTCTTTGACATGAAGAAGAATCCTGCCCCGGCTGGGGACATGGATGGTTGAATGAACCCCCTCTTGAGGTTATCTTGGATGTACTGAGACATAGCCTTAGTTTCTGGTACAGATAGGGGCTATACCCATCCCCGAGGTGTAGTGCTTAGAATAAGATTGATGGTGCAATCGACAGATTGATGCTCCAGTAAGGTTTCCTCTTAGAAAATACGTCCTCAAAATCAGTGTACTGCGGAGGCAATCCCACAGAGATCATGGCTAGTGGAGCAGGAGATAAAGCTGAAATTGACAGTGAGGACCCCACTTTGCTAGTTGCAGGGTTCCCCAGTTGAAACTGGGAGAATGAAGAATCATCCAGGGCAATCCCAGCATGACTGAGTGTACAACCTTCTCAATGATGAACAATTTTATCTCTTCTACATGTAGGGCACCGGTGCGGAGGCATGGTGGGGCAGTCATTGATCTGACTCGGAAAGGAAAGGGGAAGAGATGATTAATGGTGGGGCCGTAGGAACTGTCGGTAGTTTCAGATGATCCACCAGGGCCTTCATGTTAAAGTTCCCCACTGCACTGGAGTCCACTAGAGTGAGGATGGAGAATACGCAATCTTCGAAGTGATTTCCACAGGAAGAGTAAGTTGGGGAGCGGGAACAGTATAGCCTAGGGACAAATCCCCATTGGCTCCTATGCTCAGCATTTTCCCTGTTTCACGGGGCATTGTGCCAGAAAATGTGCCTTCCCTGCACAGTAAAAACAAGGAACCAGGGTACGGCAATGCTGCTTCTCCTTCAATATGATGTGGTTCACCCAAGCTGCATAGTTTCCTCCAAACAGACTAATGTGAGCATTGACGCTGGAGCTGGCGTATGAGGATGCGAAAATGACGCAGTACTCGCAACTCCTGAGCCTGCTGTTGAGGTAACCAGTCAATCCTCCCAGTCAGCTCAACAAGGGACAATCTCGGGAGTCAAGCAGTTCTTGGGTGGCTGGCTCATCTTTAATTTGGGAGGACAATCCTTCTAAAATAAATACTCTGAAGACTGTCCTCCTGCCAATTTAGTTCTGTGGGCATAGTGCGGAACTTGATTGCGTAATCTATCAAGGGTCTAGAGCCCCCTGCCACAGGTGCAGGAGTTCCGATCCAACAGTGGCCAGATGACCTGGCTCATCAAATACCTGCTTAAAGGCCTTGACGAATTGTTATAGTATTGAAGTAATGTGTCTCCATGCTCCCAGAGAGGGGAGGCCCAGGACTAAGGCCTTCCCATCAAGAAGAGAGAGAATGACGTGGTTTTAATAGTGTTGCTGGGAAACTGTGCAGACTGCAGAGAAAAGTGCATAAAGCACTGATTTAAAAATCCACAGCATGGTTTAGGATCCCCCGTGTACCTGGGTGGTACTGGAAGATGTACCGCTTGGGGAACCGACATGGTTACAGGTGCTGCCGAAACCCCAGCGCTTGGCAAGTTGGTGATGACCAGCCAAGCAATTATTCGCTCCATTAAACTTGCCAACGCTTCCAAGAATTGTTGCTGCTGCTGGATCTTCTGAGCCAAGCCTGGAATGGCTTGGAGGCCTGAGAGCTCCACCAGATTCATGGCATCAGTAAACTGTTAAAGCTGTGGACCCTGCATGTCCTCATCATCAGCAAGTGGAACTGATTTGTGCGGAGCCCCAACAGGACCTTCCCCAATACCAGCTCTCGTTCCCTGCAGGTTGAGCCCTTGGGGGATGGGGCCAGCTGGACTTAGGTGCAGGTCTCTGACGATGAGGAATTCTGCAGTGAACAGCAAGCAGAGTCAAAGCGTACCAGGGGTCAAGGCAGGCAGTGATCAAGAGAAGTCCAAAAGGCATACCAGGGGTCAAGGCAAGCGGTGATCAAGCAAAATCTAGGAGACGTACCAAGGGTCAAGGCAGGTGTCGATCAAGCAAATTCCAGAAGACGTACCAGCGGTCCAGGCAGGCGGAGATTAAGCAAATTCCAGAAGATGCACCAGGGATCAAGGCCAAAAAAGCAGTCCAGGAGGAAGACAAGACAAAAGCCGGGAGTGAGGAACATGGAGTCAGGAAAAAACAACTCACTACTCTTAGGAGTTTGACCTTTTGCTGAGAAGCCTACTGCAGGTCTGGCCAGACTTTAAATAGGAGGGCCTGAGTGACATCATCAGAGGGCACCATGGGAAGTTTCTGCTTCGGGCCCTTTAAAATTGGCAAGAGATGAGCACACCTAGGAACGTTCGCACGGCTGAGTGGTATTCCCTGCGCAGTGCGGCTCTTTGTGCACGGTGGCCTGCCACATCTAATGCCTGGAGGGCGTCGCAGCGTCTGCAGTCTCCATGTTTCTAAGAATCCCAGGTAAGCATGGCCGACCATGGGGTAGACTAGCGGCTGGTCAAGTGCAACAGTATGTATGAGAGAGAGCATGAGAGTGAGAAGCCTGTGTGTGTGTGTGTGTGTGTGTGTGTGTGTGTATATATCAAAGAGAGCATGGGAGAACATAAGAAATTGTCATGCTGGGTCCATCAAGCCCAGCATCCTGTTTCCAACAAACCAGGTTACAAGAATCTGGCAAATACCCCAAACACCAAGAAGATCCCATGCTACTGATGCCAGTAATAGCAGAGGCCATTCCCTAAGTCAATTTGATTAATAGCAGTTAATGGACTTCTCCTCCAAGAACTTATCCAAACCTTTTTTGAATCCAGCTACACTAACTGCACTAACCACATCCTCTGGCAACAAATTTCAGAACTTAATTGTGTGTTGAGTGAAATAGAATTTTCTATGATTAGTCTTGTGCTACTTGCTAACTTCATGGAGTGCCCCCTAGTCCTTCTATTATCTGAAAGTGTTAATAACTGATTTACATCTACTCGTTCAAGACCTCTTATGATTTTAAATACCTCTTCTCCAGCTGAACAGCCCTAACCTCTTCAGCCTTTCCTCATAGGGGAGTTGTTCCATCCCCTTTATCATTTTGGTTGCCCTTCTCTGCAGCTTCTCCATCGCAACTATTGAGATGCGATGACTAGAATTGTACACAGTATTCAAGGTGTAGTCTCACCATGGAGCGATAGAAATGCATTATAACATATTCCATTTTATTAACCATTCCCTTCCTAATAATTGCTAGCATTCTATTCGCTTTTTTGGCTGCTGCAGCACACTGAGCAGACGATTTTAAAGTATTATCCACTATGATGCCTAGATCTTTTTCCTGGGTGGTAACTCCTAATATGGAACCTAACATCGTGTAACTACAGCAAGGGTTATTTTTCCCTACTTCAACACCTTGCACTTGTCCACATTAAATTTCATCTGCCATTTGGATGCCCAATCTTCCAGTCTCACAAGGTCCTCCTGTCCTATCACAATCCACTTGTGATTTAACTACTCTGAATAATTTTGTATCATCTGCAAATTTGATAACCTCACTTGTCATATTCCTTTCTAGATCATTTATAAATATATTGGAAAGCACCGGTCCAAGTACAGATCCCTAAGGCACTCACTGTTTACCCTTTTCCACTGAGAAATTTGACCATTTAAACCTACCCTCTGTTTCCTGTCTTTTTAACCAGTTTGTAATCCATGAAAGGACATCATCTCCTATCCCATGACTTTGTAGTTTTCTTAGAAGCCTCTCATGAGGGAGTTTGTCAAACGCCGCTGATAATCGAAATACACTACATCTACTGGTTCACTTTATCCACATGTTTATTAACCCCTTCAAAAAAATGAAGCAGATTTGTTAGGCAAGACTTCCCTTGGGTAAATCCATGTTGACTGTGTTCCATTAAAACATGTTTTTCTATATGCTCTATTATTTTGATCTTTAGAATAGTTTCCACTATTTTTCCTGACACTGAAGTCAGGCTCACTGGTCTATAGTTTCCTGGATCACCCCTGGAGCCCTTTTTAAATATTGGGGTTACATTGTATCTGAAGACTAGAGGGTGGCCAATGGGTGATTTAATGATAGGTTACAAATTTAACTAATAGATCAGAAATTTAATTTTTAGTTCCTTCAGTATCCCAGGATGCATACCATCTGGTCCAGATGATGTGCTACTCTTTAGTTTGTCAATCTGGCTTATTACATCTTCCAGGTTCACAGTGATTTGGTTCATTTTGTCTGACAATCACCCTTGAAACCATCTCCGGAACAGGGGTCTCCTCAACATTCTCATTAGTAAACACAGAAGCAAAGAATTAGTCTTTCTGGAATGGCCTTATCTTCCCTAAGAGCCCCTTTAAGCCCTTGGTCATCTAATGGTCCAACCGACTCCCTCACAGCTTTCTTGCTTCGGATATATTTTTTAAAGTTTTTATTATGAGTTTTTGCCTTTAGGGCCAACTTCATTTCAAATTCTCTCTTCGCCTGTCTTATCAATGTTTTACACTTAACTTGACAATGCTTATGCTTTATCCTATTTTCTTCAGATGGATCTGTCTTCCAATTTTTGAAGGATTTTTTTTAGCTAAAATAGCCTCTTTTACCTCACCTTTTAACCATGCTGGTAATCGTTTTGCCTTCCTTCCACCTTTCTTATTGCATAGAATACATCTGGACTGCGCATCTAGGATTGCATTTTTAAACAATGTCCATGCCTGCTGAACACTTAACCTTTGCAGCTGCACCTTTCATTTTTTTCTAATTATTTTTCTCATTTTATCAAAGTTTCCCTTCTGAAAATGTATTTTAGAGCTGTAGATTTACTTATTGTCCCCCTTCCAGTTATTAGTTTAAATTTGATCATGTTATGATCACTATTGCCAAGTGGCCCCACCATTGTTACCTCTCTCACCAAATCTTACATTCCACTCTGTGTGTGTTTGTGTTTGTGTGTATAAGAGAGAGCATGGGAATGAGAAGCCTGGGTATATGTGTGCATTAGAGAGAGCATGGGAGTGATAAGCCTGTGTGTGTGTGTGTGTGTATAAGAGAGAGAATGGGAGTGATAAGCCTGTGTGTGTGCATATAAGAGAGAGCATGGGAGTGAGAAGCCTGTGTGTATGTGTGTGTATGTATAAGAAAAAGCATGGGAGTGAGAAGCCTGTGTGGGTGTATTATAGAGAGCATGGAAGTTAGAAGCCTGTGTGTGTGGGTGTGTTTGTGTATGCATGTGTATAAGAGAGAGCATGGGAGTGAGAAACTCCTGTGTATGTGTGCGTGTGTATGTGTGTATAAAAGAGAGCATGGGAGTGAGAAGCCTGTGTGTGTGTGCATAAGAAAAAGCATGGGAGTGAGAAGTCTGTGTGTGTGTATTATAGAGAGCATGGAAGTGAGAAGCCTGTGTGTGTGGGTGTGTTTGTGTGTGCATGTGTATAAGAGAGAGCATGGGAGTGAGAAACTCCTGTGTATGTGTGTGTGTATGTGTGTGTATGTGTGTATAAAAGAGAGCATGGGAGTGAGAAGCCTGTATATATATGTGTGTGTGTGTGTGTGTTTGTGTTATAGAGAGCAAGGGAGTAAGAAACCTGTGTATGTGTGTGTGTATGTGACCTTGGGTGTGAGAAGCCTGTGTGTGTATGAGAACATGGGCATGAGAAACCTGTGTGTGTGTGTATTATAGAAAGCATGGAAGTGAGAATCGTGTGTGTGTGTGTGACCATGGCCGTGAGATGCCTATGTGTGTGTGTGTGTGAGAGCATGGGCATGAGAATCCTGTGTATGTGTGTGTATGTATGAGAGAGAGCATGGGAGTGGAGAGCCTGTGTGTGACTGCATGAGACAAAGCATGTGGATATGAGAGAGAGAGAGAGAGAGAGCATGTGGGAGTGGAAGCCTGCATGTGGAAGAGAGCATGTAAGAGTGAGAGCCTGTGTATGAGACTGGGAACCTGTGTGTGCCAGTGGGATCCTGGGTAAAAGAAAGTAAGTATGAGCTTCTGTGTGTGAGAAAGAGCATGCAAGAATCAGAGCCTGTGTGAGAGAAAGCATGTGTGTGTGAGACAGAGCCTGTGCATGAATCAGGGAGGAAGTAAAGGACAGGAGGAGAGAGAAGAAATAGAAATAATAAAAGAGGCCCTAAAAAAGGAATTAGGAAAAGATAGACAAGGGGAAAAAAGAGACTGGGACCAACTAGAAAAATAAGAGCAGACAACAAAGGTAAAAAAGAAAATTTATTTTGACTTATTTATCAATTGGAATATGCTATCTTTTGGAACGTACCTTTCTTATATATTTGTATTTTGCTTTTTCTACAGCATTCCACAGTTCATAGAGACTGGTTTATTAGGCCTTCTATTTCAATCTTATCTGCATGTTTCTGTTTCTAATTTGTAGTCCTGTATTATGTATTATGTATTATCTCATCCTCGCCAATCCTTATCTCCAACTACACCATGATTAACCATCTCCACTATTGTTTACATGTTTGAATTAATGACCTGTCCTTTCTCTTCTCTCTCCGCCAAGTTCCAATCACCCTGTTATATGTAACTGCTTTTTCCGCACCATTGTTTTTAGTTTATGTTTACGATGCACCCCTGTTTTATGTGAACCAGCATGATGGGACTGCGTTCTCGAATGCCGGTATATAAAAACCCAAAATAAATAAATAAATAAATAAATAAATAAATAAATAAATAAATGTAAAGGTCAGTCTGTGCTCTACATGTGTGACAGTGGTGCAGTATTTTAGCTAGCATGCAGTTTGTCTTAGGGATTTGTAGCAGTCTAGCTTGTTGTTTGCCCAGTAGGTGGTGTATTAGTGTTTTAGGGCCTGATGTAATGTTTGCCTTACTGCCTTTTCATAGATAAGGTTGCTGCTGTTTGAATCCGTAGAATTACTGCTGTTATGGTATGGTGTAGCATGGTTCTAGATGGCTTTTTATTATATTTTTGTATGAGTTTGTATTACTTCACAGTATTTGGTAGTGGAGGAAGTTTATTTTACTGTTACTGAGGTGACACCAGAATTTGAATATTTGTTTTGTATGTTGGGCTATAATATGAACTATCCTAGTTCTGTTACGCACCCTGTTGCGCCGGGAGGTGGATCCTTGGCCTGCTGCAGGATTGGTAGGCTCCCTGGTCAGACCCAGAGAGCGCCTGCCACCAGGAGGCGGAGTACAGGAGGAGACAGAGTCTAGCTGGAGCTTCACCAATAGCAACCTGGGGTTTCTTCAGGTTGAGCCCTTGGTTACCCAGGCCGCCTGGTCTTAGGTGGGCCTTGCAGGATCTTCGAGAGATAAAGTTCAGGGGTGTGCCCACCACAAACCATTCTACTCACTTTATTGGTACAGCTCTCCTCTCCTCTCTCTTTTAGGCTAGTGGCAGAGCACTTAGCAGTAGAGAGAAAGGCTTCTCACTACTGTGATCACCTGCATTCTCCTTTAGTGTGCAGCAGTGGTTGCAAAGGTTCTGACAGTCGCAATAAGCCTTCTCTTCCCCACATCCTTTGTACAGCAGTGGGGTTTATGACTCTCGAGATAGTTACAATTGCTCCCTCTCTTCCCTACCTCTGCTGGATATGTGGCAGTGCAGATTGAGGCTCCTAATGAGTGCAAATAGTCCTCTCCTCCTGGCCTGCAACAATAGGCCCTATTCTCACTCTTCTGTCCTATGGCAGCAGTTCAGCTAATCACAGGTACAGCAGTCCACTTTTTTCTCCCCAGCTAAACTTTCTTGCATCCTCTTTGGCGGACTCCCTGGGGTGGTCTTGCAGACCCCTGGTTGGGAACCACTGAACTAGGCCATTCTGCCAGGTATTCCAGTTCACTCTCCCAAGCCAATGAAGAGGTGGCAGATGTTGAGGTAATACAGTCTTCTCATAAAATAAATGTTGCTCCTGACAGAGACCAGCTCAATGTACTACAATTGGTTCCAGATTCAGGTATGTCTGCACAGGAATTTATTATACTACTTTAGGCTCACACTCAGCAATCCCACATGAATCAACCCTGTCTCCTCCAAGGATATCTGACACACTCACTTCACATGGCCAGAGAGCACCTGATCAACCTTAGTATTCAAAGCTGTCATGCCAGGTGATGAAAAGACATAAATTCCAAGAGTATCCCACAAGTATTTCATCATTCAAAGACTGAAACCACAGGCATATCAGATCTTGCTGAATACATGATTCATCATGAGCTTGTCAATATAAGGCTCACCAAATTTGATGTCCATCCAGAAAACTACAGAGCATGGAAATCTCTATTCAAAACTGTCATCTCAGAATTGAACATTACCCCAAGCAAACACATCAATCTGCTGGTGAAATGATTTAGGAATATCTTCGAAATGTATAAAGAGACTAAGATCAGTGCACATTCATAATCCCTCAATGGGCTTCTGTGCAATGTGGCAAAGACCTGAACAATCCTATGGTAGCCCAGAAGCAATTTGGAGTGCTCTGTTCAAGAGGAATGTTAATTTTCCAAAAATCTCAAACAAAGATAACCAAAAGCTACAAGAGTTTGGAGAACTACTACTGGAACTCAAGGCAGCTAAAGCTGACCCATATATTCCAGGTCTCAGCTATCTAGACGCTCCCATGGAGTGAGGCCAATCTTGAAGAAACTGTCATACAACCTACAGAAAAACTGGGTTTGCCAACGTTGAAAACATAAATTGTACAATAATATAGCCTTTCCAACTTTCACAATTTTCTCCAGGTTCATGCAAGACTTAGTAGTGATGAGAAATGATCCAGGTTTTATACTTGAAGCATCAGATATGACCAGCCCAAGTCACCCCTGGGACGAACAGCAACATTAAAAAACTTGTAGCTGTGCACAAAACAGAAGTATCACCTGTGGCGTCCATACCTTCTACCCTTCCTATTGCCACAAACAGGAAGGTAGAAGATCCAGACAGACAATGTCCTTTGTACAAGAAACCTCATCCTTAAAAGAAGTGCTGTGACTTCAGAGAAAAGCCACCTGATAAATGTAAATACTTGCACAAGGAATTAGGAATCTGCTTCAGATTCTGTTCGTCTACAAAACATCTATCTAAAGACTGTAAAGCAACCACAGAGTATGACAGCAATAAACATGTTACTGCTCTGCACCCAGATACTGCAAAAATCAACACTCCCAAAGCTTCTAACCCTGTCTAAAAGGACAGTGGGAGAGGGAGACGAAGAACAGACAGCATTGCCAGAAGTCACTCCCAAATATACTGAAGCTTGTGGAGAAGGACATAGTGGTAGATCCTGCTCAAAAATATACCTTGTTAAGGTGCATCCTAAGAGACAACCTGAAACAGCAGTAAGAATGTATGCAATCATGGATGATCAAAGTAATATATCACTGGCCAGATTAGAGTTCTTTGACTTGTTTAACATACAGAGAGATAATTCATACTACATACTGAGAATGTGTGCAAGGATAATAGAGACTACTGGGAGGAGGGTGAATGGTTACGTGATAAAAGCAGTAGATGTCAGCATTGAGCTACTTCTCCTGACTCTTATAGGGGCCGATGTATTAAGATCCATGGCAAAACAGGTACTAGTTACGAGTGACGGTTTTGATCACCATGTGCAGCTGAAGATGCTGCTTCCACGTAATGTAAAAAACAAAATGATGCAAATCATTTGTTTGCAGAAATGCATGCACATATGGAAAAATGCGCATACCTAAGCGTGGTAAGGGCCTATGTAATAAGCGGCCGCATCCTTGCTCAAAATCTGCACTGATAATCCGTGCATAAAAGCGAGTAAGTGAACGGGTCTCCCTATTAAGTGAAAGTATGACCCTGGAAAATATTTTTAATATTTCCAATAACTATGCTGCAGAAAACATGGCAAATATTTTCATGGATGCTAATTCACACTGGCATAGCAGCGAGATAGGTACTCAGTTGGGCACCAATCTGGATGCTGGGGTGCTGACATAGGCACTCAGCTGGGTGCAAATATGGATGCTCTGGTGCCCAGAAAGGCGCCTAGCTAATCTTGCCGCTCAGGCATTGAGCTCAGCGCTTACTTGGTTGCAAATCTATACGATCTGGCGCCCAGAAAGGCGCCTAGCTAATTACTAATTTTGCCGCTCGGGTGCTGAGCTAGGTGCTATTCTGGCCATGTATTTGGCTGCTCAGGCACTGAGCTAGACACTCAGCTGGTCGCAAATCTGGCCACTCGTACGTCGAGAAAAGCGCCTAGGGAAGCACCTACCTAAGCTGGTCGTTCCAACATCGAGAAAAGCACCAAGTGATGTTGATTCCTCTCTCCCTGCTCGCCCTAGGCACACAGGCCAGAGATTTAAAGAGATTGAAGCAAGAAATTGCCGGGGTCCCTCCCCCCTGATATCAGCTCCTATCCTATTTAAGGCAAGGTCTGGCTTGCAGACCTTGCCTTTGCTTCTTGGCTCCTTGCTCCTGTTCCTCCCTGGAGAGTGTTCCCATGTACCTGATCGGTTCTGCATTTGGACTGTTCTTGAACCTTAACCTTCGCCCAGATAAACGACCACGAAACTTGCTGCCTGCCATGACCATTGCCTGGATATACGACTATGAGATTCACCGCCTGCCTCGACCCTGGCCCGAACACCGACCATGAGATTTGCTGCCAGCCTCTACCCTTGCTAGAACTCTGATCCTCATCGGTATCTGGACCCCACACCTGGCTCCAGCCAATGGCACCACTCCACTGGGACTTTCAGAGACCCCACATAAGTCCAGCTGGCCCCGGTACCCAAGGACTTAACCTGAGAGGAATGTAGGCTGGTAGTGGTGATGCTCCAGCGAGGTCTCTGCTCCTCTATGGCCTCACCTGCCAATGGTGGGGACCTGTGAGGCCTCTCCCCACAGGTGGCACAAACTCCTCCTTGGCCCAGGGGTCCATGATTAGAACAATTACTTAAACGTCTCAAAAAAATCATGGATTTGTGACGATGATTACAACCTATCATGCACTAAAGATATTATACACATGATGTATGTGCAGTCAGTGCTTTTTTTTTTATGATGCTCACTTTCACAGCGTTTACTATTATACTGCCAACTGGTGGTCAGTCTACATGGCTATTGCTTCTATTACCGTATATTTAGTGCAGCTGGCTCTAAGTGGTTAACTGTGACTGAAGGCAAGGGTGCCTGCAAGTTTTCTAATCTCATTGCTTGCTCTCTCTCATCTCTGGTCAGTACTGGTCAGGCCTATAAGACTCAGCAACTTACCTGGCCAACCCTGCATAATTATTTTCATTTTACTTCTCCTTATTTCAGTGACCCGGACTCAGCTGGCAACTCTAGTCTTCAATTTATGCACAGTAAGACTCTTATTTAATTCTTTTACATGTTAATAAAGTTGGAGTTGAAGAGGCTGCCTCCTCTGTGAGTAAGGTCTGAGTTAAGCTACCTGTTAATGCTGTGCAACACAAATAAAGAGCTCCTACATTTACTTTTTTTCTTTTTCACAAAACAGTTATGGATTTTCAAGTATTTCAAATTTTGGATTTTCTATATATTCTAACCAGAGACTAACTTTTAATATATTAATGCTTTAATGCATTTATTTAGAATTCTTGTATTTATGAAAACAGAGCACTGTTGCCATCATTGCATTTAGGTTTTTCCTAGGCTTTCTCTTATAAAAGATGGTTGGGAAATTTCCTAAACATATATACTGATGTCCAGTGTGCCTGGTGAAAATAAAGTAAGCGAGAATATGAAAGAATACTTGTGCAAGGTGAAAACCTGAGAGTCTGGACAGAGGTCCAGATCTAAAAGTATCAATTCTCCCTCCCTGGATTAAAGAATCTGCATTGTCTGATTTACTTGGAGAATAGATTTTATTTTATTAATTTTCTCATGTGATCCCCTTCTATCTGGCCTTAAACCTGGAGTGGAGGATACATGAGAGATATTGCAAAAGGTAGAAGGACAGGTTTGTGTTTTTGCGGATGACACTAAGATCTGAACAGAGTGGATACATCTGAGAGAGCAGACAGAATGCAAAGTGACCTAAGATAGCTTAAGGAGTGGTCAAAGCCTTGGCAGTTAAAAATCAATGCAAAACATTACAGACTCATCCTTTTGGGGTTCAGAAATTCAAAGGAGCAGTACATGATGGGGGAGGTAAGGGGAAGCTAATGTTCACTGATCAGGAGAGAGACCTCAGCGTGGTAGTGTCTGATGAACTCAAGGAGCCAAAACAGTGTCCAAGAAAGTGGCTAGAGCCAGAGGGTTGCTAGGTTGCATAGACAGAGGCATAACCAGCAGAAAAAAGAAGTGATAGTGCACCAAGTATAGGTTGTTGGTGAAACCTCATTTAAAATCTGTGTTCAGTTCAGGAGGCCATATCACTAAAGGAAGAGAGTGAGACTGGAGGCTAAAGAAAAGCAACTACAATGGTGTGAAGTTTGCACCAAAGACATATGAGATGTTAGGGTTGTGGACCCTTGGGCCGGCTGAGACGGTGGATGTTATGCTGTGGGGACCCACAGGAAGCGTCACAGCCAGGAGGCGGCACTGAAGAGACACTGGAGGAGGCTTCACCACTGGAAGCCTGAGGTCCCCCCAGGAGGATCCTGTAGGAACCCGGGCCTCTTGGACTTAGGCAGGACCCTATGCAACCAAGGATCCGGGCAGTGGACGGAGCCGGGTCGGAAGCCAGAAGTCAGACATCAATTACCAAAACCAGGAGCAGAAACTGGAGACAAGTCAGGAGACAAAGCTGGGTCAGAAGCCAGGAGATGGAAGACGAAAGAGATGATCCAAGATCCCACGCAGCAGCTAGACACTCAGAAACTGAGAGAACCTCGTTGCAAGGCCCTGTCTAGGTGAAGCTGCAGGGTTTAAATACCCTGCAGCGTCTGACGTCATCCAGGGCGTTCTCTATGGTTTTCCCGCGCTGGCCCCTTTAAGAGGGACTCCTCCTCGCGCGCGGAGGCAGGGCCAGCTGCCGTGGATCGTCGGCATCTCTCCCGAGGAGGGAGAGACGCGCTGGAGGCCATGCAGGCTCGAGAAGTTTCCGAAACAGCCTGGGCCATCCCCGAGGTAGGTGGAGGGACCGGGGCACGGCCCGGGACCGCAACATGAAATGAGACTGGAGAACCTAGACATGTACACCCTAGAGGAAAGGAAAGATGGTATTTATGTATGTATGTATGTATCTATTTATTATTGCATTTGATATATCCGAAGCAGAAAGCCTGTGAGGGAGTCGGTTGGATCATCAGATGATAGAGGGGTTAAAGGAGCACTTAGGGAAGATAAGGCCATTGCAGAAAGGCTAAAATAAATCTTTGCTTCAGTATTTATTGAAGAGGATGTTGAGGATATATCTGTTCTGGAGATTGTTTCCAAGGGTGATAATTCAAATGAACTGAACCAAATCACTTTGAACTTGGAAGATGTAGTAGGCTAGATTAACAAACTGAAGAGTGGTAAATCACCTGGACCAGATGGTATACACCCCAGGATTCTGAAAGAACTAAAAAATGAAATTTCAGACCTATTGCAATGAATTTGTAACTTAGCATTAAAATCATCTGTTGTACCTGAAGACTGGAAGGTGGCCATTGTAACCTCAATATTTAAAAAGGGCTCCAGGGTAATCCAGGAAATTATAACCAGTAAGCCTGACTTCAGTGCCAGGAAAAATCATGGAAACTGTTATAAAGATTAAGATCACACAACATTTAGATAGACCTGGTTTAATGAGAAACAGCCAGCATGGATTTACCAAAGGGAAGCCATGCCTCACAAATCTCCTACATTTTTTTTGAAGGGATGAATAAACATGTGGACAAAGGTGAACTGGTAGATGTGGTGTATTTGGATTTTCAGAAGGCGTTCAACCAAGTCACTCATGAGAGGCTTCTAAGAAAATTAAAACGTCATGGGATAGGAGGTAATGTCCTTTTGTGGACTGTAAACTAGTTTAAAGGCAGGAAACAGAGTAGGATTAAATGGTCTGTTTTCACAGTGGAAAAAGGTAAACTGTGGAATGCCTCAGGGATCTATATTTGGACTGGTGCTTTTTAATATATTTATAAACGATCTGGAAAGGGGTGTGATGAGTGAGCTTATCAAATTTGCGGATTACTCAAAATTATGCAAAGTAGTTAAATCTCAAACTGATTGTGATGAACTGTAGGAGGACCTTGTGAGGATGGAAGATTGGGCGTCCAAATGCCAGATGAAATTTAATGTAGACAAGTTCAAGATGATGCATGTAGGGAAAAATAACCCATGCTATAGTTACACAATGTTAGGTTCCATATTAGGAGTTACCGCCCAGGAAAGAGATCTAGGCATCATAGTGGATATGGAGGTCAAAAAAGCAAACAAAATGTTAGGAATTATTAGGAAAGGAATGGCGAATAAAATGGTGGAAGTCATAATGCCTCTGTATCGCTCCATGGTGAGACTAAACCTTGAATACCTTGTGCAATTCTGGTCGCTACTTCTTAAAAAAGATATAGTTGCACTGGAGAAAGTACAGAGAAGGGTACATGATAAAGGGCATGGAATGGCTCTTCTGAGAAAAGGCTAAAGAGGTTAGGACTATTCAGTTTGGAGAAGAGATGGCTGAGGAGTGATATGATAGAAGTCTACAAAGTCATGAAAGAACTTGAACAGGTAAATGTAAATCAGTTGTTTACTTTCTCAGAAAATAAAATGACTAAGAAGCAAGCCATGAAGTTAGCAAATAGCACATTTAAAACAAATTGGAGAAAATTCTTTCATTCAATGCATAATTATGCTCTTGAATTCATTGCCAGAAGATGTGGTTATGGCAATTAGTGTAACTGGATTTAAAAAAGGAAAAGTCCATAAACTTCTGTTAATTAATAAGGAATAGTAGCTTAGGATCTATTTAATATTTGGGTACTTCAAGAAAACAAACCGGTAGCCGATCCAAGATGGCTGACAGCAAACACACAACAGGGTGGAATCGGTAAATGGACTTTATTATCTCTTGCCCGACTCTGGCCGAGTTTCGCTATACAAGCTGCTTCAGGGGCTATTTCAAACAAATAAAAAAAACATATAAAAGACATACAAACATATATATTGTATCAACAAATAAATTGTAATACAAAACATCATAAAAATATTAAATAATATAAAAATATTAAATAATATAAAAAGAATTAAAATCACAAATGATAATAAACATATTACACTATAAATATAAATATGTATCTTAAATGTTTGTATATGTATAAAAACACTATATAAACATTCCATAAAACAAATATACATTTGAGTGCACGGGATCACAGTGCATGTGAAGTCCGTGTTCACTTGAGCCAATTCAAGTGATTCAGAAGGTATCTATAATTCACAAAAGGTTTTTACTTCATGGTTATATGATTATATTTAAGAGAGAGAACTGAATATCACTTTAGCTATCTTTGTTTTGTTTTTTTATTAGTTTTTAAAATTTTTCCAGTTTTCTCATTTTTTGTTTTTATGGAAATATATATAATTTATGATCATTCAAAAGGTAGATTTATAAAGATAAACACAAATACTCCCTTTGTATACTTATATCAGGTTGGATTGCTTTGTCTATGATTGTGTTGCATTGCTATTTGTGCACACGCTTACTTTTGTTCGCGCACCAGGCGCGAACAAGAGTACGCGGGATTTCAATAGATACACGCGTAGCCGCGCGTATCCATTAAAATCCGGGGTCGGCGCGTGCAAGGCTGCCCAAAATCGGCAGCCTGAGCGCACCGAGCTGCACAGCCTGCCTCTGTTCCCTCCGAGGCCGCTCCGAAATCGGAGCGGCCTCGGAGGGAACTTTCCTTTGCCCTCCCCCCACCTTCCCCTCCCTTCCCCTACCTAACCCACCCCCCTGGCCCTATCTAAACCTCCCCCCTACCTCTATCCCGAAAGTTACGCCTGCTGGAAGCAGGCGTAACTTTGCGCGCGCCGGGCTGGCTGCCGCGCTCCATGTTCCGGTCCGGGGGCTGGTCCAGGGGCCATTGTCACGCCCCCGGAACGCCCCCGGGCTGGAACCACGCCCCTGGACACGCTCCCGAAATGCTGCGTCACTCCCGACACATCCCCGAAACGCTGCGTCACTCCCGGCACGCCCCCCGACATGCCCCCGACATGCCCCTCCATGCAAGCCCCGGGACTTACGCACGTCCCGAGGCTTGCGCGCGCCGCCGAGCCTATGCAAAATAGGCTCGGCGCGCGCAGGGGGGGGTTTGGGGTAGGTTTTTGGGGGATCGCGTATATCTTACGTGCGTACCCCTTTGAAAATCTACCCCTATCTTTGTTGAGGGGAGGTCTATCAGGGTCAACAAGCCCATTCTTCTTATGGGAGGGGGATATCAGGGCATACTGGCCCTTTCATCTTTGTCCTGGAGAGGTGAGGAAGTCCCGTTTGCTAAGTCATTTCAACTAGCATATTACTTTTTTTTTTGTTAACATCAACGTTAGCAAGAAGGCTGTGCTATTGAGGCAAAGGCTTAGTCTGCCCTCAGTATAAATTATTACAAAGCACAGTAAGATATTTTTTAACATGCACATAAAAATTTTACTGATAGGAATGCTGAAACATTTTAGCACAAATATTATTGCATAGGCCCCAATATGCCAGATAATATTATACTATAAATCTACCTCAAGCAAAATGAGTGAAATCTATTAAAATTGAATCAATTTTAATCATCACCCAACAGTTAAGGATGTATAATTGATAATTAGAAAACAGATTCTGGAATGACATTTGAGTAAATTAAAATGTGTTTCTTGAGGAGTCTTAAGTGAATTTATTAACATGGAATGAGTGAATGTAAGAATGGCTACAGAGTGCCTCATCCTTAGGTCACCAGTTCAAATGTCCAGGTATGCCAAGATGGTTAAAATTCATTACCTTCTAAAGGTTATAAAGCTGCCAATGAGAAATAAAATAGTGTTCCAAATTCAGTCCAGAGGATGATATATTGAAATGTTCCAGTTGTTTTACATCAGCACAAAAAGTTCCATAAACTGGACCCAGTATCTTCAAAGCAATGTTAAGACATTTTCTTAACAGCTTGATGAAATTTGGTTTTGCCATTTCCCAAATCTGCCTGTTGGTTAGCAGAGAGTTCCATTTTAACATACTATCAATGTGGTATGTTTTATTAGCAATAGTATATATTTAATAGACATATATTAAGAAAAACAGGAAGCTTTTCCTATAAATAGTAGCTATTATGATTCATTCCCTGTGTCAAGATTACTGCTTCATCTATCTGGTAAATACCCACTGAAATAAAAATGTATGATCAAATAAAAGCTTTAATAAGGCTCTAAGACAGTAGCAAATTTAGTTTAAAATGTCCTCAAATAACCCTTCCATCGAGATTTAACACTGAAAAATTGTTTATATGCATTTAATATTTCCTGGGGGTGAAAGGTATTTCATGTTTTCCATATCTCAGCTATTCAGCTGAGAAGACTGATAACCCAAGAAGTTTAACATAGCCAGAGTTTTACTACTATAAATAAGATCTAAGTTATAGAAAGTTCAGTTTAGGCAAATAGTATACTTTTATAATTATAATGCATCATGTCTGCTTTCTCTTTATTGCAGAATGAACAATGGTAGATTATACCCACTACCCAAACTCTTATTTCTAAAAATATACATTTTAGATTTAAAACTATTTAAATATTTCCTACCTAGTCGTTAACAATCACATTTCAAACTAACTTTAATTCCTCCAGGGATTTTCAAAAATCTATTAACTTTCAAGTACACTTTCAGGCATTATCTTAGAATAGTTTACCAAAACCCAGAATATTTTGGATGATTTTTTGTTTTGAGGATCAGGTATTCTCCAAGAGATTTGTTGGCATGAAGGTAAATTCTAATCTTCATTGGTGAATTATTGCAGCAGATATATCCCTTTTGTAATAAATTAAGACCATTATTAGAAATCCCCAACACTAGTTAATAAAAGGCAACATGAAAAGATATGTATGATTGCACTGGGGTAAATGATTTGTAAATCTCTAATCAGGAAAATACCTGGAGGATCAAGGCAACTGGGCTTGACTAATTTTATTTTGTCTTTTTTTTTTAAGTTTGTAAAAGAGTAGCCTAGTGATTAAAATAGTCTGTGGGAAGCCAAGGTTTAAATCCTGCTGCCAATCTGTGATCTAGGGTTCTTTATCTTCCATTGCCTCAGGTACAAACTCAGATTATAAACCCTCTGGGAATAGGGAAATGCTTACAGTATCTGAGCACCTCTTTTTATCCACACCCACACTAGCTCCTATTAGGGAAGAAAAACAAGAGAAAATGAGTCAGTGTATCCCATAATCCTGCCCTGACCTGGCTATATGTAGGCTGGGAAGGCCTCCTACCTCCAACAACCAAGCCGCTGGATTTCCTCCACTTGTAAACCAGCCTCAGCCATGGAAGAGACCACACAATGTGGAAGGAATGCATCCCAATAAACTAAGGATCCCATTCAAGACTTTGTATAGCCCACAAGAGAACTCCTGAAAACTGAAAACTTGTCAGTCATCCCATCCACATGCACCAAGAAAAACAAGCTCACTGCAGACTTAATGGCCAAGACAGCCAGTAGATTGTCTACCAGGACCAGGGCCTGATACCATGATTGAAAGGGGTAACCATGGGAGCATCCAAATGAAGAGACGTTTATTGCCTTTCCCTGCCATGAAACAATCAATTTCTTCTTGCCTTTCCTGATGTGCAGCATCCCACTGTGTGGCATCTGATATCATCTGAAGGGACCAAATTTGCTATAAATATCTAAGTCCTGTGGATTTGAATGGAGTCATTCAAGTGAAGAGGCGTTTATGGCCTGTCTCTGCCGTGATGCCATAATTTTCTGCTTACTCTTCTGTTGTGCTGCATCTCGCTGCATGGCAACAGATGTCATCTGAAGGCAACAAGGCTTGCTATAAATATCTAAGGCTTGTGGCATTTGAATGGGAGTATTCAAGTGAGGAGATGTTTAATGCCTGTCCCTGCCATGAGACCATAATTTCTGTTTGCCCTTCCTGTTGTGGTACATTTCACCATGTGGCATCTGACATCATCTGAAGGGGCCAAGCTTGCCTATAAATATCTAAGGCCTGCAGTACACAACCAAAGCTGCATGCCTCTAGGTGAAATTTGGGACCTGATCATCTTCACTAAGTTCTATCCTCTCTTTCTGATTTCCTTGTGGCCATATGGGGAAAAAGGAGGAAGGGGAATGTCAAATCTATCCCATCAGGATCAAATCCTGTGTCCTCATTAACTCAAACATCCATTTAAAGCTTCATGTCTTTTAATCTAGGACTTGCTCAACCTGACGCACCTAGTGCTACTTCAACTGAGACCTCTGTATCTCTCAGCCCTGACATTTGCTCCCCGCTCAAATTGAATCTGAATTGCAGTCTCAACCTGGGGGCATGTTTTCATTACCCAAATTGTTTTTTTTACTCTAGTCCCCTTGATGGGAAGATTTTGGGCCAGGTAGATGCCTCTCAAGATACCAATATGGGTCTTGGCACTATTACCGTGGCTGTTCTAGTCTCACTACCAACTGTATCTCATCTAAACTAGCATTGATAGCATTGGATACACTGTGGTTGACTATTACAGAACTGGGCAGATCTCTATCTAATAAAACTGATTCTGTCTTATCTGATCATGTTGAGATTAAAGGATGTATTGCTTCTCATAATCAATCATATGTGGAGAAAATTAAAGATTTGGAAGATAAGAGGAAAGAGAGTTGTGACTTGGCTTTGATTAAATTAAAGAATTAACTCATCAACTTGAGAACTTTGTGAATCATATTAGAAAATACAATCTTAAATTTCTGAATTTACCCAAATCTAACTGTTGCGGGCTGAGGTGAAGTTGGCACAAATTGTGGGAAGGAGTCCTAAAGATCCCCATCATTGGCTGGCAGAGCTAATGGAAGCAGAGGACCAAATGGAGCTTCACCAATTCTAGCCCACGTTCCCCTTGAGCCCTTGAGTGCTGGGGCCAACTGGGTTTGGGCGCAGGCCTCTCTGGTGGTGAAGATCCGAAAAGAAGAGGAAGACGCAGGCCAAGGTCTAGCACAAGTGGGACACAGGCAGAGTCAGTATCCAGGCAGTGGTTAGTGGCAGGCAGAAGACAGTAAAAGTCTGTGTCCAAGCAGAAGTCAAGCCGAAGATCCGTCCAAGGAACCAGGAGGAATAGGGAGACGGATGGGGAGCGAGGAGCAGCACAAGCAGGAGAGAAGTTACAGAAGTCTGGTGACAAAGGACGAGGATTGACCACAGAGAAGGTAAGGGAGAGGAGACTGATCACAAAGGAGACAAGGACTGAGGAGCACGACCCAGACTGCCACAGCAAGCAGGAGCAAACAACAGGGACATGAACAGGAACATGGAGCACACAGGAACGCAAGATTTCTGAGGAAAACACTCTTCAAGAGAACTCAACCTATATCTGAGGCCCTGATTGCAGGGAAGAGGAGCCTTATAAGGACAGAATGGATGAGGTCATCAAGTGGGGCTGCAGGGCTTTTTCCTGCTGTGGTCCCTTTAAATTGAGATGAGAGGTGTACGCGTGCATCTAGGGAGAGTGCACTTGAATGCAAGGCATTGGCAGCATCCAAGGCATGTGAGAGAGGCACATGCAACCGCAAATGGAGGACTTCATCCCTAGGCCGGAACAGAGGTGAGAGTGACTGTCCACAGGTTTAGCCTGCGGACGGCCGATCGTAACACCAGTTTAGTTTCTCTTATTGATATGTTAAAAAAGTTTTATACTGAAACTCTGAAAGTACCTTTTGAATCTTTCCCACCAATTATTAAGAATTTTTATCTTCTAGTGAGTGTTTCTGAGAGCATAGATAAGAATCTGGAGAAGCTAGATGCACCTTTTAAGAGTTTAGACTTAACCTTTTAAAAAGATTCTCAATTAGATATAACTACTCAGCCAGCCCAGCTAGTTAATTATGCATTAGAACCAGATAAAGAATGGACTCTCAAATTGGTTTTTTGTTGTTTTTTTATTAAAAACTGTTTCTTTTCATGCTGTAAAGTATTGATGTGGCAAAAGCTACTCAGCAGAGACAAAAACTATTTTGATGAAAAAGCATAGGGTTTTGGCCCTTGGAACCAGTTTTGTCTTTATATTTCCCTGTAAGTGTCAGGTAAAATTGGAGAATAACTTGTTTTCTATCAACCTGGTAAACTTGAGGGTTTCTTGAATAGAGAGTCATCCTTAGCTGTGAGTCATGAGTGATTGTCTATCTAGTGAAAATGTTCATTAATTTAATACTGACATATTTACTTCATTAATACTGACATATTTACTTTTTTTCCTCTTATCATTCCATATATTGTGGTCTGAAATTACTGAATTTGTTTTCTCAATATTGTTATTTCTTGTAATAAATTTTGGTTATTGTAAAGTCAAGTTTTTCTGACTTGTATTATTTAAAACTTAATTAAAAGTAAAGAAAAAATAAAAAAGACAACCACATGCCCCTTGTCATTCCGATCAGTCTTGGATCTATGAATGTACAATTACACGTACCCGTCTGCTATCATGAAATTGTGCTGCAACAAACCGATCACTCCCGACTGGACTATGAAGGCCTCTGTTAACTGCACCATCCTCATAGCTGTGCAAAAGGCCAGCAAGAATGCTAGGGATGTGCATTCAGTTTAAATGAATGTGCAAAACGTGATGAATAAGGGCAATTCATTTCATTGGGGAGGCTCCATAAGGAATTCAAAGCCCCCTTGATTGTAACAAACTTTATTCGGGATCCCAGAGGCGGTCACCCAGGCCTGATGCAGAGACCTGGCCCAGAGGTTGGGTCCCTATGCCTGGGCCTCAGCTTAGGCAAAGGACCGGGCCCAGGCCGAACACCATGGCCTGGCCCTGAGGCTGGGTTCCAAACCTGGGCATCCACCTAGGCCAGAGACTGGACCCAGGTCCAAATCTGTTGCTTGGCCTGGAGGCTGGGTCCTGATGCCACGGCTCAGCCCTGGGGCCAAGTCTGGATACCACGGCTTGGCCTGGAGGCTGGGTCCCAATACTGGGACCACAGCATGAGGCCTGATTCAGAGGCTGGGCCATGGCCTAAGGTCAGACCGAGCACCCAGGCCTCAGAGCAGCAACAAGAGAGTCCTTTCTTCATAAATTAATGCTATCTACTTGGGTCGCACCGGAGTTAATTAACTCCAGTGCATTCAACCCAGTGGACTGTGCCTCTTTGAAATGCAGCATTCTATGGCAATGCTTTACATCAAAATGGTGCCATCCACTTGGGTGAATACACTGGAGTTAATTAACTCTAGTGCAATCTCAGTGGACGATGACAGTTTACAAAGAAAGAAGATATTGTCATTGGAGCTGCTAGGCTTGGGCTCTGGGTCTGAACCTAGGCCAAGATCTAGCCAACAGGACCCAGCTTCTGGGTCAGGCTTCTGTGTTAAGCCTGAGTCTGGCCCGAGGCTTCAATGTTGGGACCCAGTCTCCAGGCCAGTCTGAGCATTAGGCCTGAGCCTGGGCTCCAGCCTAGGTTGAGGCCCAGGAGTTGGGACTCAGCCTCTTTGTCTGGCTCCAGGGTTGGTTCTGAGTCCAGGTCAAGGCCCCGGCATCAGTACCCAGCATCCAGGCTGGGCCACGGCATCAGGCCTAGACTCAGGCTCGCAGGCATCGGTACCTAGCCTCTGGGTCAGGCTCTGGTATCTGGCCTGGGCTTGGGCTCCAGATGAAGCCAAGGCATTGGCCTTGCATAGGCAGAAGCTGAGGTCATGGCAACCTAACCACATCCTTGGCTGGAGAAAATGTTGCTGAGCTGCAGGAGCATAAGAAGCTCCCTGCGACATATAGGAGGCAGGTTTGAATGGAGAAGCAGTGATAGTGTTTCTCCACTCAAGTGATAGTGCTTCTCCACTCCATGATGTGGCTTGCAGTTGTGGGAGCAGGCAGGAAGTTAGGGAGGCAGACCGAGTGCAGAGCTGGAGTGATTGTCTTGAATTGGTGCTGCTGCTGGCCTCGCACTGATACAGGGCCATAGTGGTAAAAGTAAAAATGAAAGCGCTGCCGTGGGGGGCCTGGACATGGCAGCAGCAGCCTTGGAAAATCTGCCACTACAGACTGGAGGCAAGCAAAGGTGTTGGCGGGCTATGGGTATGTACAGGCCATGTCCCGCGGACTTCATTGATTATGTCAGCAGATACTCACATTCCCGGGCCAGCAAAATCAAATAAATTTACTAATAAAGGGGAACATTTTTTTAAAAACCCACCCCCGTTTCTAGGTAGGGAGACCCTTGAGGGGCTCCTCATATAGTTTTGACTCCTGGCACCGAAGAGTTTTTTGTTTTTTTTAATCATATTTTTTTTTATTAGTTTTCAAATGATGGTACAGAGATTAACACATGAGAAACATGAGTAAGATAACGGAAAGCCCCTGCTCCCAGCGACGTATAGAGAAAAAACACTGAGAAATCTGATCTAAAAGCATGGCTCTTTAAAAAAGCCTTCACTAAAGAGTGTGGAGGGTAGAGAATGAAAGTACAGGGTAATGCAGATGAGAATGAATTTACTCAATCCTACATTTAAGAAGTAATATTTCAAAGCGATAGTAACTCAATAATATACATGGACTTGACCAACATTACTCAAATAATGATTTTATTTATGAAATTGTAACCAAACTTTATTGGCACCTGTTAGAATGTACGATATCCTACATTTACTTACCTTAGTCTATGTGCCTATTTGTAAATCGTTGCGATGGTATATAACTTAGCGACGGTATAGAAAAGTTTTTAAATAAATAAATAAATAAATCAATAAATCTTGGAACACACAACATCTCAAACAAATACATTTCCAAGGAATACATACCTGCATTTGCTAACAAGTATCAGATAAATGAATAGATATAGTATGGAACAGGCAAGAACATTAACTCTGAACCAAAAAGAATGGTCAACCCATAATTTCCAAGAGATATACCCCTAAGAGTAAGGGTCCCCTGGTTAATGATTTTATAAAGCATCGAGAGAACAGTTAAACTTGGAAATCTGTACCACTTTGAACCCCTAGCATAACCCGAACCCCTTATTCTAACTTCCCTCCCCCCACTCCCTTTGGCTTCCCAGGCTGCTTTCTTAATCCTTATCCAATTACATATGTCTCCAAAGCCGATTTTATATTGAGACCTTTGCTCATCCAGTATTTAGTATCTGAAAATTGTTCTTTAATCAATTCAGTGGTTATACTCTTATACCCTTGATCAAAGGTATGCAGTCATAAGTAATAATATGTGATGCTGTATAGTAAAACTCCAAGGAGGGATACTCAAATTTGGGACTAATACTCAGAGTGGGGCTAAGATCCACTACCCCCTAAGATCTACTGCTGCTGTTCAGACCATTCCTCCCATCTGTGGTAGGTGAAATATAATGGGAAAAAGCCGCCCATATCTTCTGATTTAGTTCATGCTTCTTATAGGAGGCATGTTGTACTTCTGCATATTCTAAGGAAAATAAGTGAAGCATTCTTTGAAACCAGTGTTAACCATCTGGACTTTGATCTGTTAGCCACTTTGATAAAATGATTCTATGGCTTATCAAACCTGCTTTATTAAGAAACAGGATCTCGGCTGTGTGAAGTTTACAACTGGGCCAATTGGAAGTATTAAACAGCCACAGAGTTGGATGTATGGGCAGAATGGTCTGGAGAAGTACCTCGCATTTCCATTTGACTGCTTCCCAAAACGAAAGTATGATATCGCACTCTCAAAAGCAATGAAAAAAATTACCCTCCGCCTTTTTGTACTTTGTACAAATGTTTGAATCTATTAGTTTCATCTGATAGGCTCTGGAAGGAGTTACATAAAACTACCATAGTAATTTATAGTAGGACTCCCGCAATACAACATTGTCTGATATATTAGACAGATTGAGAAAGATCTGCTTGAACTCAGGGAGCGATAAACTGATAATTGAACAATGGCCATACCTGCCATTTAGCGTAAAGTTCTTCTATGCATCGTTTTGCTGTCATTTTTATAAGCATTTTACGGAAATCTGAAATAGTTGGGCAATGGGCTGTTCCTTCCCTCAACACATCACATATCAAGCGTGAGGCAGCTGAGGTTTGTAGCTGAGGCATACTACTTTTTAGAAAGTTTTGTGCTTATAATAAAGCAAAATAGTCCATGGCCGGTATCTGGTTTCTTTGTTGTAGGTCAGAGAATGAAAGAATGCCTTGGAGTGATGAATCATATAGTTGAAAGACATAAGGCCTCGTTTCTGCCATTGCTGGAACGCGCTATGGGCCAGTCCTGGAGGAAAGAGTGGGTTATTTGCGATAGTAATCAACGGAGACAACTGGGATTTGTGCTGGCAGTATGAACTTAATTGCATCCACACTTTCCTACATGAGTGAAGAAGGAGATGGGGCTTCAAGTATGAGGGTATGAGCTATATATCAATTTGGAGAAGATAATTGAGCAATGAAACTCCATACCATTCTAAGAGGCTGCCATGTGGAGTGACATGCGATTGGAAACATATCCAGTCTTGCACATAGCATAAGCAACATGCCAAATTATAGAATTGTAGGTTTGGCAAACCCAATCCTCCTTCTTCTAAGGAGTGCATGAGAATTGTCTGGGATAACTGAGCACGTTTGCCTTGCCACAAGAAAAGGTTCAAGGCTCGAGATATTGTTTTGTGATCTCGTGGGTTAAGCCACAGGTGGATCACTTATAATATATACAACCACTTAGGTAGAATAATCATTTTAAAGATTTGTATCCGGCCTAAGATTGCTTCCGTTATCTATTTCCATCGTTCCAGTATTGATGTCGTATGATTTAATAATCGTTGGATATTGGCTTTATATATATCTTGGATGTTTAACGGAATTCTGATCCCTTGATATTTAAGTTTACTGGTTACCCATTTCAGAGGGAATTCTCCTTGCCACATCTTTTGTACCTTATCCGTCACATTCACTGCTTCTGATTTGTCCTGATTTATTTTTAACCCAGCAAATTTTCCAAATTGATGCTGTAGCGCAAGGACTGCTGACAACAACTTTAGGTGGTTAGTCAAAAAAACCAGCACATCATCTGCAAATGCCGCCACCTTAAAGCCATGGCAAGGGCCTCCAAATCCCCGTATTTCTGGGGACTCCTCTAAATGGCATAATAGGGGGGTCTATGGAAAGAATATAAAATAAGGGAGATAAGGAGCAACCTTGCCTCACTCCTCTATTAATAGCTACATCACCAGATACATTGCCATTGATAAGTATCCTGGACACCGGTTTATCATATATTAGAAGGATATATTGTAAGAATTCATTTCGAAATCCAAATCTGCGAAAGGCCAAAAATAAATAATTCCAAGATACACGATCAAAGGCTTTTTCGGAATCAAAGCCTATAGCTAGTAGAGATGTGCATTCGTTTATTACGAATTAGGCAATTTCAACCAGTGCCATTGGTCAGCCCCTGTCACATGCTCCTACAGGGGCTGACCAATGGCACCGGTAGCCCCTGTGACATCGTAAGGGCAAGGCTATCGGCGCCATTTTGAGTCATAGCAGGCCCAACAGCCCGACGGCATGGAGGGAGAGATCGCTCGCGGGACCCCCCTGGTGGTCCAGCGGGGTCCCGCGAGCGACCTCTCCCAAGACTTACCGGCTGCGGTCGGTAAGTCTTGGGGAGGGATTGGGATGGTGGGGGATGTAAGAAAGTAAAATTTAAGGGTTGGAGTGGGTTTTTTTCCCGATTCGCGGTTTTTTTCCCGATTCGTGTTTTTTTTTTAATTCGTTTTTACAGTTTCAGCTTCGGGTTCCAGTTTCATTTTTGGCAAAAAAAGATCCATGGGAAAACGAGTTTTCCCACGAAACGCCCAAACCGAAACCCGACCCGAGCCAGAAAAATGAAGTTCAACTCTAATAGCTAGTGCTAGTATATTTTGGGTTTGGCAAATTGTATAGGCTGTGGGAAGCTTAACTATATTTGCGATTGCCTTTCGGCCTTTGACAAAACCTATTTGACACAGGAAGATAAGCAATGGTAACACTAAATTTAGGCGCTCTGCTAATACTTTGGCCAAAATTTTAAAATCACAATTCAAGAGTGAGATAGGTCAGTAAGACGCAGGAACCAGAGGATCCTTACCTGGTTTGTGTAGGACTGTAATATGAGCCATTTTAAAATTTGCAGGGAACATTTGATGTTTTAGGCCATCTACGTAAAAGTTTGTCAAAGGGTTGACTAAAGAAGCACTAAGGATCTTATAAAAATCGTAAGAGAACCCATCTGGGTCAGGTGATTTCCCTGTCTGGACAGCGTGGATGGTTTGAAGCACCTCAGTCGTCTGAACTGGTCTATTTAAGAATTTTATTTGGGCTGTAGAAAGATGAGGGAGGGTCAAGTTCTGGAAAAAAGAGTCTTCCTCCACTCCATCCATTTATGGCTCTGCTTTATATAGCATTTCATAGAAACATCGAAATATCTCAGTTATGTCTTTTTGTTGGGAGGTAATATCACCCTGTGTTTTCATTCGGAGTATGTGAGATTTCTGCCTGGCAGATTGCACAAGATTCACCATAAGCTTTCCCGGTTTGTTCCCATATTGGAATAATCTAAGTTCTCCATATCTGAGAGCTTGTTGAGCTCGGACATGAAGCAAGGTATTGAGTAGGGATGTGAATCATTTTTGTGATGGATGAAAATATCATATGATATTTTCTCATCTGTCAGGAATTGGGGGGTCCCAGAAAGCGATAGGAAAACCCCACAAAATTTTTGTGGGGTTCTCTTATCATTTTGGGGGGGGGGGGTGAGAAGAAAGGGCACACAAAAACAACCCCCAAACCCATCCCAACCCTTTAAATCTAATTATTTAGAATCCTCCACCCTCCCAACCCCCCAAAAAACTTTTCTAAAGTACCTGGTGGTCCAGTGGGGGTCCCGGAAGCGATCTCACACTCTCGGGCTGTCGGCTGCCACCAATCAAAATGGCGCCGATGGCCCTTTGACCTTACCATGTGACAGGGGCTATCGGTGCCATTGGCCGACTCCTGTCACATGGTAGGAGCAATGGATGGCCCACGCCATTTTTAAAGATGGCGCCAGCCGTCCATTGCTGCAGGAAATCAAGATGGCAAGATGACATTGGGGGTCGGGCTGGGCTGACCGAAGAAAGGTGAGGGCCTGCTCGCGGCCCTGCCATGAGCAGGATTGCAACAGTGTCACTGTTTTAAATACAAGTAGTTTAAGGAAAATAGACTTAGTTATTCTTTAAATTGATGACAGAGAAACCAAATAAAACAGAGAAGATAAAGTATATAATTAATGTATGCATATAGACTGTAAATACAGTATTCTTGTGATATCCCATTCCATTTTATCTTATGTCTCATTGTCACATTTTATCTGTCATATATCAGAGTTGCTTCTCACTATTTCTCTAGACTAGGGTAATATTAATTATCCTTTATTTTAATTAGTTAGATGCTACAGTACAGCAAGCCGGTGTAATATACATTGAGGGTGACACAGTAGCTGTCAGAAGATTAAACAGGATAGTAGGTAGAAACTGGTCAAAAGTGTTAGAGTTCTTGGTTCCGCTATCAAGCTCTGATTTCAAGCTTCTATCTCAAGCATCAAATCTTCTCATCATCAAGGTATACAGAATCATTGCACTCAAACAGCACATACAAGCTATGCCTACAAGTTGGTATCATTGAAAAATTGAGCTACGTATGCACACTCACAACCAGAGACAGTGAAATGTAGTGATCTGACAGTAAAATGTACTAGAGACAAAGAAAAGAGATAGGATAGAAGTAAAAAGGCTTGTGGTTGTGTTGTGAAGGCAGAGAAGAAATCAGCATTTAGATGGCTTTTTTGAGATGTTGCCAAAGGAGGTAATTTTCAAAAGGATTTATGTGCATGAAATTTGGTTTTATTTATGTAAATGATTTTATGCACATAAATAGGTTTTTGAAAATTTGCTTCATAAGACTAAATTTTCAAAAGGTTTTACATGGATAAATGGACTTTACCCATGTAAATGGGATTTTGAAAATTGCAATGATATGCTGCTTTTACATGCATAGGGGCTGATTTTCAAAGCCCCATGCACGTAAATCCAGAGGGGGGGTTACGCATGCTGGGCCTATTTTATAAAGGCCCGGTGAAGCGTGTAAAGCCTCAGGATGTGTCTAAGTCACAGGGCTTTACAAAAGAGGTGGTCCAGGGGCAGGGCCAGAGGCCTCCGGCACAGCGGCCATTTGTCGCTGTGCCGGGGGATCGCGTGCTGGCAAGCTGCCGGCGCATGCAACCTGCACCTGCCCCGAGGCAGGCGCAGAAGGTAAATTAAAATTTTGGGGGCGATTAGGATAGGGCTAGGGGGGATAGGTTAGGGGAAGGGGTGGGAAGGTTAGTTTAGGGGGGAGGGAATGGGGAAGCCCATGGACGTCAGCACGTGCAAGTTCACATTTGTGTACCCCGTTGCGCATGCTGACCCCTGATTTTATAACATGTGTACACGCATGTTATAAAATCGGGCGTACATGTGTGCGCGCTGGGTAGCATGCGCACATGTACACCTGCGCATACGTATGAAAATCTACCCCATAACTCTTTTGAAAAATCCCTCAGTTAACTCAGTGGCCCTGTGATGCAGAGATGGCAAGCTATCCTTTACCCCATTACTATCTGGCCTGACTGTCTCTAATTTTGTCACAACTAAATGGGAGCGAGAAAGTTAATGCACCATAGTTCATAGGGCAATAAAAGCTTAGAAGCTCATTATCTGTCTCTTAAAAAAAAAATCATCATGCCCTTAATTTGATCTTGATTCACAAGGCAGCAGCAAACATTTCTGGTACAACAACTGAATCACGAACTTAAGCAGTCATCCTACACCCCTGGAGAGGTTTGTGATAAATGAAAGGAAAAAAAGTGAAAAAAAACAGAGAAACAGAAATGAAAAATGAGACAAGAATAATTAAACTGGAGAAACAAAAGAAATGAAAAAAAAAAGCAGGAGGGAAAATAACAAAGAGTCAGGACATCCAGGAAAGATTAGGAAGTTGTTTAATTTTGAAAGATTAAAAGACAAATTAAAATAAGATTAGAGCTGACACAAAATAAAGTAATCTATGTGTAACCCCTGTGCCAAAGGGCCAACTTTCCAGCCCTGGGGAGTGTTGGATGTACTCACCCAGGGTGGTGTATACTGTCTCTCGGGGGCAGGCTGAGGACAAGATCTCCTGAAGACACTCCAAAAAAGGTCCAATGTCCACATGTCTCTTGAGCTCTAAAAGTAATTAACTTTAATATAACATAAGAACATAAGAAAATAAGAAATTGCCTTGCTGGGTCAGACCAAGGGTCCATCAAGCCCAGCATCCTGTTTCCAACAGATGCCAAAACCAGGCCACAAGAACCTGGCAATTACCCAAACACTAAGAAGATCCCATGCTACTGATGCAATTAATAGCAGTGGCTATTTCCTAAGTAAAATTGATTAATAGCCATTAATGGACTTCTCCTCCAAGAACTCATCCAAACCTTTTTTGAACCCAGCTACATTAACTGCACTAACCACATCCTCTGGCAACAAATTCCAGAGCTTTATTGTGCGTTGAGTGAAAAAGAATTTTCTCCGATTAGTCTTAAATGTGCTACTTGCTAACATCATGGAATGCCCCCTAGTCCTTCTATTAATCGAAAGTGTAAATAATCGAGTCACATCTACTCATTCAAGACTTCTCACGATCTTAAAGACCTCTATCATATCCCCCCTCAGCCGTCTCTTCTCCAAGCTGAACAGCCCTAATCTCTTCAGTCTTTCCTCATAGGGGAGCTGTTCCATCCCCTTTATCATTTTGGTTGCCCTTCTCTGTACCTTTTCCATTGCAACTATATCTTTTTTGAGATGCGGCGGCCAGAATTGTACACAGTATTCAAGGTGCGGTCTCACCATGGAGCGATACAGAGGCATTATGACATTTTCCGTTCTATTAACCATTCCCTTCCTAATAATTCTTAACATTCTATTTGCTTTTTTGACTGCTGCAGCACACTGAGCTGACGATTTCAAAGTACTATCCACTATGATCCTGGGTGGTAGCTCCCAATATGGAACCTAACATCGTGTAACTACAGCAAGGGTTATTTTTCCCTATATGCAACACCTTGCCCTTGTCCACATTAAATTTCATCTGCCATTTGGATGCTCAATCTTCCAGTCTTGCAAGGTCCTCCTGTAATGTATCACAATCCACTTGTGATTTAACTACTCTGAATAACTTTGTATCATCCGCAAATTTGTTAACCTCACTTGTCGTATTCCTTTCCAGATCATTTATATATATATTGAAATGCACCAGTCCAAGTACAGATCCCTGAGGCACTCCACTGTTTACCCTTTTCCACTGAGAAAATTGACCATTTAATCCTACTCTCTGTTTCCTGTCTTTTAACCAGTTTGTAATCCACGAAAGGATATCACCTCCTATCCCATGACTTTTTAGTTTTCGTAGAAGCCTCTCATGAGGGACTTTGTCAAACGCCTTCTGAAAATCCAAATACACTACATCTACCGGTTCACCTTTATCCACGTTTATTAAACCCTTCAAAAAAATGAAGCAGATTTGTCAAGCAAGCCAAAACAAATTTGTAGTTAGCCCACAATCCAGAATCATAATTACATCACTTTCCATTATGTTCAAATCACAAAAAGAAAGTCCCAAATTCTCTTTTTCAAAAGTATTCTTTAGGCTTTAGATTACTCCCCGATTCTTTAGAAACCCCAATTCACTTTCCCTGTGATCAGTTTTTGTAGAGGTTACTCCCAACACACACAAGGCCCGGTTCACTTTTACACAGCTACTGATTTTGCTTAATTCTTTCCCACAGGAAGCCCACTCAATTCCACTCCTCACACCATTTACCTCTCAGTCTTTTTCTTCTCACTTATGAACCCAAAGGGGATCCTGGATAGTTGTCTCTTTCTGATACAGAAATCTCAAATTGTTATTCTCAAATTGTTACTCACTGTTAGAATTTCAGACACTTCCCTTCTGGAGCAGCTATGAAGACAGTGCACCCCCTGGTCCTTTGGAGCCAGTGCTAGTCTCGAGCTTTGTGAAGAAATGGCCAATTGCAGCCTCTCCCCTAGGACCAGCCAACCCCTCCAATATAATTCCTCAGAGAAATCTCCAAGTTCAGAACCTCTTCTCTTTCACTCAGTAATCCTGGACTTCTGCAGCACTTCTCTAAATCCAAGAGAGCAGATGGTACTCTCAGATGATCTTTCACACTGGGAATCTACTTGCACACTTCCAGCAGTGCTTCTGGGTGAAGCACCAATTGTTCTCTCTTCTCTCTTGTGGCCTGGACACTCATAAACCTTGAGCTCCTTCCTCAGTGACCAGCCCCTTTCACAGATTTTATACCAGACACAAATCTTCAACCATTGGTCCGACTTCATACTTTCCACTCACTCACAATTCACACACCCTCTGGGGCTGTCCTAGAACAATATCTGCAATTTTCCCAGTTCAGGAAATTCGATAACATTTAACATTTATATAAAAAAAAAATTACTCTGAACATCCCCTTAGAGGGAGGGCTATCTTTAAATGTCCTCCCAAACCACAATCTTCCTAACTGATAATCCTGCACTTTTGCATTTTTACACTTCCAAACACTTTACAGAATAAATCTATTTAAACATGTAGCCCCCCCCAAAAAAAAAAAAAAAATACAGGACCAATGCTCATTCAGTGGCACCCATGCCATATATGCTATTGCATGAGCTTTTACAATGAATTCCAAATGAAGCGAGCATCCCTCTATTCACAAGGCAGTACAAGTAAGCCTGAAGGCATGAAGGCAAGGGGAAAAACGAGGAGATATACTGCTGTGTTACCTTATCCTATGAAAACTATATGAAGAAAAGCCAAAGCACCCACAAAATGACTAAATTTAACACATTGCTTACAAATTATACCCTTTTGGAGAACAAAATGACTTTATGAACTTAATGTATTTACAAACAAATCTGTTTGCTACATTCAGTGGTTAACATTATTGCACATTGAACTTCTGCAGCCAGCTATGACTGCAATTATTTTTAGTGAAAAAAACATCTTGACACTAATATTAGCTCTATTGGTCCCTGCAATTGATTACAGCTTTAGGCTATGAGATGGATAGATATTCTATAACTAGCACTATTGAGTGCTAGGTTTCTATCTTCTCATGCAGACTTTTGCTTTTAACAGCAGGTTTGATAGAGGGCTGATGAGTACCTTGATTCATAACTACACTGAAGCACACCATGTCTGCTCTTAGAGTTAAATTCTCACTGGAATGCAGCCCAATGTATATTTTTCATATTCTGACTCATAAAAATTGAAGATCCATAAGATAGTCTCCTAGGCTATTTTAGTCTTCATTCCAAATTTTTATATCTACTTTACTCACATGAAAAGAGATAAGAAACCCAGAGTGTTATTAGTTATTTCATGAGGACAAAAGGTTTGTGATTTCATTGAGTTTTTTTTTTTTCTATTTGACTTTATTCTGGACACACATTTAACTTTCATTTTCTCCTGCATAAAATGACTCAAATGCAGTACTTAAAGGCAAGCAAATTATATGTGCCATGAATGTAAATAATCATTTCAATTTACCTCTACAGGAAAGTATGGCATTAAGAAACACATAAAAAGGGCCTTCAAACCTATCAAGATAAAAGCAGCAAACTTTAAAATAACATAATGCAAAATCTTAACCATTTTTCAATTAGATGTTAACTAACGTAGTAGAATCTGTGAAGTGCAAGCTGGAATCTAAAACAACCTAAATTTTCAGTTGTGGCTTGTCAGGGTTGACTTTTTATTTTTATTATTGTTACCATTGCAGCCAAGAAACTGCTGCTTTTATCTGTAAAAGCCTTATACAATACTTCATCAATTATACTTAAGACTGGAGCACTTAATTTTTAATTGGTTCCCTGATGGTGCTCATGCTAAATCCAGCAGTAAGCCAACTAATAAAATAATGAGGGCAATGCCAGCCCAGTGGTTCAGTGGTAGTGCTGCACCCTGCCATGTGGAAGATATCCAGTACAATGCCCGAGTTTGATCTTACACACCCTGAGATGGCTGGTGTTGCAGATGCTGCAGAGGCAGTCATGGTCATAAGAATAGAAGAAATGCCATGTTTGATCAGACCATTGCCCATTGATCCTAGCATCCTGTCTCCTGGCAGATCCTATAAAGTAGCTCAATGCTGGGTGACACCTGATACTTTATTTTAGAGCCCATAATTCAGGATTCTAAAAGGAGCTCTGGTTCGTGGCTCCCATCCTCAGTAGGAGGGTGGGGTCTATTAAAGTAGAGGAAAAATTAACCAGGGCAAGCAAGCCTACTGTACACATTGTGCCAGAGCCAGCTTCCATTCTTCATGGTCTTCTACCTAGTGATTGTGTAGGGGAAATTCAGTCTAGACTGATGGTCAGAAAGTACAGGCAGGTTCACAAGTCCTGCCAGCTGAATAGATGGAGGAGCTTGGATGACTGGATTACTGGACCCATCCAGTCAAAGACTGATGGAGTAAGAACATAAGAAACTGCCATGCTGGGTCAGACCAAGGGTCCATCAAGCCCAGCATCCTGTTTCCAACAGAGGCCAAACCAGGCCACAAGAACCTGGCAATTACCCAAACACTAAGAAGATCCCATGCTACTGATGCAATTAATAACAGTGGCTATTCCCTAAGTCAACCTGATTAATAGCCGTTAATGGACTTCTCCTCCAAGAACTTATCCAAACCTATTTTAAACCCAGCTACACTAACTGCACTAACCACATCCTCTGGCAACAATTTGTAGCCTAGCTCTAGCAAGGTTCTCCAAACTTATTTTATGGCTATATTTCTGTATGGCCGTAATACAACTAGGCCCTGAGACCAATGCCATTTTCAAAGTTCAGCTGGCAGGACAGGAATACCTGCGGTTTCCTTCTGCCCCTTTCTCCTGCTTACCTCTGATGGGGTAAGTAAGGTCTGTTTGGCTGCAGGACTGCTATGGGGGAAGGCATTCATTTACTCCTGGGAGGGGCAGGATATAAATACTTTTAGATAAATAAATATATACATTTAATGTTTAGATTCAGTAGTGAAACTGAAACAAATTGCAAAATACCTCTCTCCAAAACAACGAAGCAAAATAAAATACTCTTGAGGGAGCAGACAGGATGAGAAGTGATCTAATAAAGCAAAAGGAGTGATCAAATGTTTGGCAGTTAGGACTCAGTGCAGAAAAGGGCAAAGTCATGCACGTGGGATGCAGAAATGTAACGAAACTGTATGCAATGGCGGTGAAACGCTGATGAGCATTGAACAGGAGAATGTCCTTGGTGTGACAGTATCTTATAATCATAAGAACATAAGAATTTAAGAACATGCCATACTGGGTCAGTCCAAGGGTCCATCAAGCCCAGCATCCGGTCTCCAAAAGTGGCCAATCCAGGCCATAAGAACCTGGCAAGAACCCCAAAATTAAGTCTATCCCATGTTACTGATGCTAAATAATAGCAGTGGTTATTTTCTAAGTCAGCTTAATTAATAGCAGGTAATGGACTTCTCCTCCAAGAACTTATCCACTAACTGCACTAATCACATCCCCTGGCAACAAATTCCAGAGTTTAATTGTGCTTTGAGTGAAAAAGAACTTTTTCTGATTAGTTTTAAATGTGCTACTTGCTAACTTCATGGAGTGCCCCTCAGTCCTTCTATTATCCGAAAGAGTAAATAACCGATTCATATTTACCTGTTCTAGACCTCTCATGATTTTAAACACCTCTATCATATCCCTCCTCAGCCATCTCTTCTCCAAGCTGAAAAGTCCTAATCTCTTCAGTCTTTCCTCATAGGGGAGCTGTTCCATTCCCTTTATCATTTTGGTCGCCCTTCTCTGTACCTTCTCCATCACAATTATATCTTTCTTGAGGTGCGGCGATCAGAATTGTACACAGTATTCAAGGTGCGGCCTCAACATGGAGCTTTTTTGACTGCAGCAGCACACTGAACCGACGATTTCAATGTATTATCCACTATGATGCCTAGATCTCTTTCTTGGGTGGTAGCTCCTAATATGGAACCTACATTGTGTAACTATAGCATGGGTTATTTTTCCCTATATGCATCACCTTGCACTTATCCACATTAAATTTCATCTGCCATTTGGATGCCCAATTTTCCAGCCTCGCAAGGTCTTCCTGCAATTTATCACAATCTGCTTGTGATTTAACTACTCCGAATAATTTTGTATCATCTCAAGCACTGTAGTCCCCCCCTACCCAGTGCAAGCTCTTAGCTGGGGGTGGGGGGGGGGGGGGCGCATACAATATCAGTGCTCAATCCTGACGCAGTCCTAAAACATGGATGTGGATTCTTTGATTCAGGTAGGATGTTCTAAAATGAAGTCTTTACTAACAAAAATAGAAAGTTGTAATTTGTTGTTTTAAGCATGGAGATGCAGGTTACAGATACTGAGATTTTACAAGGGGGTTTGAATCCTTGCTGCTGTACCTTTCTGGGATCCCTTCAATTCATTTGCTAGGTGCAAGTTTCCTTTGGACAGATTTTGGGCTCCCTACTTCCCAAGAATGCTGTTGTACCCAATTCTATGCTGCTTGAATCTCTTCTGCACATCTTTCTCCCTTCCCTCTCCTGGACTCTTGGATTACTGGAACAGAGCACCAAATGGACAATTCCTTCCTTTGTTCCTCTTCTCCTTCCACATTGAATGGTTATCTCCAGGTAGGCACCTGATACACCTTTATCGCTGTTCCTTTGTAGATCTTAACTCAGCATGAACTTGAATCCTAATCTTCTTTCCCCCATAGGAAGTAAGGCCAAGTGTGAGAGATTTACTACTTCAAAGCAAGAATACTCCTCACCCCACTGCTGGATTCCCCAGGAACAGTTACTTATAGTGAAGTATTACATGCACCACCATAAGAATTGTCTGTTGGTCCCCATATTCATAGACTCTGGAGCCAGAGAGGAAAAGGCAGGTTTTATTCTTTCCCAAACTTTACACTCTTCAGAGAGATGAGAAAATGAACTTCTCTGATTCTCATCTCCTTCCCTTCTCCTCCTTATGAGCATAAAATTATCAGCTTTCTCTGACCAAACAGTGGACTGCAGCATTGTGGCCATTCCTAGAGCAGGGTGCCCGAGAAATTGGTTTAGTTCACTCATCACGCTATCTACCTCTGCTGGAAGGCGCATAGACTTAGTGAAGGGACCAAAGGCCCCTTTACAGTAGTGAAACACTGAGAAAAGGTGGTGACCAGAGCCAGAGGGATGCTGGAGTGCATAGGAAGAGGCTTAACCAGTAAAAAAAAAAAAGACCAAGGTGACAAAAAAACCAAGGTGACAATCCCTCTGCATAGGTCATTGCCGAGTACTGTGTTGTTTTTCGGTCTCTTATTTTGCCTTTAGTTAAGGGTCTGTCTGTGTTCTGTATGTGTGATCAAGGTGAGGGATTCTGCTAATTTATGGTTTCTAGGAGTCTACAGCAGTCCATCTTGTTCTTTTTTCAGAAGGAGTTGAGTGCTTCTGCTAATTTATTGGTCTTCTAGTCTGATGTAATATTTGCAGTGCTGCTCTTTCCTGGGTAAGGTTTAGCTATTGACTCCTGGGAGTTAGTGTTGTGTTGAAATGGCAAACTTGTCTCTTGTGGTAAACTGTATTCTTAGCAGGCTATGATTGATAGCTTTTGAGTTATGTATTATCCAGAAATACTGTACACGAGTTGCTGAGACATTATAGGACCTGTCTTTAGATGTGATCTGATATCTGAAAAAGGGACATGTAGTTTTAAAAGCTTTTGTACAATAGTTTTAGGTATATGTATTTTTTCATTTTACAGTAATTTAGGAAGTGTTACGGCTGTGGCTGCTGTGCTACCGCCTCACCACCAGGGGTCCCTCTAGGGCTGGCTTTCCTGACAGGCCCAGTCCATCTCCTATGTCCACTCTATGCTCTGGGTGTGCCCTCTTAACCCTGCCTGACAGTTGCCTCGGTGCTTCGGCATCGAGCTCTCCTGGGCTCCCTGCTCTAGCCTGCCTTGCGCGGCCTTCGGGCCTATCCTTGCCTTGCCTTGCCTTGCGTGGCCTTCGGGCCTATCCTTGCCTTGCGCGGCCTTCGGGCCTATCCTTGCCTTGCCTTGCCTTGCGTGGCCTTCGGGCCTATCCTTGCCTTGCCTTGCCTTGCGTGGCCTTCGGGCCTATCCTTGCCTTGCCTTGCCTTGCGTGGCCTTCGGGCCTATCCTTGCCTTGCCTTGCCTTGCGTGGCCTTCGGGCCTATCCTTGCCTTGCCTTGCCTTGCGCGGCCTTCGGGCCTATCCTTGCCTTGCCTTGCCTTGCGTGGCCTTCGGGCCTATCCTTGCCTTGCCTTGCCTTGCGCGGCCTTCGGGCCTATCCTTGCCTTGCGTTGCCTTGCGTGGCCTTCGGGCCTTTCCTTTCCTTGCCTTGCCTTGTGCGGCCTTTTGGCCTTCTTCCTTGATTTCCATACCTGGCCTACGGGCCTTCCGTGTGTGTGTGTGTGGCCTACGGGCCTTCTGACCTGCCTTGCCCCGCTATTGGTGTGTGGCCTACGGGCCTTCCGTGTGTGTGTGTGTGGCCTACGGGCCTTCTGACCTGCCTTGCCCCGCTATTGGTGTGTGGCCTACGGGCCTTCCGTGTGTGTGTGTGTGTGGCCTACGGGCCTTCTGACCTGCCCTGCCCTGCTTACTGTGCCCTGACCCAGCCTGAACCCAGACTCTGATTCTTGCTGCCTGCCCTGACCCAGCCTGGTTCCTGACTCTGTTCAAGCTTCCTGTCTCTCTCCACCTGGAGCCACCCTGCTGGGTGGTGTGCACGACTCCTGTCCGGAGCCCAAGCGTAACAGTATGCCGAAGCCATCACATTTTCCAGGGGAAGAGATAGGTCTGTGTCCTGCCGGTGAGTCAACTTTTCACTAATTCAAGATGCCTCCTTCTTTAAAGTTTTATACCTGCAATTCCTGTCAAACTTTGAACTATCCTAGCTATCAGAACTGTCTAGCCTGTGAACTTGTTGGTCAGGAACACTGGTCATGCAATAACTGCAACAAGAAAAATGTTTCTGTCTATCAGGAGTGTTTGAACTGTCTGGCTCCTAAACCAGGGTGGTGGAAATGCTCCTGTCTCCCGTGTTTGTTACCTCCAGGCAAACCCTGCCCCTGTTGTTCTGCTCTAGGACCAGCTGTGCAATTAGAAAAAGCTATCAGCTCTCCTAACCAGTATTCTGTTTCTGGCTCAACTAAAACAGACATTTTTGCTGGCAGTTTGTGGGTAGAAAGACCCAGGACTTACCTGGCCAAGAAGGCTTCTGTGAGACCAGTGCTAGAGCCTCGGGAACAGGTTTCTCTACAACGGAGAGAGCTGATTAACTCTAGCAGGGCTCAGCTTCCCACAGCTGCCAAGTGGACACTAACGAGCACCTTCCCTAGACGTCCTAGAACTGCCTGTGCCTTCTCTAAACTGCTCCTCCAGAAACAAAATCAGGAGCATCAGACTTTGGCTCGAGGTATCAAGCCCACGGCAGTACAATCTGTGTCTTCCATGCACACTACCTTTAACCATGCTACTCTGCCATCTGAACCTGCTGCACTACCCCGAGAAGAGCCTGAGTCTGCTGAACCGGCCCTGCTGCCGTCCTCGGAGGGGTCCGCACCAGCCCTGCTGACAGACTTTCTAACTCTGCCATCTGAGCCTGCCGAACCGGCCCTGCTGCCGTCTTCAGAGGGGTCCGAACCAGTCCTACTGACAGACTTCCTGAGTCAGCCATCGGAGTCTGCTGAACTGGTCCTGCTGCCACCCCGGGAGGGGTCCATACCGGTCCTGCTGCCACCCCTGGAGGGGTCCATACCGGTCCTGCTGACGCCCCGAGAGGGGCCCGAGCCTGCTTCATCGCCCCGAGAGGGGTTCGAGCCTGCTTCATCGCCCCGAGAGGGGTCCGAGCCTGCTTCATCGCCCCGAGAGGGGTCCGAGCCTGCTTCATCGCCCCGAGAGGGGTCCGAGCCTGCTACAACGCCCCGAGAGGGGTCCGAGCCTGCTACAATGCCCCGAGAGGGGTCCGAGCCTGCTTCATCGCCCCGAGAGGGGTCCGAGCCTGCTTCATCGCCCCGAGAGGGGTCCGAGCTTGCTACAACGCCCCGAGAGGGGTTCGAGCCTGCTTCATCGCTCCGAGAGGGGTCCGAGCCTGCTACAATGCCCCGAGAGGGGTCCGAGCCTGCGACAACGCCCCGAGAGGGGTCCGAGCCTGCTACAACGCCCCGAGAGGGGTCCGAGCCTGCTACAATGCCCCGAGAGGGGTCCGAGCCTGCTTCATCGCCCCGAGAGGGGTCCGAGCCTGCTACAACGCCCCGAGAGGGGTCCGAGCCTGCTACAATGCCCCGAGAGGGGTCCGAGCCTGCTTCATCGCCCCGAGAGGGGTCCGAGCCTGCTACAACGCCCCGAGAGGGGTCCGAGCCTGCTACAATTGCCCGAGTAGGATCCGAGCCTGCTGTACTGGCCCAGCTGCCGCCCCTGGAGGGGCCTGTACCGGTCTTAATGCCGACCTTGGAAGGGTCCGGACCGGTCCTACTATCGCCTCAAGAAGGGTTACGGACTATTTCTCTGCCCCAGGTGGGGTTTGTGTTCCCCTTGTCACCCCAGGAGGGGTTATGGAAATCTGCACCGCCTCTGCTACCCCAGGAGGGGTCTAACCCTGCCGCCTTGTCCCAGGAGGGGTTATGGACTATTTTTCTGCCCCAGGTTGGGGTTGTGTCTGCCTTATCACCCCAGGTGGGGTTATGGACTGCCTTATTTCCTCGGGAAGGAGTTGACCCTGCCGCATCACCCCCGGAGTGGTCTCCCGTTATTCTTGATTACCTCCTGCACAGATGGGATCCAGGAGGAGGGGGAGGCCTTGAGGGGGGGGGTACTGTTACGGCTGTGGCTGCTGTGCTACCGCCTCACCACCAGGGGTCCCTCTAGGGCTGGCTTTCCTGACAGGCCCAGTCCATCTCCTATGTCCACTCTATGCTCTGGGTGTGCCCTCTTAACCCTGCCTGACAGTTGCCTCGGTGCTTCGGCATCGAGCTCTCCTGGGCTCCCTGCTCTAGCCTGCCTTGCGCGGCCTTCGGGCCTATCCTTGCCTTGCCTTGCCTTGCGTGGCCTTCGGGCCTATCCTTGCCTTGCGCGGCCTTCGGGCCTATCCTTGCCTTGCCTTGCCTTGCGTGGCCTTCGGGCCTATCCTTGCCTTGCCTTGCCTTGCGTGGCCTTCGGGCCTATCCTTGCCTTGCCTTGCCTTGCGTGGCCTTCGGGCCTATCCTTGCCTTGCCTTGCCTTGCGCGGCCTTCGGGCCTATCCTTGCCTTGCCTTGCCTTGCGTGGCCTTCGGGCCTATCCTTGCCTTGCCTTGCGCGGCCTTCGGGCCTATCCTTGCCTTGCCTTGCCTTGCGTGGCCTTCGGGCCTTTCCTTTCCTTGCCTTGCCTTGTGCGGCCTTTTGGCCTTCTTCCTTGATTTCCATACCTGGCCTACGGGCCTTCCGTGTGTGTGTGTGTGGCCTACGGGCCTTCTGACCTGCCTTGCCCCGCTATTGGTGTGTGGCCTACGGGCCTTCCGTGTGTGTGTGTGTGGCCTACGGGCCTTCTGACCTGCCTTGCCCCGCTATTGGTGTGTGGCCTACGGGCCTTCCGTGTGTGTGTGTGTGTGGCCTACGGGCCTTCTGACCTGCCCTGCCCTGCTTACTGTGCCCTGACCCAGCCTGGACCCAGACACTGCTGACTGCCGCCTGCCCTGACCCAGCCTGTACTTGACTCTGCCACTTGCCGCCTGCCCTGACCCAGCCTGGACCTAGACACTGCCACTTGCCGCCTGCCCTGACCCAGCCTGAACTTGACTCTGATTCTTGCTGCCTGCCCTGACCCAGCCTGGTACCTGACTCTGTTCGAGCTTCCTGTCTCTCTCCACCTGGAGCCACCCTGCTGGGTGGTGTGCACGACTCCTGTCCGGAGCCCAAGCGTAACAGGAAGTCTGGTTTGTTTTGTTTTCTAAATAGGAGGTATATGTAATATTGCAGGTATATGTAATATTTACAGTGTTGCCTTTTCGTAGGTAGGGTTGTAGTTTGAGTGCTGGCAGTTAGTGCAGTTTTTGGAATAGGAAGTTTACTATATTGCAATTGTTTATTCATGGCTTTCTGAGGACCAAGCTCACATTTATTACATGTAATATCAGGCCTAATCAGGCAAAACAAAAGACCAAAAGTACTGTGCTATTATAGAATAGACACTTATGATAAATATTGACCAGTCATAATAGGCTTCATCTTATAAGCATTGTTGCTAGATGATTGGCCTTATTTTTAATCATCGGTCAATTATGACTGGTCAATATTTATAATAAACGTCTATTCTATAATAGCACAGTACTTTTGGTCTTTTGTTTTGCCTGATTTGCATCTTGCCATAGTACTCAAATTTATCATAATTGGGTTTTGTGTGAGAGTCATTGTTGATATCAGGCCTAATGCCATATGGGTACCATGTGTCTTTTGAATCCAGGGGAGAGTGAGTGAGACTGCTGTAGACTGGGAGGGAGGGCAGACAGGCAGCACATGTGGGAAGGGAAAGGGGACTGAGGGAGCGAAAATGAATGCCCTGTTATAGATGTCACTGCCCACCACTGGACTAAAGGCAGTTCAGTGAAAAGGAACCAAAAAATATTGTAGGGTCTGCAACATAAGATAACATGTCCTGCACTGCCTCTGACAGAGCAGCAATGAAGCTCCAGGAGCAGGGAATGTAAAATGTCTTGTTTCTAATCTTTTTTTTTTTCTGTCTTAAGTTTTGAAGCAAGGAGTTAAAGAATCTTTGACTTCTTTCTCTGAGATTGAGCAGAGAAATGACTGAACAAATGGTGACAGCTCAAAATGCTCCTAGTTTCACTTAAATGTTTTTCGAAATAACACGTATGAGTATACCTGTGCAGAGCTTGCCTTTGATCAATAAGGGCTCTGATTGGACTAGGTAATCTGCTGCTCAGTCCTACAAGCCCTATGGCTTTGAGGTTCTGTTGGTGGCCATATTCTTAGCACTGCCTCTGCATATAAGCCTGTCCCACCCTGAGCTCCTTGCCTCAGCGTAGAGTCCTTTGTTTTCTGTATTGTGGCCTTTGTATCTTATACTTTAGTCTTAGTTTTTGTCTTGCCTGTGACCCTAGTTTAGTGGCCTTCTGATATGCTAAGTCCTGTTTGTTTGCTTGTTTCATCCTTTCCGACTTTCCATGGGTTGACAGTAGATTGTAATATTCCCCAACATTGCCAATGTTTCAGTAAACAGTTCTCTGCAGGATTCTTCCATGTAGTGAGGCAATCTCAAAATACAGCCTGTGCTTGAGCAGATGCTTTATCCCTGCAGGGAGCTTAAAACCAGGAGTAAAATACTTCCATCTAAGATAACATTCCAGTTCCTGGCAGGCTTTCTGAAAGTAGGTCCAGCCTTCTCTGCACAGGTCAAATTGCAGTTCGTGGAGAGAACTACATAATGATTAGTCCCTTGCTTTTTTCATCGGGTTTAACCCTATGTGTTTTAAACAGATTCTCTGGCTTCTGCCACAGTTCCTAGCCAAAACCAGAAGAGTCTTTTCAGGCACAGCTTCTAATGCTTGTGGGCTTGGTATGAGAGGAACCATAAGTCCTTACTGCCACCACCCACCGAAGCTTGTAGAGGTTTATGGTTTATTTGGTTTTTCTATACCGTCACATCAGTAAAGACCTTCACAACGGTGTACAATCATTTAAAATCAAGGAAATACAATAATGATAGTATAAAAGAATAATAACAGCTAAAATATCAAAGAAGGAACATAAAACATTATCAATAGCTGTTAAAATTAGACTAAAAATACTATAAGCTAAAAGAATACATAGTCTTCAAACTAAAAATTGTGGAAGCACAACTAAAATGCAATAAATAAATAAATAGACTAAGATGTAGTTACAGAAGCGGAAACATACTGTTAATTCTTAACCATTCTCTGCATAAGCACATTTAAAAAGCCACATTTTGAGGTCCACTTTAAATTTCTTGAGTCGAATTTGGACAGGCAACGTGTTCCAGAGGGAGACATGCACTTTGCCTTGCCCAACAACAGCTGCTACTACCCATGGCAGTTCCTTCTACCGGACACTAACCTGTATGGCATTAGCAATCCAGGTATTCTTGACAGGGTGTCCATCATTCATCTCCCACATCCATTGACATTAACTCTGGATTCTTCTTCAACACATCCACCTCCATCTCTCCCTCTGCCTCTAGTAGAGCTCTTTCCTGTTCCTGCCTGGCCCCCTCTGCAGGCCACTTCCCCTCCTCCTCCCAGTCCACCTGCGTATCTCCTCACCTTTGCTGAGGTGGTCTGTGAAGTCCCTCCCTCTTTGTTCTCTGATCCTCCCCCCTCCCCCAGTTCTTCTCAGTGGAAGAGATTTCTCCTAACCTGGGGATTCTTTGTTTCTGAAGGTTCCACCCAGGTTTTCTTTCTTGCCCAGATTCCCTCACTGGTTTCCTCACCCAAGCCCTCCTGAGGTATATAGTAACCATCACATTTGTTCAGTCTGCTTGGTCTTGCCTGTATCTGCTAGCAAGACCAAGCAGACTGTATCCTCCTGGGCTCTAGTTTAGTGGCTTTCTGGTTTTGTAGGTTTGTTTGTGTGTCCTGTCTTGGTTTAGTTCTTTTTTCTTATTTTATGGTACACTTTCTGTTCTGTGTTTATGGGCACCCTTTTCTTTCTTCTTTATTCCAGCAGCCTGTGCTGCCCTTATAGTTGTCTTTTTGCTCCTTTCTGTACCTTCTGCCAAGTGCTACTGGCTACCAGAATCTGAGAGCTCAATTTAAGGGGGAAGTGGCTACTAGTGAGGCAGAAGTTTCTGAAGACGCCAGCTGTTCCTGGGTCCGGCCTGCTTCTGCTCTGGGGGTCACACTAGCAAGCATTTCATGCTCTGACAACATGCTGAGGCCACAGATTCCTTCAAGAGAGGCTAAATGTAGCCTGGCAAGTCAGGCTCAAATTTTATCTGGCCTTGAAATGAACCAAGTCAGGCATGTGCCATGACTACGTTTACTCCCCATTCTTTAAAACCTGTTATCCAGGCTTCTGGCCTTACTAAGCCATTTTAGACCTGCAAAAGGTATCTAGTAACAAACCTAGTCTCTGCTATAAAGTATTGTGCCTTCCAGCAACTGTGTCCCAGTGCCAGCAATTTATCAAAGTCAACTTCTTAGATTTTTGGCCTGGAAAAGCATTTTTTGGGACTGTAAACTGTGTCTGGCAGGAATATAGGATCTGCAACAAATGGAAGGAGAATAAGTACTTTGAAGCCAGTCTTGGTGACTCAAGCCCTGGCACCAAGTAATCCAGTATGTGCTTCACATAACCCACTAGCTGTGCTGAAATGATTTCAAGGCAAGATACCTCTGAGTTTTCAGGAACTATGAAGTAAGTATTGGGAACTATATAGAAGATCCAAGGTGTTTTAAAGAAGATGGGTGTCACTGCCTTGCTGGAGCCAGTGTTGGAGCCATGATGGCTAAGACTGTTTGTGTTCCGGCTCTAGACTCTTGGCCAAAACTTGTTCATAATCTTTATTTATTTATTTGATTTATATTCTGCTTTTCATGCACTTCAAAGCAGATTACTTTCGGGTATTTCCCTGTCCCCTGTGGGTTTAAACTCTAAGGGGCTCATTTCTCAAGCTGGGATATTTTATCGCAGGAGGGGTGAAATATTGAGGGGAGGTGTTCCTGCGATATTTTGACCTCTAACAAAATATTGCAGCGATTTTCATGGCAATAATTTTTAACACAGAAAATATCTACGATAAAAAATATCACCGTGAAATGGTGAATACCGCACGATGGCAACCCTTGTCACCCAGTGCTGCCATCATCTTAAAGGGTCAGGTGGCCGAGAACTGATCCCCCCCCCGAAGTTCCTAACTCCCCCCAGGAGTCTTGTATAATCCCCATCCACCCCCTGCTGCCTTTTGAGGCAGTATAGCCCCCTCCCCCCCCCCCAAAGGAATAAAATCTCACAAGGTGACATTACAGACCCCTATCCTAATCCCTCCTATTAGACTGAAAATTACCCCTCCCTCCCCCAGACCCATCTTAGCAAAGACAACCCCCGATATCAGGCTCCTCCCCCCCCCCCCCCCCCCCCCCCCCCCCCCCCCACCAAAAGCCATAATCCCTGGGGTCTAGTGCAGTGCTTCTCAGCCCACACCCAGGATATCCACAATGAATATGCATGAGAGAGATTTTAATGCACTGCTTCTGTGGGGGTTGTTCTGTTTGCCCACAGTCATTCAGGGGTGATTCCTTTCCTGTGCTTCTTTTGAGCCTGGTTTTGTTTGAGATGTAACAATTCTTGTATTTTTGCAGGAGTGGTTTACATTATGTGGTGTCCATGCAAATTAATTTTATATTGACAAAACAATATGGTCATTGAAAACACACATGATCAAACACAGAAGTGCGATTAATTGTCAGAGGTTTGAAGCACGCTTAGTAGAGCACTGCAGCATGGTTCCACATACTTTAATTTGAAGATTTCTATTTTTCTGTTTTGGAGAAAGCTCATGTTGGATCTCATGGAAGTGATTTGAATGCTTTACTTTTGAAGAAAGAACAACAGTGGATTTATAAATTGAATACAGTCCACCCTTATGGGTTACATAAAGAAACAGATTGGAGCTTCTTGTACTGAATAGTTTTGGAGGTTGATAAAGTTGTGTTTGTTATGGCAACACATTACCAGTTAGTAATTGGCTGACTTTATAAACAGGTTGTTTATGATGTCTCTAATCAAGTTGCCATTTTGTATGCGTGGTGTATAGGTGAGAGCTTTTGTTGTTTTGGGGTAAAATGTTATGTATCTGAGCAATTTTGAGAGTGCATTTTAAAAGTTTTATAAGTGCTTATTTGGGGAATGAGTTATTATATGCTAATTAAATGGGTTGTATATCAATGGATGTGGTACTATATTATTGTGGGTATGAAAAGTTTCTTTTACCTCTGGTAAAACTGTTTTGTTTCTTTTAATTGTAGAGGCAAGATTAATTGAACCTTGAAGAAGGCATAAGTTGCCAAAATGCGGGCCTGTTAGGCAGAAAATCATTTTTGGTTTCCACTTGTTTTACAGAAGATATTTTTCATTTTTGATAAAGGTAAGTAATTCTTTGAATCATAATTACAGATCTGTATGGGTTAAATTATTGAATATAATGAGTGTGCAAAAATTGGATAATGACTGGTAAATGATTATTTCATTTCATTTAATATTTATATACTGCACATACCAAACTTACAAAGCATATTAAGGCAGTTAAATATACCATAAAAATACATAAAAACATTAAAAGCATCCCCTCTAGGCATAAATAAAACCCGTTTTCTCCTATCCCTGTGTTGCGTCCGTCGGTTGCAGATGGCTGCGACAGCTCTGCCTTACCTCTTTTCTACCCTTTTCCTCCTCCTTGGACAAGATGGCTGCCTCCGGTGCCAAGTGCCGAAACCCTCAGCATCTCCAACTCAGCATGGGCATTCCAGTCCGCCATGCTCCGTCTCATGGCCTCCTAGGGTGCGCGCGCGCACGCTGCCTACGGTTAAGTTCACGTCATGGCGGGAACCTCGAGGGCATCCCCACCGCATGACATCGATACCTCCGGGTATTTAAAGCGTCCACTATGCTACCATTATTGAGTTAGCAAGGACTTCAGTTTAGCTACTGTGACCACTCTAAGCTGCTCGCTTAGACACCTCGCTACCCTCCGGGGAATCTCGATCCTAACGAAGTTCTAGGCACCCGCTCCTAGGGGGCCTCTCGATTCTACCAGCCCGTCGGGGTTTCTACCCTCCTCGGGGGTCTCTATTTCTTTCAGGATCTCCTGTGATATCAGGTACTCGCTCCTCGAGGGCCTATCAGTCCAGGTATCCTGCACTATGGACCTTCGGTCCCACGATCTCCATTACCAGGAAGACACCCGCACTACATTTCTGTGAGTACCTCTACGATCTGGTTCTCCAACTCCACCCACCAGGCTTGGCGTTTCCCACACTGCGGGTTCCTATCTACCTTGAACATCTGGGTAAGACATCTTCATCTGAGACTGTCTGAACGTATTGGCACCTTGCCAGACTTCAGTGCCTTTCCTTCCTGCCTCATACCATCTATCTACAGCAGTACAATAAAGCTCTCCACCTACAAGTGCCTGCTGTCTGAGTTTAGCCTATTGCTGTGGTTCCCACGGGGCCCCTCCCTGTTGGAGGAGTCATCTCCACTGCGACTAAGGGTCCACAAGATGCCACAAACACAACACCCTGTTGCGCTGGTGGTGGACCCTTGGCCCGAGGTGGAGTTGATACTACCTGTAGGGCAAGCCCCACGGGTCACCAATGTTGGGAAGCGGAGCAGACCAGGAGATGGAGGCCGACTGGAGCTTCGCCAATATTAGCTCTCGCTCCCCGCAAGTTGAGCCCTTGGGTGCCGGATGGTCTTAGGTGGGCCTCCGTCAGACGACTCCCAGTGGAAGATGTAGCAGGTAGCCAGGGAATATCAGAGGTATCAGAGAGACCAAGGCAGGTCCGGATGAGGCAGGGATCCAGAGACCTGGGTGGCAAGGACAGGCCAGGAGGAAGGTTAAGTGATGCCTGGGCAGCAAAAGGCCGAAGCCTAATAAGGCCAAGTCCAAGGAGATACCAGACGTGAAGTCAGGAACAGGCTGGAATCTGGGCAGGTGGCTGAGCTAGGCAAGGTACAGTGGAGCAAGGGTTAAGGCCAGTAATCAGTCCAGAGCTTAGTCCAATGAAGCAAGGGTCAAAGCTAGGGATGGGAATCGTATTTCTGACGATTGAAAATATTGTGTGATATTTTCAAAGTCGTCAGAAATTGGGGGCTCCCCGAAACCGATAGGAAAACCCCACGAAATTGTTCGTGGGGTTCTCTTATTGTTTTGGGGGAGGGCAGGAAAAACGGCACACATAAACAAGCCCTAAACCCACCCCGACCCTTTACAACTGCTCCCATAGGTTTCCCCACCCTCCCGACCTCCCCAAAACGTTTTAAAATTACCTGGTGGTCCAGTGGGGGTCCCAGGAGCGATCTCCCGCTCTCGGGCCGTCGGCTGCCACTAATAAAAATGGCTCCGAAGGCCCTTTGCCCTTACCATGTGACAGGGTATTCATGCCATTGGCCGGCCCCTGTCACAAGGTAGGAGTAATGGATGGCCGCACGAAGGAAAATTCACGATGTGAATCGGAATCAGAATCGGAACCAATTCCGGTTCTGATTCACATCCCTAGTCAGCCAGTAATCAGTCCTGAGCATGGCCAATGAATCAAGGGTCAAAGTCAATAATAAGTCCAAGCAAAGGGCTAGGTAGGAACCAGGAATGGAGTCAGGAATAGGAACCAGGAACAAAGTCAGGAACAGGAACCAGGAACAAAGTCAGGAACAAGGACAAGCAACGAAGCACACGACTAGCATGGAAACCTGTTGCCAAGGCAAGGAATGAGTGGTGGGCTCTGCCTTAAGTAGCAGGGCCCGATGATGTCATCATCCGTGGCTGCCAGTTAGTTTCCCTCCATGGCCCCTTTAAAGGCCGGCAAGGTGCGTTTGTGCGCGCCTAGGAAGAGGCAGGATGCTGGACGGCGACTTCTCCCCACGGCACACGTGGGGAGACCCGCCGGGAGCCAGAGGGGTCCGCAGAGGAGCCAGGAGCACCCGGGGAGGCAACGAGAGTGCGGGAGCACAGGCGGCTGCCTACCACCACCAGCGAGGATGGGCCAGGTCTGGGAGTTGGCCTCCGGAGGTGAGTAGGGCCGGTCGCGGGACTTCAATTGCTGGGATATGCAACAATCCCATGGTAAGAAACTGAAATATCTCTACCTACAGTTTTCGCCATTTTACTTCTTACTGCCTCCAATCTAAGAACTCCTCATTGCGTAAAAAGCCAAGTTTTCACTTTTTTCCCTAAATCACAGGTAGCCCTCCTTTTGCCAAACCTATTTAGGTGCTTGAGTTCCAAAGTTCTGCCCCCATCACTGAAAACATTCTCTTACAGTTTTTTACTTTACCTACCTCCCTCCTTGATGGCACCTGTAGGAAGTTTTTATTTCCTGACCAGAGTTTTCTAGGTGTAATGTACATTTTCAACAACTGTTGAAAATATCCTGCTCCTTTTCTTTTCACTGCCTTAAAGACCAGAGTCAATATTTTGAACATGATCCGTGCTTTCTTTGGAGCGGTGCTAAGTCCTAATTCTGCATGAATCCCATTGAGAGAAAGAGGCAGTGGAACGAATCCAAAGCACATCTATATTTGATATAAGAACATAAGAACATGCCATACTGGGACAGACCAAGGGTCCATCAAGCCCAGCATCCTGTTTCCAACAGTGGCCAATCCAGGCCATAAGAACCTGGCAAGTACCCAAAAACTAAGTCTATCCCATGTTACCATTGCTAATAATAGCTGTGGTTATTATCTAAGTCAACTTAATTAATAGCAGGTAATGGGCTTCTCCTCCAAAAACTTATCCAATCCTTTTTTAAACACAGCTATACTAACTGCACTAACCACATCTTCTGGCAACAAATTCCAGAGTTTAATTGTGCGTTGAGTGAAAAAGAACTTTCTCCGATTAGTTTGCCATGTGTTAACTTCATGGAGTGCCCCCTAGTCTTTCTATTTACCAAAAGAGTAAAAAACCGATTCACATCTACCCATTCTAGACCTCTCATGATTTTAAACACCTCTATCAAATCCCGCCGCAGCCGTCTCTTCTCCAAGCTGAACAGCCCTAACCTCTTCAACCTTTCCTCATAGGGGAGCTGTTCCATTCCCCTTATCATTTTGGTAGCCCTTCTCTGTACCTTCTCCATCACAATTATATCTTTTTTGAGATGCGGCGACCAGAATTGTACACAGTATTCAAGGTGCGGTCTCACCATGGAACGATACAGAGGCATTATGACATTTTCCGTTTTATTCACCATTCCCTTTCTAATAATTCCCAACATTCTATTTGCTTTTTTGACTGCCACAGCACACTGAACTGACAATTTCAATGTGTTATCCACTATGACGCCAAGGTCTCTTTCTTGGGTAGTAGCACCTAATATGGAACCTAACATTGTGTAACTATAGCATGGGTTATTTTTCCCTATATGCATCACCTTGCACTTATCCACTTTAGAAGGGGGCTTCCTTATTACCTCAGACACACACAAACTCTAAAGAATATATCCCTCTATTCACCTTTCACCAAACTTTTATAAGTTCAAAGATTTCCCAAAGCTATACTTACCAATCCTCTTTAATCACCATCAAATTGATCTTCATTCAGTTAATTGAAGGGAGCAGTATGCAGACGAGCCTTCTGGTCCTCCTCTACTGCAAAGGGTGCAGGGCCACTGGAAGCTGGGGCTGTGGAATTCAATCCCTGGATCACTTGTGGTGACCTCTGGACTCCTCTCCCAGAGATGCTCGGAGCAGTATGCAGAGGAGCCTTCCGGTCCTCTTCTACTGCCAAAGTAGAACTGAATGGTCATTTCTCTTAATGAAGAAAGGTAAATAGTGGAGTGCCCCAGTGATCTGTATTTGGACCAGTGCTTCTTAATATAAACCACCCGGAAGGAGAACTATTTTCTTGCACAGTCATGATTATGATCAATGGCAGCTTTGTGGTTTCCTCTTAGTTGTTACTGAAAATAGTTCACCAGATGTTAAAGAGCCAAGGTAAATTCATAGTTTAAATAATAAAACAATGACACTTCACTTAAATATCAAACTTTTATTTGAAAGGTAATTAATTTGGCAAAAAGGTAGGCAATTCTTAAGACATTGTTCTTAATATCTACAAATGAATTGCAATGAGCTAATATAAATCACTATGCAGGTCAATGTTTAAACAATGCAATGTGAAACATTCGATAACATTTAACTCCCCTGTGAAGAAAAGTGAAACAGGTTAGGACTCTTCAGCCTGGAGAAGAGATGGCTGAGCGGACATATGATAGAGGTCTATAAAATCATGAGTGGGGTGGAATGGGTAAATAGAGAATGGTTATTTACCCTTTCCAATAGTACTTGAACACACCATGAAACTTATAAGATACTACTTTTAAAACAAATCATAGGAAGCATTTTTTTCACTTAGTGCACAATTAGACTGTGGAATTTGTTTCCAGAGAATATGGTGAAAGCAGTTAACATAGCTAGGTTGAAATAAAGGATTTGGACAAGTTTGTGGAGGAAAAGCCCATAAACCATGATTAGCCATGCAGACATGAGAAGGTCACTGCTCATCCTGGTTATGAGCAGGAAGGACTGGACCTATTCTTTGAGATCCTAACATGGACTGTCCACTGACAGAGACAGGATGCTAGACTTGCTGGACCTTGATCTAACTTAGTTTGGCAATTCTTATGTTCTTAAGTTCTTACACTTTGCTTCTGCTAACAACCTTATATCATCTTTACCCATGGAGCCAACATCAAAAACCTTGTAGTCACTCACAGTTAGCCATTAATGTTGGACTCTTTGAGGGGGAGTAGCTTTCTCCCTGTGTTGATTGTTTTCAGTGAGCCATTTTCATGAATATTCAATGTTTTGAAATCTTGCATTCTGCCTCAGTAATCCAGCTCAGAAAAATATATTGATTGGCAGTCACCTGGCATGGCGTATGTCATCCAATGACTGTGCACAAGATTTTATGTGCGCAAGATTCTTCAGCTGCTATAAAAGCTGTTTGAAACACCAGTAGGTGCCTTATTTATTTATTTTGGGACATTTGATATTCTGCCTTTTCTAAGGTGGATTATAATTTAAATCAAGTGTGCAGATACAGAGCAATAAATGTTGTAAAATGTAATCATAATTGAATCAAATCTATAGTTACAGTACTATTGGAAATATACTTTCTTGAGAACAAGAACATGGATAGTCATGACAGAGAAGTTCATTGCAGAAAAATTTAGAAGAAGGTTTAGTCGAACAGCTATGCCTTTGCTTTTTTCTGGAAGGTGAGGTAACATGGCTCGAGACAGAGGTAGCATAAACTTGTTCCAAATTTTAGGTGCATAGCAACTAAGAGGTCCATATTAATTTACTGGTCAGTTTGCAAGGTTAGCCAGATAAGCTTATCTGGCTAACTTTGGTGGGATATTCAGTAGGGATGTGAATCGTTTTAGGACGATTAAAATTATCGTCCGATAATTTTAATATCGTCTTAAACCGTTATGGAACACAATACAATAGAGATTCTAACGATTTATCGTTATAAATCGTTAGAATCGTGAGCCGGCACACTAAAACCCCCTAAAACCCACCCCCGACCCTTTAAATTAAATCCCCCACCCTCCCGAACCCCCCCCAAATGAGTTAAATAACCTGCGGGTCCAGCGGCGGTCCGGAACGGCAGCGGTCCGGAACGGGCTCCTGCTCCTGAATCTTGTTGTCTTCAGCCGGCGCCATTTTCCAAAATGGCGCCGAAAAATGGCGGCGGCCATAGACGAACACGATTGGACGGCAGGAGGTCCTTCCGGACCCCTGCTGGACTTTTGGCAAGTCTCGTGGGGGTCAGGAGGCCCCCCACAAGCTGGCCAAAAGTTCCTGGAGGTCCAGCGGGGGTCAGGGAGCGATTTCCCGCCGCGAATCGTTTTCGTACGGAAAATGGCGCCGGCCATACGCGTATGGCCGGCGCCATTTTCCGTATGGAAAATGGCGCCGGCAGGAGATCGACTGCAGGAGGTCGTTCAGCGAGGCGCCGGAACCCTCGCTGAACGACCTCCTGCAGTCGATCTCCTGCCGGCGCCATTTTCCGTACGAAAACGATTCGCGGCGGGAAATCGCTCCCTGACCCCCGCTGGACCTCCAGGAACTTTTGGCCAGCTTGTGGGGGGCCTCCTGACCCCCACGAGACTTGCCAAAAGTCCAGCGGGGGTCCGGAAGGACCTCCTGCCGTCCAATCGTGTTCGTCTATGGCCGCCGCCATTTTTCGGCGCCATTTTGGAAAATGGCGCCGGCTGAAGACAACAAGATTCAGGAGCAGGAGCCCGTTCCGGACCGCTGCCGTTCCGGACCGCCGCTGGACCCGCAGGTTATTTAACTCATTTGGGGGGGGTTCGGGAGGGTGGGGGATTTAATTTAAAGGGTCGGGGGTGGGTTTTAGGGGGTTTTAATGTGCCGGTTTTGCGATTTTTAGATTTTTCACGATTTTTCACGATTTTTCACGATATTTTACCCCCCCAAACGGCAACAATACGATTCCCTCCCCCTCCCAGCCGAAATCGATCGTTAAGACGATCGAGGACACGATTCACATCCCTAATATTCAGTGGTGCAGCCGTATTACTGAATATAGATGACTATCTTAAAAATAGTTGGTCCAGCCAATTTTAGAGCAGCTCTACGGTAAGACCAGAGAACGTATCCAGCTACCCTAACTCCTCCCAAAAATGCCCCCAGAACACCCCTATTTATCTGGCTAAATCTTAGCAGGATATGCGTCCAAAATATTCAAAAGTCAGCATTTAGTTTGATAATCTGTGAGTTATCCAGCTAAATGCATTTGAATATGGACCTCTAAAAGCAGAAAGTTTTCTACAAGTCTATCTGGAAGAAGACAGAGTTGGGGGAAAAAAGAAAGGCCATTTGGGAAGATTGGAGTTTTCTTATGGAAATGTAGACGAAAAGAAGTTGGGAAAGATATTCAGGGGTTCATTTGTTCACACATTTAAAAACATTTTTTTTTCCATAGATAAAGCATTGCCATAATGGTCTGTGCCTGGAGTAACAGTGGATACAGTGATGCTAGTCTTTGGTGCCCCTTATAAATTATGAAAACTATTTGGCAGTGCTTTTGTGATTGATTTGCATGTGCAGCTAAGGCTCACTTTTTGTTTATCTTTTTTTGTTTAGGGGTACCACTTTGATTTAAATCTGAATAATGTCGTGCAGTACTTACAATAAGCATTTTTGTTACTTTTCTTGTCTCCACAATGCTACTGTTATTATTCTACTAATCGTTTATATGTCAGATGAAAATGAGGCTCCTGCTCTGTTGCTGATGTCACCCACTGGAGCCCTTGATATTCCAGTGTTCTTTCTTTTTGACCAATGGATTTCCTTTTGATCTGTAACTTTCATTATATTTTTGACCCAGTTGGTTCCTGATAAATTACAGCAACAAGTTACAGTAAGTATATTATGTAGATGTGAACACCTCCCTCCCTCACCCCGAAGAAGGAATTGCCAAAACATCAGATTTTTAGTTTGGCAAATTCCTTAAACTTGCTTTGTTGTTTTAGCAAACATACATTACTAAGATATTACATCGCTGCCATATGAGGGTAAATGATATTTATGGGCATGACAGGCAGGTTCATTAGCTGAGCCCACAGTGTCTGATATCCCTATTTATGGCATTTGGTACTTTTTATTATCTTTTACTTCCTTAATGATTATTATTCCCTCATAACCCTCTCGGTTTATTTGATTCTCTTTTGAGGCTTGTGATTGTACTCTCTCTCTCTCTGTTTTGGATTTTATCTAGCAGGGTAAAAGACTGAAAAGCTATAGGATCATTTTGGCCATAGTCATTTGATGCAAAGAGCTCTAAGAATTTGGTTGCATTAATTCAATCAATTCAATTGATAACAAGAAATTCCATCCAGAACTAAAGGACCCCAATTTCTTGGCATTAATACCCCACCCCATTCAAGGTCCTCCATCCCTCTCTCCTCCTTTGATTTTTCCTGAAAATTTGGTGTGGATAGGACACCAAACATGATATTAGCAACACACACACACACATTCATAAGCCTTCTTTTCCTTCACAATGTAAGCTAAAAAGATACATTTCTATTGTGCTGATTATTCATGTTATCTGAAACCTGATATGAAGCAGTGCCTCTAATGTTCCCCTAATTACCTGTGCAGGACCAGGGCGTAAACAGAGCCTGGGGAATAAGAGCTGGGATCCAGGTGGGGATAACCAGACCAGGCCAGGTCCCGGGAGGAAGGCAGTTCCTGTATGCAATACTATCCAAACCCTGAGCTGAGATGAAGCAACACACTGTAAGTAAAGAGTGTATACTGCTTGAGGAGAAGGGTCTATGGTTGTGCATGTGTGAAGTTATAATAAAGAATTACTGTTTTAAGAAGGCTGGAGTCAGTCTAGTTTGTCTCCAGGCCTGTGGGAATCACTGCTCGTTCCAACACTTGGCTACAATATTTTACGACGCAATACTCAAAATTATGGATTAATGGACATGGATTTTATTGTTCTAAATGGCAACAGTTGATTTCAAGCTAAAGCAAGTTAGTATTGAATTGGTTATATGACCTTGATTCTTTCGTTATGGAGGGCAATTTTGAATAGCCCGCATTGCTTGCCATGTATGTGGGCACTTTTAAACTGTGCTCATGTAAGTGCAGGGGGAGTTGAAGGTGTCTTTCCAACAAGAAGGTGTTGGAGGAGTCAGTTCCTTTCATAGCAGGGAGATGCTGATGGGGTCTTTCCCTTCACAGGGTAAGAAACTAGAGGAGATACCATTTCTCAAACAGAGTTGGGGTTGGAGAAGAAGTGTTCCTGACCTAGGAAGGTAGCTGTGGACCAAGGTCAGGGTGATCCAGGTCCTCAAAAAAAAAAAATGAGTTTTTGGAGCTTAAGACAGTGAGTTCCTGAGAAGTGTTTCTATGAGGGTTCTCAGATCTGGAGGTCCAAGGAAGAGGGATTGCTACAGACAGAGAGAATAATAGAAGAAGTATGGAGAAACAGAGGATTGTCCTTTGGAGAGTTCACATAGAAACTGCCTGCCAGAGGAAGATCCTACAGAGTTTCTGATTGACCAAAGGAATCAGCCAGATCGTGTGAGTTTGAGAAGGAAGACAGGTACTGGGAAAGTGCTAGGAGAGGAACATCCTTTCCCCACAGAACTTATCTGCCAAGGGTGTACAGCACTGAGAGACAGAGATTTTTATTTGGGCTTTGGGCTTTGTTTATGAACTGTTTGATACACTTGTCATTAGTATATTACTTTGGACTTTGTGTTTTATTTCCTTTCATCAGTGCCTGTAAAGATTACTATTTTCAAACAGCTTTGGAGTCAATGTGATGATTTTCTTTTCTTTTTTTCATGACTAGGCTGATCAGCAGAAGAGCCCCAGAGAGAGAAAACCTAAGAGCTTTGAAGAGTGTAAACTTTTCCTCTCAAGAAGTTATGGGGCTATGCCTGGTCCATAAAGCCTCCTAATGGTCCAAGAACCTCCCAAGAGCTGATTAGGAGAGGGGCTACAAAAGGGAAACCATCCTGTGGAAAATTAGCAATTCTGAGTATGTATACTAAAATCGCTGCATGTACTTTGCACCTCTTATTTATGCAGGTGGCTGAGTGAGAGTAAATGGGCTTGTATACATTTGAAAATTGAATGTACGTGCACTGTTTTCTTTGAACTAAAGACATATCTGAAAGTCTTTTCTTAACCTAACTAAAAGTATTCAAGCTATGGAAGCCTAAACATGCTTTTAATTGGGAAGAGGAGAGTAATTTTTAGCCAAACCATTTTGCCCGGATAAATATCAGTTTATGCAGGAAAATGACTTTGAAAATTGTCCACCATATAGATATTTATCATCTACTCTAATGGTTATAATATCATATAAATGCATAAAGTTCACATCAAACTCTTGTCCTCAAGGACTGCAAACAGGTCCTGTTCTCAGGATATCCTGAAATATGCAAATCAATCATAAAGTAGGACCACTGAATGCAAATAAATCCTCTAAATATTCACTAGAGCATACAGAAAACCAGACCTTTTATGGCCCATGAAGAATGGAGTTTGACATCCTTGATCTGTATTCTAGCAGCTGTCATATTTTCCTTCATTTTAAGAAATGATTCATTTCATAGTGTAGGGGAAAAGGTGGTTAAAAGCCAAGAATAAAGCATAGCACTTAAAAATATTGATTGATATATAAAATTATTTCTTGTGTTCTTAGACAAAATCATTTTTGATATATTGCCTTGCTGCCTGTGCCATCCAACAAGGATCCGAGGATAACTATTACTGAAATAGACAGAATAAAACCACTCATCTATATGACTGACTTCACTGTCATTAGAATCCATTTCTATAAGAAACAGGAGAGACAGGCTTTCATATAAACTGTGTTATCTATGTAGCATTCTTGCTCTAGATTTGTATTTATCCTTAAGCCTTTCCTATTACTAGTGCATGTCTCCTGATATTTTTCTCTCTTGAACTCTCATATTTTTATTACTGCCTTCTAGAATTTGAGTTTTAGCACATTTAATGAAATAAATAGGGATGTGCATTTGTTTTTATTTGTTTTTGTTTTTAGTGTGCACTAGAAAATTAGTGTACACTATTTGGATTTAATGTGCACTAAATCCAAATAGTGCACACTAATAAAAACAAAAATTAAACAGAAACAAATGTAAAAAAAACTGAAAAGGAAAACAAATGTTTTCTGGTTGTACATCCATAATAAATAAAAGCATTCATGCTTTCAATTTGTCCGTCTGTCTGACCTACTATTTGTCCATCCATGTCACAGGCAGGGACAAGAGAACAGGAAATGAAAATGAGAACACAACCATGACAGTGGCTGAGCCATAGGGCTGGCAGCGTTTTCCAGGCCCCACAAGCTAAAGTCATGAAGGAGTAGGCAACCAGATCAGGGTGGCTGGTGGGGTTCACCAGACCTCACCAACAGAAGTAAAAGAATATGTAGGTGGTAAGAGCAGTGTGGCTGATGGGGCTTACCAGGCCACTAAATTTTCTTAGGCATATTGGCTGACCACCTGATGTCACTGACTGATCTGTAGGGTATACTCCAATATACTTCTTGAGTTGGGTTTCTCCCCATCTACTGCTCTTCGATCCGTTTCAAAATGCCACATGGTCTGTGTCCATACACCAATTAAAAAGGTGAGAAACCTGTTGAATCCTGGGGAACCTCTTGAACTGCCAATAGAATCTATAACCCTGATGCCATTCTTCACAAATCTCTGCAACATGCTCTTCAACATTTTGCTAAACTTCTCTATAAGGCCATTAATTTGTGGGTAATATATGGATTTTCAGATGACCTTTATCCCTAAGAATTGACAGAGCTCCTGCATCAGTTGAGAAATGAAGGAGGATCTCTCATAGGATGTCCACCTGAGCAAAGATTATCAGTTATGAGTTTTGCTGACACTGAACACAGAGATCATGACAGTGTCATGGTCCACTAAATCTATAATATACCTTAATATAAAAATATTCAGTCATAGATTGGTCCAAAGGCCACAACAAATTAACAGTCAATTGCTTGAAAGGGATAGCCATTACTGGTGGAGGAATCACAGGGACTTCCAACGAGCAGTCATTTGGCATTCTGGGCAGAAAACATGCAGGTCTTTGACATATCAGTAGATCCCAGATCAAAAGAATCTGGCAAGCAGATGGATCAATGTCTTATCCTGGCCTCCACTGGGGTTGTGTGGACCATCTCCAATAAGTCCCTTGTGTAGCACTAGGATACAATACACAGCCTAATCCATCTGTCTTTTTCTCCCTATCTCGTACCACAATCCATGTCTAACCGACAAGTAGAGGTAGGAAACGTTTTCATTAGCCTTTGATTCCAGGACCGAACATAAGAACATAAAAATTGCCATATTGGGTCAGACTGAGAGTCCAACAAGCCCAGTATCCTGTTTCCAACAGTGGCCAATCCAGATCACAAGTACCTGGCAGGATCCTAAATAGTAGATAGATCCCATGCTTCTAACACCCAGGGACAAGTCATGGTTTTCCTGAAGTCCACCTGGTTAAAAACGATTTATGGACTATTCCTCCAAAAACATGACCAAACCTTTTCTAAACCAAGCTATGCTAATTGCCTTTATCACATCCTCTGTTAATGAGTTCCAGAACTTAATTGTCGATTGAGTGAAAAAAATATGGAATGGGATGGAACAGCTCCCCTATGAGAAAAGGCTAAAGAGGTTAGGGCTGTTTAGCTTGGAGAAGAGATGCCTGAGGGAGATATGATAGTCTACAAAATCATGAGAGGACTAGAATGGGTAAATGTAAATCAGTTATTTATTCTTTCAGATAATAGAAGGAATAGGGGGCACTCCAAGAAATCAGCAAGTAGCACATTTAAAAAAACTGGAGACAATTATTTTATATTCAACACACAGTTAAGTTCTGGAATTCATTGATGGAGGATATGGTTAGGGAAGTTATTGAAGCTGGTTTAAAAAAGGTTTGGACAAGTTCATGGAGGAGAAGTCCATAAACTGCCATTAATCAAGTTGACTTGATTAATAGACATTATTATTGACATTAGTGGCATGGGATCTATTTAATGTTTGGGTACTTGCCAGGTACTTGTAAGCTATATTGGCACTGTTGGAAACAGGAAGCTGGGCTTGATAGACCTTCTGTCTGAACCAGTATGGCAACTTCTTATGTCCTTATATGCTTATGATTTATTTTAAATGTGCTTCTCACCAACTTCATGGATTGTCCTCAAGTCTTTTTATTTTTTAAAAGAGTAAAAAAATGATTCACATTTACCTATTCAAGTCCTTTCATGATTTTATAGGCTTCTGTCATACCCCACCCAGCCTTCTCTTCTCCAAGCTGAACATCCCTAACTCTTTAGTCTTTCCTCATAGGGAAGCTGTTCCATTCCCTTTATCATTTTGGTTTCCCTTCTCTATACCTTTTTCAGTTCAGCTATATATTTCTTGAGATGCGATGACTAGAATTGTACACAATATGCCAAGTGCAGTCTCACCATGGCATGATAGAGAAGCTTTATGCCATTCTTTCAAATATGAGGCCAGAACCGAGTCTTCCCTCCGGGCCTGTCTGATATCAAGAGCCAGTGCTATAGGATCAGGTAGCCCTGAAGCCACATTAACCTTCATTATGCTGGCATCTGGCAAACTTGATTTGCAGCTTTTCAGGATACTTCCTTATGTCCCCATGTTCCTTATTTCAGAGCAGGTTGCCATCATTCTAGCCCCAAAGGTCTATCACGGTCAGGGGCACTAGTGTCTACATGCTGCTTATTTCCAGTAAGACTTCCAGTGCCATCTCACTGACCTAGATGTCCAGGAGGTGAGCAGTGATGCTTCCTCAGGGCCCCAATTGCAGAGCAACTGACTCAGGTGTCCCCAGGGAGTTGTCCATCAATGGGTATTTCCACTTCTGAAGAATTATGAGATGTAGTTGCTTACATCAGATGCCCTGGCACCTCTCAGGATGGGTCCCAAGAAAAATGGACAGTGCAAATAGGGCTTTCTTTTCCTCCTATATAGAAATGAGTCTGGCATTGCCACTCTTCATCATGCTTAGTTGCTCACCTGTATCTGGGCTTACCCCCCTGGGGAAATCTCCCCTACTAATCTTCTTCTGGCCAGGCTAGACAAAGGCCACTTGGTTGTCCATAAATTGTTCTGTAAGCCTTATGGCTTATTCAAGGCACATCACAGCTTAGTGCCTGACCCAGTCTTGTACCGAGGGGTAAATAATCTTAAGAAACTGTTCCAGCATAATGGTTTCTACCAAATAGGCATCCCTGAGAGTCTACAGCACTCACAGTCATATCCCAGGCTCTCATTCAAAATCTGTAAGTGCCTCTTAGGCTCTTATAGGTTTTTAGGGTTTCTAGTCTATCAAAAAAATACTTTGACTCGTTTATGGTCTCCAGGTAATAAGCTATCTCCAGTGTGAGGGCCCAGAATGCTACATGGGTTCCAATGCCATTCTGCTATCTCAGTCACCTACTCAAGTTACTATGAAGGCCCCCAGATTTTCTTCTGTCCTATTTGATCAATACCTCCTCTGTCCTGGGTAAGGAGTTTACAACTCCCTACAGGATCCATGCTTTGTTCAACTTGCCCCACTTAGGTGCCCCTTGTTGCAACAAATGCTGGATTACTGGCTGCTACTGGTTGAGCTGCACCTGGGCTGCAGGTGTTGCTGCTTGGTCATCCAATTGAAAAGGCTCTTTTTGTGCACCATGATCCCTGATGTAATAATAGAGAATTTCTCTCCAGGTGAAGCAGCTTTCACAGCTCCCTCTCTGGAAATTAGGGCCAAACCACAATAACCTTCAGAAAAAAAATTCAGTTATCTAGAGGGTTTTTTTTTTGGTTTGTGCACTTGTGTGAGTTGGAAATCTTTACTGGCTATTACCATTCACTGCATGCTTCTAGGCTGATTCCAGACTTCATCTGCTGGGCTACTTGCTCCTCAGTTGTCATTAGAGATGTACATAGGCATTTTTTTCTTTTCATTTTAATTTTTTTTTTCATTTCTTTAAATTTATTAAAAATAAGAAGAGAGGGACTTTACTATCTACCTTCATGTTTAAGCAGGGTTGAACTGTGAGTATGAAAAGGTTTTGGGGGTTTTTTTTTGCATTTTTCAAAATATAAAGACAGCAAAAACATGTCATAGAATCTGGGTACAATTCTGAATTAGTAAAAATAAAAACAACTACTAAAAAAAAAAAAGAGAGAGAGAATAACCATGACCCAGAGTACACTGAAATGCGGGAGTATCAAGGAAAATCAAGGAACACAATATACAACAAAGCTACAAAAAAAGAAAGGAACATAAGGAGGGGAGGTACAATTATTAATTAATCAACCACCACTATTTGGTAGCGTTGCTAGGAGGTAAATGAGAATCTAAAAAAGCCACAATTGAGATGGCTCAAAGAAAACGTAATGAACATTATTGAAATTCAGAACACATTTGCAGGGATATCTAATGATACCCTGAGCACCAAGCTGCAGAACCTGTTGACACAAAACTAAAAATTTCTTTTGATGTTGTTGAGTTGCTCTGGATATATCAGGGTAAATACAGATCTTTTGACTATTATATGAAATATCTCTATTTTGTAAAAAAAAAAAAAAAAAGTCTAAGTACAGAATCACGATCAGAGGAAAAGGCAAAACTAATAAGAAGGGTCTCCCAGTATTTAACCTGTCCCTCTGCAGATGTTTCCAAAACATCAGAGAGATCAGTAACTGGAGCAGTTGCAGGTAATAATTCAGAATAAATACTATATTTCTTTTCAGTAAATAAAAAGTATATCTTAGAAATAGGTGAAATAGCATGAGCTGGAAAATGAAGAACATCCTGTAGATACTTCTTGAATTGTTCTCGCGGAGATATTAGTTTTTTATTATTATTATTATTATTATTTATTTATTGAATTTTCAAATACAAACAAGAACACTCTTGATTGAAAACAGGTATTGCTTAACAAAACAATTCCCAAGGAAAAACAAGTTACATTTTTAATCATTCACCAAAAGCAATACCGGTCAAGTCCTCTATAAAGGGGAGAAACAAGAGCACAATTCAAAGTAATTAGTAAAATACTAAACATAACATAGGCTTTATGACTGTTATGTTGCAGTAGTATTAACATTTTGAGGAACATTATTACGAGAACCTACGGTTAAGGGATTGTCGTTGGAGTTAACCCCAGGAGTATTCCCAACCAGGAATTGCGACAACTGAGGTGAGTCAAAAAAAAACATATGAAACATTTTGGTACTTTACTAAACATTTGCAAGGAAATTTTAAAATAAAGTGACCCCCAATCTGTTGTACTAAAGACCTCATTAATAGAAATTGTTTACATCTTTTCTGCGTTTGACGAGAAACATCCGGAAAAATATTCATTTTAAACTGCATAAACGTTTCTAATCTGTGTCTGAAAAACAATTTCAGTAGCCAGTCTCTATCTGGTTCAAGAACCAGTGAAACTATAAGTGTAGCAGGCACCGCAATATCAGAGTCCAATGTTTCAATTATAGCTGTTAAGTCCATTGATGGTACTTCCAAAGGCTGTAATATATCCATTCCTTCCCTCTGCAATTCCGTCTCCCTTCTATATGGTGGCAAATAGAATACTTTAGATGTTGGAGGAATAGCATTTTCTGGTATCTTTAATATTTCTATTAAATATCTCTTGTACATATCTCTCGGGGGGACTAAAGGGACTTTAGGAAAGTTTATAATTCTCAAGTTTTTATTTCTGGTGGTATTTTCCAAAGTTTCTGCTTTCAGTGCTAAGTTAGCATTATCTTTGGCCAGCATATGTTGGGACTGCTGCATAGAATTTGTTTGTACTCTGATAGCAGAAATTTGTTGATTCATATCTACTGTAGTGTTTCCCAGAGTCACTATTTTCTGTTCCAGTTCATTACATTTCTTAACTATAGGTGACAACTGTTGTGCTATAGAACTTCGGAGCTCAGCAATTGCATCCCAAATCGATAATAAAGATACCTCACTGGGTCTTTGAACTGGAGGCAGCTCTGGAATTGCCAATTCAGTCCATGAAATCTCCTGGTCGACTCTCTCTCGGCTCTCTCCTTCTCCATCTCGTAAGTTCCTCCTGTCCAAGCCTCCTAAGATGACTAACGGGCTTGCAGCTTCCTCCACCACCCCGCTGTTCCCCGCTGATACCACTGCCAAAACCTCTTGGGTCCGCGGCGTCTCAACAGCCATTGGGGTGGTTCTTTCAGCTGCCGGATTTCCAGGAGGCGTTCCTCGTACCGGGCTCAATGGAGACAAAGAGCCAAGGAGAGAGGGGAGCTCAAATTCCCCTCCCCCTCTCTCCAGCGGCTGGTTCCCCAGTGAAAGACTACTGCACATGACGTGGGCATCCAGAGGCCCCGAAAAAGACTGTCCCAAGGAGGTCGCGGGGGCTTTCTTTTCCGCTCCATATGCTGAAAAAATTGAGGTAAATCTCTACCAGATCGCTTAACACAGACCTGGAAGAGTCACGGTAGCAAGAGAGGACAGCCACGCCGACCACCTATCAGTCAGCCATCTTGAAACTCCCCCGGAGATATTAGTTTAATACTAGGAAAATTCAAAACCCTTAAATTTAAATATCTAAGAGAATTTTCCAAGTTCTCCAACCTTTTAGAATTTATAAGTTCACCTTCAACTAAACCATTCTGGATAGACTGAAACTAGTTTACCTTTTGATCTAGTTCATCAATCTTGGAAGTATTATTCATTATTCATTTATTTATTTGTGGATTTTTCTATACCGACATTCATTTAGTGAAAAACATCACATTGGTTTACATTTAACAAGAAAGATAGCAACGGCACATTATAAGTACAATTATAGAGGAAATGGTGCCAGCAGACCAAGCCAAGTACCTTATGTTAGTTTGAGCTGTAGAAAATGGCATCAGCCAGGCAAATGCTAACCCTCCCCCCATATCATACAGTATGTTAGTCTCAGCCCAAAAGTAAAAAAGGGAACATTATCTCATAACTCAGACCTTAAATTTGCTTATAGCCAAAAAGTCTCTGAGAAGCAGTAGACTTTTCAAAATATTGGGATGTCTAAATGTTTTTTTTTTATTTATGAAATTTCAGAACATCTAAGAAAATAATCTTGTACAGATTAATGCATAGAAAATAGATTCTTATCCACATAAATAAAGAAATTACAAACTTCTACATTATAAGTAGTCCACTAAATTGAGAGGGAACCTACTCAATCTGCAAGGAAAAGAAAATAAAGAAATACAGTACATAGTCACAGAAAGCCCCAGAGCAACTAATCTACCAATGGCCTCATACTCCTGAGTGGGGTGAGCCAGGGACTAAAAATAAAATAAATCCAATAGACCTTTCTCTAAGCAATAAACAATTAACTGCACAGTAGCAAACAAAACAAATTTTACTCCATTCAATTTTACAACATGATTGCAGGGAACATTTGAGGAATTGGAAAATGTTAAAACAAACAATACAACTGTTTTTTAATCAAAAGAATATGTTTAAATTGTAGCTGAAGATAAGAAATAAGCTATAGAAACACTTTCAGTCAAAACATCTTCTTACTTAGACATTTTCACTTTGGTACAGGATTGCATATGGGAAACAAAATTACATTGGAGCAGGAACCAAGATGGCCACTGGAAGCCATGTCACGCTGCAAGGGTGTCTTGTCAATTTGTTTTAAATTTTCTTCTCAAAGTTTTTTCCTTTGATTTCATGGTGAAATATAAGGGGAAGGCACATTCCTTCAATGAAGTTTCATCTACACCAACTTTGGGCCCCATGGACAATTTGTTCTTACCATTGAGGCTCCAGATCAACTTAAGGATCTGGGGGTAGATGTGTCATTGGGAGATGTTTTGGGCATAGGTTTGCTGAATCCCTCACTAGACAGGGAGTTCTTTGTCCTCAGATGGCCGTGTTCCCCCCATGCAGCCTGAGCTTTGGGACAGGCCACTTGAGTCACAGCTGTATGACATCAGCACTGCTTCTCTAGGGTCAGTGGTGGCATCTGTAGTGTCCTGTATGGTGGCTGTGAGTGTGGGAGAAGAGAGCTCAGGGCTGGATTTGACTACAGACCTGGCTGTTTCTGAAACCCAAGTATTTTCTAAATAGGGCTTGCAAAAGTTGTCTTTAGTGAAACCCCCTAGTGTTACCTTAGATGCGATTTGAAAACTATATCTTTGCTATCTTTCCACCTAGCAACAAGGGCATTCAGAAGCAATTCAGTCTGTTGAGAATATTTTTCAACTTACTGCTCAGGTTGGTGAGATAGAACCTAAGATAACCATTTGTCAAGATAATGTGTGAATTTTGCCTAAGAGATTTTTAATATTGTAGAATAAATTGGAGTCATTGGAAAATGTGGCAAGAAGCAAAAATCTCTGATTAATTTTCCTAAAAAAAAATCTGTTCTACCTCTTTCAATGCTGATGAAATATTTTTTTAGTAACACTGAAGATACCTGAAAATTTGATTCTGCCCATTGCAAAGACTTATTTACCTCAAGATAAGAGGTTTATTTTATTTATTTATTTATTTATTTATTTATTTAAAATTTTTATATACCGGCATTCATGTTGCAAACACATCATGCCGGTTTACATATAACAGGGGTGTACAGTGAACAGTGAATTTTATAGTTGCTGCAATACAAAATTCTATGGACATGTTGAACTTAACAGATTTTTTTTAGAAAAGTCAATTTCTGACAAAGAGATTATTCCATTAAGGATAGTTACCTTTTTGGCAGAATCAGACAAGGATTTTGTATTGAGAAAGAGAGAGAGAGAGCATACTGTAAGAAAGTGACTATAACTCTATGGGGCAGATTTTAAAAGCCCTATGCACGTAGGGGAGTTACGCACACCAAGCCTATTTTGCATAGGCCCGACGACGCATGCAAAACCCCAGGATGTGCGTATGTCCCGGAGCTTGAAAAAAGGGGCGGGGCATGGTCGGTCTAGGGCGGGGGCATGGCCAGAGGGCTCTGTAGGGCTGCTCGGCCAGTGTGCGCAACCTACGCCTGCCCGGAGGCAGGTGCAACTTGTAAAATAAAGGTTAGGGGGTGTTTAGGTAGGGCTTGGGGGTGGGTTAGGGAGGGGAGGAGAAGGGAAGGGAGGGGAAGGTGGGGGGACAAAAGGAAAGTTCCCTCCAAGGCCTCTCCGATTTCAAAGCGGCCTTGGAGAGAACAGGGAAAGCTATCAGGGCTCCCCTAGGGCTCAACGCGCGCAAGGTGCACTAGTGTACACCCCATTGAACATGCACACATGTTATAAAATCGAGCGTACATATGAGCCTTTATTTTACATGCAAAAATTTAGAACTTGCTAGTGAAAAACACTGATTTATACACAGTATATTTTAAAACATGCACGTAATTGAAATCACAATTCCTGATACCTCCACCAGATCACCCAGTCCTTCTCCAAGTCATCAAGACTCTCTTAGTTCTTTACTCTGAACTCCCCTATTTCACTCAGATCTCCCATCCAACAGCAGATTGTTATAGTTTGTGGGTTTCGTGGACCCTTAGCCCGAGGTGAGAGTTGTTACTGTGGGGAGGAGCCCCACAGATCCACACCATTGGGAAGTGAGGTTAGGTACCGCTGGCGCTCTGGGAGAGAATCTGTGGGAAGGCCCCGAGGAGTGGGCGAGAGAGACAGCAGTGAGGAACCCCATAGTAAGTAGGTTGGAATGGATAGCATTACTTGGGCGGAGACCTCCGAGAGGGTGGCGCTAGGCAGGCCTGAGGAGCGGGAAGCACGAGGCAGGAGGTATACTGCAGAGACAACCCCAAGCGGCAGAGCTGCATAGCAAGGAAGGTACAGATGCGTTGACGTAGGCTAACCCGCAGAGCGGGAAAGCCTGGGTCAAGTCTCCAGGTAATGACATAGGCAACCCCGAGAAGCGGGGAAGCCCGGACAGTCTCTGGAGTAGAATGTAGGCACTGACCCGAGGAGTGGGGAAGCACAGACAGTCTCTGATGTAAAATGTAGGCACTGCCCCGAAGAGCGGGGAAGCACAGACAGTCTCAGATGTAGAACATAGGCACTTCCCTGAGGAGTGGGGAAGCACAGACAGTCTCTGATGTAAAACGTAGGCACTGCCCCGTTGAGCGGAAAAGCACAGACAGTCTCTGATGTAGAATGTAGGCACTGCCCCGAGGAGTGGAAAAGCACAGTCTCTGATGTAGAACGTAGGCACTGCCCCGAGGAGCGGGGAAGCACGGAGATAGGTCTCCCAAGTGGTGACAGCGTTCCCAGAGGCAACTCCGAGGACCAGGAAGTCAGAGGGTAGGACTCCTGGAAGGCGCAGGGCTAGCCCGAGGAGCAGGGGAAACCAGGAAACAGGGTATTTGGAGATAGTACACACAGGGCCCCGAGGAGCGGGTACCTGAGTCAGGGTCCAGAGTCCAAGAAGGGTCTGAGACAGTCACCACAGGTCCGAGGAGACAGGAGCTAGCAGAGTAGCTATGGAACTCGTTGCCAAGTTGGCTAGTAGAGGGCAAAGGCGGTGCTTAAGAACCCTGACCCAGTGATGTCATCAGTCAGAGATGCCCCTGAGGTTCCCACCTTAGCAATTTCAAAAGAGGGCCCGGTGGCGCGTGCGCACCTAGGAAGGCCCAGAGGCGGTGTGGGTGGCGGTGGCATCCCAGCCTCCATGAGGAACCAGGAGATACGTGGCGGTGGAGGCTAGCCCCGCTGCAGGCAGACCCGGAGAGGGAAGCAGGGCAATACAAGACATAACTAGACGCAGTTGCAGCCGTCTGCAACCGATGGTCATAACACAGATGAGTCTGATATGAATTGCACTAGATAATTAGCAGATGTAAAATTGGATGAATAAGCTGCCTAATGTATTCACATAAATCTCTTATAAAATAGCAACTTATGGATGTACTTCATGGCCTTGTCCAGGAAAGCCCTATATCGCCCCTATTTTGCACAGGTAAATGTGTATGAGAAACCAAAAATAGGCACGGACTTTTGATGTTTATAAATAATGTTAACAAGTCCTTTTACAATTAATTGTCAAGCGATGGCTGCACACAGCATTTTTTTCATTTTACTGCCAATTAATTGTAAAAGGGCTTGTTAACATTATGAATAGTCCCCCTGAAGAAGGCACATGAAACACGGACCCGTGTCTGGGAATTTTCTTTGGACTTCAAAGATAACATTTGCAAGCTAAGTTTTAAATCACGTATAAAAGTAACAAAATAAAAAAAGGTTGAGATAAATATGGCTGATGATTAAAAGTAAGGCAAAAAAGGTGGTTTTCCCACTTGTAGTGCCTATTATGATGGCCTTATGAATGTGATTAATAAGAGACGATAGGGAATTTATGTGGTTTTTGTCTTGAGATAGCGCTGTATATCTTCACATTTGGGGCACTATCATTAGAATTCTAGATGAATTAGCCTTAGTAATCATGTTTTGTATTTTCTTTTTAAATGAATGCACATCCCTAGTTGGGATGTGCAGTGCCAGAAATGCATACTGTTCAACTGTAATGCCCCAGAGTACTTACCCTTTCATTTCACTTGGCATGATTTATCCAAGTGACCATGCATCTGAGATTGTGACCAAGTCAAAATGCACAGTGCCAGTCTTGCACACAGGACCATTTTGATCACTCTCTTTCCAACACCTACCTCCCTAAGCCTGTTTTTAAAGCACTTTTAAAAGCACTTTTCTCCATTAGTGCAAATTTTCAAGTTCACTTACAATTTTAGCATGTGTTTTTTGTTTAGCATGCTTTATTTGACTCCTGTTTGTTTTGCATCTCATTAGCTTACTATATCTTGAGCTACCAAGGGTTTCTAGCATGTGAGTAAAGTAAAACACTTGCTTAAAATTAGCACAGATTTATTACATCAACCCCTTAGGGTATAGGCCCCTTAGGTTATGGACCATCATAAGCATATGAATTTTCTTCTACAGCACTGCATGGATAATAAACATTGATATTATTTAATAGTACAGGTCATTTACAGCACAGCATATATAGAATGTCACTATCCATTCCAGAGTCTATTCATATATTACTGGTAAGAACAAAGCCAGATGTGAAAATATGCTGGGATGCCAGCTCAAATGGAGTAAAATAATTTTTTAAAATATATTTTCATTTCTGGCATGTCCAATATTTAAATATAGATAGTATTTTAAGCAATATTTGATACTCAAGCATTCTCCATACCTATCTCTAGGCTTTAGATAACATTACTTTCATTAGAGCAAAAAATAAATACTGTTGCACAAGGAGCGCAATTATAAAAGAATTAACTATGGCTCTCCCAATGGAGCCACATATGTAGAAAGAAACCTTTTTGTTGTATGAACTTAATTCAGACAAGTTTTATTTCTAAAATCTCCCATGGAGACCATTGTCTGATCTATGTAATCATAAGCAGGAGACAGTGAGTAATATTGCTGCACATTCTATAAAAGCATCTAATGAAGAAATGCAGTGATAGCAAAAGACATAATTATCATGGAAATACCTGCATACCTTGCACAGCAAATTATTTTTAGATGGTATGGAATATGTGAGCTGAACCATATTTTATCTCACTAAGCCTTACAAAGAGTAGGCAAATAGCCTGTGTTTGACAAAGTGTACCAGTCCTAGAATTAATGGTAGGTAGGACATGATCAATGTGCTACATATTACATATAGAAAAAGATTTATACAGCAAGGTACTAAAATATTTCTATTTATTCAATAAAAATAAATCACTGAAATAACATTTGAGATTGTGTGGTGAACAAGTAGAGTCCTGCATTATGTATCCTAACCATAGGACATATTTCTTCAGGAGTGATTGCCTAAAGTTGTCATGTAAGTAATAGGTAAACCAATCAATTGTTTTATTGCTCAAACTATTCCAAACAAACTTCTCATCTGTCAGCTGCCTATACCTTGTGCAAATCTTCAGTTTTCTCCCTAGCTACTTTCCTATGCCCCCCCCCCCCCCCCCGCCAAAAAAAACAAACAAACCCCAAACCAAACAAACAAGATTGATACTGTCAAAGGCTCATTGTTGTAACCTTCTTTTGTAGGGAACAACTGCCAAATGACCAGAAATACAGTAGCTGGAATAATATCATAATAATTAGCACATACAGATAGTATATGCTACATGCAATGCCCCTGATCTGCATTAGCTCGGGGTAATTTCAGCAGCTAGGAACTGAAAACCAAAAAAGGAAAGTATTTTTGGAAAATCTGTTCAATTTTAATAGTGTTACCTTAAAATTTAATCTACCATATCTCCAACTTGTTGTATATATCTGAATTATCTTTTCTTTTTTCTAATTCAGTTTTCTTACTTTTTCTGAATTTTCACTTTCCGTTCCTTTTACTTTCTACTACTTCCTTTCTTCTCTTCCTCTCTGAAGCTTTCTTCTTCCCCTCTCAAAGGTGCCTTTTCCCCATTCAACTGCCTTAGTTCCCCATCTCCTCTCCTTTCTCCTCCCCTTCCAGTTTTTCAACATTCACTCTTCCCCCACCCCTCCATTCATCTCCTTACCATGATATCAAGTTTTCTATCCCACCCCTCTCTCCTCCATCTCTCTCCCTTTCCATGTACCCGCCCTCCATTTCTCCTTCCTTCCTCCTTTCCTTTCTTACTCTTACTACAGGGCCACATTCCCTCACCACTAACCCCAATGCAATACCACTCTACCTACAGATATTAGCACTTACACTGTACCCCTAGATGCTGCCTCCTCAGCCCCTATTCACTGCCTCTCCACCTGCTGCCTCCCATGCCCTCTCCCATGCTGCACCCCCCTTCTAGATGATACATCCTGCATCCCTCATACTGTATGCCTCTCCTGATGCTGCCTCTTGGAAGCAGGATAGGGGAGAAATGGAATTGCTGATGGAAGAAAGTATAAAATGATCTTCCTCCTCCATGACCAAGTGAGAGAGATAAACAGAGGCATAGCCAGCAAGTGCAGGGTTCTCTGACGCTTAAAGCCCCTCTGAGCTCTTGCATTTTTTGCTCCCTTACTCCTTAAATTTTAAAACAAGCATGCGTGCACACGCAGAAGAAAACCTGAATTTTCAGTGGTGCACCAAAGTACGCGCCCACCTTACAAAGCACATTATCGCACACATTTCTCTGTATGTACCCTGCATGCATAGGCATGCGCATACTTGCGTGCACAACACATGTTGTGTGCACATTTGCAAGGGCGGTTGGTGCGCCATATAACTTCTCCATCCTCAGGGGCGTACATTGAAAAATGCCTCGCATTGCCCACCAGCCCAATTTTAGCACCAGGGAAGTCCAACGTTTGGTATCCCTAGTGGTGGCCAATGAGGCCTACTTGTTTTTTGAGCAAGGGGTATACCAGGACCTCAGGAGAAATAAACTAGCCTGGATAGAGCTCCACAGCACTTTTAATCATGGTGCCTCCTATTCATGTGGTAAATTGAATGGAAGTAATGGTGTGAGGAGGGTCAGGCCATGCATGTGGGGACTACTAGAGGTGTCTAGAGGGGGTAGGTGTTGCGATGCCCTCACTCCGCCCTCTTTACCTCTGTGGCGACTTCCTCCGGGTTTGAAGGACGGTTTGCTGCCGCAGCATCTTCTTGCTGTCTCCCTCCAGCGTCCCCAGACTGGCACGACGCTGCGGATTCGCCATGTTGCCTGATGACGTAGGATGTGCGCGCTCCGATTGATGTACCAGCAAGGGCGCGAACATCGGGGGCGTCCCCCTAGGATAACGTCATCCGCTTCCAATATAAAAGGTCTCAGTATTCGCTTTGAGTTAGCAAGGATTGATAGCGGGCATTGTTTGGACTCGCTTGTCTCTCTATGCTACTCTGCCTCCTCGAACTTACCAGGGGTACCCGCTCCTCGGGGGCCTCGCTCTCTTTTCTTTATTTCAGATTGCAGATAGGAACCGGTACTCGCTCCTCGAGGGCCCATGTTCCTGAACACTCTGAAGATTATCTACTGCCTGGAAGCTATCGCAGATACAGACATTTGTGAGTTATCATCGCTCTCAGAGCTTTCCCTGGAACCAGGTACTTGCTCCTCGAGGGCCTAATCCTTTCCAGCTACTGAGCTTCCTTAAAACCTTATGTGAGTTTTGTCATCCAGTTCTGGCTATGAACACAGCATACCCTGTCTACTCACTATCTATAGTTTCTCTACAGCTCAACAACCCTGGGATCGCTGTTCCAGTACCTGAGGCACTTCAGCCCTGCCGGACATATCAGCTCACTACTGCCACCTCTGGTGGTTTTACTAACCTGTCTAATAAAAGAACTATATGTGTCTGTCTCCATACCCAAGCCTAGCTGTTGGTCCCTCTCAGGATATCCTCCTGGGGGCGCAGTCATCTGCCATCGGCCCAAGGATCCACCTCTCTACATTCCTCTACAGCTGGGTGCCCTCTCCAAGCACTCCGCTGGTAACAGATTGCTACTCCTTCCCCATCAGGAGTCTTCAGCTACAGATTCATAACAGATTGCTACTCCGCAGTCTATACCTTAACAGTTTGTTAACTACTCCCTCTACAGGAGCTGAGCATATCAGATTACTAACTCCTCCTTCCACTGGAGCCAGTTCATACAGATTGCTACCTCCTCACGGAGAACCCTAACAGATTGCTATCTCCTCCCCTCTTGAGGAGCGAACCATAACAGTAGGGCATGGGTGGTGACGGTCAGGTCGTGCATGGGTCCTACTGCGGCATATTGAGTGTGGTAAAGCTACTCACTTCTGAGTAACGTCAATAGTAACATACCAGTATGGTACTCGTATTGACAGCAACCATGTACTAATAAAGTACCTCATATTTTGTTGCCCTATAGTTTGAGGACTTGAAGAAGAAAGCCTGGGAGCTGCATCTGAAGTGGAGGCTCTGGCTGGACCAACTGTGCGCTCAGCAGGATGAGGCTGGAAGTAAGATATTCCTCATGCCAGCTTGGATTGGTTAACAATCTCCATCTTTTTCCTCTCTGTGTCAAGTACCACATTATTCGCCCCACCACACTTGGTCTCACCCTTCATCTTCCTTCACATATCTGTGTCATAGGCTCCATTCTACTGAAAGTGTTTAAGAAAGATACCCTGTAGCCTAGCTGGCACGCTTTCAAGAACTTTACTCCCACTCTAACATGGATTTCCCTGTAACCAACATAGCTCAGGTCCAATACAACAATGTGCAGCATCACAACTCTACATATCTTGCCACATACACCTCTTCCAGTGAGTTGAATCTCTGTTGCACATTTATTTCCCTCAGGAGAATTAGTGTAAGGTGAAGGGTGAGACCAAGTGTAGCACATAGTAGCTCCCAGCAATATATATCATGTTTCCATCAATGAGAAGGATGTCCGATCACCTACCAAAATGGAAGGCAGCACATGGATGACTGGGATGTCCCATACCTAACAATACTTCCTGTTGCCTTCACTTCTTCCTCCAAAGGCTAGTCCTCTAAGTGCCTCATTCCTCTTCTGCATCATACTCTGCAGCATGTGAGCACACAACATGATATACACTTGTTTTTGTCTTTACAAATTCCAGCTCTTTGTCATCATTGTTGTCCTCCTCAGACAAGGAGGAAGAAGATGGAGCAGGTGATAGTGGCGAGGTCCCTGTCCCATACCCTGCCAAAACAGCAGCAGTCTCTACTGAGGAGGAGCAGGATGCTGCTCTCACACCCCATCTACCATGGAGAGAACCAGTGCTGCTGGTCCAGCACCACTGCCTCCAGCAGGCACACCCTGGACCTCATCAGCCCCTAGACCCCGTCCCTGTAAAGCCTCCTCCCAAGGAGGTAGGAATGCTGCAATGTAGACTGGCAAGCCTGCAGCCCTGTCTACTGCCTCTGCTATCATCTGTACCCCAGTGGCCACAAAGAGGCTCGTCAATGGGAGCACCTGCTCCTGGCGAAGAGCCTCTCTCTAGGTGGCAATTTGAAGTTGTGATGCAGGTGCTGGCAGAGGAGCAGAGGAGAATGCAGGCATCCTTTGGGATGGTCATGGTCATACCGTGTGAAGTCTGGGTGTGGCCATGAGACTTCAGGGCATTAGCCAATAGCCATCCTGAACAGAGTCCTAAATCTAAGTTTGCAGCTGTCTAAGTCCCTGGGGTTTTTTGTTTAGTTAATAGTTTCCTTCCTAGTTAGCTCCTCCCCATCCTGTTTTATTTTTCAATGTTTATTATTTTATAAGAAAAAATTGATTAATTAGTAAATAAAAATTGTTTACATAATAAAATACTTTGTCTGAATTAACCTGTGCTGATAATTTCCATGAAGTGAATAATCCAAAATATTTACATTAATACCTTGGAATTACATGGCTAACTTGAGAGTTATCCCTCTAAATGGCTTTTAATATTGACCTCTGGCTTTTTTGCTGTGGTAATAGCCATGATGGCAGTTCACACATTGTGGGCCGGATTTTAAAAGTCTTACGCGCTTGAGGGGGTTACGAGCGCTGGGCCTATTTTTAAAAGGCCCGGCGATGTGCATAAAGCCCCGGGACGCGTGTAAGTCCCAGGACTTGCAAAAAGGGGCGGTCTGGGGGCGGAGCATGGGTGGGGTGGGGCAGGGCCAGAGGCCTCGGACACAGCAGCCATTGCCACTGTGTCGAAGGATTGTGCACTAGCAGGCTGCCGGCAGGCGCAAAAGGCATGTTAAAACTGTTGGGGGGGTTAGAATAGGGCTAGGGGGCAGAAGGTTAGAGGAAGGGGTGGTAAGGTCAGGCTAGGGAGAAGGGAAGTTCCCTCATAGGCTGCTCTGATTTCGGAGCGGCCTGGGAGGGAACGGGGGAAGACAGTGCGACTCAGCGTGCACTCCCTTGCACGCGCCAACCCCTGATTTTATAACTTACGCGCGCAAGTTATAAAATTGGGTGAACATGTGTGCATGTCAGGTAGCACACGCACCCTTTTAAAATCTACCCCTATAAGAACATAAGAACATGCCATACTGGGCCAGACCAAGGGTCCATCAAGCCTAGCAGTGGCCAATCCAGGCCATAAGAACCTGGCAAGTTCCCAAAAACTAAGTCTATTCCATGTTACTGTTGCTAGTAATAGCAGTGGCTATTTTCTAAGTCAACTTAATTAATAGCAGGTAATGGACTTCTCCTCCAAGAACTTATCCAATCCTTTTTCAAAACACAGCTATACTAACTGACCTAACCAGATCCTCTGGCAACAAATTCCAGAGTTTAATTGTGCGTTGGGTGAAGAAGAACTTTCTCCGATTAGTTTTAAATGTGCCACATGCTAACTTCATGGAGTGCCCCCTAGTCTTTCTATTATCTGAAAGACTAAATAACCGATTCACATCTACCCGTTCTAGACATCTCATAATTTTAAACACCTCTATCATATACCCCCTCAGCCGTCTCTTCTCCAAGCTGAAAAGTCCTAACCTCTTTAGTCTTTCCTCATAGGGGAGCTGTTCCATTCCCCTTATCATTTTGGTAGCCTTTCTCTGTACCTTCCCTATCACAATTATATCTTTTTTGAGATGCGGCGACCAGAATTGTACACAGTATTCAAGGTGGGGTCTCACCATGGAGCGATACAGAGGCATTATGACATTTTCCGTTTTATTCACCATTCCCTTCCTAATAATTCCCAACATTCTGTTTGCTTTTTTGACTGCCGCAGCACACTGAATTGACGATTTCAATGTGTTATCCACTATGACGCCTAGATCTCTTTCTTGGGTGGTCGCACCTAATATGGAACCTAACATTGTGTAACTATAGGATGGGTTATTTTTCCCAATATTCATCACCTTGCACTTATCCACATTAAATTTAATCTGCCATTTCGATGCCCAATTTTCCAGTCTCATGAGGTCTTCCTGCAATTTATCACAATTGTGATTTAACTACTCTGATACAATTTTGTATCATCTGCAAATTTAATTACCTCACTTGTCGTATTTCTTTCCAGATCATTTATAAATATATTGAAAAGTAAGGGTCCCAATACAGATCCCTGAGGCACACTACTGCCCACTCCCTTCTACTGAGAAAGTTGTCCATTTAATCTTACTCTCTGTTTCCTGTCTTTTAGCCAGGACGAAAGGACATCACTACCTGTACCATGACTTTCTACTTTTCCTAGAAGCCTCTCATGAGGAACTTTATCAAACGCCTTCTGAAAATCCAATTACACTACATCTACCGGTTCACCTTTATCCACATGTTTATTAACTCCTTCAAAAAAGTGAAGCAGATTTGTGAGGCAAGACTTGCCTTGGGTAAAGCCATGCTGACTTTGTTCCATTAAACCGTATCTTACTATATGTTCTGTGATTTTGATGCTTAGAACACTTTCCACTGTTTTTCCTGGCACTGAAGTCAGGCTAACCGATCTGTAGTTTCCCAGATCACCCCTGGAGCCCTTTTTAAATATTGGGGTTACATTAGCTATTCTCCAGTCTTCAGGTACAATGGATGATTTTAATGATAGGTTACAATTTTTAGTAATAGGTCTGAAATTTCATTTTTTAGTTCCTTCAGAACTCTGGGGTGTATACCATCCGGTCCAGGTGATTTACTACTCTTCAGTTTATCAATCAGGCCTACCACATCTTCTAGGTTCACTGTGATTTGGTTCAGTCCATCTGAATCATTACCCATGAAAACCTTCTCCAGAATGTGTATCTCCCCAACATACTCTTTAATAAACACCGAAGCAAGGAAATCATTTCATCTTTTCGCGACGGGTTGATAAAACAAGGAGGCAGACGATCTAAAAAAGCCGTGAGGGTAACACACACAATAGATGCTGGTAATGTCCGTTAAAAATGCTTTATTTAGGAGACTTGTTGATCCAATACATGCAATGCCCGACTCAGGCCGAGTTTTTATTGTGAGTTTTTGCCTCTACGGCCAACTTTTTTTCAAATTTTCTCTTAGCCTGTCTTATCAATGTCTTACATTTAACTTGCCAACACGTATGCATTATCCTATTTTCTTCTGTTGGATCCTTCTTCCAATTTTTGAATGAAGATCTTTTGGCTAAAATAGCTTCTTTCACCTCCCCTTTTAACCATGCCGGTAATCGTTTTGCCTTCTTTCCACCTTTTTTAATGTGTGGAATACATCTGGACTGTGCTTCTAGGATGGTATTTTTTAACAATGACCACGCCTCTTGCACACTTTTTACTTTTGTAGCTGCTCCTTTCAGTTTTTTTCTTACAATTTTTCTCATTTTATCAAAGTTTCCCTTTTGAAAGTTTAGCACGAGAGCCGTGGATTTGCTTACTGTCACCCTTCCAGTCATTAATTCAAATTTGATCATATTATGACCACTATTGCCAATCGGCCCCACCACCGTTACCTCTCTCACCAAATCCTGTCCTCCACTGAGAATTAGATCTAAAATTCCTCCCTCTCTTGTCAGTTCCAGGACCAATTGCTCCATAAAAATGTAATTTATTCCATCCAGGAACTCTATATCTCTAGCTTGTACCGATAAAACATTTACCCAGTCAATCTTTGTAGCTGATGTAGTCTTTCTCCACCATTCAACTATGTATATTTGTTTTGTGTTTATAGATATAATCATGTCTCTGGCCCCTCCTGATGCAGCCTAGCGAAACAAGGGACCGTGTTGGGGGACTGCTGAAATTTGATGTTATGCTTTACGGAGTTGCCATTTTAAGTGATTTTGGAAGTGTTTGGAACATTAAAACAAGATTTATTGACAAGTTTTGGTGGTTATAAGTTACTGCCTGCACCAGTGCTCTCGGGTAATTGAAGTCTCCCATTATTACCGCACTACCAATTTGGTTAGCTTCCCTAATTTCTCTTAGCATTTCACTATCAGAGGCCAAACCAGGCCACAAGAAACAGGATCGTGGGCTTCATGGACCCTTGGTCTGACCCAGCATGGCAATTTCTTATGTTCTTATGTTTTTATGTTCTTATCTTGACCAGGTGAACGGTAGTATACTCCTATCACTATAGTCTTCCCCGACACACAAGGGATTTCTACCCATAAAGATTCAGTTGTGCATTTAGTCTCATGCAGGATGTTTATCCTGTTGGACTCTATGCCATCCTGGACATAAAGCGCCACACCTCCTCCCGAGTGCTCCTCTCTGTCATTGCGATATAATTTGTACCCCGGTATAGCACTGTCCCATTGGTTGTCCTCCTTCCACCATGTCTCTGAGATGCCAATTAAGTCTATGTCATCATTCACTGCTATACATTCTAATTTTCCCATTTTACTTCTTAGACTTCTGGCATTAGCATACAAACATTGCAAAGTTTGTTTTTTGTTTGTATTTTCATTGTGCTTAAGAGGTAGAGCAGAAGGGGTGTTCTTGAAGCACTTCCCTCAGGTTCCCCCTCTCCAGAATCTCTCATTCTGCATCGCTGGGCCCAGAAGAGACATATAGTTTTAGAGTGTTATAAATGATAAAGGGCAGATCATAGACTCCAAGGATTAGCTTTCACCTGTCAGTACCACATCTTCAGGTAATCCTGGGTGTGTGGCCTACATGTTTCACCTGTCAATACCACATCTGCAGCTAATCCTGGGTGTGTGGCCTACATGTTTTTGAAGCTACGGGACCAGGCCCTATTCCCAATGTTGCTGGTAACCATTAGGTTGAGAGTGGAAAAAGGCGGATAGATAAGGCATCAGAGGGAAATGTGAAGAAGAACAATTAAACCCATACCAAAATCCAGCAACACTCTTGAGGTAGTGGTTTACCAACATCTTGTGCAAAAATAAACAGGCCCCCAACTTTCATATATATACACATATATATACAGGCATATGTCGAGACACACCATTCAGTGATAAAGTGCTAGGAGACACATACTCTCAACAGGAGTTATTTCTTGCTCGTAGAGAGACAGAAAGCTTGCTGGTGTGGTCCATGCTATATGACTTTGTGTGGATAAAAGCAGAGAAACTGGTACTTGTTTTTTCTTGCCACCATGCCTCAGGAGCATGAGGCCCACATGCACAAGCCTAACTTTCTTCCTAGAGATGCTGATCTTCTAGTAAAGGAGGTGATGAGAGTGCACAGTGTTCTCTATGGGGCAGAATCAAAGAGTGGGCTCATGTCAGAAAGAGCAGATATGAGAACGCATATGTCAGAAGAAAAACACTGTGCTCAAAAACAGTAGAAGTTTGGAGGAATTGTGCTATAAGTGACTTGACATGGCATACTGTGAAACACAAGCAAGGTTGTGGGATGAGGGGGTAGACAGCCAAGTGAAGTTTATGACTACAGAGCACTTGGTATTGTCCACTATAGCAGAGTCCACTGTGAGTGGGGAGGTGGAGCTGGACACCTCCTAGCAAGATCAACAGCAGGGTAAGCACTTTCTATAAGATACCTTGTCTTACTGTATGTAAAGAACATAAGAACATAAGAAAATGCCATACTAGGTCAGACCAAGGGTCCATCAAGCCCAGCATCCTGTTTCCAACAGTGGCCAATCCAGGCCATAAGAACCTGGCAAGTACCCAAAAACTAAGTCTATTCCATGTAACCATTGCTAATAGCAGTGGCTATTCTCTAAGTGAACTTAATAGCAGGTAATGGACTTCTCCTCCAAGAACTTATCCAATCCTTTTTTAAACACAGCTATACTAACTGCACTAACCACATTCTCTGGCAACAAATTCCAGAGTTTAATTGTGCGTTGAGTAAAAAAGAAATTTCTCCGATTAGTTTTAAATGTGCCCCATGCTAACTTCATGGAGTGCCCCCTAGTCTTTCTACTATCCGAGCTTTCTACATGGTGTATAGTTTTTGTGCCTATGCCAAGTCCTTCTAGAATCATGATGGATGGCACATGTGCCCACAGAGAAGAGGCAGATTTATCCCTTGGCTACAGAGCACCAGGTCTGTAGTGTAGACCACTGCACTATAAGATACGTGTATATGTATGCTGTATTTGGACCTATGGATAGGAGTATATTTATTTATTTATTTTGAATTTTTATATAACTGACATTCCTGTAAAGAATACATATCACACCGGTTTACATTGAAACAAAACTTTCATTGGGGGACGATACATTAAACAATGAACATTAGCGTATTATAACATTCAAACATTTGGAAACAAGGAACAATTACAACTGCAAGCAGCTTCAACGCAGAATTAATATAAAAATAAAAATAACATAAAATAAGAATAAAATAAATATAAATACATTAATACAGGATAAATTAAAACAAGTAGGAAGGTTAAGTAGCTTGGAAGAGGGGGCGAGAAGGAGGGAAAGGATGTCAAAAAGGTGTGAGGAGGGAGGGAGGGGGCTGTGTAGTGATATATGTATATTATATTTGGACCTATGTTGTTTCCATATATGTATGGACACATGACCTAGTGATGTCCACTTTCCTCTCCACTCCCACCCCAAATAAATAGACAGTTCATAGCTACAGTTTTTGTTCCATCCTATGACTTGAATGTGAGAGATAAGATTGCAGGGTGCCACATCTACAGGCAAGAAGCCACCCTTGTAAGGAATGTATGCAGACAGTTGTTGCCCTCAGCAGCTAGGCAGGATCAGTAACTGCTTTATTTTGGAAGGAAGATATGTTTGGAAGAGATACATGTTAGAGATTCTCACTCTAGTATCTGAGATGCTGAAAGAGGGCTTGGAGACCTTTACTGATTGTTTACATGGAAACTCCTGCGATACATACATACCTATGATGTAGAACTAAAACTGGTACCATTTTCCCTGTTGCAGTGGGTCACAGGCAGGGCCAAGCTGGGTGCAATAGCCTCAGAGACACATATGCCAGCTCCAAGTCACATCATTATCATCTGAGGAGGATGTGGTTCAAGAAGTTCATGGGGGAACTGGTGCATCAACCATGTGGTGAGCAAGAGGAGGAGCTGGAGGAAAAGCCAGAGATGGAAGAGCAGCAGGATTCATCTACAGAGGAAGAAGGTGGTCACCAGCCACTGGTGCAGACTAGGCTAGCCGAGTACTTCCTGACAGCCAGGAATGACCGTATCTTGGAGGAGGGCTGTTGGAGGAGGTGGCAGCCCTAAGGCCAGAGTTCTATGGCTTGCAGGTGGAAATGCACGAGCAGAGAGCCATCTGGAGGGAGCTACTCCTAATATTGCTCCCTTGGCAGCCACAGTCACCACCAGCTGCATCTTTCCCACCTTGCAGACCATCCTGCAGTCAACTTCCATAGGAACCTGGTCCAGTGCCTTCTGAGGGACCTGCACTGAGGGAGAGGTCCAAACAAGGGCAGCCCAATGCCCCTGCAGACCCACCCAAAAGCAAATGAGGAAGAAAGAGGCACTAAGCTTATTTTGTTCTTGACTCAGCTAAACATTTTTAAATAAAAGCACTGTCACCAACAAAAATATTTTTGCATCAGAGTATTCCTTTACTCTATAGCCTGTCTTTGACTGCGGAGATATATCACTTGCATTTCCTTCTGACTGAGTTCTGTTCCTCCTCCTCTTCCTCTTCATCTGTATGCTGCAAGCCTCTGGAAGAGACATGCATCTGGTTTTGGCCAAGTTATGTAGCATACAGCAGGCTAGAAAGATCTGACAGACTTTAGGTGGGTTGTAGAGGAGGCAATCCCCAGATCTGTCCAGTCGGCAGAAGCATGTTTTGAGTAAGCCAAAGGTTCTCTTGATGACTACTCTGGTCATCCATTGGGCCCTGTTGTCTCGCACCTCCATGGAACTCTGTGGGGTGGCCACTGGGATCATGAACCACATTTTGAAGGGATAGCCTGTAAGGGATTAACAAGAGCAAAACAGTTATATAGGCTTTAAAGGTTAGACTGCACATTAGGGGATTAGGCTGGGTCAGAGCTCTCCTCTGGGGCAAGCAGGCAACCTAGAGGTGTGGGACACCCACAGAGGACGCTGGTTGTGATATGGTGTTAGTAATGGATTGTTTCCTACCTAGTAGCCAGCCCCCAGTGATGCATTCTTCCTGGAAGCGTTCATGAATTCCTGACTGCACGAGGATATAGGCATCGTGAATAGATACATTGGAACCAAAAATAAAGAAGAGGGGGGTGTAACTTTTTTTGTTGATTTTTATGAGAAAATGCCTTAAAACTGAAATTTATGGTAAAATTGGCTATCACAGTATAGGCTTTTAGGGTTTCCATCCCCAGCTGTCAGTGGAAGTTGTCAGCTGATTGGGACTATCATAGCCAATGCTGGATCCTAAGAACTGCTGGAAACTGTTAATTTACTGTATCCATGATAACCCAAGTCCTTCAAGCTAAGCTAACAGGACAGTTGTGGCAGTTGGGATTCCAGTCAGAGAATGGCAGTTAAGAGAGACAGAGCAGAAGGGATTTTATGTCCCAGCTCTACCAGAGTCTGCTCAGAAACTTTAAAATATAGTAGAAAACACAGAGAGGAAGGCACACATCAGAGAGTGTATCAGTATTGTGTGTGTGAGTGTATACAGAGAGTTTTAGTAATGGTGAAGTCAGTATATTCCAGCTAGCCGAGTTCAGTAAGGCTTCTAGACTACAACTTGAGGGAACTCAACTAGAACACTTGCGGAAGAGATTGTGAGTGCCAGTGTAATTAAGAATACACTATTTCTGTTATTTAAAGTTTAGTAAGGCATAAAGTCAAGCCAGGAGACTACGCTCCCCAATTGGATCTGGTGACAGGGTCCCTTCAGTTGCAAAAGCTGCAATCCCTAATAGCTACGTTATTAAGCATCAGTGAAGGGGACGAAGATTGACAACAGATCAAAGAAAACAGCTAAATGTATCCAGTCAGAACCAACACAGTCTAGCTAGAGTAGGGAAAAACTGAGATATCACTAACATTTACATAGGGAATCCTAGGAAATGAGACTGAGACTATCATACTTACTTACCTGTATTTAAATATTATAAATGAGGGAAAGAGAACACTTACAGAGTTATAGTATACAAAAGAGATAGAAAGAGTAAAGTAGTTGTTTAAAGAGAAAAGTGGCCAATGTATCTGATAAGTACTCTTTTGGGGTAAAGAATTAGTTCTATTCATTTTCATTTTTTTTAAATGTATAGATATCTATTGAAATATAACAAGAAAACTGTTAAACATTGATCCTGACAGTGTTATTGCTATTGCATACTTGTTTTTAAAACTTGCTAAAGTGTAATAAATAAAAGTTAATACTTTCAGTTATTTACATATAACTGCATTCCATCAAAGTTATTTCCATCAAGACTCTGTCTTCCCTCTTTTCCCCTGGGAGACTGCCTGGGTAGGTTTTGTCCCATATTTCTTTGGAAGAAGACCCAGCAGGAAGAAGAGCAGTCACATTTTCCTCTCTCAATTAGTACTTTGATAACATCTGTTAGTGACCCTCTTATTAACATCCGAAACCCCAGTAGTTGCAGTTTTCACTCAGCCACCGAAGCAGGAGAGTCACTACCACAAAGTGTCTGATTGGTGGGACCAGGAAACTTGGGCACAATGTCCAGGATGAGGCCCTTAGCATCACAGACCACCTGTATATTGAAGGAGTAGAAGCCCTTGCAGTTGCGATAGGTGGGTTTGTCTCCCCCTGGTGCCTTTATAGGGATGTGTTTGCAATCAATCACCCCAGGACAGAAAGAAAGCATGCCACCTGACCGAAATCCTGCATGATTTGTTCTTGCTGCTGTCTGCTCTGAGGGAAAGAGTTATACTGGCGTGTTCTCTTTACAAGGCAACCAGCACCTGATCGATGCACGTGGAGGTAGCCAGCACCTGATTGATGCACATGGAGGTGGCGGACCAGGTTATGCCAGCCATGACCCCAAGAGGAGATTGTAAGGTGCCGATAGCAAAGAAATGCTAGGGCAGTGGTGATCTTGAGATGTGCGGGCAAGGCATGGCCCCTCTAGCTAGTGGGTTGTAGTTGGTGTCTAATCTGCTGGCATGGATACTGTATGGTTTCCTTATTAAATCTGAACTTACGCATGACTTCCTCCTCTGACAGATTTAAAAACTGAGTCCTTGTCCTGTAGACTCTGTGTATGGGGTACCTTCTCATCCTCCTCCTCTTCTCTCTGTCCCTCTCTCCTGTGCCTTTAAGCCATGAATACCCATACAGTGATTATAGTAATTTTGATATGAAAGTGTGTCCCAGTGTCTCAAACCTCTCAATATGTGACTGCTACTCCCCCTCCAAACCCCCACTGGCCCACAATTTCCCTGTTTGATGATATTTTGTCCTCTAAGGCACAGAGAACTGCAGGAGGCTGCAGATATCTAAGAACATAAGAACATAAGAAAATGCCATACTGGGTCAGACCAAGGGTCCATCAAGCCCAGCATCCTGTTTCCAACAGTGGCCAATCCAGGCCATAAGAACCTGGCAAGTACCTAAAAACTAAGTCTATTCCATGTAACCATTGCTAATGGCAGTGGCTATTCTCTAAGTGAACTTAATAGCAGGTAATGGACTTCTCCTCCAAGAACTTATCCAATCCTTTTTTAAACAAAGCTATATTAACTGCACTAACCACATCCTCTGGCAACAAATTCCAGAGTTTAATTGTGCGTTGAGTAAAAAAGAACTTTCTCCGATTAGTTTTAAATGTGCCCCATGCTAACTTCATGGAGTGCCCCCTAGTCTTTCTACTATCCGAAAGAGTAAATAACCGATTCACATCTACCCGTTCTAGACCTCTCATGATTTTAAACACCTCTATCATATCCGCCCTCAGTCGTCTCTTCTCCAAGCTGAAAAGTCCTAACCTATCTACCTATCTACCTGAGTGGCCCATGTATCCGTGATACTCTGAGGGCATTCTCACAGGACTCTGCCTTTACCTGTTCCCATGATGAAGGGCAAAGCTTTCCCAGTGTACCCCAATATGTCCCACTAGGAATTGGAAGTCTTCCATCCTCCCCATTGGCAGTCCCTGCTTCCACTTGTTGACAGAATGTGGCCTGGCAAACACCAAGTGGCTAATTAAAAGTATCTCTGGTGGCCATGCGTGTAAACCTTTTGTAGTTTATAGTTTATAATTTATTGATTTTCTAAACCGTCACATCAGCCGTAGCCTTCACAACGGTGTACAGTTATAATTTAAGATAAGAAATACAATAAATTTATAAAAAGATAACAGCTAAAAATACTAAAAGATGAAGCACAGAAATAAATTAGCTGTTAAAATTATATCAGAATAATAAAATATTTAAAAAATAAACAGAATAAAATTCCTAAACTAATATAAATAAATCAACCATCAAATCTTGTACATATTAAAAGATTAAAAGAAAAAAGTAAAAGCAGGCTGGAGAGCTTCTATTGCACATTTTCTGCATAAACTTGTTTAAATAACCATGTTTTTAGTTCTGCTTTCAACTTTTTCTTATCTACCTGTAATCTCAATGAGACGGGTAATGAGTTCCATACTTTTGTTCCTGCTATTGATATAATTCGTTCTCTTACTTGGCTGAGCTTAGCAGATTTAATGGTCGGTACTGCTAGCAATCCTTTGTTAGAGGATCTTGAGAAATATGGAGGTGCATAGTTGTATTCAGCCATTCGGTACCTTCTCCATAAATGATATTATGGATTATAGCTGCAGTTTTATATTGAATACGATGAGATATTGGAAGCCAATGCAGTGAGATCAAAGTAGGTGTATATGGTCATATTTCCGTTGACCAGATAAAATCCTTGTTGCCGCATTTTGCGATTCCTTGAGTGGTCTGGTTGTGGACGCTGGAAGTCCTAAAAGCAGAGTATAGCAGTAGTCTATATTTGCGAGTTTGAGTGCATAAGTGCACACACGTCAGCACGTAGCTCGGTTTTAAAATATGTTATTACATGCGTATTTATTTATTTATTTATTTTTTAGATTTTTATATACCGGTGTTCCTGTATTAAAATACAGATCACATCGGTTTACATTGAAACATAAAAATTATGCCAAGAGGCGGTACATATAACAAGGTTATAGAACTTGGAAAACATGGAAAACAGATTCGAATAATAACACTGATAAACTTGCAAAGTCTCTGAGAAATCAAATCATAAAATAAGGCGTAATTGTCTAAGATAAATGTGATCTGCAAAAGGGATTGTGATGGTGAGAAAATCTTGATAGCTGGAGGTAAAAATAATCAAAGTTCTGGAAAAGCTAGGCTAAAGAGCCAGGTTTTAATTTTCTTTTTGAAGGAAGCAAAGCAGATCTCAAGGCGGATGTCTGGTGGGAGCATGTTCCATTGGACAGGTCCTGCTAAAGAAATGGTACGTTTCTGATGTAAGGATATTGTTGAAGGAACATAGAGTGTGCCTTTATAAGCTCCTCTGATAGGTCTAGTTGAAGAGTGAAAACGTAGTTGGGTGCTTAAGTGGAGTGGGGATATATTGTAAATAGATTTATGAATTGCTGTGTATACTTTATAGAGAATCCTTTGCTTAATAGGCAGCCAGTGGAGGAGTTTTAGTATGGGGGTTATGTGGTCTCTTTTATTCGTATTGGTAAGGATTCTAGCTGCAGAGTTTTGAATCATCTGGAGGGGTTTGATGGATGAGGTTGGTAGGCCAAAAAGGAGTGAGTTGCAATAGTCAATTTTTGTTAGTATAATGGCTTGTAGAACCATCCGAAAATCATTGAAGTGGAGAAGTGGTTTGAATTTTCTCAGGACAAGAAGTTTATAGAAACAGTCTTTAGTGGTGGTGCTTATAAATTTTTTGAAGTTAAGCTGATTATCTATCATGACGCCTAAATCACGTACATATGGTGAATGATTAATTATAGGAGTGGTAGAATTGAGTGGGACAGCTGGGTATATTAGATTGTTATTAACGTCATGATTGATAATTAAGATCTCTGTTTTGTTGTTGTTGAGAATGAGGCTGAGACTGGATAGAAGATGATTGATTAGTTGCAAGCAATTATTCCAGTGAATCAAGGTTTTGTGAAGGGATTCTGAGATTGGGATGATTATTTGGATGTCATCCGCGTAAATGTAGTGTGTTAGGTTTAGATTTTTAAGAAGTCGACAGAGAGGGAGAAGGTAAATGTTGAAAAGGGTTGGAGAGAGGGAGGAACCTTGAGGGACTCCTTGATTTGCTGGGACCGGGTGTGATTCTTTGTTGTTTATCTTTACCTTGAATTGTCTATTAACCAGGAAGGACTTGAACCAGCTGAGTACTGTTCCCTTAATGCCTATGTCTATCAGACCTTGTAATAAGGATGAATGGTTGACAGTGTCAAAGGCCGCAGAGAGATCTAAAAGAATAAGGAGGTGAGGTTGTTTTTTATCCATATTAGTTAGAATATTGTCGGTGAGAGAGATAAGTAGGGATTCAGTGCTTAACGATTTACGAAAACCGTACTGGGAAGGTGCGAGAATGTAGTTTTCTTCAAGGTACTCTGATAGTTGTCTATTCACTATCTTTTCCATAATTTTGGCGATCATTGGCAAATTGGCTATTGGGCGGAGGTTAGCTGGATCTGTGGCCGGAAGATTAGGTTTTTTAAGAAGAGGTTTAAGAATTGCTAGTTTAAGTTGGTCAGGAACTAGACCTTGGGAAAGAGAGCAATTAATGATATTGGCAATTGGCTTTGAAATGGTATTCCTTATAGCGATGAGGAGGTTGTTTGGAATTGTGTCTAAGGGATGAGAGGATGGTTTCATTTTCTTGAGAATATTTTCAATCTCAAGAGCTGATGTGGTTTCGAAAGTTTCTAGAGTCGTATTTAGTTTGGGTGGAGTATTGGGTGGAGATGGAGTAGAAGAACTAGATGAAGAGAAAGAGACAGTCAATTTATCAATTTTTTCCTTGAAGTAATCAGCTAGTTCGGAGGCTTTGTTGAGAGCTTGATCATCTGGAATGGTAGGTGGGGATGGTTTAGTGAGGGCAGAAACGTAGGAGAAGAGTGCTTTCGAATCAAAGATGAAATGAAATGAAATGAAATGAAATGCGTATGTATAGTCCCGCCAAGACCATGCCCCTTTGATGCCCCTATATTCCCCATTTTTTATGCACGGACTGTTGCTTGGGCACATGTACATACGCATGTACATTGCGGCTTTTAAAATATCCGCTCCTCCCATGCAACCCACATATACACATATGTTGCCATTTTTGCGCTAGCTACATTTTTAAAATTGACCTGCTCATTAGACCTTGGTACTGCTCTGTGTGCACTATACCAGGAAGGCCCTGGACTCTCACCCCTGGCATTTTTTTACATGGCAGAAGTACGCAACAGTGCCCCCGATCTTCCATTGATCACAGGAAGATGAAACATATCTCTGCTAACCCTCCATGTTCATTCTTACATTACCAGGGAGATAGGAAGCCTGTTACAAACTCATCATCTCCAGCCACTCCTGCAACCTCCTTACATGCCGCTGTGATTGAGAATGAGGACAGCCTATCTTCCAAGTGCTGTTCTAGAGACCTTTTCAGATTGCATGGAAGGTATGGATTTGAGGGTTATGGTGAGGTTGAGAAGAATGCAAAATGGCCCAGAAAGTGGAAGTTGAGGGTGTCAAAGGATGTGCAGAGTCCCAGAAGGGGAAGTGATGGATGGGATCATATGGCTGCCAGCAACCGGTGGGAAAAGGAGCTCACACCATAGTGGCAGCAGCAATTGAGCCCTGATTTTTCAGATAGATCCTGCAGTACTTGCCATAGATACGTAAAAGTAGGGAAAAAAAGGGGCCCTGATTATATGCCTATCCAAATTGAAAGTTGCCCAGAACTCAGTACAGGAAAACAATAAAACTGGAATCAACTTTGTGCATACCCACAAAACAATCTTGAAATCAATAGCAATAGAATAATCCAAGTGCTCAAATACAATCTTTATGTCATTTGTTTAAAAGCGGACAGTAATGTAGAGATTTGAATTTTCAGTGAGAGTGAAATTTCTGATATTCTGCTGCTAGCAGAACCTGGAAACTAGTATCACCACCAACAGTGCTGGAAGAGACTATTATTAATAAATTCCATCCATGATGCTTGTGTTTCTGTATCTTTGATACTGTAAATCACTCTCTCTATTGGACACGGTATCTTTGATTGGTTTGCCTCCTATCTGTTTAACTGCTAGTTCTCTGTTCTTGTACATGAGCTTTCTACCTTCACATCCCCTCTTACTGTGGGTGCTTTCCAAATGTAAAGCTGTTAGGCTTTTACCGTAGACAGACATATGGAAATTTCCAGCAGTACACAGAAACGTAGAATATAAAGGGCGATAAAGACCATCCAGCTCATCCAGTCTGCTCATCCACATCCTTTGCTCAGACTTGAAGTCCTTTCCTATCCCTCAGAGATCCTCTGTAGCCCCATCTTTTCTTGAATTCTGATATTGAGTTTGTTTCTACCACCTCCACCAGGAGGCTATTCAATATATCCACCACCCCTTGTGTAAAGAAATATTTCCAAACATTATGCCTTAGTCTACCCCCTTTTACCCTCACCCCAGAGCATCTTTCCTGATGAAAGAGGACCACCTCCTGTGTATTTTTTTTCCTTGTAGGTATTTAAATGATTCTCTCTTATCTCCCCTTTCTTTCCTTTCCTCTAAGGTATACATGTTTAGATTTTAAGTCTGACCCTATATGCTTTATGATGAAGATTTTTGACCATTTCAGTAGCTGCCCTTTAGACCAACTATTCAATTTATATCCTTTTGGAGGTGCAGTTTCTAGAATTATAGAGGTCTCATCAGAGGCTTAGACAGAGACATTTTCTTTTTCCTTCTGGCTATTTCAATCCCTGTATACCCGAGCACCCTTTTAGCTTTTCTGTCCCCTTGTCGACCGGTTTGGCCACAATAAGATCATAAGATATGATCACTCCCAGATACTGCTCTTGTTCTGTGCACAGAAGAACTTCAACCATACACTGTACTGTTTTCTGGGGTTTTTGCAACCAAATACATAACCCTGTATTTTTTAGCATTCAGTTTTTGCTGCCAAACTCTAGACCATTTCAAAAGCTTCACTAGATCCCTCTTCATGTTTTTCATACCTTCCACAATGTAGGGATCTGTATTTGTTTTAAACAGATGCACAAAACAGTACAAAAATACCCCAAAATTTTCAGGTTTCTCATTTTAGTGTAAACTTTAAAAAAAAAAAAAAAAAAAAGGAGCTTCCATGACACCTTCAGAATTTCTTCCCATCCCCTCCAAGACTTCCATGGGGCCTGGGCCTACCTAGCTGGGCCTTCATGGATCCCTGCAACCACCATTCCTGAATAGTTTTTTAAAAAGGGCATAACCTTCTTAGACCTTGCTTGCCCCAACCGATGGTATCTGGCTGCAAGTCCAAAGGGCAGGCGTGAAGCCCAATTGCTCCTGTCCTACCTTTGGTATCTTTAAGAATGCACTGGTGGCCCACATGTTCGTGCTGAATGACAACATTTCGGCACATGCCTGAGCTGCACCGCCACCATTATGTTGTATAAAAGTATAGCCATGCAACATAATGAAACCAGTGCCAATGTCCTGGCTGCTGGAACTGGAGCTAGATGCTACTAGGTGGAGAAAGTAGAGGCCCAGGAGATCTCCAGCCCCAGCCATGTTTGAGCAGGCTGGAGTGGGAGTCACAGTGGCCCATGGAGGCCTAGGCCCAGTGGATTTCTTAGTGGTAGGAGGGGGTTGGAGGGGCTTGGTTGCTTTGTTTTTTATTTATTTTATTTTTTTTGGGGGGGGGGGGTGTTTTTAATGTTTTTTATTGATTTAGGAAATGAACCAAAAGGAAAAAAATCCATTAAACAAACAAACAAAAAAAAAAAATCAATACACCACCTCCCTGAAATGAAAAAAACAAACCAAACTGAAAATGTTTTGGCAGAACATCCCTACCAAGATGTTTACTCTGTTTGCAAACTTTGGTATAATCCGCAAAAAGTCTATTCTTTCCCCAATAGCCCTTTCACAAATACTGACCAAGGACTGATCTCTGGGCACACCCCTGATAACTCTTCTTTCCTTAGAGTGAACTGCATTTACCACTACCCTTTTGTACCCTTCCACGCTACCAGTTTCTATCCCAGTCAGCCACTTTAGTACCTTCACCTAGGATGCTCAGTTATTTCTATGTCACTAATATGAGCAATATCAAAGGCCTTACTGAAATCCATGCACACTGTATCTAGAGTTCTTCCCTGGTCTAACTATTTGGTCATCCAGTTAAAGAAATGTATTAGGTTTGCCTGAAAAGACCTTCTGCTGGTGAAACCAAGCTGCCTCAGATTCTATAAGATGTTGTAAGTGTAGCAATGAGAGATCAATATGGTCCATCCCTCTAGGGTTAGTTCCTTTTCTCAGAATCTATATAGGTGTCTCCTTGAGTATATAAAGGCCTCAAGGGAGCAGGGCCGGTGCAAGCACTAGGCAAACTAGGCAGCCGCCTAGAGCGCCACAGGTTTAGGGGCGACAGCATAGTGCTTCAACCAACACTCTTCAGCCTGGACTTTAGAGCAGGATTGTGGGATTGGGCATCCTTCCCACATGTGGGCTGGAAGAGAAAGTGGGCCCAAGAAGGTGGGCAGAAGGAGGCCCAGACTGAGACTGGAAGAAAGTACCAGCATAGGAGGAGAGGATCTGGAGCAGTGGCGACTGGGTCCTTCAAGCTGAAAAGAGGATCGGGAGAAACTGCAGCAGGGCCCAAGTATAGCCATACAATATAATGACACCAGTAACAATATCCTGGCTGCTGGAGCAGGGCCTGCATGGCTGAAGAGAGGATCAGGAGCAGCTGCAGCCCATGTGGCTGAAAAAAAGTATCTATCCCGCAAACGATAGAGAGAGGAGGCCTCCCGATGTTGCAGTGATGCAAGAAGATGGCTGCTGCTGCTGCTGCTACTATAAGAACATAAGATAATGCCATACTGGGTCAGACCAAGGGTCCATCAAGCCCAGCATCCTGTTTCCAACAGTGGCCAATCCAGGCTACAAGTCCCTAGCAAGTACCCAAAAACTAAGTATATCCCATGCTACTGATGCTTGTAATAGCAGTGGCTATTTTCTAAGTCAACTTGATTAATAGGAGATAATGGACTTCTCCTCCAAGAACTTATTCAAACTTACTACTTGCACTATCTGAGGAAAATGCATATGTGATGCTTCAGATCATGTATGTTTGTGTGAGGAGAACACAGTGCATGTCTGTGTGTGGGCGGAGAACAGAGAACATGGATGTGAAAGCATATATGTATGTATTGGGGGGAAGACCATCTGTACATGTGTGTGTGAGAGCAGGTGTGTTGTGGGGGCCAGGAGATAGAGTGTGTGTGTGTTGAGAGGTAGATAGGGACACAGAGTGTGGGAGGAATGGCATGGGAGACAGAGAGTGGGGGGCTCAGAGGACAGGCAGTGCAAGTGTGGGGGGGACATGGGGACAGACAGCATATGTGTGTGTGAGGAGTACAGAGAGCATGTGTTTGTGTGAGAACATGTGTGTATGTGTGTGGGGAGGGAACAGAGAACATGTGATGGAAAGAGAGGAGAAGGAATGTGTGCCCCTATCCTGCCTCTGCTAACTAATCCACGATAATCTCAACATGACTAAAAATCAAAGTTCCCAGATATGAAAAGATGGTTCTTTAAATCCTTATTAGTTTTAATTATTGAGTGTTATTTGATGTCTCGCTTTGAAAGATTTTACAGTATTTGTGTATGAGTTTAATTATTGGATTTTATTCTTTTTGTCAGCTGTTTAATTATTTTTTTTATTTGTATGGTGTTACTATTATGATGGAGGTTTTATGAGGCATAGTAATTCTGTTTTCCAATGTTGCACCGTCTACAGGGTCTGGCATGTTATTCTGAGTTGAGTTTTTGTCTACAAGTTTTTATTTATACTTTGTTATGTTCTCTTTATTCTGTATTGGGTGCGGGTCCGCCTGTGTTCCGCATGTGTGGCCAAGGTAAAGTATTCTGCTAGCGTATAATTTCTGTGAAAGGATCTATTGCAGCCTAACTTATTCTGTTTTACTTATAGGAGGGCATATTGATGTTTTAGGACCTGTTGTAATATTTGAGTGTTTTCTTTTCATAGGTAGGGTTGTTACTGTTTGAGTGCTGGCAGTTGGTGCTGTTTTGGGAGTTTACTATATTGTAATTGTAATTCAGTTTACTCATGGCTTTCTGAGGGACAAGACCACACCCAAGATGTGTTACAATAAACCTAAGTCCATATGGGTTCCAAGTGGTTTTCTTCTTGGCACCTTAGTTGTGCATGTAAATATAACATGTATGTTGTAAGTGATTTTATCTCAATGTCCTTTTCCATGAAAATCTTTTATTATAAATGCATAATTTTTAATTGTGTGTGGGAAGTTCAGGGACCAGTGATGGGGGAGCAGGTGCCAGACTATAACTTTTGCCTAGGGCACCTAATACCCTTGCACCTGCCCTGCAAGGGAGCTGTCTGGGTCTCCAGAAAGTTTTCTCCAATGCCTCACTTTTTCAGTGGGATAACAACTTATCTTCACAGAAACAGAGTGGGTCTGTTTCCCATATTTTCATATATTTTATAAAAGAACATTTTCCCTTTTGTTTTTTTCCCACTAGGGAGGAAAGCTCCACCGATTAACTTTACCTGCATATTTAGTCGGTGAATCTGAGCATTGATAGTGAAAGGTTTGCACTTTTTGATAATAAAAAGTAATTGACTTGCAAACCAGTCTTGGAACCATTCTCCCAAATATATCTACTCTTGCACATTAATCTCCAGCTACACAGTTATCAGGGTTACATTTGATCAAGTTTATACTTCTGAGAAGGAAAGAAAATTAAATTCTCTAAAAGCCTCGTCGTGCACTTTGGATTTTTGCTTGGTTGTTATCTTTCGCAAAATGAAGGATAGGGTTTTTTTTTACCAATTCTTACTGAATTGGTAACTATCTTTGCAAAAATATAAGATATCAGATTCACTTAAATATGCTATTGTTTGGCCTGTGCCTAAAAAAGAGTTCTGTAAGATCTGCTGTTCCGTCAGATTACCATCCGATTTCTAACTTGCCAGTGTTGGGAAAAATTTTGGAGAAAGTAATCCTTGGCATTTCCTAAAAATAATAGTATGGAAACATTGTTTCTGTCAGTTTATGACACTCTATTATGTCATCTAGATAAGAGACACTTGTGTAATGGTCTATTTGACATATCAGCTGCTTTTCACATGGTAAATCATACATTTCTGTTGCAGAGAATGTCTTCAATAGGAATTGGGGTGGGGGTGTATTTAAATGGTTTAAAGATTTTCTAACAAATTGTCAGCAACAAATCAGATCAGGTGACGATTTCTCTGCTTGACACTTAATTATCACTGGTATGCCCCAGGGCTCTGCTAACTCTTCTATTCTCTTCAACATCTACAAGCAGGCACTTTGTTTTATTATTCCAGAAAGAGCATTACAATTTATGATCTATTGCTGATGATATAGAGATTCTTTGTCCCACAAGCCAAGATGTTAAAATTGTCTTTGACATGTTAAAATTGTCTTTGACAATTTTAACATGTCAAAGACATGTTAAAATTTGACAAGATGTTAAAATTGTCTTTGACAATTCCATGATAAATATCATGGCATTGTTTCTATGATATTTATCGGTGGATGACTAGCAATTGCCTTGCTCTAAATACAAAAAAATTGGAACTCCACCGATAAGCCATACTGCTGTAGAAATAGACTTGGCTCTTCATTTTCTTAATCTATTCATTATCTAGGTATTAATTTTGACACTCAGTTGACCTTTAAATCACAGTTATTCACACTATTAAAATCTGCTTTTTATAAGCTAAGGTTACTGAGAAGGCTTAAACATGTGTTGACGATATCAGATTTTCGAACTGCTATTCAAGCATTCATTATCACTTCCTAGATTACTATAATGCATTATATATGTTTGCCATTATAAATGTTTGCCAATTAATTCAGAACACTACAGCACTTCAAGTACACGGTTTGTGCATACGACCCCTGTTTTGAAACAACTACATCGGTTGCCGGCATCGTTTTAGAATTCAGTTTAAAGTGATTCTTTTGGTTTTTAAGGTTTTGTGAGAAGAAAAGTTCCAATGTTTGAAAGATGTTTTACATTTTTACATACCAAAACAAAATTTACGTTCTCTGGGTCAGGATTTATTAATAGTAACGATGAAGGAAGTCAGATTAATGACTACATGAGACCATGTGTTCTCATAATAGGACCTGTATCTTGGAACAGGCTTCCACCTGATCGGCATTCTCTACTGGATCAAAAAGAATTTCATTAAGACACTAAAACATTACTTCAAGCTTTTTTTTTATTATTTTATTTATCCAATTTTACAAAATATTTAAACAAGATAAATTCTCTTGAAAAGTAATACAGAGAGAGACACAATAATACAAATTTAGGAAAATTTTTTCAAAGCAATACAGAAATTTTCTCTTTCTCTGATATCTAGCCCACCATATTTTGGGGGAACGTAATTACACAACCTAAAGAAATAACATATTACAATACAAGAAAATTAAGTCAACTACTGTAGCATATAAGGATTTATATACTCTAATTGGAACTAGATTCAATATTCCTGGATTCTGGGGGTCCTGGGGGAACTTTCCCTGCCAAGAATTGCGATAGCTGTGGAAGGTCATAAAGTACATATGAATTACCATTATGCTTAACTAAGCATTTACAAGGAAACTTCAAGAAGAAAGACCCTCCAAGCTGCAATACCTGTGGTTTCATAAGGAGAAAAGCTTTCCTCCTTTTTAGAGTTTCCCGTGCTACATCCGAAAACACTCTTACATTACACCCCAAGAAAAGCTCATTCCTATATTTTAGACAATGTTTCAAAAGCCATTTATCTATCTCTAAAGATAGATTTACTATCAGAGTAGCTGGTATCGCTAATTCAGTATCGGAAGTCTCTATTAATGTTGATATATCCAGTAGTTGTTCTTTAGCTGGAACCAATTTAGTTATTCCTTCTTCATTCTGTGCCATAGATCTTTTAAATTTAGAGAGATAAAATATCTTCGATATCAGTGGCAGTTCTGTTTCATTTATTTTTAACACTTCCAAAAGATATCTTTTAAAGATATCCTGAGGTGAAATCAATGAAGTCTTTGGAAAATTAATAAATCTCAAGTTCTTGTTCCTGATTATATTCTCCATATTTTTCATTTTTAACGCAGCACTTTTTCTCTCTTTCAATGTAACATTTTGCACTTCTTGAATGTTTCTAATTTGATCTTTATTATTTACTATTTGTTGCTCTAAATCAGCATTTAAATTTGCGACAACATTTACTTTTTGCTCCGATTCCTTCACTGAATCATTCAAAGATTTTATTTGTGAGAGGATAGAGGATTTCATTTCAACGATTGTCTCCCAAATTGTTTCCAGAGTAAAAATATCTGGTCTTACCACAATTGGCTCAGTTCGTACATCAGTTCCTCCTACTGCCCCTCCAGAATAGTCCAGTATTGAGTCCTCCTCTTCCCTGATCTGGCCCACTGTCTTCTTTGGGCTTTCCTTTTCTACCCCGTCCAGTCCTACCGGACTGCAATGAAAAACTCCTTGGTCTGACGGTGTAGCTTCCTGCACGGGGAAGCTCCAGCTAACTGCCGGGTTCACGGGGGGAGTTCCTTCCGCAGGGCTTAAAGGTGATAGAGAGCCAGGAAAAGAGGGTAACTCTTCTTCCTCTACCCCTCTCTTCAGCAGCTGAGCTCCTGCACTTGAATCCTTTCGCACCACATGAAGATCCATTGGACCGGTCATGGAAGAGTTCGAAGGGGTTGTAGGGTATGGCTCACCTCTCGACTTTCTCTTTCATTCCTTTCTCAAAGAATAAGGTTCGCAAGAAATATATTTTAACTTAGTCTTCCGGAGCTTCTCGCGGTGTTCAGCTACGGAGCAGCCATCTTGGATATGCCCCCTCTTACTTCAAGCTTTTAAATAAATTTGTTGTGATTACTTTATGTTGATATTGATTCTCATTCAGTTTCATATATTTTACTTTTGTATATTTGTTTTATTGTTTACTTATTTTTATTTTTATGTATTATGTTCCTTGCTTAGCATAACCGATGTTGAGATAAGCAAGTAATAAGCAACTTAAATAAATAAATAAATCCTCTGCAAATCTTTTGGGGTAGATTTTCAAACGAGCGCGAACAGCCTACTTTTGTTTGCGCTCCAGGCGCAAACAAAAGTACGCTGGATTTTAGTAGATACGCGCATAGTCGCGCGTATCGGCTAAAATCCTGGATCGGCGCGCGCAAGGCTATCGATTTCGTATAGCCTGCGCGCGCCGAGCCGCGCAGCCTACCCCCGTTCCCTCCTAGGCCGCTCCGAAATCGGAGCGGCCTAGAAGGGAACTTTCCTTTGCCCTCCCCTCACCTTCCCCTCCCTTCCCCTACCTAACCCACCCGCCCGGCCCTGTCTAAACCCCGATCCTACCTTTGTCGGGGGATTTACGCCTCCCAGAGGGAGGCGTAAATCCCCGCGCGCGAGCGGGACCCCTGCGCGCCGGGCCGCGACCTGGGGGCGGGTATGGAGGGCGAGGCCACGCCCCCGGACCGCCCCGGGGCGTAGCCACGCCCCCGTACCCGCCCCCAAAACGCTGCCGGCACGCCCCCGAAACGCCGCGCAATCCGGCCCCGCCCCCCGACACGCCTCCCGACACGCCCACTCCGAAAACCCCGGGACTTACGCGAGTCCCGGGGTTGTGCGCGCGCCGGTGAGCCTATGTAAAATAGGCTCACCGGCGCGCAGGGCCCTGCTCGCGTAAATCCGCCCGGTTTTGGGCGGATTTAGGCGAGCAGGGCTCTGAAAATCTACCCCTTTGTGTCCAAGAATTTCTAGTGAGGTTCTTGAAATCCACAGCCATGAGCAGCATTTTATTTTTGGGCAAGAGAAGTTGATGGGGAAATTGCAGGTGCCAGCTTTTAATGGTGTCTAGCACAACAGAAGAAAGTGTAGGTATTGTTAAAGGACAATAGCACCTAGTTATCTGCAAGAATCTATACTTATAACAGCAAAGTCAACACTGTTTCTGGGAAGGACATGGAGGAAAAAGGAAGCCAGGAGGGAGTCCTGGGATTTATTCCATTGCTCTGTATTTTTGTATTTTCTTGTGTGGCCTGTGAATGATAACTTTTGTAGATTTTAAAAGTCTGGAATGATTCTTTTTATTTTCTGCCATTTTATTCTTCTTCAGTAAACTCTGTTTTGTAATAACACATTTTTGTGAAGTTATCTTTCGTTGACTGTATATGGGTTTTACAGTCCCCCACTGGAAGAATCTGTTGCACGTCCCGGCTGCGTCCACTCCGTGGCTGGCCCTGCTCACATTGCTCTCCCATCCATGAGCTTCAGGCTCTCCTCCTCCGCAGCCGCAGCCAGTTCGCAGCGTCCCTGGCTCCCCCGCTCTCCCGCTCTCAATCTCCCATACAGGCCTCACAGCGGAGCTCCCGTCAGGGTTCCGCATCGTCAGCGTCCTCGGCCCCACCCCTAGGTGCACGCATGGCCAACCTGCAGCCCTTTAAAGGGCCAAGCATGGGAAAACCCCGGGAGGAGCACGCTGATAACATCACAGAATCACCATATATAAGGCAGGGCTCAGACCCATGATCCCTGCCTTGGCAATCGGGTCATACATTCCGGTGTTCTCTAGTTTTCCTGTTCCAGTCTCTCTTGTTCCAGTGTCTCCTGTTCCAGCTTCTCCTGTTCCTTCGTCTCTTCATCCCTGGTAGTACCCTTTGGACTGATTTCATGGTACTGGCCTCTGCTTGTTTTCTGACTACTCCTGATTGCTGCCTGGACCTGACCTCTGCCTGTTCTCCGACTACTCCTGATTGCTGCCTGGACCTGACCTCTGCCTGTTCTCCGACTACTCCTGATTGCTGCCTGGACCTGACCTCTGCCTGTTCTCCGACTACTCCTGATCGCTGCCTGGAACCGACCTCTACCTGGCCTGACTACTCCCGGACTGACTACAGGTACTGACCCCTGCTTCAACTGACCATTCTGGATTGATACTCTGGCCTTGATCCTTGCTATCCACTTGGAGACTCTCTTTTGGCCTCTTGCGACCTCTGGACATTCTTGCCTGAACATCGACTATGCACCCTTGTTCATGGTGGGCACTCCCCTGTGCTTCCTCTCTAGGAGACCCTGTGAGGCCCATCTAAGACTAGGCGGCCTGGGTAACCAAGGGTTCAACCTGAGGGAACCCCGGGTTGCTATTGGCGAAGCTCCAGCTAGCCTCTGTCTCCTCCTGTGCTCCGACTCCTGGTGGCAGGAATTCTCCGGGTCTGACCGGAGGGCCGTACCAATCCTTCACCAGGCCAAGGGTCCACCTCCAGTGCAACAGAGTTCTGATTCAGGTCTGCAGTCAGTTTATCTCTAGTCTGAACTACTGGAAGGTCCTTGGATTCCAGGCTCCTTTGCATACCATATTCCCTTGCATTTTATTGTGAGTGTCCAGAGAAAAGGGGTTACACAAGACTTTGTCCTGGACCTTTTTATTTTGTTCTCATGTACCTTGTTAGTCTTGGTCCTCATTTCCTTTTTTCACTGTTTCTACCACCGTTTCTCGGCTGAGAAGAAGATCTACCTTTTTTTTCTGGACCCCTTCCTATGATATTTCCTTGACATCTAGACTATCTGCAATCTGGGTGAATTCTCATTATCAGATGCCAATTGTTATCAAAACTGAGCTCCTGCACATCCTAATCCCTCTGACTTTGATTGATCCTCCCTCCACCCTGTTTATGGATTCAGTATTCTTAAAAATACCTCTCACAATCTCTGCAAAACTTATTGGCATTCTCATTGATTCTTCCTTATCACTTTCTTATTATATCTCATGTCTCTGTTTTTCTGTTAACTTTCAGTTATGAAATATCAGGAAATTTCATTCTTACCTTTCTTTTGACTCATGACATTTTCTAATACAAGCCCTCTTTCTTGCAGAATGGATTACTGTCATGCCCTGTTGTCTGATATTTCCTTGACTTCCTCACTATTCCCATGCTACTAGCCACCATAGTAATCAGTTAACATTTTCTTTGTCAAATTCATCATAATGGATAGTACCTGAATTCAACTCACCTTGAGCTCAGGTTTGGAAAGTTTACTTCTAAATCTTTAATCAAAATACATTTTAGATCTTGCACCTCCTTAACCTTCATCTTCTCTGCTCTTCTACATGCAGACTCTCTTTGTTCAAACAATATCTAGAGCAAATGTGACCTAGTCCCAAAATTGTGGTCCTTTAGTCTTCATTTTGTGATGGATCCCCCAAAAAGACATTTTTTTTGTCTAGATGAGTCTCATGGAGAACATTCTAAGTGGAGGAGTTCACTTAGCCTCTGCTTGGGGTTTTCACAAATGGTTTGATAATGGTTATTCATTATAGTAAATTACTGATGGGACAATTCTATTGTATAGTCACTAGATGAAATCATGTATGGTAAAATCACATTATGCATATGCAATTGTCTATGAGAAGAATAGTAGCTAATTTGTGTGTCTCCTTTAAGAGATTTAAACTTGAGATCCTCTAGGGGGAGTAGTATAGGATTATATAATTCTGGATGTGAAGTTTGGTGAGAGGAGATTACAGGGACCCATATGGAGTGCCCGGGATGCATCTCCCTAAGGAGAGGGCTCTGCAGGGGCTTCTCCTCCCCTGAAAGGGAAAGGCCAGAGGCTGAGTGCTGTTTCTCTTCACAAGGAAATAATCAGTGGACATGACTGGGGTCATTGAAGGAGGGAAGAATAATATTGGGTCTCACCTTTGTGAAGGACTTGGAAGAGAGGAGACCTAAATATATTTTAATTGGGGAATCCAGGGATCCTCTGTCCAGTCATGGAGAGTTTACTGGAAGATTTCAAGGTAGTAAGAAATTTATGATCATGAGAGAAAATTATTTTGGAACCAAATTGATGCTAATATGGAAGTGATGCTCTGGGAGAGGAATTCAAACAATGGGAGAAATGGTTGAGAAAGGTAGTCTATACTTTTTCCAAAGTAACAGTTTGTGCTGCTAAAGTTTGAGTAATAAGTTGGTCTGTCTGGAATTAATGCTACTACAGTCTGGCTGTAGAAGCCTATGAACTCCTGATTTAATCAGTGCACTTTTAAGCTATTTTGTAAATTCTGATTGCTAGTAATTGTTTCTCTGAATGTATCTTGGAGTGAGCCCTTATCTGATGTAAAGATGTGAGTTTCTGGGGAATACAAATTGAGGGGCAGTCAGAGGGGTTCAAAAAGCGGAGACCTAAGTGGATGATTCCCTTGACCTGTTCAGGTACCTTGCCTTTGCCTCTGGGCTTGGATCCACTACACCATTTATCATTGAACCTTACCGAAAGACTCGAGCTATGCTCACTAACCAGCACTGACTCTCACATTTTATGTGCTCTTCCAGGAAGCTTTATCATATTAATAGTCACAGAAAGTGAAAAAACGATCTTGTACCCTTTAGCAATAATGTCATCAGTATAACCTTGGGTTTAAATGGTGATACAAACGATGATCACGAGATGGAGGTAAGAAAAAAGAAGAAATCATGTTGACAGTCTAACAGGGAGAAAAGTCTACAAATAAGTGCAGCTGCAGAAGCAGACATGCAGGTCTTTCATGTAAGGAACACTTTACTTTACTTCTAGGCCCAAAGACCCAATTATCCAGAAAGGCCCCTAGGAGGATAATGAGGACCAAATGTAGAAACATTCTTCCAGATGGGATTATCATCATTTAAGCTAAATCTCAGAAAGAAATAGGTAGATTTTTAAACATGTGTGTGTGTGTGTCCATGTGCGCGCGCTACCCGGTGCGCGCACATGGACGTGCAATTTTATAACATGCATGCTCTGGCGTGCGCATGTTATAAAATCTGGGGCGGTGCACGCAAGGGGGAGTGGAATATTGTAATTGTTGCATGGCGACACATTGCAGCCTTCCCCAGTTCCCTCCAAGTCCACTCCAGAGTTTGTTTAGTAACATGTTAAATCCCTGATATTTGTAATTTTTATTATCCCACTGGAAAGTAGCCAGCTCCCGAAGGTGGGGTTACAGTAATATATAGAATGTTTAAAATAAGAGTGAGAAAAGAAGGGGAAAATTATAAAATGCTAATAAATCAAGTAAAGATACTTGTTATAAAAAGTTCAGCATCAAGGACATGTCTCAAGTTTTGGTGCTGGTCTGCTTTGTTCCTGGTTACGTTTCATTTCTGGCCTCAAAAATGGCTTTCCCTTCAAACCTTGTGCAGCAAGGTTAGCAGTGGTCAACAGGGATGTGCACAATAATTTTTAAATCTTTGTTTTGCTTTTTTGTTTTTTTGAGATTTTTGTTTGTTATTGTTTTTTTTTAATAATTTTGTTTTAGTTTTTTTTAGTTTTCAGAATATTGCACACTATTTGTAAATAGCATGAACTATTTCACAAAACTGAAACATTCACACTTCATTTTTTTAAATTTTTTTGTTTGAAATGAAACAAAAATAGGCTCATTCATTCCATTTTGTACTTTTGTTTCAAATGAATGCACATCTGTAATGGTCACCCAAGCATAACATCTGGGAAATATAAACCAGTAAAAAGTGTCATATTCTAGACAGCTTCAGTTCTATTTCTAAAGAATATTACCAATGGATGTAAAAATCAATATATCTATCAAGATGTAGTTACAGTTTCTGTTATGAAATCAATTTTGAAAAATATTCTGGAATGCAAACAGCACAGTTGATAATTTTGAAAAATAAAATATCTTTTCATATTTCTATTCATTTTCAAACACTTAAGTTGCACTGAACTGACACTATGGGGCCAATGCAATACAGTTCCCTCAGCTGAGCGCACTGTATAACCCGCAGTTGGACGCGGGATAAATAGGCGCTAATCCACCCCCTAATGCAATAGGGGGATTAGCGCCTATTTAATGCATGTCTAACGCAGAGTGAATGAGATAGCACTCATCACATGCAAATGCATGTGAATGAGGCTATTACTCATTCACTCCAAATGCAAAAAAATAAATGTGCATCTCAGACACACATTTATCGCTCAACTATTAACGCCTGCCTGGAGTAGACATTAATAGCTGAGCGTATTGAAAAAAAGTTCAGAAAACCAGAAAAAAACTGCTTTTCTGTAGTTTTTTAAAAGTTTAAAAAAACCTCTTCTGGCCGCTTTGAAGACCGACGCTGATATGCTCGGCGTCGGTTTTCATAACCAGCTGGCTGCATTATGAAAACCGACGCCGAGTTTATCAGGGCGGAGTCGGCCCCGGTGACGCCCCAACTCCTCCTCTTCTGGGGCCGACTCCGCCCCGATAAACTCGGTGTCGGTTTTCATAACTGGCGGACTGCAGTTATGAAACCCGACGCCGAGTTTATTGGCGTCAGTGTTCATAACCGGTAGACCGCCAGTAACTGCTAAGGTCGCACAAGTGACCCTTGTGCCTCCTTGCTAGCGCGACCCCCTAATTTGTTTATTGCATGGCGCCCCCTTGCGGGCACCATGCACACATTAAGAAAGCGGGCGCTGAAAAGTCAGCACCCGCTTTCCGCATTTAATATTGCATTGGCCCCTATGCATGGTCTGTACTAATTAGGCCTATGTTGGTGTTCATTACAAACTGAAATGCAAGGAAAGATAAGGAGAACTATTCAATAAGAAATGATACATACTAGAAATGATACCATTGTGCCCAATGGCCAGGTATAAAATTTTTTGAGCATTGGTCCATAAATTCTCATAATATATTGAAGATGGTCTCTGATGCATTTCTTATGGGAGAATTTCAAAATTTGCCTTTAACTTCATGCAAAATTTTGTTCAGCCAAAATCAAATAATTTTGAAAATATTTGCAGGGGAATATATAATTGCATCATTGTATATAAGACTGAAAAAAATGTCATTCTTTCCAATTAAAGTTCCTTATGCCCTTTATCCAGATATCAAGTTTCATTAGAATTGCCCAATGTTTCTCTAGATTTGGGGCTGGATTTTCTAAGTTCGCAGATTTGGGGCTGGATTTTCTAAGTTCGCAGAACTTAGAAAATCTGGTGGTCGCAGGGGGCGGGGGGGGGGGGCGGTCCTATGCTAGCCAGCAGTGATCGCACTGCCGCGGTGCGATCACTGCCGGCATCGCGCCGAATAACTATATCATAAAAGGTGTAGTTATTGGGCTTGAAATAGGCAGCGAAAAGACTCCTTACCTTTTCGCTGTCCGCGCCGTCCTCGCAGAGTCGGCCCCGGTGACGCCCTGACTCCTCCTCTTCCGGGGCCGACTCCGCCCCGATGTAGGTAGCGCAGGCGTGTGCTACCTTCGCTAGCTATCGCAGGCTTGTGCTGTTAGCGCAAGCCTGTGATAGCCTTAGAAAATAAGGCTCTTGATGAGGTGAATTTAATTCCTATACATTTCTTCAGAGGAAATTGGTGATATTGCCCTCATCCTTTGGCCCCTCTTGAAAAAAAATCGCTCCCCAGCTTGAAATATACAAAAGTCAAATATCCAACCTAATGGCCTACATCCACATAAAGTCTGGTTAACCTCAGTGTAGCCATTTAGAAACTGGAGGGGGCAGACATATACTCAGAGACATCATATTATGAGAAACCTTTCTTCCTTATGGAACTGAAGATAAAAACAGGAAAACATGGTGAATTTATAAAAGACAGGATAATGAGGCAGAGTTTATGAAAGGTAAAATTAGAATATTTCATATTACATACTGAAAAAAATCAGACATTTTTTTTAATACTTTTTTAATGAGAGTTAGTGAGAGGTAAAACATTTCTAGTCAGAGAAGTAAATTGGATTTCAATGTCAAAGGCAACAGTGGCACAGTGTTTAAATAATGAGATTAACATTGTCCTATTAATTAGATGGCTGTCTCAGTTTGTTTCTTACTCACCAATGATAGGTAAAAATCAATTAAACATTTCAAATAATTATATCTTAATGAATTAAAAATGGATTATTGATTGGCAGATCCTATTTTCAACATATTTTACTTCTTTTCCTACGTCTACATTACTTTAAGTCCAACAACTTGATAGAGAAGTTTTTCTGTCTTTAAAATTGTCTGTATACTCATATGGCAATTATCTTCACATAGTATATGTCAGAACCAAATGTAAACCTGCATGTTCTTCTTTTATAATTGATTTGTCTCAGATATATATATATATATGAAAATCAATTTTCCAATATGAATCATAATCCACAATCCTTGAATTAAGATGAAGGACTGAATAAAAAAAGTTAAAACAAACTCCAGTTTTCTAAGCTACCAGATTGTGAATCTGATTTAAATCCAAAAGTTTTATAGGCTGTAATACTTTAAAACCAATACCTAAATCTTCTCCCAAACCAGTTTAGGAGAAATATATAACCAGTCTAATTCTGAAGATATGCAAAATGTGTTATGGAACCCTGCCCGCTGGTCCCCCCGCGAGCAGGCACTCACCATTGCTGTTTTTCTGCCGCCGACGTCGGGTCTTCCAGCACGGCCGGAGTCGCGGACTTTGTTGCAGTTCGTGGCCCGGAGGCCGCCCGTGTAGCCTGCCTTCATTGTGGCCCGAGCCGCGGACTTTCTCCCTCATGCGGCACGGAGCCGCTGCCGATGTCTGTGTGATCTTCACGGCGCAGAGGCCGCATCCCCGGGCTTGAGTGGCAGCTGGAGCCACCCCCGGGGCTTCCTGCAGCAGCTGGAGCCACTGCCGTCTTCGGGGCCTGCCTCCAGGCCCAGCCCTGCGTCTGCGTGTGAAGACGTCGGTGCAGGCCGCTGTCCGTGGTCCTGCACAGCTTGTTCCTGCTTCCTGCTTCCTCCCTTAGGTGCTGACGCGCGCCTCTCTACTGGATTTAAAGGGCCAGGCACAGGAAGTGTGCTGGCCCCACCTAAGGAGTGGACTTCCTGCTTGAGCCCTATAAAAGGGCTGTCTTCACAGTACATCTTCTCCTTGCATCGGAGTTACTTCACTCTGGAGGCTCCTGCCTGCCAGAGCTCCGTCAGGTCTTTTATCTTCTCCATGGAGTTCCTCGTCTCTTTTGTTCCTCATCTTGCCATGTCTTCGTGCCTGAGGTCCTCGTCCAGGTGTCCTGGTGTTTGTCTCCTGGTGTTTCGCCTCTTGGTGTCCTGCACTCTTTGGTGTTCACATCAGTGCTCCTGAGCCTTCTGGTCCTGTCGGTCCTGCTCCCTTGGATGACGTCTTCCCGGGTTGGAGAGGCTTGCAGTTGGACTGGTGTCCTGAGCTCCTAAGCAGTCTCATCTTGCCAGCCGTGTTGGTGCTTCGGATGACATTGGCTTCGTCGTCGGAGTCCCACCTTGACTGGATCCTTCCCTGCGCTTGTCCCGTTCTCAGCGTGGTCCATGACCAGCCTCCTCGGGCTGTGTAGGGCGCGCAGTGGGACAGGGTGGTCCGCGACCAGTCCCGCAGGTGGACTGAGTAGGGTGCCCTGAGAGACAGTGCCAATGTCCTCCTGCCTTGCGTCTTGTTTGGATTTCAAGTTCCTCATCATGTCTGCACTTCAGAGTCTTGTCCCTGATGCCGTTGCATTGGCCACCCAGTCCGTGATGTCTTCACATCGGCCCTGATGTTATGTCTTCCATAGTCCTGGTGTCATGTCTTCAAGAGCCCTGGTGTTACGTCTTCACCTTCGTCATAGTGTCACGTCTTCATGTCAAGGCCCGTCTGCCCTCATCCTCAGGCCAGGCCTGCTGCTCCATGCTGTTCCAAGCGGCAGGTCCGAAAGGGCTCGGAATGGTTGGAGGACCATTCACATTCCAACATCATCCTGTTGTTGGCCTTGGGATCTTGCAGGCCTGGCGGAGGGTAAGGCTGTGTTCTGCCATGGTGGAACACGCCGTCAACCCTCGGTCCGGTCCTGGATCCATCTGGAGTCGGGCTGAGGCCCAAGGGCACACTAAAACACCCCATTTCTAACAAAATGAATATGAATGAGCTACATTTGCATACTTTGGCTGTCCCCCATATCTCATATATATTCGTTATGGTTATGCTGAAAACCAGATCAATCAGTAGGGATGTGCATTCATGTATTTAATTTATTTATTTTACTTATTTATTTAAAAACTTTTCTATACCGTCGTTCAGTGATATACTATCACAATGGTTTACAAATAGGCACGTAAATAATTTCGGAATGGATTCTAATTTAACTAGTAGGTGCCAAAATTGTTCAGTTACATGATTCGAATAATATACGCTATATGTGATGTGGATTGTAATTCTATTTATGGGATATCCATACATGAGATATACTGTAATTCTTTAAATTAATACTTAAGTATGATAAAAATAAAAGAACGCATATATGTTATCTGGTGACTTTTTCTGTTTGTCTGTGCACAGGAGTCCTTTTCTTTATTACATTCACACATAAAATAAACTTTATGCATTGTATCTGAATATATACCCATTGAAAAATGCATGTTCTGCATATAACTAGGGGTGAATTAGCCTATTGGGACCTTGGTGAGTCGTCATTCACATGGTTGTGTTGGTCACAGTGGCCCCATGTCTTCAGACCAGCACCAGCCCCACAGCAGTAATTCTTCTACAATAGTAGCTTCCATTTACCACTGAGTCCTGCCATGTTTTACCTACAACAGTGTTGATAACTCTGTGGCCTATCACCACAATAGCCACGAGAAACTTTCCACCACCTCCCCTCACACTAGCCCTGCTTCTGCCGAAGGCAAATAGCCTGCAGACTTCCCACTACTGCCTCACTTCCAGCTGAATACCTTTTATGTCACTGGTTCCCCTAATCCTCCAACCATAACAAAAAAGAATTTAAAAAAAATAGAGCATCAGGGCCTTCGAGCCTGTAGATATTCCCACACCAAGAATCATCACCTCTCTCAAAAGCCCAACCAGACCTTCTTCTCCTGGGGCCCTACCTGGATTTCCCCAACCACCAATGTAAGTAAACACTTATTTTTATTTTTAGTTATTAACAGGCAGAGGGGGAGAAGAGTGGATGAGTCAATGAGCATATTTGGGAGAGTGTGTATGTAAGCTTGAGAGAGCATGTGAGAGTCGGTGAGCATGTATGTAAGAAAGCATGAATGCATCAGTAAGTATGTGTGTGTAAGAAAGAATGCAAGAGCATCAGTGAGCACGTGTATGAGTGTCAGCATGTAAGACAGGGAGAATGTGTGTGAGGGAGTCAGCATATATGTCAGGTGAAGAGTGTGTGAGTGTATGTGAGTGAGCATATAAGTGCGTGTGTGTGTAATAAAGAACATATGTGTTAGAGAGTGTGTGAATATGAGAGAAAGAGGAGAAATTTTGTATAACCATGTCACCCCAGAAATCTTAATCACAATTTTAGGGTGACTAGCAATCAAAAATTCCCAGGCATGAAGTGGGGGATTTTTAAAATCCTTATTAGTTTTAATTGTTGGGTGTTATTTGACTGCTGTTTTGAAATATTTTTATCAGTATTTGGGAAATTTAAAAAAAAATGTTCATACAAGTTTTAATTATTGGATGATCAGTTTTGAGAAATTTTTTATTTTTATTAATTGGTTCTACTGCTTAATGTTTTATGAGGAATGATGATTTTACTGTTTTTCAACATTGCACTACATACTAGGGGTGTGCATTCGTTTTGAACTTAAATGTAAAACGCAACTTATTTATTTTTTTTAACTTAAAAAAGTGATGAGGCGAAAACGATCGGATTTCCAACTTATTCAACATAGCTATGTTGAATAAGTTGGAAATCACGATTGTTGATCCTAAATAAAAATTTAAACCCCTCACCCTCCTTAATCCCCCCCCAAGACTTACCAAAACTCCCTGGTGGTACAGCAGGGAGTCAGGACGCCATTTCTGAAATCCTTTGCGAGGAGCCCCCCCAAGCTGGCCAAAAGTTCCTTTTGGGTGCAACGAGGGTCCCCCGGAGCGATCGCGCGGGGAATCACGTAACGCCGCGTCACTCCGACGTGACGCCGACGTCACGTGCTCCTCACAAAGGAGTTCAGAAATGGCATCCTGACTCCCTGCTGTACCACCAGGGAGTTTTGGTAAGTCTTGGGGGGGGGGGGGATTAAGGAGGGTGAGGGGTTTAAATTTTTATTTGCACGTATGGACATAGACTCAACTTATGGAATTCTCCATATGTCCATATTGACCGCAAATGGGACCCCCTTTCGACTTATGGACTTATGAACATAAACTTTTGCTCTGCACATCCCTACTACATACAGAGACTGGCTTCTTGAAGTTTCCAGGTCAATTTTTGTCTGCATGTTTCTATTTTTACTTTATGGTCTCTTTATTTCATATTTGGCAAGGATCTGTATGTTCTGCACATGTGACCAAAGTGAGGTATTTTGCTAGCATGCAGCTTCTGTGTAGGGATATACAGCAGCCTGGCTTGTTCTGTTTGCCTAATAGGTATATTGATGTTTGACTACCTGGTGTAATATTTTCATTGTTTCATTTGCTACTGTTTGAGTGCTGATAGGAGGGATGTGGATTAATTTGAAATGAATGAGTAAAATTGAAAAAATGAGTACATTTTTGTTTCATAAGTGAACCCCCGAAATGAATGGAGAGTACCCGTAAATGAAAAAAAAAAAATTCATGTATGTTTTCCATTCAAGTCTATGGTCCATTCACATCTATGGCTGTGCTGAGAAAACCTTGTAATCCGTGCTAAATTTGGAATACTCAATGATACATCTGAAAAGCTGAATAAATAATGACATTTAATCAAAATATGGATGACTGTTGCGGTCTGGTACCGCTGGCGAGGTAGTGGACCCTTGGGCCGACCCACCCAGAGAGACAGGGTAGGCTGGGAGGCGGAGCCTGTGGCTTGAGGTGTTCACCCGGGAACCAGGAACCCCCCAGGAGGAGCCCGTAGGGTCCTAGAACCTTGGGACTTAGCAGCACAGAGTAAGTCTCTATAGTAGAAGAAGGCCTGGGCAGAGAGAAGGGTAAGGAAGTCCGGTAGACTGTGGCCTAGTTGGGTCCAGCGGTGCTGGAGCAGATGGTGAGTAGATACAGAGTCTCTAGCATGCCGAGCACTGAAGCACGCTGAAGCAATCCGTGAGCAGGAATGGAGTCTGTAGCGTGCTGAGAACTGAAGCAAGCTGTGAGCAGGAATGGAGGACTGTAGCGTGCTGAGAACTGGAACAGACTGTGAGCAGGAACGGAGTCTGTACGCGTGCTGAGAAACTGAAGCAAAGCTGTGAGCAGGGAACGGAGTCTGTAGGCGTGCTGAGAAACTGGGACAGGACTGTGAGCAGGACGGAGGTCTGTAGCGTGGCTGAGACTGAAGCAAGCTGTGAAGCATGGAAACGGAGTCTGGTAGCCGTGGCTTGCTGAAACTGAAGCAAGCTGTGAGCGGAAAAGGAGTCGAACCCACGTCACAGGCCGGCAGCCGGCCTGGAGCGGAATCAGGCACGAAGCAAGTCGGTGGCCGGCGGCGAGACAGACAGAAGCGGAGAAGCGGAGTCAGGAACAGGCTGAAGTCAATGGCAGGCGGCAAGCAGAAGCGGAGTCAGGAACAGGCTGAAGTCAATGGCAGGCGGCAGGCAAAAGCGGAGTCAGGAACAGGCTGAGGTCAATGGCAGGCGGCAAGCAGAAGCGGAGTCAGGAACAGGCTGAAGTCAATGGCAGGCGGCAGGCAAAAGCGGAGTCAGGAACAGGTTGAGATCAAAACAGGAACGTGGAACAAGTGAAGCGCAACTTAGAACTACTATCCAGTAGCGACCCTCGTTGCAAGGCCCCGCACAATGAGCGAAGCAGCCCTATATAGGGCTCAGGCAGGAAACAGTCATTGAGGTGGGGCCCAGACACTTCCTGTGTCTGGCCCTTTAAGTAAGGTAGAGAGACGCGGCCGCGCGTCTAGGGAGACAGGAGCAGGACTGTGCAGGACCCTGGACAGCGGCCTGCACAGCATCTGCACGCCAGCCGCGTCAGATGCGGAGAGGAGGTAGGAGAGAGCCTGGACACGGGCTCCGACGTGTGCAGCGGCTCCAGCCACTGCAGGAGGCCCCGAGGGCGGATCCAGCCACCAGGAAACACCGGGGCTTTTGTGGCCTCCAGCCACGAAGGTGAAGATGACGTTGGGGGCGTTCCAGCCCCGAAGACAGCCGCGGGTTCCGGCCGCGGAGGCTGAAGCAAGTCCGGGATGGCCTCCGGGCCGCGAGGGAGGACCGATGGCAGCGTCTGCAGTGACGGAGGCAGGTACTGTTCGGGTTCAAAGGAGGGGACGCGGCGGAGACCGCAACAATGACTGAGAAGCTTTCTTGCCCTTCCTTTTTGTTTTTTCTGTGACTCTTGTGAGTTGGGCTTTCACCTGGTTTATTGTGTTCTGAGAAAACAAGTGCAAGCAGGGTCTAACTGTTCACTATAACTTCCATTCTGCCTTGCTACCATGCCCCAGATGTAGCACACTGGGGGTCTTGCTGCTACTCTGCCTAGCTGCCATGCCCCTGATATGCCACCTTGCAGGTATTGCTAACACTTTGCCTAGCTGCCATGCCCCAGATGTACCATCTTTGGGGGTCTTGCTGACACTCTGCTGCCTCAACCATCTAGTTGCCTAAACAATGGGCCTTTTCCTGCAACCCCTTTTAAGCTTCTTCTGGGTTTTTCTTCGTTCCAAAAAAAGACGGGTCGTTGAGACTTTGCATTGACTACAGAGGGCTCAACGCTATCACTCGCAAGGATAGATATCCTCTTCCACTAATACCTGAACTACTCGATCAATTGCATGGAGCCAAGGTCTTTTCTAAACGTGATTTACGTGGTGCCTATAACCTGGTCCGAATTAAGCCCGGAGATGAGTGGAAGACTGCTTTTAACACTCGTGATGGCCACTACTAATACCTTGTCATGCCGTTTGGCCTACGTAATGCACCTGCGGTCTTCCAAAATTTAATGAATGAGGTATTTCGGGACATGTTGTATAAACAAGTGATCATTTATCTGGACAATATTCTTATCTACTCGAAGGACCTGGCTACTCATCGCAAGGATGTCATACAAGTTCTACAACGTTTAAGAGAGAACCAGTTGTTCATTAAATTGGAAAAATGTCTTTTTGAGAGACAGTCAATACCCTTTTTGGGATTTATTGTGTCTACCACAGGGTTTCAAATGGACCCGGATATGGTGGCTAGTATCCGTGATTGGCCACGCCCAGTGGGGCTTCGAGCTACACAACGATTTCTTGGCTTTGCCAATTTTTACGGGAACTTTATTCCGCATTACTCTCACATTGTAGCACCGATTACAGCTCTGACCAAGAAGGGGGCTGATCCCAAGAAATGGCCTTGTGAAGCCGTACAAGCATTTGAGAGACTCAAGACCGCTTTCTTGCAGAAACCTTGCCTCCACCATCCAGACCCCACTCGACCATTTATTGTGGAGGTAGATGCCTCCGAAGTGGCGGTTGGAGCAGTTCTCAGCCAACATTCAGATCAAGGCATCTTATTCCCATGCTCGTATTTCTCCCGGAAGTTTTCTCCCGCCGAGAAGAATTATGGAATCGGTGACAAGGAGTTGTTGGCCATCAAGATGGCCTTCGAGGAGTGGAGACAATGGTTAGAAGGGGCGCAACACACTATTACGGTGTATACCGACCATAAGAATTTAGAATATCTCAACAAAGCCCAGCGCCTCAACCCCCGCCAAGCCCGCTGGTCATTATTCTTTTGTCGTTTTGACTTTGTACTACGATATCGTCCGGTGGCCAAAATATCCGCGCGGATGCACTTTCCAGATCTTATGAGACAGAGGACACACATGAGACTCTTAACTATATTATAGACCCAGCCAAATTGATTCTCGCTACTACCAAGACCCCACCTCCAGGGAGGACAGTAGTACCACTTCGACTTCGCCCCAAGGTACTTTCCTGGGCACATGACTGTCTCTCGGCAGGCCATCCTGGGAGAGCACGCACCTTGGAGCTGTTATCTCCCTATTATTGGTGGCCTCAGATGAAGGGGGATGTGCGGGCCTATGTAATATCTTGCCCAAAGTGTGCTCAGCAAAAACCTCTACCTGGCCGACCATAGGGCCTCCTCCAGGCCCTTCCACCCCCTCAAGAACCCTGGACTCATATATCCACGGATTTCATAGTAGATCTTCCTCTGTCATGTGGGAATCAGGTAATATGGGTTGTTGTCGACCGTTTCTCTAAGATGGTACACTTTGTGCCTCTGCCCAAATTACCATCCGCTCCCGAATTAGCTGACCTATTCTCTCTGCACATTTTCCGCTTCCATGGACTTCCTCTTCATATAACTTCTGATAGAGGTCCCCAATTTATGGCCAAATACTGGAGTGCGCTTTGCAGGAAATTTGGCATACAACTGGATTTTACCTCAGCTTTTCACCCGTATGGGAACGGACAGGCAGAACGCGTCAATAGAGGATTAGAGACTTTCTTACGCCTCTTTGTGAACCATCGCCAAGATGATTGGGCCAACCTACTACCCTGGGCCGAATTCTCTCATAACTCCCATGTACACTCGGCCACTGGACAATCTCCATTTCAGATTGTTTTTGGCAAACAACCACGACCTCCTCTACCTCTACCTCTTACCGTGGCCTCTCCAGAGGCTCAACTATCGGCACAACGGCTCCATGAACTCTGGGAGGCTACTAATGCTCGTCTTTGCCAGGTGGCCGAGACCGCGAAACAGATGTCCGATAAGCATCGTCGACCAGCTCCGCAATTCAATGCGGGAGACCGGGTCTGGCTCTCCACCCATCATTTATGCCTCCGGATTCCCTCCATGTGACTCGCTCCCAGATACATCGGACCGTTCATCATCCACAAACGCCTGGGTCCGGTAACGTATTGATTGCGACTTCCCACCAGTCTTCGCATTCATAATTCCTTTCACGTCTCCTTGTTAAAGCCTCTGATTTCTTCATTCCATGATACTCCACGCCAATCTCCGGCTATCGAGTCCGAGGAGGATGCCATTTACCAAGTCCGAGAGATTCTGGATGTTCACCGTAACCATAGACGGTAGGAGTATTTGATCGCTTGGGAGGGGTTTGGTCTGGAGGAGAACTCCTGGGAGACATCATCAAATATTTTGGATAAATCCCTACTTCAGCATTTTTATCAGATGTATCCTACCAAGCCGGGCCCTTCCAGGAGGGGGCGTAAGAGGGGGGATACTGTTGTGGTTCCCGGCCGCGCTCACCCGCAGCCAGGACCCCCTACCTTTCGCAGGCTGCCGGCACAGAGACGTGATCAAGGCAGCCCACAGTTCACGGGCCTCGGCAGCATGGTTCCTGGTAGGGATGTAAATCGTTTTTGAACTATTAAAATTATCGTCAGATAATTTTAAAATCGTCCTAAATCGTCAGAGTGCACGATACAATACAAATGCCCCCGATTTATCGTCATAAATCGTCCTAAATCGTTAAATAGGGCACGGGAATTATTTGGGGGAGGGCTGGAAAACCGGCACACCAAAACAACCCCTAAACCCACCCCGACCCTTTAAAACCAATTCCTTACCCTCCCCCACCCTCCCGAACCCCCCCAAAATGTTAAATTACCTGGTGGTCCAATGGGGGGGGGGTCCCGGCACGATCTCCTGCTCTCGGGCCATCGGCGCCATTTTGGCTGCCACTAATTAAAATGGCGCCGATGTCCCGATAAAATAAAACCCCACCCGACCCTTTAAATCGACCCCCCCAAAACCTTTTAACATTACCTGGTGGTCCAGGGGGGCCTCGGGGGACGATTTCCCGTTCCCAGGTATCAGCTGCGCTAAAAAAAAATGGCGCCGATGCCCCTTTGCCCTTACCTTATTATAGAGTATAGTATAATAGGGGCTGATGAGTAAAGATGGCTGGCGCCATCTTTAAAGATGGCGCCGGCCATCCAGTGCTCTTACCATGTGACAGGGGCCGGCCAATGGCACAGATACCCTGTCACGTGGTAAGGGCAAAGGGGCATCGGTGCCATTTTGTTTTAGCGCAGCTGATGCCTGGGAACGGGAAATCGTCCCCCGAGGCCCCCCGGACCACCAGGTAATGTTAAAAGATTTTGGGGGGGTCGGGAGGGTGGGGGAGGCTAAGGGGGTCAATTTAAAGGGTCGGGTGGGGGTTTTTTTTAGCGGCACGGGCCTCCCTAAAAAATAAATTAGCGATGTGAATTGGAATCGGAAACGATTCCAATTCACATATCTTAACGATCAGATTTCCCCCCCCCCCCTGCCGAATCTGATCGTTAAGACGATCTGGCACACGATTCACATCTCTAGTTCCTGGACGTCGGGGAGCAGCATCGGGGAAGACGCGGCAAACCCCGCCTCTTAAATGGGCAGCCGCGCGAAGACCAGGCCGGCCCCGGAAGATGACATCATCAGCCAGAGAGTTTAAACTCCCTCAGAGGTAGATAGGACGCCTTTGCAACAGGTTCCTGTGGATGGCTGTGTTTCCCTGGTTCTTCTGTTTGGCTGACTCGGATTGGATTTTTGGACTGAGTTGTTTGCCGCCTGCCTTGACCCTTGCCTGGATTTTTGGACTGAGTTGTTTGCCGCCTGCCTTGACCCTTGCCTGGATTTTGGACTGAGTTTGTTTGCCGCCTGCCTTGACCCTCGCCTGGATATTGGACTGAGTTGTTTGCTGTCTGCCTCGACCCTTGCCTGGAATTTGGACTGAGTACCCGCCTTCGCTCTGAGGACGCCTTTCGAGATCAGGTTGCAGAATTCCACCTGCCGGAGACGAGTTCGCCTGGGCCTTCAGGTGGGTGTCATCTCTCGTACCGGTCTAAGGGTCCACTATCATAACACCCCTATCCTATAAAGACCCATTACCTTCCATAGCTAAAAATAATCTATTATCGCACTCACTCTTGCTTTATTCTACCACAATCATGCCATACATGTATCTCACACACTCATACATTCATCCATATATAAAACCTATTTGTTACAATGAAAATTCTCTTTTATATCTCTCAAGCAACATAATCCTATCAGTGGATGTTCTTTTTATCAAAATTCCCCCTTACCAGAAGAGTGTGATTTTTACAATGAAGATTCACTTTTATATCTCTCACATAACACAATATTGTAAACAGATATTCTTTTTGTGTCAGTGCAGTCCAATGAGAACCTTGTTTCACCCTGTTGCCCAGGGCTTTTTCAGGGACTTCACTTTTTAACTTTTCAACGCGATATTCTTTAGTTGCCTAAGTTGTCTTGTTAAAGCTGTTGAGGAGTGCTAGGAGAGCGATCCCACTCCTGGGAGATGTGTGTGTCCTTGGGCCGCGACTCGACCCCAGAGGAACTCCGAGGAGGTGCCGCGGGAGGCGTGGCATGCCCGAGCATGGGCTGGATGGAAGCAAGACTGGAGTGATGACTGGAAGACAGGCCCTCCTCCGGACCTGCACGCTTCGGAAGACCCAACAACGCAATGTTGGTCTTGTGAACAGTCCTCCGACCGTTCCCAGCCCTTTCGGACCTGCCGCAGGTTACGGCACGAAGCGGCAGGCCAGATGGAGGCCAGGGCAGCGAAGACTAGAACATGGATGCAGACGGGACTCAAACGAGGTAGACTCAGGCAGAGACGTGGACTCAGGGACGAGGTACTGGAAGGGCAAACGTAGACTCAGGCAGAGGTACTGGAAGTGCAAATGTAGACTCAGAGACAAGGTACTGGACGTGCTGTCGTAGACTCAGGAACGAGGTACTGGAGGAAGAGACATGGAGTCAGGAACGAGGTATGATGCATACAGGAGACTCAAGGGCGAGGTACGAGACTGGCAACATGAAGTGCCCTACACAGCCCACCTGTGGGGCTGGTCACGGACCACGACAGGGGTTGCCGCAGGATACCAGGCTTTCAGAAGGTTCAGGAACAAGGTAAGGCTTTCTCAAGGACTCAGAAACGAGGTGCATGGCTTGCATCACGAAGCGCCCTACTCAGCCCCGCCCATGGGGCTGGTCATGGACCACGACATGGCTTGCCACGAGGCACCAGGACATTTTGAAGATACAGGAACGAAGTGCTAGCTTTCAGGAAATTCAGGAACAAGGTAAATATTTCTCAGAGACTCAGAAACGAGGTACACGGCTTGCATCACGAAGCGCCCTACTCAGCCCACCCATGGGGCTGGTCACGGACCACGACATGGCTTGCCATGAGGTACCAAGACATTAACCAACACAGGAACAAGGTGCTAGCTTTCAGGAGGTTCAAGAACAAGGTACTTAGCTTTCAGGCGAATTCAGGAACAAGGTACAAGGCTTGCATCATCTGGGCTGGAACAGGGATAGCGGATTGGAAGACAGACATAGGCAGGAACATGAACAGGCAAACATCAGGGCTGGTACAGCAAGCTGACATCAGGACTGGAACAGCGGGTAGACATCAGGACTGGACAAGGAGCTCCAACAAAGAACACAGGACCTTGCAGAAGTGCTGGAACACGGACGACTTCCTGGAGCGAAGGATCTCAGGAGTGACCAACTCCTTGCGAAGGCAAAGACAGACTGAACGCTGAGCCCTTTAGTAGAGCTGAGGTAGACAACGCCCAGGGAGGGGTCAGCAGGGGCCACACCTGGCTGGCCCTAGAAGAGGAGCAGAGAGGCGCGCGCCCGCACCCTAGGGAGCTGGAGAGAAGAGCTGGAAGCTGGTGGCATCCTCAGCCATGTGGAAGGCCCAGGGAAGCAGTGGAGCAGTCCTGGGCTGGAGCTGGGTGAAGGCAGGTCACTGGAGCAGCTCCCAGCTGCAAGGACTAAAGCAGGAAGAAGCAGAGAGAGGTAAGGCTGGCTGCAGGCACCGGCAGGGAGAACAGAGAGCTGCAAGGACTGAAGCAGGAAGCAGGAGAAGGGCTGACTGCAGGAACGGCTCATGCCGTGAAGACAGCCCCAGGAGGATAGGTAAGACTGCAGGCAGAGTAGAGAGCTGTAGCAGGCTGCAGGCACTGGCAGGGACGGCTTCCCTGCCAGGCAAGGACCCGGGCTGAAGAAGGCACCGGCAGGGACGGCCGCCCTGCTGGCTGAAGGTCCCGGGATCGCAGCAGCACGTCGGGGAAAGGCAGAAACAGCAGCAGAGGAGCCGGCCGCATGGCAACAGCTGCGGGGACGGCCCCAGCTGATTCAGGGAAAGAGAAGCAGCAGCGTCAGCAGCCCGACTGGCTGCGAGAAGGTAAAAGCCTGCCCGCGCTCCTCGCGGGCAGGATCGCAACAAAAGCGATGTATGATGGTCCACTATATGCTGCTATAATCATATCAAAATCTAAAATATAATGAACATAATCATAGCTACTTGTGCATAATAACGCTCAATATCATACCTTATAATATATCTAATATAATTATCATTAACAAATGGTACTGGAGTAAACGTAATTAAATATTCAATTCACATATTTTCATTCACATCTATTCCATTCACAACCTTTTCATACCAAATTGATCGTATCACTCTGCTGAATCCTGTGTTTAACATCTTCATTTTTGTCCGGTGTATTTCCAAATCCTGTAACTTGCTATTGTACTTTCATAATCCATTTAGTTTCCTTCCCAAACCTGCACGTATGTTATATCCCCATCAATATGACAAACTTTATATATCATACCATCAATATCTTTTTACAACATATATTTCTCAGTGTCAAGAATTAAATACTCTTAAGTATACACTTACTGCATCAACATGTGACCTGCACGCTACTGCAATGCTTCAACTCACAAGCGATTCACCCACGCTTAACCGATCCTCTTATAGGGCCATAGCCCCGATGTTGCATATGGGTACGTAACCCGCCTGGTTCTATGCTTTTGAATTCCATTTAACCAATCACTATCCTATGTTCCCTGTGACATCACCCTACATCCGGGCTTTTTCATTAAATGTTATCAGTGTCTCCATTATTATAATGTGAGCTTGTATATACACATCCGGGGATGACATCAATCCTCCATCCGGGCTCTTTCATTAAACTTTATCAGTATCGTCATTGCTATGATAATAAACTTGTATATATCATCTGAGAATCTGCATAGACTTTATTAACAAGATCCAGACTAACAAAGTAATAACTGTTCATAATGGAACATCTTGACCCCCAATAACATAACTTATCGATTATTGTCTGCCGATGCTAATGGCAACCTAATCCTACACGGTTTATCCCAAACCATTCCATATAGATTCAGTTCAGTAATAAAACGATACACTGTGGCTCTCAACAGGTGATCCAGGGACTATCACTCCAAAATGGTTTAAAGCTGGCCAAAAAGAACTTTTGGCCAGCTTGGGGGGGTCAGGAGACCCCCCCAAGCTGGCCAAAAGTTATTTTTGGGCCGAACGAGCCTTCCGGCGCGAACTCGCCGGGAATCACGTGACGCCGCGTCACTCCGACGCGGCGCCGACGTCACATGCTTCTCGCCAAGGATTGCAGAAATGGCGTCCTCACTCCTCGCTCGATCACCAGGGAGTTGTGGTAAGACTGGGGGGGGGGGATTAAGGAGGGTGAGGGGGTTTAAATTTTTATTTTGGCTCAACAATCGCGATTTCCAACATATCCAACATAGCTATGTTGGATATGTGGGAAATCCGATCGTTTATGTCACATCACTTTTTTAAGTTAAAAAAAAAATATGCGTAGCGTTTTACATATGCGGTCAATACGAATGCACACCCCTAATGGTTAACATAACCTATAGTATTACTGAAGCTTTCCACAAACTCTCAATACCTAAATGGTATTGCTGTGAAAAATCTCATGCGAGCAGTTGGAAATCATCATATTTATCAAGTATAGAATGCATCCCATTCCACTGCTTCATTTAACCCTGTCGGGGCTACCGTGTTCCAATTGTATATATATTTTTGCTCAATTCTTTTTAATATTTTGTTTTCACCCCCTTGTTGCTGAATGTGACATTGTTGGATAACAAAAAATTTAAGATGTTCAATGTTATGTTGAGCTTCCTGCCAATGAGTTACAAGTGGTGCTCCTACTTTACCTGTTCTTAATCTTCTTTTATGCTCAGTGATTCTTATTTTAATCTGTCTCTTCATGTGACCAATATAAATAAGGTCACACAGGCAAACAATTGTATATATAACCATGCTAGAGTTACATGTGTATCTACCTCTTATCACATGGGGATATCTCATGGAAGGGACATTAAACGATTTCACACTGAGCACGTTATTACAAACAGCACACTCTCCACAAGAATACTGACCCCATGTATCATCATTTTCATGCATATTTTTATATGTAAGCATGGATCTCAATTTTGCTCCTCTTTTTATGGCAAAAATGGGGGGTTCCTCAAAGCCCAGTAACATTTTTACCACAGCCCAATGTTTCATGATAATATTTTTAATCATGTTAGATTTAGAGGAGAATGGAAGACTACAAATGGATCTCACAATTTGGTTCCGAGGTGTCCCCAACAACAGATTCTGCCTATTTGCATATAAGCCTGTTTTATGCATTTATTTGGATATCCTCTCTTCCTGAATTTTTTTGTATTCATCAGTGGACGAACAAATCCGTCTATAACGAAGACTGGCTTATAGGAATACTTTCTTTAAGCTTTTTGGGATGGAAGCTTTCAAAATGTAAAGTAGTGTTTCTATCTGTTGGTTTCACATATATCGATGTATACAATTTATTATTACATAATTGTATATTAACATCTATATATGACACTTGCAAAAGACTAGATTGTAATGTGAATTTTAGATTATCATCACAGGAATTAATATATTGTTCGAAATCATTCAAAGCCCTCACATCCCCATTCCATTTCCAAAATAGGTCGTCTATGTATCTTATGTAAAAACCCACATGTGGAAAAAACTCAGAAGCATATAAAAATTTGTCTTCATATGCACTGACATACAAGCACACCACTGAGGGTGCAAGAGGTGATCCCATAGGGATCCCTTTAATCTGTTTAAACAATTTGCCTTGAAATTGGAAGTAAAATTGAAATATAACAGCCTCAGCTAACTGTACGAGAAATGCATTTCTTCACTCGCCCATCTGTAATTTAGTAAGAGAAATATTAACAATATCAAGAGTCTCCTTTTGAGGAATATTGGTATAAAGCAATGTGATGTCGGCTGTGACTAACCTACTCCCCTCTGGTATATTCTCTAATTCCTCAATCATTTTAATTAATTCTATGGAATCTCAAACATATGATTTGATTTCTTTCACTAGGGGTTGTAACAGGTTGGTTATCAATATATTTTGCAACTGTTTCAAAAACTGAACCTCTCCCTGATACAATAGGTTTCCCTGGTGGTTTATTGAAGGATTTATGGATTTTGGGGGCAAAATAAATGTAGGGTGTTTAAAAGCTTTTAATTTGTAAATATCTGAGCTCTTTTTATATATATAACATGATCCTTAAATGCTTTGTCCACTATGTTATTAATATGATGCATGATCTCTTGACCTGGATCGATCTCAGTTCTTTCATAAAAAATTGTATTATTAAGCTGTTGCCATGCCTCCTCCTCATACATCCCTGTATCCATGATTACTAGAGCACCCCCTTTATCTGCTCCCTTGATCACAATTTACCTATCGTCCTGCAGATGTTGCATAGCCAACTTCTCATCTTTTGAAATGTTAAATTTAATCCACTCAGGCTGAGCTTCCAAATCTTCTACCTCCTGTGTAACTAATGTTTCAAAGGCAATTATAAGGGGATTAGGTGGCCAACTCTGTCAACCAGTTCTTTGAGGTTCCATTTGACTCCAATATGAACTGGATAAAGAACAGACCCCTGGTGTGAGGACAACTCAGTCCTCTTCACGCTGTGTGCTTTGCAGCCGCCTGTGCAATTACAGGAATTACCCTGCTGACCTGGGGAGCCAATCCCCTGACGGGGGGCACTGGGTGCCTTCAACATTTTCCTGTACACATGTTGCTATACACCGATGAAAAGAATTACTATTGCCAACACGTGGGTGGGAGCTGTCATTGGGGCCATTCCACCAGTTATGGGTTGGACTGCAGCTACTGGCAGCTTGGATGCTGGAGCTCTGTTATTGGGAGGGATTCTCTACTCATGGCAGTTTCCTCATTTCAATGCTCTGAGTTGGAACCTGTGGGAGGATTACTCCAGAGGAGGCTACTGCATGATGTCAGTCACCCATCCAACACTGTGCAGGCGGGTGGCGCTGCACCACTGCCTGGCTTTAATCGGATTCTCAACGTTGGCTCCCATCCTCGATGTCACCATGTGGACTTTCCCAGTCGTGTCACTTCCCATCAATATGTACATCTCCTACCTCGGCTTTCAGTTTTACAGGGATTCTGACTGCAGCAGCTCCAGGAAGCTGTTTTTCTACAGCTTGTGGCACTTACCCATGCTCCTGCTCGTAATGTTCACCTGCAAGAAATTGCATGGAGGCAAACAGGGCAAACCACGGCTTACAAGCTGAAAACAGCAGCAGCACCAGAGAAACCAGAATTGCCTTATTTTGGCTACCATGGTGCAACATTTACCATTGATCCAAAGTTATTTGGATAATGATGGACAAACAAATAAAACATGTTAGATTGTTGTTGTTTTTTTTCAGTTTCCAGAGGCCTTTAGAACTCTGATTTGTTAGGTATTTTTATAGATGTAGGCATTTGTGACTACTCTGGTCTCTTGTTGAGGAAAAACAAATCCAACAGCACTATTCATTTTCTTTAAACTTAAAAGAGAATAAGGTAAGAATATAATTTTCAACATTTAGAAGACTAGTATTACTACTTGCTGTGTGTGCGCTTCTGAAGCATTTCATAGCATATAGAAGGAAAAGCTGTCTTTCAAATAGCGAAATCAACCCACAGACTACCTACTGTGGCTATGACTGAATTTCAGTCCAATTGTTAACTAATCTTTTGTCCTGCTTGGCAAATAATTTTTGTTCAGCTGCTGAAGCAATATATATTACAGATGTACATTTGTTTCAATTCAAATGGAAAAGTATGATGAATGAGTTGATTATACATTTGGTTCAGGTTAACCGAAACAAATGGCCGCAGTCCAGTCAGTCATAGATTGATCTTATATCACATCAACAAACACATAAATAAATTTAGCCAAAGGGAGTTGCTGAAATATGTCATAATCAATGGAAGGCTCCATCATCATCATTAATACATGTTGAAAATAAGCACTGCCCAATAGGTATGTGTATTTGGATAATCTGAAAGGGAAAAATGCAATAAATGAGTCAATTTTCTGTTCAGTTTGAGTCAACCAAACTAAATAGATGCAGTTCCTTAAAAAATCCAAATCTATTTTAGCTCATTTGATTCGGTCCTATTAAAGTCTATTGGAAAGCAAAGCAATGCATTTTTTGAACTTCAAGCCACACAGTGCAATGCTGGTTGCAGATGGGACAAGGAAGGAGCAAGACAAATCATTTTTCAGAACTTTTTCAACCAACTCATGCTAGCTGGCAGTTTCATGTTATGATTTCAACATTTTTTTCAAAAGGGAGACTATGACGATATGAGGAAAATATTTAGAAAGTGAAGCTGCAAAGGTAAAAGAGTGAATTTTTAAAGGGTTTTTGAAAATAGAAATAGAAAATACATGTATAAGCAGTATTTATAAACATAAAGGGGTAGATTTTAAAAAGCATTTACTCGAGCAAAACTGGTTTTTGCTCGAGTAAATACACTTTACTCAAGTAAGTGGGCTTTTCAAAATTGCTACAATATATGCCATTGAATTGTCCATAGGATTTACTCAAGTAAGTGCACTTTACTCGAGTAAATAGCTTTTGAAAATTGCTACGATAGTATGTCACATTTACATGCGTAACTCCTTTGAAAATGACCCCCAAAGATTGCATACATATTTCTGGTTTTGTGCATACATTTTACTGGGAATAAAAGATTGGTCTAAGAGTATTTGGGGGCAGGGTCCTGAAATACGCACAGTATTTGCAATTTTGTAACATGTATGAGTGTATAAACTACCAAAATTATCCATACTTTTATATCTGCTAATTGACTCTCATAAATGACATCAGACTTGCCTGTTTTTCACAGTTTTTGGTGAATGGTCTAGGTGAACTATTAGGGGTTTTGGTTGAAGTGAATTGGAAAAGGACTGAGTGAACTAGAGGAGGTAACCACAAACTGGTGATTGCAAGTATGTGTAGATAAGTATTTTCAAATTGGTATATGGGCATAATTATACAATTCCTGCCTCTATGTTTAATTCTGGCTGTTATTATTTCGCATACAAAAATCTATTTTTGTATGTTTATAAAATGGGTAGAGAAAGTATGTGTTTTTATGCATTGGAAATATACACATATTCTGAAACATACATGTATGCTTTCGGAACAGAAATACACAATATTTTATAAACTGTGCAACTCCCACACAGCTTATAAATGTAACCCCATCCCAGGAAGCTGTCTGCACTCCAATGGGGCCATAAAAGTATTTGTTAGTCTCATGGGCTGGAACTAATCTGACTAGCTCTGTTCCTGCCTCTTCCCCCCTGGTCTAGATTCTTTTCTGGGTGGGGAGAAAGGTTGCCCTTACAAGACCCAGAGTACTGGGGTGACTCTCTTGTGTTCCCGATCCCTGGGAGCTGGGTTCTTTACTTTCATTGCAAACTGGTAATGCCAGTAAGCACACTGAAGCCACAGATTGTGTGTGCAAAGTTAAAATTCTTTACTGATGGATGAACAGATGAAATATGGCACAACTAAACTCAGTCTACAGCACCAGATTCACTTGTTGTTACAGTTTCTGTCCCTCTATCCGTACATGGGTCTCTATAACCAGTACCAAGGACTTATCCACCCTCCAGGGCTTGGCTAATTGGAGGTCAGGGTGGACAGGGTATCCTTTAGCTGGACAGGAAATACTTCTTCCAAACTGGAAAAAATGAGCAACTCAGTCTCAGCTCAAAGAGTTCACAATCCTGTATCTCCCCATGGCCGAAGACTTCAAGTGGGTATCCTCAGTAGATATCAGGATGATTTTACTCAGTTAGGCAATGATCCTCTCTTTTTCTTACTCTTTTTTCTCGAATCCTGCGATGGTAGAGATTCTCTCAGGAACAGGCAGTTCCCACTGTTCCTCTTCAGGTAGGAAAAGGCAGAAAAATCTTCCCCCTGGATCTTCTAACTCAAAATATCTTTTCCACAAAACAGAGTCCAAAACTCCAGAATATCCTTAAATCAGGTCATCACCATTCCCTTGGTCCTCTGAACAGGTTACAGAGGGGCAGATTTTCCTTCCCTTGGGCCCCCAGAGAACAGGGTTCCCTGTGTTCTGCTTCCAGGCAACACCCAAGAGTCCCTCAAGACTTCCTACTACAAAAAACCAATAAAATCCCAAAAAACAACCCGGAGGGAAGATCACTCAGCCAGTTAGTGGACTGGAAGAACCACCTCCCGATCTTGCTTAGGATTTCCCAGGCAGAGTTTATCAAGTTTCTCCAAGTAGGCCTGAAAATTCAACACAAATAATGCTCCTTACTGCCATCTAACTCTTACATAAAAGCACTTCCCCAGCCTCTCAGTAGAGGGCTGTTTAGAAACCCTGTCCAAGGGGATAGCCATTCTAATACCCTCAAAGGGAGGGGCTGCATTTGAATGGTTTCTCCCCTTATTTTTAATCCTGAAGTGCTCTAGCTAAGATAGTTAAACTCGAGCCACTAATGGTAATGAGACCAAAGAATCCATTGCATAACATTCTAGTATTAATCTTTGTGTGTCCGCTTATGCACTCCAAAGGCTATACCATGGATAGATTTCAAAGTTGTGCTCTAACAGATGAATTTTCAAAGGGGTTACTCACATAACCATAACATACTATCGTAGCAATTTTCAAGTCATTTACAGACATAAAGTGCACTTACAAGAGTAAATCCTTTGGGCAATTCAATGGCATTGTTGCGAATATGGAAGGACGTGCCAGAGCATGAAACCCTGTATTGCAGCACAAACTGGACAACCCAGGGGCTGGCCATGGTGGGCGAGTGAAACTGGGCATGGGCTGGCTGAAACAGGAACACTCAAGACTTGGAAACAGGAACACTCAAGACTTGGAAATAGGAACACTTGGATGTCCAAATGCTCCAGGAACTGAGAACCAGCAATACATGCTGGTCTCTGGGGTAGCCCTTCAGTCACTCCAAAAGACCTTTCAGACTGCCGCTTGGAAGTGGTTTGAGCATGAGGATGGATGGAGGTTGAGGACTCAGAAGATGACTCTAGAGACGTGGACAAGATGCTGAAGACTTGGACATGATGATGGCTCAGAACTTGGAACAAGATGAAGGCTCAGGACTTGGAACATGATGGTGGTGCTTGGAATCCTACACAACCACAGGGCTGACTGAAGACAACATCAATAGTGGTGCAGGCACAGGACTCAAAGACTTAAAACAAGATGAAAGCTGGAACAAGAACTCCCAAGACCAGGGGCAAGACTCAGGTACGCAGATTCAGCCTCAAACTCAGGAACTCAGGCTCAGGCTTTAAAACCAAGGAAGGACTTCAGAAGACTTGAACTAGCAATGAAAACTTTGAAGAATATAGACAGGACAAAAGCTGGAACCAGGAACAAGTAAAGACCTGAATTCAGGAACAAGATGAAGACTTGGATTCAGGAGCCAGATGAAGAGATCAAAGGAACCAGGAGACCAGGAACATAAAACAATAATTATGAAGGACCTTGAAAGTGCTAGCAGAGCTTTGTGAAGGCAATGAAGAATTGGCTGAAGAACCCTTTTATAGGACTACAGGAAGGATGTCATCAGGAGGGGCAGTGGGGCTTTTCCCTTTAAATTCTAAGCAGAGGCATACATGCCTAGGGAGGCAGTGCACTGCAACAGTGAATGTTGGCAGCAATTCAGGCCATGCAAGAAGCAAGAGCGGCACCAGCTGCCATGGAGCTGCTGCATGGGTCTTGGAGAACACAGCATTCCAGGCCACAAGAGGAAGTGATGGCAATGGCAGCAAGGAACATAGAGACAGTGTTGGGATCAGTAGCAATCAAGTGAGTGAGGCAACTTGTGGGGCCCTCCCACAAGTGGAATCACAACAGTACCCCCCTCAAAGCCCCTCCCTCAAGCCTCTTCTCTTCAGCTTTAGACGGGACATAGAATCTGAGGATACTTGGTTTCCAAAACTGAAGCGAGGACCCTACTGGATGAGCTGAACTAAGATATAGCTGCAGGCTTGGATGAAGTCATGGCTTGAAATACACTAAAGGCTAGAACCATGGCTGAAGAACTTTAACAAAAATCTAGGTGTAGGCGCCTCCTGCAGATCGTAGGCAAAAAGAAAACTCACAAAGGAACAAGAGTCAAAACATGGAAGGCCCGTCATGAGGACACATTCACTGAGCTCATGGCCTTCACAATCTGTTGCAAACATGGAAGGATGCGCGAGAGTATGAGCCCCTGTACCACAGCACGACCTGAACAACTGCAGGCATGGCCATAGTCCATGCCACTGGCGGGCGAGAGCATCCAAGCACAGGCTGGCTGAAACAGGAACACTTGAAACTTGGAAACATGAACACTTGGATATCTAACATGCTTCAGGAACTGAAAACCAGCAACCCATGCTAGGGATGTGCAGCCAAAAAGTTTTCGTTGCATTCGTGATACGTATTCGTGAAGGGTCAATTCCGTTTCATGCGGAAGTATGGAGAATTCCATAAGTTGTCAATCTGTCAATACATTACTACGGCAAGTTAAATTCCTGTCCCAGCTAAAATTAAAATTAACTACAACCCCCCACCCTCCTGACACCCCCAAGACTTACCAAAACTCCCTGGTGGTCCAGCGGGGGGTCCGGGAACTCACTCACACCCTCGGTGCTGGTTTTTCATCATGGCGCCGATAGCCTTTGTCACAGGGGCTATCGGTGCCATTGGTCAGCCCCTGTCACATGGTCACCGGCGCCATCTTGTACTCCTACCATGTGACAGGGGCTGACCAATTGCACCGGTAGCCCCTGTGACATAGTATGGGCAAAGGCTATCGGCGCCATTTTGAGTCCTGGCATCGGACGGCAGGTTGCTCCGGGACCCCCGTTGGACCCACAGGGACTTTTGGCCAGCTTGGGGGGGGGGCCTCCTGACCCCCACAAGACTTGCCAAAAGTCCAGGCAACTTGCAGGGCCCTCCCACAAGTGGAATCACAACAGTACCCCCCTCAAAGCCCCTCCCTCAAGCCTCTTCTCTTCAGCTTTAGACGGGACATAGAATCTGAGGATATTTGGTTTCCAAAACTGAAGCGAGGACCCTACTGGATGAGCTGAACTAAGATATAGCTGCAGGCTTGGATGAAGTCATGGCTTGAAATACACTAAAGGCTAGAACCATGGCTGAAGAACTTTAACAAAAATCTAGGTGTAGGTGCCTCCTGCAGATCGTAGGCAAAAAGACCCCCACTGGACTTTTGGCAAGTCTTGTGGGGGTCAGGAGGCCCCCCCAAGCTGGCCAAAAGTCCCTGTGGGTCCAACGGGTGTCCCAGAGTGACCTGCCATCCGATGCCAGGACTCAAAATGGTGCCAATAGCCTTTGCCCATACTATGTCACAGGGGCTACCGGTGCCATTGGTCAGCCCCTGTCACATGGTAGGAGCACAAGATGGCACCGGTGACCATGTGACAGGGACTGACCAATGGCACCGGTAGCCCCTCTGACACAGGCTATCGGCGTCATGATGAAACCGGCAAACGTGGGTGTGAGAATGCAGGGATGGCTTTTGGACTCCCCGCTGGACCACCAGGGAGTTTTGGTAAGTCTTGGGGGGGGTCAGGAGGGTGGGGGGTTTAAATTTTTATTTAGGAGGCCGAATAAAACAGAAATCTGTTTAATACGTGGGGAGTCGCGATGCGTTTCGCCTCCCCACATATTTAACATAGGACAAAATAAGTTGCGGATTACAAATACGTGGAAAACAGATGCACACCTCTAACCCATGCTAGTCTCTGGGAAAGCCCTGCCGTACACTCCGAAAGTCCTTTCAGACTGCCACTGGGAAGCGGTTTGAGCATGAAGACCTAAAGAGGCTGAGGGCTCGGAAGATGACTCTGGAGATGGGACAAGACACTGAAGACTTAGACATGACAAAAGCTCAGGACCTGAAACAAGATGAAGTCTCACGACTTGGAATAAGATGGAGTCCAGTGCTACTGCACTCTCTACATAACCCTGGGGCTAGCTGCAGACAATGCCAATAGTGGCACAGGCACAGGATTCAAAGACTTGGAACAAGAAGGCAGCTGGAAAAAGAACTCCGAAGACCAGGGGCAGGACTAATGAACTCGGATTCAGACTCAGGAAATTGGACTAAGGATCAGACTTTAAAACCAAGGAAGGACTTCTGAAGATTTGAACCAGCAATGAAAACTCTGAAGACTCTAGACAGTATTAAGGCTGGAACCAGGAAGAAGATGAAGACTTGGATTCAGGAACAAGCTGAAGAGGCCACAGGAACCAGGAGACTAGGAACATGAAACAGAAACCATGAAGGATCTTGAAAGGCACTAGCAGATCTTTGCAAAGACAATGAAGAACTGGCTGAAGAGCCCTTTTATAGGGTTACAGGAAGGATGTCATCTGGAGGTGCTGCTGGGTTTTTCCCACTGTGGTCCCTTTAAATTCTAAGCAGAGGCATGTGCCTCAACGGTGAATGTCAGTGGTGATTCAGGCCATGCAAGAAGCAGGAGTGGCATCAGCTGGCATTGGTGGAGCGGCACTGTTCCTGCCACTGTGGAGCGGCTGCATGGGTCTGCGGTGAGGGATGGTATTCCAGGCCATAAAAGGAAGTGATGGTGATGAAGATGGCTCACTGCCACAAGGAAAACAGACAGTTTTGGGGTCAGTGGCATTCAGGTGAATGAGGCCACTCACAGGACTCTCCCATGAATGGAATTACAACAGGCATATATTGTAGCAACTTTCAAAAGCTCACTTACATGGGCAATGACATTATTTATAAATACCATCTTGGAAGCCCAAACCAGATGTATTCCATGCATTAAACAAGGCAGAAGGTAGGCCAAATGACTGCCGATAGGATTAAAAGGTTAGGAAAGAGGATTAAAATGAAGAAAATTGTAAAAAGCATAATCAGTGACAGATGCAAAAATATTGATAAAACAGGTAAAAAGAAAATTTAAAAAGAAGCTTGCAATTCAGGCAAAAACTCATATTAAAAACGTTTTAAAATACATTAAGCCTGTGAACAAGTCAGCTGGACTATTAGATTATCACAGAGTAAAAGGGGCATTTAGGGAAGTCAAGGCCATAGTTAAAAAATTAAATGAATTATTTGTTTCAGTGTTTATTGAAAAGGATTTTGGGGAGATACCCATGCTAGAAATAGTACTTATTTTCTTTTCTTACCCAGGGGCGTACCCCTTTGGCGCATGGCTTTGGCTGCGCACCAGCGGCTGCATGCCACAGGGCCCTTGGTTTTATCTCAGTCCCGAGGAGCACCTCCCAATGATGTCACACTGGGTCCCGCCCCCTCGTTCTGGGCCTTCTCACTTCTCAGCAAACAAATCAATTCCAATTCAAATTGCAGGAAACATGCAGGAAACAAATTAGAGATGATTTTTCCCCAGCACATTGACTCACATCTCTCACCTCCCAGTCAATGTGCCACAGGGCCCTTGGTTTTATCTCAGTCCCGAGGGGTGCCTCCCGATGACATCATACTGGGTCCCGCCCCCTCGTTCCGGGCCTTCTCACCTCTCAGCAAACAAATCAATTCCAATTCAAATTGCAGGAAACATGCAGGAAACAAATTAGAGATGATTTTTCCCCAGCACATTGACTCACATCTCTCACCTCCCAGTCAATGTGCCACAGGTCCCTTGGTTTTATCTCAGTCCCGAGGGGCGCCTCCCAATGACATCACACTGGGTTCCGCCCCCTCGTTCCGGGCCTTCTCACTTCTCAGCAAACAAATCAATTCCAATTCAAATTGCAGGAAACATGCAGGAAAATTAGAGATGATTTCTCCACAGCACATTGACTCACATCTCTCACCTCCCCCAGCACATTATGGGAAGGAAACGAAAATAAAAAAATTATACTTCTTTACCATCAACCCCTTTGTCAAAAAGAGTTGGACCCATAGTGCGTTTGGGTGAGTCTAGTGGGGAAATTGTAGAAGGAAACTTCCCACCAGGAGTTACCTTAAGCCCTAGGTCCCCACAACCTCCCTTACAACCTATAATGGAAGGATTATTAGAGGCAAGAAATTGTTTAGAAACCCATGTCAATGTTACCCAAGCCAATATTGGCACAGGGGATACCACAGTGGGAAATATACAATCTAATTTAGTTTCTATGGGTGGTGAGGCTGCTGCAAGAAATATTAGAATTTCTTGTCCAACAATTCTTGAATTGTGCAACAATAAAGAGGAAAATATTGTAGAACCAGAAAATGTATCTTTATTAGATGTGTGGAGATTAACTGTGAAGATAGATAAGAAACTGTCTAATACTATTTCTAAAGTACATACTTTTCAGTTGAAACAAGAGAGAAATTGGTAGAATTAAATGATAGGACTGAGAATTTGGAACAAGCAGTAGCAAATTTGAACCCAGCAGTTAAAAATTTGCAGGCCACTAGTATTTCTTCCATTAAAGATAATATGGTAATACATACCAGAATAGAACAGTTAGAGAATGAAGTAAGATCATTTAATCTTTGTTTATTAAATTTTCCAATTTCCCGATTAATGTCTGATATTGAATTGTTTAAAAAATATGTAGTGGAAATACTTCCTTATGAGATGGAAAAAATTCCAAATATGTCTAAAATGTATTTCTTGCCTAAAAGAAGAATGCTTCAAGTTGCTGAGGGTGTTATTGACACTTTAGAAAGTCCAGGGGTCTCAACATTTTTAAAAGACTCTTTGGACAATATAGCATCTAGGTCAACCTTGCTAGTTACTTTTTCGTTAAAAAAGGATAAAGACCTGTTCTATACTAAATATTTTCAATATAAAAATTTTGATTTTTGTGGCCAAAAATACAGGATCAAGACGAGGAACATCAAGGAACTGGAGGAAGACAGGATCAGACCTCCACAGGACCTGCATACACCAGTGAGACCCAGCAACACAATGCTGGCCTCCAGAGTAGCCCTCCAGCCACTCGGTAGCCCTTCCAAACCCACCACTTGGGAATGACAAGTGCATGAGGTCAGACGGAGGCTGAGGGCAGGAACAAGACAAGACATGGAACTCAGGAACTTGGAAGACTCAGAAGAGGGTTTGAGGAACTTGGAAGACTCAGACGAGGACTAAAGGAACTTGGAAGATTCAGACGAGGTTTCAGGATACTTGGAAGACTCAAGCGAGGCTTCAGGATTCAGGCACTAGTACAGGGTGGGTACTGTACCGCAGCGTGTCCTACACAGCCGCCAATGACTGGTCACAGACCACGCTTGAAGTGAAGCAGACTCTAGGCGAGAAAGTGAAGACTTGAAACCAGAAACATGTCGAAGATTCAGGAGAGGCCTGCACCAAAGCGTGCCCTACACAGCCGCCTGTGGCTGGACGCAGACCATGCTGAAGTGGATCAGGTTCTGGCTTGAGTCTAGGGCATGGATGGAAGCAGGAACAAGGTACTCTGAAGACCAGGACAGGGTGGGGGTGGGATAATTATAAGTAGGCACAAAGAGGTGGTCGCACCTGAGATGGTTGAATATACATATAAGGAACTTTGCAAGGTATACACTTATTTCTATTGTACTTTATTTTGCTTTTCTAAACTTAAACAAAAACTGAATCCATTTCTAGAGAGGAAACAAGATGGCGGCATAAAGAGGACGTACAGCGTTTGTGTTACACGTGCCGGCCGCAGCAGACCTGCGGCTCGACCCCCTCACCTCTTTCAAAGTGATCCAGCTCCTGGTCCCTCGTCTCTAGCGGCTGTGGGCCGCCGACTCCATCCTCGGGCCGCCCCTGGGGCCTCCGGCTCTGCTGCAGTTCCTGATGCTCTGCAGAGAGATGCCGTCCTGACCAGCGCCACACCCCTCCGTAGGCGGGCATGCACACAGCTGATTCTTTCATAGGGCCTGCGGCGGGAACCTGGCCATGGCCCCGGATGATGAGGTCAGCAGAGCTCGGTATATAAGCCCGGGTTCTGCTCTCTCAAATCACCTTTGCAACAGGTCCCCTCGCTAGTCGAGTGCTTATTGCTTCGTCTGTTCCTGGTTCCTGATCCTGATTGCCTTCTTTCCTGTTTCCTTGTTCCTGAGTTCCAGTTCTTTCGTCTCTCTGTCGGATTGCTAACCTACAGGCCGATTCAGTAAAGTCCGCGGGAGAGCGTATGAACGCCCGCTCTCCTGGCGCGCTCACTGGCCACTCGCCGGTGCACGCGATTCAGTATTTAAATTAGGTGGTGCGGCAGAAACGGGCAAAAGAAGGTGCTAGGGACACTAGCACGTCCCTAGCGTCTCCTGTCTAAATGGCTCATTACAATCTCTCCTTTTAGCCCGAAGCAGCGGCTGTCAGTGGGTTTGACAGCCGACGCTCAATTTTGCCGGCATCGGTTCTCGAGCCCGCTGACAGCCACGGCTCTGAAACTGGACGCCGGTAAAAAATGAGCGTCCGGTTTTCGACCCGACAGCTGCCGGCCCATTTAAAAAAAAAATTTCTTTTTTTTTTTACTTTTTTTACCCTTCGGGGCCTCTGACTTAATATCGCCATGATATTAAGTCAGAGGGTACACAGAAAAGCAGTTTTTACTGCTATTATGTGCACTTTCCTGGTGCCGGCAGAAACTAGCGCCTACCTTTGGGTAGGCACTAATTTCTTAAAGTAAAATGTGCGGCTTGGCTGCACATTTTATTTTCTGTATCGCACAGGAATACCTAATACAGCCATTAACAGGCATTTGCATGTTGAGGGTGCTATTAGGTGCCGCGGGTTGGACGAGCGTTTTCCTCCCCTTACTGAATAAGGGGTAAGGGAAAACGTGCGTCCAAGAGCAGGTTAACAGTGCGCTCCATCGGAGCGTACTGTACTGTATCGGCCTGCTAGTGTGCATTGCCTGACTACTCCGTTGCCTCTCTCCAGCCCGGGACCTCTGCATCGCCTGACTACTCTGTTCTCTCTCTCCAGCCATGGATCTCTGCATTGCCTGACTACTCTGTTGCCTCCCTGCAGCCCCGGACCTCTGCATTGCCTGACTACTTCATTGCCTCTCTCCAGCCCCGGACCTCTGCATCATCTGACCACACCGTTGCTTCTCTCCAGCCCTGGACTTCTGCTTTGTCTGACCATCCTTGATTTTCTCCTCGTCCAGACCTCGGCCTTGCTTGCCACTGCTTCCAGACTGCCACCAACCCTGAACCAGCTTGCTTAAAGACACCTCTTCAGCCTTTGTCCTGGACATGATTCATTCAGGCTTTGGCCTGCTCTTGCTCAGGCACCCTCTGTCAGACTGTGTTCCTATTGGCGCCCGGGACCCCAGGACTCCGCCTCATCTAGTACAGACTGTTACCTACACTAGTTGCTGCCTCTGGGCTGACCTCGATCCACCCATCGACAACCACTGACGGAGGCCACCTAAGTCCAGCCGGCCCCGGCCGAGGTGGGGTTGATGCTACCCATAAGTAGCATTCCCCAAAGGTTCAACCCATGTGGAATGAGGCTGGTATTGGTGAAGCGCCAGCCGGCCTCCGTCCGTCAGCCCTCTCTGCCTGCCAATGGTGGGGACCCGTAGGATCCCTCCTAAGGTAGCATCAACCCCACCTCAGCCCAAGGGTCCACCTCTGGCACAACAGATTGCAAAGGCCATGGACTCAGCGAAGCCACGTGCCCTCCAAGCTATTCCTAGCCTGGTCCTAAATGTACAAGAATAGCAACAGTTTCTCGAGGCTCTGGCCTCTTCCCTCGAGCTTCTGCATACACGGCTAGATGCCATGTCCAGCAACGCAGTTCCAGTGACGGCTTCCTCTCCACCACAGCCATCTACTCCCTGAAACCGATAGGAAAACTCCACAAAATTGTTCATGGGGTTCTCTTATTGTTTTGGAGGAGGGCGGGAAAAACGGCACACAGAAATAACCCCTAAACCCACCCCGATCCTTTAAAACAGATCCCTTAGCTTCGCCCACCCTCCTGACCCCCCCCCCCCCCAACAAAAATAACTTTTTACAAGTACCTGGTGGTCCAGTGGGGGTACTGGGAGCGATCTCCCGCTCTCAGGCCGTCGACTGCCACTAATCAAAATGGCACCAATGGCCCTTTGCCCTTACCATGTGACAGGGTATCCATGCCATTGGCCGGACCCTGTCACATGGTAGGAGTAATGGACGGCCAGCGCCATCTTTAAAAATGGCGTGGACTATTTTCCTGTTCTGATTCACATCTCTATTATATATATATATATATATTTTTTTTTATATATATATATATATATATATATATATAGTGTTTTGTAATTTTGTCTCAGATGTTCTCATAAACACCTGTTGTGTATATATTATAATCTGTTTGCTTTATTTTCACTAGTGTTCTCATAAGTGCTAGTTTTGTTTGTACATATATTATAAAGGGAAAAATAGCTTCTCATTATGTCACAAAAAAAGACATAGTGAGTCTTGTCATTTTTCTTAGTCAGTTCTTTAATACAGATCAGAGGGCAAATACAAATAGAAACATAGAAACATAGAAACATAGAAATGACGGCAGAAGAAGACCAACCGGTCCATCCAGTCTGCCCAGCAAGCTTCACACATTTGTTCTCATACTTAACTGTTTCTCTTGGCTCTTAGTAACCTTATGTTCTAATTCCCTTTTCACCCCCACCATTAATGTAGAGAGCAGTGCTGGAGCTGCTTCCAAGTGAAATATTAAGTTTGATTAGTTGGGTAAGCGGCAGCATAGCTCTCTGCCATGAAGCAGAGGGCAATGCTGGAAATGTGTGAAGTATCAGTTTTTCTTTTCCCCTGTCATTGAAGCAAGGAGTCATGCCGGACATGCACCGAAAGTGAAGAATGCCTTGAAAGTCACATTAACTATCATCAAATATTGAAAAGCCTAATAATTGGTAATACCTATAAGCCCATGAACCCATCCCTGTTTTTTTTTTCTTTTTTTCTTTTCTTTTTTTAATTGGGAGATGGATGCCCTTCATCCTTCTACTCTGTGAAGGTGGACACCTACCACCGGCCACTGGCATCCCGCTCCGTTAATGCCTCTGTGGCTACTGCCGCTCCATGCAGTGTTTTACTACCTGCTCTTTATATGCGTCCTCTAGAACTGATGGATCCCATCCCTGGGTTTTTTTTATTATTTATTTAATTGGGAGATGACAGCCCTCCATCCTTCCGCTCCGTGAAGGTGGACACCTACCACTGGCCACTGGCATCCCGCTCCGTGAATGCCTCTGTGGCTACTGCCGCTCTGTGCAGTATTTTACTACCTGCTCTTTATATGGACACCTACCACTGGCCACTGGCATCCCGCTCCGTGAATGCCTCTGTGGCTACTGCCGCTCCGTGCAGTATTTTACTACCTGCTCTTTATATGTGTCCTCTAGACCTGATGGATCCCATCCCTGTTTTGTTTTTTGTTTTTGTTTTTTATTTAATTGGGAGATGACAGCCCTACATCCTTCCGCTCCATGAAGGTGGACACCTACCACTGGCCACTGGCATCCCGCTCCGTGAATGCCTCTGTGGCTACTGCCGCTCCGTGCAGTATTTTACTACCTGCTCTTTATATGCGTCCTCTGGACCTGATGGATCCACAATATTTATCCCATGCCCCTTTGAAGTGCTTCACAGTTTTGGACTTCACCACTTCCTCCGGAAGGGCATTCCAGGCATCCACCACTCTCTCCGTGAAGAAATTCTTCCTGACATTGGTTCTTAGTCTTCCTCCTTGGAGCCTCAGCTCGTGACCTCTGGTTCTGCTGATTTTTTTTCTGTTGGAAAAGGTTTGTCATTGTCTTTGGATCGTTAAAGTTTTTCAAGTATCTGAAAGTTTGAATCATATCACCCCTGCTCCTCCTTTCCTCCAGGGTGTACATATTTAGATTCTTCAATCTCTCCTCGTATGTCAACCGATGAAGACCCTCCACCTTCCTGGTCGCCCTTCTCTGTACCGCCTCCAACTTGTCCTTGTCTCTTTGTAGATACGGTCTCCAGAACTGAACACAGTACTCCAGGTGAGGCCTCACCAAGGACCTGTACAAGGGGATTATCACTTCCCTTTTCTTACTCGATATTCCTCTCTCTATGCATCCCAGCATTCTTCTGGCTTTTGCAATCGCCTTGTCGCATTGTTTCGCCGACTTCATATCATTAGACACTATCACCCCAAGGTCTCTCTCCTGCTCCGTGCACATCAGCCTTTCCCCCCCCATCGAATACAGTTCATTCGGATTTCCACTCCCCAAATGCATGACTTTGCACTTCTTGGCATTGAATTTCAGCTGCCATATCTTCGACCACTCTTCCAGCTTCCTTAAATCCCGTCTCATTCTCTCCACTCCTTCCGGCGTGTCCACTCTGTTGCAGATCTTAGTGTCGTCCGCAAAAAGACAAACCTTACCTTCTATCCCGTCCGCAATGTCGCTCACAAAGATATTGAACAGGACCGGTCCCAACACCGATCCTTGCGGTACACCACTTAAAACCGCTCTCTCTTCAGAGAAAGTTCCATTTACCATCACGCATTGTCTTCTGTCCGTCAACCAGTTTGCAATCCAGGTCACCACTTCGGCACTCACTCCCAAGCTTTTTGTTTTATTCACCAGTCTCCTGTGCGGAACCGTATCAAAAGCTTTGCTGAAATCCAAGTAGATGACATCTAGCGCTCTTCCTTGATCCAATCCAATACTAGCAGACCCGAATGAGCCCACAACAGTATCTTGCTACATTGATGCCACTACTCTTGCTGACTCACTCAATGTCTGACGGTGCTGATGATTGTTTGCTTGCTCGTGTATATACTTCTCACTATGTCTTGTGATGTTCATTGTGCTGTTTGTGCCACTTTACCCGTCTCGGTGTCGTGGGAAGTTAATGGAACTATGGGCGCCCTTTGTCCCATCTCTTAGTACTTTGAGGTGTTCATGCCACTATTACTGGTGTCCTTTGCTCCTCTCGCAGTGCCTTAGATTTGCCATCATTTGTGATTCTTTGCTCCTCTTGTGGGGCCTTGGGTTGTTCATGCCACTTTTGGTGCCTCTTTTCCCTACACTTGGTCATTTGGAGGGCTGTTATCTCTGCTACTGATGCCTGCCTGCAAGTTTTATTACACTTGGGGGCCGATGCAATACAGTGCACTCAGCCAAGCACACTGTTTAACCCGCTGTCGGCACTAATCCCCCTATTGCATTAGGGGGTGGATTAGCCGGCCGTCTGCCAGTAATGAAATGGCCACCGATAAACTCGGCAGCCGCGACGGGTCGTGCTAGGAAGGAGGCGCTAAAGTCGCGCCCTAGCACCTCCTTCCTAGCGTGACCCCTTAATTTAAATATTGCATGGTGCCCACCTTGCGGGCGCCATGTGTGCGTTAAGAAAGCGGGCACTGAAAAGTCAGCTCCCGCTTTCCATGAAGATTTTTGCATTGGTCCCTTGGATAGAAAACCCCAATGTTAGTGTAGAGATACTTTGCTCTCCATTAGATGGCCCTAGCTCCTAGCCCTTGGTTAGTCATCTGCATAAGGACTATGCCATTCAATGCTACATTTCATCCAGAGGCTTGCAGGAATAGGAAGTCTTTTTTTCAGCATGGGGTACAGGAGTTAGACCATGTGACTAGGAGGCAGTGTAGCTTTGGTTTTGAGGGAGAAGGACATGTTTCAGTGTGCTCTCTATAGTTAGGCTCTCAGTCTAGCAAAGGAAGGGAGAGACACTACCCTGCCAGTTCTTGGTGATAGACTGGAGGGAAGAGAGGGAAACAGTGTTTTTGGTAATTTTTCCTAAATTGAAAACTAGTATTTTTGATATTTTGATCTGCATCTTCTGGGAGGCTGAAACCCCTCTTCAGAGGTACAGGAGAGAATCTGTATAACCTTTTTAACCTTGCAAAAAGAAGTTGCAGAGGCCTGTGAATAAGATCCAGTAGTTTTGACAAGACTGAGTTTTTTCAAATTGTTTGGGAAGGAAATATTTTTGCTGTCTTTTTCCTTGCCCAGATCTGGACTGTAATACTATTCCAAAATCAGCCCTTCCCTCAGGAGGGTCGGAGACATATTTTTTTGAAGAGTAGTTGAAGAAGACCATCTGGAAACCCCCAATCAGAGTTTCTACCTTGGGACACAAGACACAGGCAGGTGAAGATCGGGAATGCCCATCTGGAGATCTGCTCTGGTTAGGATATCCCAGTCACCTTGGGACATACATTCATCCCACATCATGGATGGATTACTAGTTCCAAGTTTCAATATGAAGGAACACTTCTACAGAGGAATACATCATTTAAACTTGTACTACACAAAAGACAAGGAATCTGAATCTATTTGGATACTTTATCATTTCACTGTATTGATTTATCTGCAATCAATATCAGTAAATATTATTTTGAACCCCCACTCAGGAGAAAGCTGAGGAGTTAGCCCACATAAATTCTTTTATGGACCCTTAGGATATATACACTAAACCCACTCTATACTTCCAACATACAATTTTCAAAAAATTCTAATGTAACTATTAAATACCCAACAAATGACAATATCATAAAGATTTTTGCTCAAATGATGTAATCTGCAGCCTCTCACCACGCAATGGGATCCTAAGCTGATAACAGCCTGCGGCCCATTGCGTGGTGAGAGGCTGCAGATTACATCATCTGAGCAAAAATCTTTATGATATTGTCATTTGTTGGGTATTTAATAGTTACATTAGAATTTTTTGAAAATTGTATGTTGGAAGTATAGAGTGGGTTTAGTCTCCTCTCTCCTTTGTTCTGTGATTAATTGGAGAGGTAGTTGCTTCGCTAGTGTTTTGATTATTTCCCTTAGGATATATGTCATCCATGGAAAAACGGTTACTTTAGAATCCAAAATCGGATGCATTGCATCTCCCATTGACTTTAATGGAAACTAATGAAATGACATAAAGAAAGAAGTGAATGAACTTTGGAAATGAAACAAAACAAGTAATAAATGGCAACTGAATCAAAATAACCAACCAAACATTTTATCTGTGCACACCCATAATATTTATTCATCAGATACTATTTACTTTCAGTACAAAACTATTGGCTGACTGACCCTCAATGCTGTAATTCTCTCAGTACAGTACCTTGTTATTAATTCTACTAATAGGATTGTCACTGTTGCTATCGTAAGCCATATGACTTGTAGAGTTAATAATATCAATGAAATGATTAAAATGTAATTGAGAAAATCAATCATTCTTGATGATTAACAAGCAATTTTTGCCCTATTAACTTAGAGAACATCACTTGTTTTAATTTATTATCTATCTTAAAACAAGATAATGGGATTGATGCATTTATTTCAGTGTCTGCTATTTAGGTTATTGAAGTGTAAAAGGCTTTGGACAATAACAATCATTCATACTTAGCAATGCCCTCTTTCCACATTTGATAAGTAAAAAAAAATAGAATTTATAAGCAGCATAATCATTTCTGACAAGTGACAGCTGAAATGTGAAGATGCAGTGTGGGTTTAAACTGAAGTGCTGGGCTGCAATTGGCCCTGGTTTACTGCTAAGGAGAAATCAGCCTAAGGAAGTACAGCAGCCAAATATACAACAACAAGGCATCTCTATCCATCCATCTCGCTCTCTCTCTTCTCTCTCTCTCTCTATACATACACAGTATATGCACATACACACATACGCCATTATCTTTTTCTTGTTTTTTGGTATTCTCTGAGGTAATTTAGTGCAGTGGTCCCAAACAATTCTTTAGAAAGAAAACAGCAATGTATCTGCACAGTACTTTATGTTTGCAGAAAGACTCGGTATGTTTGAGCCGGAGTTTACATAAATTCCTATTTTAATCTCCTCAATTTGAATCCCACTGAAAGATGTGACTTTCAGTAACAATGATGCCAATTTAGGTATCTAAGAAGGTGACACTTTTATATTCTGTACAGGTAAATGTGGTTAAAACGGTGGATGAATTCTGAAAAAGGTGTTAACTCTTGTAATAAATGGATGTTGTGAAGTATGTATATTTTGAGTAAATTATTGGTTAAAATGGATCTAGATTTGAGTTTGGTTTTTTTTTACATGTCTAAGCTAATGAATGGTTAGAAAGCTGTGGTATGAAAGGTTTGGATAAACTCCTAGAGGAAAAATCCATAAGCTGCTATTATTAATCATTAGTAGCTTGTGATCTGTTTAATGTTTGGGTACTTGCCAGGCACTTGTGACTTGGATTCACCACTGTTGGAAACAGGATACTGGCTTGATGCACCTCAGGTCTGGCAATTCTTATGTTCTTATGTTAATAACAGACCTGCTCATTGTTCCATAATAGGAAAGATACATCCTTAGATAAACAATTGACCATTGTTTTTGCTTGGCACCTCATAAAAGTTCTGCATCAATCTACTGAACTTCATTAGAGACTGGGACTCACCTCATTTCCTCTATGATGTGCTTCACCGTGAAGGGCTGAAATGTACAGAGGGTAGAGTGTACAATTATACCACTTTAGTTCAAATTTATAACTTTAGTGCCATAAATCTAAGCCTGACACCGCAATTATATCTTGAAATAATAATTTGCTTTTCATTTTAAAGCTGTAGTTGTCCATGCCTTTTACCTTTTATTTCCCTTGTAGCACTTCATCTTGAGACGCATTGTTATGAGATCAAGAGGCCAAACGCACTATGGCCCAGACTTTTATTGATTTCAACCCGTACCTGTGCAGGTAGTTCTTGTGTCGAAGTTTTACAACTTTGAAAGAATCGTGACAGACTAGAAGAATTCTTCCACTACCGTGAGCTCTGGCTTTGGATTTCAGTTTATTAAAAATCTAGGACAGTGGATCTGTGATTTCTGGATTTTTGAGCAATATTGCTATTGTTTGTGTGGCTTGGCTACACCCTCAGTATTTCTGTAAATGCTACCACTCATCCCATCTAGAGCTGCTGGACAGTTTTTGGAACTGTAGGCTATGCTTTTTGAGAAATGTGGAAAACTGAAGTAAACTGTTGCTGATCGCACTCCAATACCAATTCCTGCATAGGTGAATCCAGCGCAAACTGTCTGTATAGCTCTAACTCCTGTTCCTGCACTGGTGAATCCAGCGTCAGCTGTCCATGCAGCTCGGGCCAAAAAAACAAAGCGGAAATCGGTCAAGCGTAGCCATAAGTGTGAAGAAAAGTGGTCTAGCTTTGTTTTTGTTTTCTTCACACATGCAGCTCAGGCACCAGTGAATCCAACGCTGGTTGTCCATACAGCTCCAGTGAATCTAGCTCTGGCTGTCAATACAGCTCCAGTTCCAGTTCTTGCATCAGTAAATCCAGATCCGGCTGTCTCTGTACATCTCCAGCTCCAGGTCCTGCATCAGTAAATCCAGTGATAGCTATCTTTGCAACTCCAACTCCAGTTCCTGCACCTGTGAATCCAGCTCTGGCCATCTGTACAGTTCCAACTGCTGCTGTACGTACAGTTCCAGCTTCTGTACCTTCACCAGTGAATCCTACTCCAGACACAATGGATCCTGAGGCAGCCTAGTAGGCATCCTTTAGGATCTACATTTGGTTATCCTGAAGGAATCATCTCCAGCCACCTTCTAAGAGAAGATCCTGTATCATTCATCCAGCCCAGCTTTGAGCCAGTTTTGCACCAGAGATTCTAGTTGTGATTGCTCAAGTGATTCCATTCCTAGCAGATTCGCCTCCAGCTATTTCTGTAACTCCAGTTCCTGATCAAAGAATCCAGCTGTAGTCAACCTAGTGACTCCAGTTCCTATAGCAGAGAACCTGGCTCCAGTAGTTCTAATGACTCCAGTTTCTGTATCAAAGAATCCAGCTCTAGACTTCCTAGCAACTCCAATTCCTGTATCAGAAAAGCCAACTGCAATCATCCTAGTGACTCCAGTTCCTGTTCCATAGAATTTGATTCCAGTCATCCCAGTAACTCCAGTTCCTACATATGAGAGTCCAGAGTCAGTTGTTTTGGTGACTCCATTCCTGGCAACCCCAGCTCTGGTTTAAATTGTCTCAAAGGTATCAGTTCCTGCACCAAAGAATCCAAATCCAGTCAGTTCAGCAATTCCAGTTCCTGAACTAGAGAATCTGGGTTTAATTGTTTTTGGCAACTCCAGCTCCAGTTCTAATCTCTGTGACATTGGTGTCCACACCAAAAGGTCTGGTTCCAATCATCGTAACAACTCCTGGTCCCTCACTGGAGGATCTGGTTCCAATTGTCTCAGCGACTCCAGATTTTGCACCAGAGGGTCCAGTTACAGTCATCTCAGTGACTCCAGCTCCCGACTGATGGATCCAGTTCCAGTAATATCGTCAACTCCAGATCCCACACCAGAGGGTCCTGTTCCAGTCATCCCTCCTACTCCAGTTCTTGCTTGTGTCACGTTAATGACTCCAGGTCCAGCTCCAGGTGTCCCAGTGGCAGCAGTTCTAGAAATTTTAATGGCAGCTATATCTTACACCAGCCCAGCCATGTCTGGGCATGAATTTGACCCTATCCTTATATGGGATTTTGCCTCCTGGGGTCCTTGGGGGTATCAGGATTATGCCTTTTTTGAGAGAGATAATGTTAGGCCCTTGTTACATTTGGCAGTCCACAGACTGCTCTCACAGACTACCGTACTCACCTCCGAGCCCAGTCCGGCAGAGTTAATGCTGGAATACGACGTGATGCCATCCACGTCGTATTCCAGCATTATTGGATAAGTTCTTGGAGGAGAAGTCCATTACCTGCTATTAAGTTCACTTAGAGAATAGCCACTGCCATTAGCAATGGTTACATGGAATAGACTTAGTTTTTGGGTACTTGCCAGGTTCTTATGGCCTGGATTGGCCACTGTTGGAAACAGGATGCTGGGCTTGATGGACCCTTCGTCTGACCCAGTATGGCATTTTCTTATGTTCTTATGTTCTCACACATCTCGTGGCAGGATGCTGACAACACATGTGGCAGGATGCTACCGATTGCCCCCAACATGACCGCTGACAGCTCCCTTAGTGCACGCATGCACCAATACTGCAAGATTTAAAGGGCCCACGGTGGGAAAACCCCCTTGGTGCATTTAGATGACATTACTAAGCCTGCTTTATAAATGGTTAGCCCGGACATCTACGCATCACCTCAGCAATAGGTCCAGCTATGCTTTGTAGTGCATGTTGCTTCCCAGCATCTTGTCTTCACTTCAGCCCATTCTTACTTGTCTTCCTTTCCAGTCCTCCTACCTTCAGTTATCGTCCTGCTTGTCTTCATTCATGTGGCACACTTGCTCTTCACCTTGCCTGCCTGCCCTGCTTATCCATCACTCCTCCCTTCTCTCAGATGCATACCCAGTTTGACCTCGGCTTGGACCACGGATATTTATTTATTTATTTAAATTATTTTATATACCGTTGTGCAGACAAAGTCCATCTCTACGGTTCACATTTTCAACATCTTAAAAACAGGAAGAAGAAAAAATACAGTTTCTCATAATTATAAATATCACTAAAAACTACCTACCTCAATCATTGCTTGCACCTCGAATATATTTAACTGCTATCTGCTCATGAATCTAACTATCCATAGACCTTCCCTTCTGTCTATAGCAGAGTTCTGCAGGCCCAGGCTCCCAAAGGCTCAACCCACCATTGGCAGGCTATGAGCGGGTCCGCCTGCCAACGGTGAGGACTGCAGGGCTCCTCCCTTCAGGTGGTACCAATCTTGCCACAGCCCAAGAGTCCACAAATACAACAGCCTTATTGGGCATTTCTTGCCTTACGCCAGCAGAAGACCTCAATGGGCATCTGTTTAGTCCTCACAGTTCTGCAGAACAGTGAACAAGTAACAATAAACCATGGTTGACATTCAACAGTTTGTAATAATTTGTAAGTTTCCAAATAGAACATGAGGGAGTTGTTATGCCTGTCGGTCACAGACAGGCATAACGGCTGTGACCTCTCATGCTCACCTCTTTTCTCCCTGCTCCATCAAGTCTGGAAAGAATGGCGGTCTTTGCTAACCCCCACCGACCTCTCCGGCGTTCCCGGGGCAGCGTGGGCGCTGCCAACCGCCATCTTGGATCCGGAATTACTTAGGCGCACACGCACAAGGGCTTCCTTTGTACACGTCATGGCGGGAACCTCGGAGGCGTCCCCTCCCGATGACTTCAATCCACTATGGTATTTAACCTGACGAGCCCTTGCCTTCTACGAGTTAGGAAAGAGTTCCCTCTTGCTGAATCCACCTCCTTTGAGGACTTCCTGTTCCTGATTTGGGTCTTGGCATCTGACGTTCTGAGTACCCGCTTCTCGGGGGCTCCCCTGCATTACCGGCTATCTGCTCCTCAGAGGGCCTTCCTGCCTGACTGTGACCAAACCTGCTTTCCAGGTCTCTCTCTCTACTGGAACCATCTGTTATGGTCCCGGGCCGTGCCCCGGGACCTGCACTCACCCCAGGACCGGTCCGAAGTGCTGGAGGGACTCCCCGGCTGACGCGGCCTGCTAAGGCTCCTGCCGTGGCGTTCTCCCCGCAAGGGAGACGCCATCATCCTCTCGTCGCTGGCCCCGCCCCCTAGGCACGCGCATGTACAGAGGACTCTGGATTTAAAGGGGCCAGTGCGGGAGAACGAGGCCAACTCTCTGGATAACATCAGACGCTGCAGGGTTATTTAAACTGTAACAGTTTGATGAAGGATCTATAGTAATTAGTGAAGCCTAGAAATCTTTGGAGTGCCTTTATACCCAGTGGCTGAGGCCAGTCTTGGGTGCTTTTAGTCTTCTGTGGATCCATTTGAAATCCTTGGCTAGAGACCACATAGCCCAGAAAAGTGATAGACTCCTTGTGAAAAGAGCAATTTTCCAGCTTGGCATACAACTGGTTTTCCCTTAAACATTGTAAGACATTGATGACATCCCGACGATGGCTTTGAAGGTCTTGTGAAAAAACCAGGATATTGTCCAAATAAACCATGACACAACTGTAGAGCATGTCTCTGAAGATTTTGTTCATCATATTATGGAACACTGCAGGCACATTGCATAGGCCGAATGGCATGACCAGATATTCAAAATGGCCATCGCAGGTGTTAAAAGCAGTTTTCCACTCATCGCCTTGATGTTTTCTGATCAAATTATAAGTGCCTCTAAGGTCCAATTTGGTGAATATCTTAGCCCCCTGGAGCCTGTCAAACAGTTCAGAAATTAGTGGTAGGGGATAGCGATTCTTCGTGTAATTTTGTTTAAGCTGCGGTAATCTATACATGGCTGGAGAGAGCGGTCTTTCTTTCCTACAAATGAGAACCCTGCTCCAGCAGGGGATTTTGAGGGATGAATAAAGCCTTTGGCCAGGTTTTTCTTTATGTATTCGGACATGGCTTGGGTTTCGGTTAAGGAAAGTGGATAGACTCTTCCTTGAGGAGGCTCAGTATTGGGCAGCAAACTGATTGCACAATCAAAGGAGCGATGTGGAGGTAAGACGTCTGCAGCTTTCTTCGAAAATACATCCTGGAAGGAGGAATATTGTGTGGAAGCCCTGAGATCGATGGCTGCGTGGTCAGGCAAGGCATCGGTGATATTGTTCCTAAACATTTTTTATGGCAGGAATCGCCCCAGTGAGAGAGTTGGAGGGTGGTCCAGTCAAACTGAGGAGTATGTATTTTTAGCCAGGGTAATCCCAGGACCACTGGATATATAGCCTTGTCCAAAATTTGCGAAGGCGAATAGGGATCATGGAGAAGGCGACTTCACCAGGTAAGGGTTTGCCATGGATAGATGAAAGTGTTTGCAGACGGACGGTGGGAATGCGTAAATGTTCTACAAGTTGCCGGAAAATAGAGTTTCCCCTGGCTCCGGAATCTACTAGTGCCAAGGTGTGAAACTCCTGGTTGTCCAAGTTAATGGTGACAGGTAGAGTTAGTGGGCAGAAGGTGCGATTAGGCCTAGGAGGAGTCCTCCAGCGGATCCTAGGCTGGGATTTTCCCAGACGGAGAGGGCAGGATGGTACAGCGTGACCCGATTGGCCACAATACATGTAGAGGCCTGCTTTCTGGCACCACTGCTTCTCCTTTGCGGATAGATGACTACGGCCCATCTACATAGTTTCCTCTTCTTTTGTGTTTGATTCTGAGATACCCTGAGTAGAGGATGTGGTATGAACCCGAGGGGCACTAGCAGCCGCTTTCTTGGTTCCTCTGATTTCCTGGGAACGTTCGCGTAGACGATGGTCTATGTGACCGGTCAGATCAATAAGCGAGTCCAGGGTCTCAGGGAGCTCGCGTGCTGCCAACTTGTCATTAATACGTGGGCTAAGACCCTTGAGAAATATGGCTTGCAGACAGCCCAGATCCCAGTGTAATTCTGAAGAGAGAGTCTGAAACTCGATGACGTAATCAGTCAATAATTGGGAACCTTGTTGCAAGTGCAAAAGGGTGGATTCGGAGATTGTCCTTCACCATGGGTCATCAAACACAGTTCGGAAGAGAGCGAGGAAGCCTGGTAGATCGTTCAGGATGGGATCTGTACGTTCCCAAAGAGGCAATGCCCAAGCCAATGCTTTACTGTCCAGAAGGGTAAAATATAATGTAGTTTTGGAGACTACATCCGGAAAATATGCAGGTTGTAGGGAAAAGTGCATGTTGCACTGGTTCAAGAAGCCCCTGCTTAACGAGGGGTCACCTGCAAAACGAAGAGGAGCTGGCAAAGGTACTGGAGGCCAGAAGGGCGGTGCTTGCGATGCCAGGTCAAGCTTGGCAGGCATTGATTAACGACATTAGCCAAAGTCTCTAGAATCTTCTGTTGCTCCATGATTCGCTGGGCCAGGCCAAGGATAGCCTGAATTGCTGAGACCTGTGCCGGGTCCATGATTTGGCAATCTGTTAGGATTCTGTGATATCATATTTTGTGTAAACCCTGAGCCGAAGTGAGAGGAGGAGCCCAGTGAGCCTCACTGTCGGGAGGCAAGGTCTCAGCTGAGGAAGGCACAGAATGAATAGAGTCTTTATTAAAGAGATAGAAGCACTACCAGTGGAGTGGGAGGTGCCATAGAGAGAGATGGTCACACAGGCCCTGAGACACAGGGTCGATGGGATAGGTAGTGCCCTGAGGGAATACCTCTGTAATGCTGGTAGTAGTCCGTGAATCGAGTACACTGAAGAGGGCCACTACACGAGTAGTGGCCCGTGAAGCAGGGTACACCGAAGAGGCCTTGATAGAGATGGTAGTGGCCCGCGGGGCAGGGTACACCAATGATGTCCTCGGTAGAGATGGTAAAAGGCCGCAGAGTAGGATATGCAGATGAAGTCCTCAGAAGAGGTGACAGCGGTCTGCAGAGCGAGGAGAATAATCAAGGCCCTAGGTGGAAGTGGTAATGGCCCGCAGCATGGGGTACACCAGTGAGGGTCCTCGGTCGGTCTAGTAGCAGTCCGCAAGGCGGGGTGCACCTGTGAGGTCCTTGATAATGTAGTGAAGGTCTGTAGAGCAAGAACATCTGACGGAGCTCTCTGTAGTGGTAATGACCCTAGCGGGGTACACCCAATAGACACTTGGTAGGTAGGAAGTGATCCGCAGGGCAGAGTACTCACAGAAGAGCAAGTTGGTTCCAAGAAGCCCCGGAGAACGGAGCAGAGGGAGTTCCAGGCATCAGGCCCTCCGAGGAGCAGATAGCCAGGACAAGAGAAAGGCCCTCGAGGAGCGGGTACCTGAGACGTCTACGTAGGAACTGGAACTGGAACACAGGGTCCTCAGGAAGCGAGGCAGAAATAGCAAGGATGAGACTCTTTGCCAAATCGTCTTCAAAGAGGGCCAGCAGGTTTAAACATTCACAGATCCTGACGTCATCTGGAAGGGACGCCCCAAGGTTCCCGCCATGACATGGATAAGACCAGCCTGTGTGCACATGCGCGTGTCTAGAGGAACCTGATGGCAAGATGGCGGTCGGCGGCATCCGTGCCGACTTGGGAGGCCTGGAAGCGGTAGACAGGTCGTAGGTAGCTAGTGGAGGTTGCCAATCTACCCCATGGAGTCAGGGAAATGAAGAAAGAGGTGAGCAGAAGTGATCGCAGCCATCTGCGACCGACGGGCGTAACAATGCCTTGCATGCATGATGATGATAATGATGAATCCAAAATTTTGTCTTGTCCCATTTCTTATACCTTTTCAGTAGTGTGCCCCTGTCATCATTAACGAATGATGTTATCTCTTTCACCCATGGGTCACATTGCATAATTTCTGAAAAGTGTCTTAGGTATTTTCCAGCCTAGATGTATTGTGGCTTTAAGAAGAGTTGTGTTTGCAATTATTTTGGTATAACATTAGAATAATAGGAAAGTGGCCTTGCAGTATTTGCATGCATACAGGAGATGTAGAGAGATGGTTTTTTGTGATGTCATTCCTATACTTTCAGAACTTTGCTTTCCTGTGTGCCACCTAGACATTACAATCATTATTTTCTTTATTTATACAGTATTTCATTACCCATGTAATGAATGAAAAGCTGAAAGCTTTTTGAGCACTTAGACACACGGACATGCCAAGCATAAATCAACTTGATTTTACTCTAAAATGGCATTAGGTAACATTAGCAATCACATCTTAAACAGAAATAAATATTTATAATTTAAGTTATATTTCTATTAGATTTTACTCCAAGGAAACAACTTATTTATTGTTTGTGAAAAAATCTATTGGCCCATATAATCCACTTTAGATTTCATTGTTCATTACCAAATTATGGTAGAAGAACTGATGGCAGCACTGTAGCATTCTAAATAGCACAGTTTGAGTAATGTTCAACATATGATACATACAAATATACACTACTGCAAGAAATGCACATAAAAGAAAGGAACACTAAATTACTGACTATGATCAGAGACTACATGTTAGGTATAGTTCTATAATGTAAAGATATTTTATTTTGATCCATGTTGCCTGTAGGTATTTATTGAAAAGGAGAGTTATTTCTGAAGTATTTATTTCCTGTTTATATATGTGGGTGACCTTCTGTCCAAAAAACTATTACTGTACATATATAAATAGAACTCAAAAGCATAAGTGGGATGAAGGCATGGCAGCATTTAATATATATTTGTTCATTCTTTGCTGGTGTACCCGATTGCACAAAATTCTCTTGTCATCAAATTAATGAGTAGTGTGGTTGCTTTGCTAGCTCATTTGGATAAATAGAAATAGAGGTCAACAAACAGATTGTAAATGACACCTTTTTATTGGACTAATACATAAATATTTTAAGTTAATAGATTAAAAATGTGTCAACTACAATTCTTTTTTAAATTTACATTTGTTTCTATGTTTTAGAATACTACAATGCTGTATTAAAAAAACCTAAGCTGTTCTCAGGTTCACTTTCAGTTTCTCCTTGGATCTAACATTTGTAGTTTGTATTAAGATGATAATGCTTCATTAAAACACAGTCTACCTGGCCAAATTGTGCTAATCAGCCACCATATTAATTCCAGGCATTGACTTAATATCATCAGATCCTAAATACTGTAAACCACAATAGATTTGTCTTTGCTTCCTACTAATATCAATCGTTTCTGTATCCCTTTCTTCATTTCTTTCTGTGCTCTTTGAATATTTGCATGTGCAAGTCTATGGGCTTCTGTGGGTTTTTTTGTTTGTTTCTCTTTTTAAAATTCCTAGCTTGATCTCTGTCACCTTTTCCTTTCCCTAGTAGCTGCAGTTGAGCTAAGAGCTCTCCTTTTCATTGGTCTGCCTCTGTCATGGAACGCCTGGGTTAAGACAGGCAGCCACCATGGAAAGGGATTCCCGAGGCTCACTGCTAGCATATACCTGCCACTGATAGATTAGGAACCAGAAAAGGAATCAAACAAGGTTAGCTTGTTCTTTGTTGCCATTTTATGGTGAACAGTTCAAGGCAGCCAAGGTCAGGAATCACAATGTCCACAAAGATTCAGAAGGTCCAAGAAACAAGATACAGGATTACTTGGCAGACAAACTGTGGCTCAGGGTTCCAGGTAACAGCTAGCACAGCAGAGCAAGCACGGAAGCGATCACCACCAAGCAGTGAAACAGCAAGGAACGCAGCCCAAAATGGGGAAGAAACACTACAGCCAACAAGGCCTGGTCCCTGCTGGGCCAATCTAAACACGGGAAAACTTTAGCAGTAACCAAGCTAAATAGCAATCTACGGGGGGGGACTAATAAGACTTTTTGGAAACATGATGACACAAACCACCTAGGATATTGCATAAATGCTGGCCTGTGCATGATGACCTCATAGTATTTTCAAATTCCTATTTGTTTTGTTGATGGGGAAAATACTGGACTGCAAGCCCTGCCACTAATGTGATATTTTAGAATTTTTCAGGCCATAACTAAGGATCTATAGGTATGCTAAATTTTATCTAAATGTGCAAAAAAGCATGAAAGATAAACAGATGGAGATTTTTATAATTATGTATAGATTTGAGTATCTCACAGTCAAACTATGTAACAGAGCTTCTACTAGAGAAATAGATTTTGGAGAAGGATATGCTCAAAAGTATGTTTGGACAAGAGAAAAAAAATAAATGTTTTTTTTTTTACCTACAGGTTGGGGGGCACCCATGATCCTGATGATGCCCCTTGGACGTGCCCGTCAGCCTGGGCACAAGCTGTCAGTTACACATTTGCTGGCATGGTTTAAGACTGACTGGAGAAGGAACTCTCCAAGACCCAGTGCAGCTCAGTCAGGAGCAGGGCTAAGTGAGTCTAACTTCTTTTAAAAAGGAAAAACAAAGTTTTTTTTCCTACTGTAGCCATGGCCAGCAGGATTGGACCATGGGAGAGGCTTGCACTAGTGTGCTTAGAAGAGGGGAAAACCTGGAAAGCAACCCCAGGGGGGAAATAGTTTAAAATACATAGTTGGAGCAGGACTGGTAATGGGGTGCCCGGTATATGCCCCCATCGCATGTTCAAGGGAGTTTGGACCCATTTTGGTGAGCAGAATTCCCCCATTCAAGGGCTCTTGTCTGCATGAAAATCCATGCCAGGTTTTACCTGCAGTCCATTGTTTTAGCCCCTCCCCTAGCACTCTGAAAGGAGAAAGAGGTTATCCTATCAATATCACAGTAGCTGGATGGGATTGACTGGTTAGCTCACGGGAATGAAATGCCCTGCGTAGGAATTCCAGGGGAGTAAAGTGACCAGCCCCTGAGGATGTTTGAAACAGCACAGCTATTTTAAAAATAATGTCAAAGTTTTGGAAGTGGCTGACACCTGTGCCATGGAATTGGGAATAAAGTCTGTTGAAAACTTTTAGAAATTTTTACTTAAAATATCTATCCCCTCCCTATGGATAACAGCCTGGACAATGGAAGTTACTGAATGATGGTATACAAAACCTTTAAATAATAAATAAACTATAAAGCTGATCACTATTTTACATATACAGCTAATAGATATTTATTTCAAGAACTACCGTGTAATAAAATTCATAGGCAAACTATTATGCCTCACAGGCTTCATGCAATGTTCCACTATTTGTATAAAGCCTTTGAATATAATCATTGGTCTATTACTTTTTTCATATTTTGTACATTTTTTCCTTTACAATTAATTTCAAACTCAAACGCAGTGACGGTAACTGTTAAACCAGCACATGGATGCACATGTACTGTGTTTGTCAGAACACACCCAGGGGCGTAGTCATTTTATAACATAGGCACATATTATGAAATAGCCTGAACGCTGAATTTTAAATGGATGCCCGCATGCGCGTGCAAATCCCATTTATGCTGCGTAAGTGGGGAAATTTTACAAGGGAGGCGCGCTGACGCCATTGCTAGGTTTCCCAGTTCATTGCCAGTTCACCCAATTAAGGGATGGGACTTCCAAACACCCCTAGTTTAACAGCCTCTCTTCCCCTCCCGATCCTTAAACCCCGCTGACTTGCCTCGATTATTTTTGTTTTAAAACGTACGCGTCATCTATAAGCAGAAGTAGAGTTCCGTGGCAGGGGGGCCCCGGCGTGCGCCAGGGTGCGCAATATTTACACGCTCATCTCTTGGCCAGGCCCCAACATGCCCATACCCTACCCACACTCCTCTCCCTTTTCGTAAACTTTTTATTTGTGTGCGCAGCAGAAGATAACGCGCCTACTCGGGCAGCTTTTAAAATCCGCTGGGCATGTGCCAGCCCAACTTGTTGCACATGTCTCCCGGTTTTAGCGCACGTCAGGCTTTCCTAATTCACCTGTTTGCTTTTGTTGTAGGTTTTCTGAGTGCGAGCAAGACCTCCAAAGCAGACCCTGACATGTTCCGTGATTCAGAATGCCAAAGAATTCCTGGGTGCTCAACCATGTGCACTGCAACATGTAACAACTGCTTTTCTGTAAGACTGGAAGTAGATGCCACAAGTTATTTAAAAGCATGTCCTGCAAGCGTATCCTTGCCCTGTCTTGTGTCTACTTTCTATCTCCCTGTCCTGTTGGTGCACTCCCTGTTCCTCACTCAGGGCACCACCTCCAGAAACCTTGCTAGCCACCAGAAGCCATGAACCCATCCCAAATGGGGAGTTGGCATGGTCAGGTGAAGACTACCACTTGCCTGACTTCATCTTGCCCTGTACTATTCCGGGGAAGTCCTGCCAGTCAGGCGGAGGACCCTGCCCTGCTCTGGTAGAGAGACCTGTGCTGTTCCTGTAGGGAGAATCCCCTTATCCAGCCAACCAGACCATGACATGTCTTCTTTCAATCTTGAGAAGTGTCCAAAGCTAGCTTCTACTTTCAACCATGGGGAAAATATTCAACCAGGGCAATCTATTCTCTGCAAACCATCCTGTCTGTGATTATAATATAAACCATCACCAACAATGGTTTTCTGGCTTTTATTTCTTAGCCTTACACGTGCTGGATTTTCATAGATTAGAACAACAAAACATCAACCAAGTGGCAAGATTCACACTCTAGTTAAAGGTATATATTCTTATTTGTGCATTTTAATTGTCAGATTCTAATCTTTAAGATATTTTTCAAGATTACACCAGGGAATTCCAGTCAGTCTCCAAATTTAAAACATTAGGATGGATCTATAAATCCTCAGCTGTTCTCAGTGATTTAACATCACTTCCCTCCATGTGGTAGCTTTGGAACCTTATCAATCATTGACCACTGTAACTCTATGAATGTATGATTATATTCCAAGCAATGTTCCACAATTGGTGCACTTATTTTGCAGGTAGACAAACAATTTTGATGCTTATTCAGTTTGATTCTCACAGTCTTTCTAGTATATCCAATGTAAATTAAATCATATGGGCACATTAATAGATAAACTACCCATGCGGTAGCACAATTGGCTTGATTTTATAGCTAATGCTTTAGGATTTTTTTGTAAGTGTCCATTCCAGTTCAGCAATTGTTTGAGCAACATGTGTGTGTGTACTTCCCATTCAGGAAATAACACTTCAGTTGCTATGGATCTTCCTGTGTTTTTATTTTTAATTTATTTTTAACTAGTACAGCTCGAATGATCCCCTCATGGAGATTTTTGCCATGAGTAAAAGCAAAGCATGGTATTTCTTGAAAAATATAATGCCATGTTAATATATGCCAGTGCTTTTATATAATAGATGTTATAGCATTTGATTTCTTTGAATGTCTTAAGACAGACTTTAAACGTGTGTCCTCTGCCTTTGATTGATATGATGATAATAAAAGGTCCCTGTTTGCATATTTGGCCTGCTTGTAAGCCTGTTTAATCACATTCTCAGGGTATCTTCTATTACTGAATCTGTCACTCAATATTCAAGCTTGCTGCTCAAAATCCATATCTTCAGAGCACAGACGTCATATGCGCAGAAACTGAGTGATTGGTAAACTAGATCGCAAACGCCTTGAATAACAACTTTCATATCATAGTAAGTTGTTTTGGTCTGTAGCTTTGCAATAGACTGATGTACTGATCTTATTCCCTGTTTTTATGATCTTAATGTCCAAAAATGAAAGTGCACGCATTAAACTCCATGGTGAACTGTAAATTACAATCTAAGGACTTAATTCACGTAACAAAGGGCCTCATTTTCTAAAGTATTGCAGGCCTGCGATACTTTAGAAAACTGCGATAATGGGGGGCGGGGGACGAAGCGGGGGACGGGGGTCCTGCACTAGCCGGCAGCGATTGCACCGCCGCGGTGCGATTGCTGCCGGTTTCGCACCCAATAGCGCCACCATAGAAGGTGTAGCTATTGGGCGCGAACTAGGGCGCGAAAAGGCCCTTACCTTTTCGTCGTCCGTGGCATCTTCGCGGAGTCGGCCCCGGTGATGCCCCGACTCGTCCTCTTCCAGGGCCGACTCCGCCCCGATTTAGGTAGCGCAGGCGTGCGCTACCTTCGCAGGCTATCGCAGGTTTGCGCTAACAGCGCAAGCCTGCGATAGCCTTGGTAAATAAGGCCCTAAGTGCCATGAAGGATGCCATTGTATGAAAAACTAATTTTCAAACATAAAATAATTTTTATATAAAGCCATTTCTGCTAATTGAACCACAAAGTCCTGAATCTGCTTTCTAGGGAGAAAGAGTTTTTGAAAAAAGGATTGGAAGGAGAAGATAAGTGTGGCTGGACAAGGGCAGAAATGCCATCCTGGCACTACATGTCCAGATTAGAATCTAAGGGGGAACAGCTAAAGAAATTATTGTAATAGCAGAATTAGTGTGTTTATGAGCAAATTTAAAGAGACACAAGAGGTTTTTGATTCCTGGTTCCCCAGGAATTAATTGTCTTATCCCAAAGGTAAGGTGATAGGAGAGTTAATTGTAAAGACCTGGACAGGAATGCGTGGTTATTTTACCTTTCCTTAGTAGAGGGAAAGATGGAAGTTCATAAAACCTAATGTGTGTTATACCCCTTTAAGTAGTTTCCAAAGTTGAAAATGTTTGTTCATCTTTTATATTTTGTCTAACTAGCAAACCAATTTAATTAGCTTCAGTTTGTGGAAGATTTTCAATGCCAAGCACTTAGTTTCTCTTATTAATTTGCTGTAGTTAAGTAAGTCAGAGAAAGAGGGAAGATCTGGCATCTGTTTCCATCTGATCTAACCAGAGCTGCTGCTGCCACACAGAGCACCGTACCAGAGCATTTATCTGACTAAAAGACCAGAAATAAGTGTGAAGACCAACACAAAGGGCACACACAAGATATTTTGCATTAAAGAAAAAGTTTAAATTGGTTGAAATTTTTAATTGATATTTAAGCCTATGTAAAAGTATATAAAAGTACTTTTTTCCTGAAGTGTTGGAAAAGAAATAGTAGTTGAAGATTGCAAATATATAGTTTATTGCTAATCTGTTATTTTCCTAAATTTTGTTTTATATATTTCATTTTTGCTGGCAAATTAAAACTGAAAAACTGTTACTGAAGAAATTGCTTATTGCAGAGATTTTAGAAGATACGCGCGTAGCCGCGCGTATCTTCTAAAATCCTGGATCGGCGCGCGCAAGGCTGCCGATTTTGGGCAGCCGGCGCGCGCCGAGTCACGCAGCCTGTCTCCGTTCCCTCCGAGGCCGCTCCGAAATCGAAGCGGCCTCGGAGGGAACTTTCTTTCGCCCTCCCCTCACCTTCCCCTCCCTTCCCCTACCTAACCCACCCCCCCGGCCCTATCTAAACCCCCCCCTACCTTTATCCACGGATTTACGCCTCCCGGAGGGAGACATAAATCCACGTGCGCCAGCGGGCTGCTGGTGCGCCGAGACCCGACCCGGGGGCGGTTCCGGAGGGCGCGGCCATGCCCCCGGGCCCGCCCCCAAAATGCCACGTCCCGCCCCCAAAACGCCGCGTCATTTGGCCCCGCCCCCAACACGCCCCCCCAAAAAACCCCCGGGACTTACGCGCGTCCCGGGGCTCTGCGCGCGCCGGCGGCCTATGCAAAATAGGCGCGCCGGCGCGCGAGGGCCCTGCTCGTGTAAATCCACCCGGATTTACGCGAGCAGGGCTTTTAAAATCCGCCCGACATTGAAATCGTCGGGTCAGTGCGCTGAGGCAGTCAAAAAAGCAAACAGAATGTTGGGAATTATTAGAAAGGTAATGGTGAATAAAATGGAAAATGTCATAATGCCTCTGTATCGCTCCATGGTGGTGTGACCACACCTGAGTACTATGTACAATTCTGTTCACCACATCTCAAAAAGGATATAGTTGCAATAAAGAAGGTACAGAGAAGAGTGACCAAAATGATAAAGGGGATGGAACAACTCCCCTATGAGGGAAGGCTAAAGAGGTTAGCGCTGTTCAGCTTGGAAAAGAGATGGCTGAGGGGAGATATGATAGAGGTATTTAAAATCATGAGAGGTCTAGAACGGGTAAATGTGAATTGGTTATTTACTTTTTTTGGATAATAGAAGGACTAGGGGGCACTCCATGAAGTTAGCAAGTAGCACATTTAAAACTAATTGGAGAAAATTATTTTTCACTCAATGCACAATTAAGCTCTGGAATTTGTTGCCAGAGGATGTGGTTAGTGCAGTTAGTATAGCTGTGTTTAAAAAAAGTTTGGATAAGTTCATGGAGGAGAAATCCATTAACTGCTGAAAATCAAGTTGTCTTAGAGAATTGCCACTGCTATTACAGGCATCAGTAGCATGGGATCTACTTAGTGTTTGTGTACTTGTGAGGTACTTGTAGCCTGGATTGGCCACTGTTGTAAACAGGATGCTGGGCTTGGTGGACCCTTGGTCTGACCCAGTATGGCATGTTTTTATGTTCTTATGTCTTTAGGATGGCAAGCACTAATTAAAAGCCCAATACTCCTGAGTGATAGAGAGTGGGCTCCCAGTGGGACTGGGATCTTCTTATCTCTTTCTTTGATAGAAAAAGTTGGACTTCTGGTAGTAGAAATTCCCAAAAAGTATTCAACACATAAAATCCCTTCTCTTTTTCACTGGCCTGGAACTGATGTTAAAAAAAAAAAAAAATCCCCCCATAACAGCAGGAGCAAAACTCTCAGCAAAACACTTATCTCTTCTTTTCTGTCACATCACTGCTATTCCTCTTTAGCTGGGTGGAGGGAATCATAGCATCTTATCCTGACTTCCCAAGGCAGGTAGAGCAATTCTTCTCAGGAAGGAGAATTTCAGAAAAAAAAACCCCACACTCTCAAAAAAACCCCAAACAAATAGCTTTGTCAAAAATGCCTCTTCCACTCCTCCCAGACAATCTCTTTTAGACTGTGGGTTACCAGCTAGAGCAGAGTCTCTTGCCCTAGTTCCAGGCAGAGGCACAGATTTCCATTTATTTATTTATTTATTTATTTATTTGCAGTAACTTTTATTCTTCCTATTACCAGGATAACTGTCCTAGGCAGATTACAAATATATCAATTATACATATTATACAGTACATCAGAAGCATCACAAACATCACTAACATAATAAGCAAAACAGGTACGATTAATATGAACTAGAGCTAAAAAATTTGAGCCCTTTATTGAGACATAAAAGCTACTCAAAATAAACATGGTTTTAAAAACTTTCTAAAATACTTACATTCTTAGACCTGGCGAAGCCCCAATAGAAGGCTCTTCCACAGTATCGGGGCCTTTCATGACAAAAAAAAAACATTGGCTTCCCTGCAAACAATAGCCTTCACACTGGGCCCACCATAAGAGGGAGCCTCCTGAGCATAGTGTACAAGATGGACTATACCAGTTAAGTAATTCTTTCAAATAGATTGTCTGTTCCTCATGCAAAACAAGAAAAACTAACACAAGGATTTTAAATTTAATCTTCTGCTCAATGGGGAGCCAATGCCAGGATTGCAAAATTGGGGGAATATGATCTCTCAGAGGGCACCCAGACACTAAACGAGCCACAGCACTCAACAGCACCTGTATAGCTCTGAAATTACATTTAGGTAAACCAGTATACAGAGTATTGCATTAATCTAAAGATGACAGTACAAAGGCTCGAATAAAACATATAAAAATCACACTTATCTAAAATGAAATTCAGATGATGTAATTTCCATAACTTGAAAAATGCTGCTTTAATGACAGCTTTCAGTTGAGGGCACAGACTAAAAGTTGAATCAATTTATACCCCTAAATCCCTTACAAAGTCAGAAAAAGATATCACAAAGCCTTCAAATATCAGCGGAGGGAGAGAAGTTTGAAGCGGGGTTAATGAAATTAAGAAAGCATCAGTCTTGGCTATGTTTAACAGAATGACATTTTCTGCCATCCATTGTTGCACAATACCTGTAGTACCAAAAATCTGCTGAAATGTAGCATCGACAATCTTAACAATGGAGAGCAAAAGTTGTGTATGATCAGAATAAACTTTAAAAAAGGTCCCTAAATCTAGCAGCTTACAAAAGGGATGCAAATAATGTTGACTAATGTCAGTAACAAAGATGAACCATGGGGCACACACACCCAAATTGATAGGTACCCATGAGGAGGACTGCTGATCTATCCAGATCTGTTGGTACCACTCATTTGAAAAGGAATTAAGCCATCGTATTACAGTACTTCCAAATCCTATTTCCATTAGCTGCTGCAACATCACAGAATGCAAAACAGAATCAAAAGCCACTGATAACATCTCTGATCCAATTCTTTCGAAATAAAATCTTTCATGGAAATGAACACTGTTTCAGAACTATGACCTACCTGAAAACCAAACTGATGGTTATTCAAAATCCCATTGTCATTTAAATTATCTACCAATGGGAAATCTCTCTCATATACTCTCCTTCTCTTCTAAATCCCCCCCCCCCCCCTTCTACCCCCCCCAAAACAAAAAAACTCAACTTCCCCTATATCAGGCAGTGGGGACCAAAACAAAGGGAAAATTCCCACAACTCTTCTGCCTCTCAAAACTGCAACTCAGAATGCCAAAAGCCAATTCAAAATGCTGCATTCTTCCATGTGCACCACCTGCTTTTATGAAAAACTGCTGATCAATCCAGACAAGCCTCTGTGGAGGTGTCTGCAGGGATAGTCTGCAATCTACTTTCTCCTTACAAAATACTAACCTAAGCTCAGCTAGGGAAAAATGGCTAGCGGAGACGGAGGGATCTCTACATGAATTTCTGTGGTATAATTGTAGACATTTATGTAGAATAATGCTATTAGAATGTCTGTATTTTTTTTTTTTTTTTTACATTGCATTCATGACAAAGATAAAGATGTAAAACTGCTGTGCAAAAATTGCTGCTGCTTTAAATGTTCACTGACTTTGTGGCATTCTGGATTTTAATTTGCTTTGACTACTTCCGTTAAATTGACTCTATATTTGTTGTCTCTGCTTATACCTCCAGTGTCTCTCCTCAGTAATTATTGCTTCCCTTTGCAAAATGTTTTGTGATATCATTTACGCTAAAAAGTGCTGCAACTGGGATTTCTTCTCTTTATTGCATTGCTTGCAATAAGTGATACACTTACAGTATTATACAATGTTCAGTTGTAATCAACTCAAACCTTTAATCCATGCCTATTTCCAAAAACAAAAACCATGAATCTTATTAAAGTTGTAAAATTACCATAAAGTTGCACTGTTTATTGACTATTGTCAAAATCTTTCTTTATAAATACATTTTCTTTCATTTCTAATTTAAGCTACTTCTGGGGGTATTTTTAACTGTTATTCTTAATATTTTTGTTCAAAAAAGAATTGCATGGTTAAGGTACGTGCTTTAGTCATTTTATTGATCATATATCTAATCAAGAACTGTGTGACTCACATTAGACTTATTCACAAGGAGGCCAATGTTTTAAGGTCCACTGAAATTAGTGTATCTTATTGCTACCATCTTAGCACATATTTTTTATGTGCTAAACTTACTTCCAATGTAGGGAAAGTGTTAGTGCCCCAAAAATATGTACTAAAAAGTGTGTTAATTTGAATGCACTTTCCATGCTAATGAATAGAAATGACCTGCCTATGGAATTACTTGGAAAACAGATGACTGAGAGTGGATTTAAATGAAATGTATAAAATCATGAATGGGTGGAATGAGTACATAGGGAACTGTTATTTACCCTTTCAAACAACACTAGGACTAAGGGACACTCCATGAAACTAGCAACCAGCAGATTTAAATCAAATCAGAGGAAGTATTTTTTCACACAATCAAGTTATAGAATCTGTTGCTAGAGGTTCAAAGGAGGATTGGACAAGTTCCTGAAGGAGAAGTCCATAAACAGTTATTAGCCAGATAGACTTGGGACAGACAGTTCTTGTCTCTGGGAGTGAGAGACATGAAATAGATCAACTATTGGTGATCTGATGGGTACTTTTGATCCGGACTGGCCACTTTCGGAAACAAAATGCTGGGCTCAATGGACCTTAATCTAACCCAGCATGACATTTCTTATGTTATTATGTAGGAAAGCTTCAAAACAAATTAGCACAATCTTTTACTTCTCCTTTAGCACTGGTTCTTTTACTGCAGCCCTACAGGTGAAGAAAAGTTTTAACTTCCAATTATTGTACTTCTATGGTAAGTAAAATAAAATTTAAAAAACAGCCAACAACAGACCTGGGTTCCTCATTAGAGACACCCAGATAAAGGATCCCCACTGTGGGAACCCCAGACCACAGAGAACTGGGATGAAGACCCTCCACTTCACCTGCCTACCTACCCAACCCTCAACCACCTAACTAATGGGGTCATTTTCTATGCGGATCGCACGCGATACCAAGATCGAGGCGGAGTCAGGGCAGGGTCAGCCCCAGAAGAGGAGGAGTCGGGGCGGCACCAGGGCTGACGCCGCGAAGACTTTGCTGACAGCGAAAGGTACGCTTCTGTTTTGCTGCCAGTTTCGCGGCGAATAACTACACCTTTAATGGTGTAGTTATTTGGCGCAACGCTGGCAGCAATCGCACTGCAGAGGTGCGATTGCTGCTGGCTATCGCAGGACCGCCCCCCCCCCCCCGCTTCCGCCGAATTCACTATGCCTTGCGGCATTAGAAAATCCAGCCCTAAACCCTCCCACCTATCTACCATCTTAAAAATAGTCAACCAGTAAGATAGCAGGAGAAAGGCAAGAAAGGTAAGTATAGAGGGCCTATAGAGTCCCTGTAGTGGGGGGCTGGGTGGCTGGGTGGTGCCTTGAGGTCCAAGGGCAGAGTCACTCTGATTCGAGGGCATAGGAACAGAGTCCCTCCGGCTCGGGGGTTCCAGCTAAGAGTCCTTTTGGCTCAAAGCACCCTGGCTATATCAGAGAGTCTCCAAATATTTTTTAATTCAATGGTTAGAGCTATCAGTTAATTTTAAATTCCACCTCTAACCACTGAAACTAAATAAATAAATAGAAATGTTAGTAAAGTTAGTTCATTTTTTTATTACTGTTTTTAGTGCACTTTTTAGTTCAGCACATTTTATTTTACTACTGAACAATTTGGGGTAGATTTTAAAAATTTGCGCGATCGCATACTTTTGTTCGCGCACCAGGCGTAGCCGCGCATATCTTATAAAATCCAGGGTCGGCGCGTGCAAGGGGGTGCACATTTCTGCAACCTGCGCATGCCGAGCCCAGCGCGCGCTGCCTGTTCCCTCCGAGGCCGCTACGCACCTCGGAGGGAACAGGCAGCGCGTATCTTATAAAATCCAGCGTACTTTTGTTCGCGCCTGGTGCGCGAACAAAAGTACGCTATCGCGCAATTTTTTAAAATCTACCCCAATAGGTGCGCTGGCGCGCGAGGGCCCTGCGCACGTTAATCCGGCCGGATTTAAAATCCGCCCCTTTATATATAGTTAGCTAAGTGATAAAGACTTTTTAAATTTTAGCACACTTTTTTTACTACCGCTTTATTATTTTTGCTTCAGAGGTAGGCAACCTCCAATCCTTGTAGACACTAATCTATTTGAGTTTTCAGGATATACTTAATGAATAAGAAATTGCCATGCTGGGTCAGACCAACGGTCCATCAAGCCCAGCATCATGTTTCCAACAGAGGCCAAACCAGGCCACAAGAACCTGATAAGTACCCAAACACAAAGAAGATACCATGCTACTGTTGCCAGTAATAGGAGAGGCCATTCCCTAAGTCAACTTGATTAATAGCAGTTAATGGACTTCTCTCCCAAGAACTTATCCTAACCTTTTTTAAACCCAGCTACACTAACTGCACTAACCACATCCTCTGGCAACAAATTCCAGAGCTTAATCGTGCGTTGAGTGAAAAAGAATTTTCTCTGATTAGTCTTAAATGAGCTACTTGCTAACTTCATGGAATGCCCCCTAGTCCTTCTATTATCCAAAAGTGTAAATAACCGATTCACATCTACTCGTTCTAGACCTCTCATGATTTTAAAGACCTCTATCATATTCCCCCTCAGCCGTCTCTTCTCCAAGCTGAACAGCCCAATCCTCATCAGCCTTTCCTCATAGGAGAATTGTTCCATCCCCTTTATCATTTTGGTTGCCCTTCTCTGTACCTTCTCCATCGCAACTATATCTTTTCTGAGATGCGGCGGCCAGAATTATATTCAGAATTCAAGATGCGGTTTCACCATGGAGCGATATAGAGGAATTATGACATTTTCTGTTTTATTCACCATTCCCTTCCTAATAATTCCTAACATTCTGTTTGCTTTTTTTATTGCTGCAGCACACTGAGCCGATGATTTCAAAGTATTATTCACTATGAAGCTTAGATCTTTTTCAAGGGTGGTAGCTCCTAATATGGAACCTAACATTGTGTAACTACAACAAGGGTTATTTTTCCCTATATGCAACACCTTGCACTTGTCCACATTAAATTTCATCTGCCATTTGGATGCCCAATCTTCCAACCTTGCAAGGTCCTTCTGTATCACAATCCGCTTGTGATTTAACTTCTCAGAATAATTTTGTATCATCCGTAAATTTGATAACCTCACTCATCGTATTCCTTTCCAGATCATTTATATATATATTGAAAAGCACAGGTCCAAGTACAGATCCCTGAGGCACTCCACTGTTTACCCTTTTCCACTGAGAAAATTGACCATTTAATCCTACTCTCTGTTTCCTGTCTTTTAACCAGTTTGTAATCCACAAAAGGATATCACCTCCTATCCCATGACTTTTTAGTTTTCTTAGAAGCCTCTCATGAGGGACTTTGTCAAATGTCTTCTGAAAATCCAAATACACTACATCTACCGGTTCACCTTTATCCACATGTTTATTAATCCCTTCAAAAAAATGAAGCAAACTCTGGGTGAAGACCCCAAATGGGATAACAAGAAACAGGCCACTCCTACTTTTACCTCTAGTCCTTTTCCCTCTGGATCTCCATGCTGACCTACAAAAGCAGAGGCAGTCAGCTCAGGGCCTGTGAGCTTGCATGCATTTCCAGGCCCTTCCCCCTTCTGCTGTACAGATTTCCTGTTAGATCAGAAACACATGCAGAGGGCTGGGGCCTCTGGATATGACTATTATTGCTGCTTCCACGGCTTTTCAACTTTGAGAAAGGAAGGAAAGCAGGAGGAGGAGGAGCGGTTTGCTATTTTGTTTTCGGCATCGTCTGGGGTTGTGTGAATTTTCAAATATTAAAATTAGGTCACATTGGAAAGAAGTTTAGGAAGCACTGCTATAGAGTATAAATGGTAAATTTGGTTTACTTTCTTTTTTTTCAAGGCTTTGAAAAAAATCAGTTTACTACTGATAACCGATGAAATCATAGCATAATGTCATATAAAAAACAGCATTTTTCCTAAAGGCTATGGCAACATTTCGGAAGCAATAGATGAAGATCCAAATCAATTTTCTAGTCATGCCTTGGGGCTTATTTCATTTTATATTTTACTTCTGGCCTCAATTTACAAATGCTAAATATCTAATAATTGCTAGTTTTATATATCAGTGAGAGGCAAGAATTTTGGAGCTCATCTACCATATAAATGGGCTCTGACCGACGGCCCGCAAATGTGCAGTAGAGAGCAGCTCTACTGCGCATGCGCGAGAGCATGTCAGTCAGAGGGAAGCAACATGGCGCTGGTAGGAAATGGAGCAATGGAGGGCTGTCTTGGAAGTGGCGGGGGGGGAGGAGCGGTGGCGGTGGCGGCAGCAGCAGCAGCACAGAAGGTCTCCGGGGGGGTCTCTCTCTCGCACGGGGAGAAGCAGCGGCGGCGGCACAGACACAGAAATGGGAGGTCTCCGGGACTCTCTCTTGTGCCTCATGGGCGGGCCAGCAATGAGCCCGGTGGAGAGGGGCATGTGAGAGAGAGACCCCCGGAAACCTCCCATGGAGCAGCGTCGGCAGTATCTAAGCATCGGGCGGGCCATCAACGAGCCCGGTGGTGGGGCGCGTGTTCTGGATAAGAGAAGAAGAGGGAGTGGAGGAGGGCTGAGGGAGAGGGACGGGGTTGTAGAGGAGGTGGGAGGGGAAGGAAGAGGATGTGAGTAAGTGGTGAGGGTAAAGTTGTGAAGTACAGAAAAAGGGAGTGGAGGAGGGCTGAGGGAGAGGGAAGGGGTTGAGGAGGTGGGAGGGGAAGGAAAGGGAAGATGAGAGGGGATGGAAGGAAGAGGATGTGAGTGGAAGGGTAAAGTTGTGGAGTAGAGAAAAAGAGTGGAGGAGGGCTGAGGGAGAGGGAAGGGGTTGTGAGGATGTGGGAAGGGAAGAAAAGGGAAGATGAGAAGAGATGGAAGGAAGAGAGAGGCTATGAGTAAGTGGGAAGGATAAAGTGAGTAGTAGAGAAAAAAAGGGACTGGAGGAGGGCTGAGGGAGAGGGGGAGAAGGGGAGGGAAGGGAAGGTGAGAGGGGAAGGGAAGGAAAAGGGAAGAGGATATGACTGAACAAGTGGGAAGGGTAAGAAGCTCTGGAGAAGAGAAAAGAGAGTGGAGGAGGGCTGGGAGAGGGAAGGGGTTGTAGATGAGGTGAGAGGGGAAGGAAAGGGAAGATGAGAGGGGATAGAAGGAAAAGGGAAGTTGTGGAGAACAGAGCTACTCTAACCGTGCCGGTCTGACCGATAGAATCTGGCCCGTTTTAACGGGCTTAATGTCTTGTCTGTGAATAAAAAATCTATGAAAATATCTAGCTGTTTCTCATACTAACCATGTCTAGTAACAACATGCCCATTTCTAGTCTATAATATGGGTGGATATAGTGTTGTACTGTAAGTTACTAACAGAGGAAGTGGCAATGTAACATGGCTCCACTGAATCGTGGGCACATCTTGGATCACCTGGTAATGCAGCAGCTTGTCAGCTGTGTAGCTGCAAAAGAAAGAACATGTATAGCAAAATAATATCTAAAAAGAGCAATGTCAGAAGAAAACCAGCAGCCCCAAATAAAAGACAATTTCACATTAAAGATCACCCTTCTTGCATATTCCTGTGAGGGTCACATAACAAAACTCAATCCCACACCCTGCTTTGAAACAGCCTTTCTGCATTCAGCTGTCCTTTGGGCAAGAACATCTTTGCAAACTGTTTTGTTTTCATAAGCTCATAAAGACCCTGGAGCTTGTATATTTGGACATGGACAATATGCTTTATTATTGACAGACTAATGCTGCATCCATATCTGGCTGCACATTTCCTGAGGTGATTCTGTTCTACTTGAAAATCAGCTAAATCAGTCCAACAGCTCTATAAAATACAATCCAAGGAGACAAGACTTACAGCAGGAATAGCTGCAGGACAATGTGATAGGCAGAAAAGCCATGATCAGTGGTCTTCGTTCTAAAGCATATGGGGACAATGTATACCCTGGAGGAAAGGAGGGAATGGAAGATAGGAAACCCCTAGGGACACACATCTGAAGTCAGTTCTTATTAAGGTGATCAAATTACTCTAGGTGTCCAGAATTCCCTGAGCAGAGGGAAGATTAACTTCTAGGATGCGCTTCTTAGATGTTAACCCCTTTGAGTCCATTGAAAACAGTACTAATGATATCATGAGGTAGACGACAGCAATAATTACACTCAAGCAGGTCTGGTTTCCAACTCAGTTTTACTGATAATTGTTGGAAATTGATTAAAAGTTCTTTTCAGCTCTTGATATTTACAATACAATTAATTTACATGTTAATCATATATTTGTGACCTCAAATTTCCAGCAAATCTCTTCAATTGACACAGCCAGTTTATTCAGTAATTTAGAATTTTTTTCCTGTCCAATCAGTAAAGTTATTTGTGCTTCCTACCATTGTGAAATGGTTAGAAATGTTGTCCCAGTTACTTAAATGAATCTCCAATATCCAGCCTCCTTTCTTCTTCTTGTAGTATCTAGTTGGCACTGTCCTGCTCTGATCCTCTTTACTAACCTCCTTCTCTCTGGTAATGGAATTGAATCAATTTCTCTTTGATGACCATGGGTAGTCTTAGGTCTAGGTGATAGACAATATTTACTCCAGATGATAAAGAATCTGATTCCCTGAGCCTTAGGGAACCCAGCAAAATAACAACAGGCAAAATCATACTCAAGAAGGGTAGAAAAAATGTCCTTCTCATAAAACAATAGGTTTCCAACACCATGGACAAAAAATAGGGCATAAGGCACTCTGTCTCCATTACTTTCCCAGGTCTTAATCCAAAAGACCCCAGAGTCCTGTCCATTAAAAATAACCAAAGTGGGAGCAGTAAAGAACATGCTGACCCGCAGATGGTCAACTAATAATACACACCTTAAAAAAGTGGTAGGGATTTACAAACTGTTAGAGCACACCATCTGAATCTCTCACATAGGGCAGTCAAAATCCACAACTGTAACATCGCCAACTATGGGCCACTGCTACATGATTGGTATCCTGTACCTCTTGGTCCTGGGCCCGGCATGGTGTCCTGCAAACTGCCATGGTTGCCTGGCATTGCTTCCAACATCCTTCGCCTCCACACTAATTGGCTGTTCTGAGTAAGCTTACAGTAACTCACCAGTCTTTTAGACCCAGTAGCCCACCTCCCAGGGATGTGAGTTGATGATATCACCACTGTTGCAACATAAAGGAAGGCCCAGTCCTTTGAGCCAGTGCCTGAGCAACACATTCACTTCCTGAGTTCCTGCACTAGTAGTTTTTTCCTGTTGCTGAATCTTGGTTTTGGTCGTGCCTGACTTCGACACTGTTTCTGTTTGCCATCTGCCCTGACTCTTTCCATCCTCTGCCTTTGCATGAACTCTACTTGCCTCGACCTTGCCTACGTCTATGCCTCACAATTTGGTATGTCTCATTGGCCTGCCAGTTACCACCCTCAGATTCACTGCCCTAGCCCATGACAGTTTGCTCGGGCCATGGATGCCACTGATGTTCCTCTGTAGGGATCCCTGTGGGATCTCTTTTGGATGATTCAACTACAACAAAAGAACCAAAATCTTATGATTGTGGCTCTGCAAGGCCTGTCCTAGCTTCTAAATATATTGCAGTATTCCATAACTTCAGCGCAATTGGTCGCTGCTGCTACCTGATCTTAGTCTTCCTCTTCTCTTCACCTGTCTATGCCAGCCCATTATGATGGTGACACCCAAGGCCTGCAGGAGCATCATCAACCAATGCCTGATACATTTCAAACTCCAACCAGCCAACTTTGAGTCTCAGCAGGTGAAATGGTCTATATTATATCCCTGCTGTCCAATCAGGCACTGGCATGGGCTTTCCCCTTATGTGTGTGATCTCCAACTTTTTCTGACCTGCTTCAGTAAGCTCTTTGATGAGCCTGCCCAAGCGTTATCCTCACCCTCCCAGTTGCTCTGCCTGAGGCAGGGCTCCATGACTATTGGACAGTATGCAGTACAATGCAGAACGAAAAAGCACAGATAGCCGTATTCTGGCAGGGTCTTTCAGACAGGGTCAAGAATAACTGGTCAGTCATGACAACACTACCAAACTGGATGACATCATATATTTGTGTGTGAAAATAGAAATCCACTTTCAAAAGAGGTTCCAAGAATGGGAGATCTCCAGATGCAGGACCAGCCTGGCACCCAGCTTTCAAAGGCTAATGACATCTCCTAGCAGATCCCCACCTTCATCAGCACCCAAGGAGGAGCCCATGCAGCTAAATTGAGCCAAGTTATCAGAGGAAGAGAAGCACCAGTGGAGGTTGTGCAACTTTTGCTTATACTGTGCAGACAAAGGTCATTACATTTCCTCATGTCCAGAGAAGGCAGGAAACGCCACAAATAGTGTAGATAGGAGAGGCAACACTAGGTGCTACTCATCTTCCACAACCATGACAAATCATTCTACCAGTCTGGTTGGTCTTTGGAACTGGGGATTTCTCCTGTGAGGCATTGGTGGCCTCTGGTACTGCCTGCAGCTTCAAAAAAGTGGCCATGGTGGAAAGGTTCCATATACAGTTTCTCTGGAGCCATTAAAAACTCCTACCTGCATTTCTTTGGTTTATGGATATGGAAAATTCTTGCCAGGAGCCATTCACTACAACACTGGCCCTATGACACTAAGAGTGAGTATTCTGCATGAAGAACACATTTCATTTTTGTGCTTCAGAAGGCTGTTAACTCTGTACTGCTTGGTCTAATTGGGTTGCAGTGATACCTTTCAGTCATAGACTGGCAAAATGGAGATATCCTCTTCTGGGGTAATCATTGTTTACAGAACTATCTGCACTGAGTATATCCTCCAGTACAACTCTGTTCATCAGACCTCCCAGCTCTTCCAAGCCTCCCCATGCCCTACACATCCTTTGTATATTTATTTATTTATTTATTTATTTATTTTAACACTTTTTTATACCGGCATTCGTAGGACACATCATGTCGGTTTACAGTCAACTGAGAAAGGAAATTACAAAGAACAAGGGAGGGGCTAACTGGGTAATACAAAATACCAAGGAAGAGAGAGTTAACAGCAGAATTACAACTTTTGCATTCAAGTTAGGGTTAAGTATGCAAAGGAACTTATATACAAATTAAACGAGGCAGGTACACTTGAGAAATTGACATGTGTGGGCTTATTTACAGTAAGGGGAGGCAAGTGCACATATGTATAGTTAAAAGCTAGAGGGGGGGGGAGAAAGTAGGGAGGGAGCAGGGGGAGAGGGGCGGGTGGGGTAAAGTGAAAAAGGGGTACAGTAAGGCACGGGTACTTTGAGGGAGGGGTTACTAGGGGGGTCTTCAGCAAGAAACAGGCCGAGGTTCTCCCACCCCATTGTCCTCACAATTGTGCTTTAGTTTTAATGCCCAGTAAAACACCATTCTGAGGCAGAATGGTGTCCTCTATCCATTCCTGAGACAGAGGTGATATCCAAGTTCATCCAGGAGAACCTCAAGAGGGGATTCATCGGGTCCTCCACTTCCCCTGCAGGGGCAGGTTTCTTTGTTAGCAAAAAGGATGGGTCCCTGCGTCCTTGTATTGATTAATGAGGATGAACGCCATCACAACAAAAAACAAAAAAAAAATCTACCCTTGGTAACAGAACTGTTTGAATGGTTGCAAAGAGTTTCTATCTTCACCATGTTGGATCTTCATGGAGCATATAACCTTACATGCATAAGGGAGGACGACAAATTGAAAATCACCTTTAACACTTGTGATAGTCACTATGAGTACCTCTTGATGCTGTTCGGCCTGTGCAAGGCTCCACAGTCCTTCAGAACTTTGTCAATGACATATTCAGGGACTTGCTGTACAGGAGTGTAATAATCTATTTAGATGATATTCTGATCTGCTATTACCTGCTATTAATTAAGTTGACTTAGAAAATAGCCACTGCTATTACTAGCAACAGTAGCATGGGATAGACTTAGTGTTTGGGTACTTGCCAGATACTTATGGCCTGCATTGACCACTGTTGGAAACAGGATGCTGGGCTTGATGGACCCTTGGTCAGACCCAGTATGGCATGTTCTTATGTTCTTCTGATCTTCTTGTCTGACTTCCAGTCACACTGTTCTCATATCAAGATGGTACTCCAGCGACTAAGAAGCCACTTCCTATAAGCCAAGTTGGAGAAGTGCATGTTTGAGCAGTCAGAGTTTCCATTTCAGGAGAACATCATATTGGCACAAGGCCTTTAAATGGATCCCTCCAAGTTGTTGGTCATTACAGATTGGACCCAGATGGTGGGCCTCAAGCACTTTCTAGGATCTAGCACTTTCTATGATTTGCTAACTATTACAGGCAGTTCATCCACTATTATTAGGGATGTGAATCGTTTTTGAACGATTAAAATTATCATCAGATAATTTTAAAATCATTCTAAATCGTTAGAGTGCACGATACAATACAAATGCCCCTGATTTATCGTCAGGGGCATTTGTATTGTATCGTTAAATAGGGCACGGAAATTATTTGGGGGAGGGCAGGAAAACCGGCACACCAAAACAACCCCTAAACCCACCCCGACCCTTTAAAACCAATTCCTTACCCTCCCCCACCCTCCCGAACCCCCCCAAAATGTTAATTTACCTGGTGGTCCAGTGGGGGGGTCCCGGCGCGATCTCCCGGTCTCGGGCCATCGGCGCCATTTTGGCTGCCTCTAATTAAAATGGCGCCGATGACCCGATAAAAAAAAAACCCACCCGACCCTTTAAATTGACCCCCCCCCCTTAGCCTCCCCCACCCTCCTGACCCTTTTTTTTTAGGGAGGCCCGTGCCGCTAAAAAAAACCAACCCACCCGACCCTTTAAATCGACCCCCCTCCAGACCCCCCCAAAACCTTTTAAAATTATCTGGTGGTCCAGGGGGGCCTCGGGGGGCCTTGGGGAGAGATCCAGGGGGGCCTCGGAGGCCTCATCATAATAGGGGCTGATGAGTAAAGATGGCCGGCGCCATCTTTAAAGATGGCGCCGGCCATCCAGTGCTCCTACCATGTGACAGGGGCCAGCCAATGGCACGGATACCCTGTCACATGGTAAGGGCAAAGGAGCATCGGCGCCATTTTTTTTTTTAGAACAGCTGATGCCTGGGAACGGGAAATCTTTCCCTGAGGCCCCCCTGGATCTCTCCTCTCACCCCGAGGCCCCCCTGGATCTCTCCCCGAGGCCCCCCGAGGCCCCCCTGGACCACCAGGTAATTTTAAAAGGTTTTGGGGGGGTCAATTTAAAGGGTCGAGTGGGTTTGGTTTTTTTTTAGCGGCGCGGGCCTCCCCTAAAAAACAAATTTGCGATGTGAATTGGAATCGGAAACGATTCCAATTCACATATCTTAACGATCAGATTTCCCCCCCCCCCCCCCAACTGAATCTGATCATTAAGACGATCTGGCACACGATTCACATCTCTAATTATTATTGCACCCATCAGCTAATTTCAATGACTGGCCAACTGAATCAACTCGAGCCTTTGCCCTCTTGAAATCTGCCTTCCTCTCTGCACCTGTGTTGCAGAGGTCAGACACTATGCAACCTTTTTTTATGGAGGTCGATACTTCCTCTGTAGGGGTAGTTGCCATTCTCTCACAGTCCAACCATATTGGCAAGTTGTTACACTGGGCCTTCTGTTCCAAAAATGTTCTGTCCACCTGAAAGAAACTACGGTATCAGTGATCAGGACCTCCTTTCTATCAAACTCACTTTGTAAGAGTGACATCACCTATTGTAGAGCATCTTGCATCCCTTTACCATTTTCACTGATCATAAGAACCTCTTATACCTGCAATCTTGCCAGAAGACTCATGACCAGCAAGATAGTCCTTGTTTTTTTTTCCAGGTTTAACTTCTGCCTAATCTACCAACTGCAGAGAAAAGTAATAGTTGCACTGTTATCTGGGTAGTTGTTGACTGATTCTTCAAGATGGCCTACTTCATTTCTTTCTCCCCTATCCACAGCCCTAAGCCTCTCCAACCATTTCTGCCAGCATATATTTTGCTTACATAGACTTTCAGAGACCAGGGAGCACAATTCACTTCAAGGTTTTGGCAAGCCCTCTATAAGAAGTTGGATGTGACCCTTAATTTATCATTGGCTTGTCATCCCCAATCCTATAGGCAAATAGAGAGGGTAAATCAGATCAGATAGACCTTCCTAAGAGCCTTCATGTTGACCAGACAAGTTGACTGGATGCAGCTAATACCATAGGCTGGATTTTGCTATAACAACCTAGTCAGCAAGTCTTCTGGATCCTCTCCATTTTACATTATATATGGCAGGCATTCTAAAATGCCGATACCCTTACAACTAACTACCAGAACTCTAGAAGCAGAACCACTTTCGTCCAATTTGCAAGAGATTTGACAGATTCTCCTTAGGAAAGCAGTGCAAAAAATGTGTAGACTGGAGGCATAAACCTGTACCTCAATTTACCCCAGGAGATAAGATTTGGCTCAGAATAAAAAAATTCAACAAAGTACCCTCCATCAAATTTGCCTCAAGATTTATCAGACACTATTATAAAGCAACTGAACCCTGTAACATATAAACTAAAGAGTCTCTCCTCCCTCCATATCCCTAACTCCTTCTTACTATCTCTACTTAAGCCACTGATTCTCAACATATATTCCAGGAAAACCTCAACTCCTGCTCCAGTTTTGTTAGAGATTGAAAAAATAATCGACTCCAAAGTGTTGAGAAACAAACTTCATTACCTGATCGATTGCAAAAATGTTGACCATGAGGAGAGGTCATGGGAGCCAGTGGAAATCATTAATGCCACAGTACTGATTGAGAAATGTTATTGTCTGTTTCTCCATATGCCTTAGAAAAGGTGTCCTGAGGAGGGGGAGTGTAAGGAGGGTACTGTAACATGTCACTGACCATGGGCTGCTGCTCTGCAGTCAATGTTCTTTACCTCTTGGTCCTGGGCCCTTGCAAGTTTCCGGGGTTACCTGGCATGGCTCCCAGTGTTCTTCCCCCTCCACACTATCTAGCTGCTCTGAATAGGCCTTGTAGTAACTCACTAATTTTATAGACCCAGCAGCCCTGCCTCCTGGTGGTGCAGGCTGATAATGTCACCACTGTTGCAACATAAAGGGAGGCCCAGTCCTCTGGGCCAATGCCTGAACAACAGTTTCCGTCCCGTGCACTAATAGTTGTTCTAATTGCTGTTTTGACCCTGCCTGACCTCAGCTCTGCTTCTGCTTGCTGCCTGACCTCAATGATATCTATATACAGTCTAGGGTGGGAACAACAAATTAAGTTCTCGACATATAAGCATGGTCATTCACTTGACCTGATTTTTCTCAATCTGGGCTTCTTTGTTGAAGTTTCTGATCGGGTGTCATACCAAAAGGTCCCATGGTCTGACCATGTCTTTAATAACATCATTTGCTCCTTCAATTCGAAGTCCTATTTGACTAAAGAACCAAAGCAACTGGTCACTAAGTATGGATATGTTGACCCAGGTTGTTTTAAAAAGTACTTGATACCCCATTTGTCAGTATTACCAAAGGATAATGTTGAAGTGGGGGCAACTTTCTGGAATTCTACCATCAGAAATATTGTAGATGAAATTGCACCTTGGAAAACCCTTCAGATTAGATGTTTTAAATCAGTACCTTGGTTTACAGGTGCACTAAGGATTCTGAAACAGTAACTGAACTGTAGTGAGCACCGCTTGAAGAAACATCCCTCTACCAAGACTAAAACTGTATACAATCGAAAACTTGCTATCAAGCCAAGGTTAACAAAACAAAAAAAAAAAATACTATTCTGAAAGGATTTGTTCTGCTGGAAATAATGCTAACAAATTATTCCAGATAGTAAATTCATTAACTATGAGTTAATCTGGTGGATTCTTTAAATGTCAGATGTAATAGAGTTTGCAACTTTCTTCAGGACTAAAATTTCAGAGATCTACCAGAATTTTTCTAATGATGTTACTTTGTTACCTATTATTGATTTTCTATCAGACTCAAAATGGAATTCAATTCAACCTACAACCAGACCTGAAGTCACTCATATTATAGCAAAGTTGAATTCATTTTCTTGTCTGCTAAACCTCTGCTCTACTGCTTTGATCAAAGTGTTGAAAGAAGAGGTCAGTGGCCCTATAGCTGATATCATTAATGTATCCTTATCCTCTGGCACTCTGCCCATCATCCTTAAACAGGCCTCTGTCTGCCCATTATTCAAAAAAGTGACTGCTGATCTATTAATTGTAGCCAAAATAATCAAAAAGGTAGTTTTTTCGCATTTAACTGATTTAATTGAGCACTATGCCATCTTAGACTGCTTTCAATTTGGCTTTCGGAAATCACATAGTACCAAAACTTTACTTTTGACCTCATTTAATACCGTGTCAGGGGTTTGGAGAACTATAAGAATATGCCCTTGTCCTCCTGGACATATCCACTGCTTTCGATATCCTTGACCATGATATCCTCCTGACTCAGTTGAAGACCTTGAGCATTTCTGGGACAATTTTCAATTGGTTTGTATCATTTTTATTTATCAGATCACAGCAAGAAAGAACTGGGCCTGCTTTTTCTGTCTCGATCGCTCTTTATTGTGACGAGGTGGATAATACATTTTAAGAAATTCAAATTCAGCTCTGCTTCTGCCCACTGCCTGCCCTGACTCCTGCCTGACCTCTACCTCTGCACAAACTCCACTTACCTGACCAAATCTATGCCTTACGATTCGGTACGTCTCCTTGGCCTGTCAGTCAGTATCCTCAAGTTTCATCCCCTAGCCTGTGACAAAAACTACTGCAAACTATAATACTCTGGTCACCTCTCAAAGAACTGGATTAGTCTTTCTAATAGAGAATCATTTATGTTCTCTATAGATATGATAGAGACAGTTAAATCGTTCCAAAACAATGCATAGGTGGCAGGTCTCTTTCAACTGAAAGGAACAATGGAATGAGAGGTCATGTGATGAAGGTGAAAGATGTTGAACTCAGGTGTAATCTAAAGAAGTATTTCATTACAGAGAAGATTGTGGATGCATAGAATAGCCTCCCAGTGGAGGTGGTGAAGACAAAAGACAGTGTTTAAATTCAAGAGTGGAGAGAAGGGGTAGCCTAGTGGTTAGAGCTTCAGACTATGAACCAGGGAAACAAGAATTCAAATCCCACTGCACTTCTTGTGACCTTGGGCAAGTCACTTTATCCTCCATTGGCTCAGGTACAAACTTAGAGGTTGATTTTAAAAGTATTGCTCTCATAAAAATGCCCACATACACATGTACGTTGGGCCACGCACAAGCAACACAGATTTAAAAAAGCTGCAAATTATGTGCATATGTACCTGTGCACGTGTGAAAAATAAAGGGGCAGGGACAATACTTATGCTTGTAACTTCATATTAGAAAACCAAAAACTGCAGTGTGTGAAGGGTAGATATTCGTGGAACTTTACTGCTGTTTCTGATGAGGAGCAAGTTTCAAGGCTTATAGGACCGTGTGAGCGTTCCAGGTCAACTGGGTGGCATGCAGGATGAAGAATCAGAGGGTACTGAAAGATCTTGATATTAACTGGTCAAACTGATGGACTTATTGGAAAACTGGGAATGCGCCTCGCATGAACATGTTTTAAAATCCACTTCATACGCGCATAAAATCTGAAACGCACACTAGCTTTCCTCAATTAACCTCTTAATATTAGGAGCATACTTACAGTTGGGGGTAGATTTTAAAAGGGTGCACATGGGCATACATGTGCGCGTGCTACCCGACACACTCACATGTATACCCGATTTTATAACTTATGCGCGCATGCGCACGCAAGTTATAAAATCAGGGGTTGGCCAAGCCACGCTGCCTTCCCCCGTTCCCCCTAGCCTAAACTTCCCACCCCTTCCCCTAACCTTCCCCCTCCCCAGCCCTACTCAAACCATCCCAAAAGTTTTATCATACCTTTTGTGCCTGCCTGGAGGCAGGCGCAGGTTGTGCGCGCCGGCACCATGCCGGCACGCAATCCTACAACACAGCGGTAATGGTCGCTGTGTCGGAGGTCTCTGGCCCCGCTCACGCCCTGCCCACACCCCGCCCCCTCCCCCGACCCTTTAGTAAAGCCCCGGGACTTACACGAGTTCCGGGGCTTTACGCACGTCGCTGGGCCTTTTTAAAATAGGCCCGGCGCGCATAAGACCGGTTATGTGTGAAAATCCTCCGGATTTACGCACGTAACCTTTTTAAAATCCGGCCCTTGGTGTATTTTAAAACATATGCATACAAGTGCACACATGATTTAAAGTTCTAGCATATCTTCGCTCACACGCACACACGCTAGTTTTAAAATTACCATCTTAGATTCTTAGTCCTCTGGGGATAGAGAAATCACCATAGTACCTGAATGTAATCTGCACTGAAGTGCTGAAAAACAGAATATAAAAAAAAGCAGAAATAAAATATGAAAGCATGCAATAAGCACAGGGGATCTTTGATTTGAAGAAATGGTAAGGATTGTAGAGCTGAGTAGTGTGAATGGACAGACTAGATATGATGTATGGTCTTTTTTTTTCAATCATATTTCAATGTTTCTATATTACCCCTTAATGAAACTCACCCCTCCCCTTTAATCTGAATACTATCACCTAGAACACCATAGGGATGTGCAGAGCAAAAGTTTATGTTCATAAGTCCATAAGTCGAAAGGGGGGGTCAATTTCGGTCAATATGGACATATGGAGAATTCCATAAGTTGAGTCTATGTCCATACGTGCAAATAAAAATTTAAACCCCTCACCCTCCTTAATCCCCCCCCCCCCAAGACTTACCAAAACTCCCTGGTGATCCAGCGGGGAGTCAGGACGCCATTTCTGAACTCCTTTGCGAGGAGCACGTGATGTCGGCGTCACGTCGGAGTGACGCGGCGTCACGTGATTCCCCGCGCGTTCGCTCCAGGACCCTCGTTGTACCCAAAAGGGGTCAGGAGGCCCGGGGCCTCCTGACCCCCCCAAGCTGGCCAAAAGTTCGTTTTGGATGCAACGAGGGTCCCGGAGCGAACGCGCGGGGAATCACGTGATGCCGCGTCACTCCGACGTGACGCCGACGTCACGTGCTCCTCGCAAAGGAGTTCAGAAATGGCGTCCTAACTCCCCGCTGGACTACCAGGGAGTTTTGGTAAGTCTTGGGGGGGGGGGGATTAAGGAGGGTGAGGGGTTTAAATTTTTATTTAGGATCAACAATCGTGATTTCCAACGTATTCAACATAGCTATGTTGAATAAGTTGGAAATCCGATCGTTTTCGCCTCATCACTTTTTTAAGTTAAAAAACAAAAATAAGTTGCGTTTTACATTTAAGTTCAAAACGAATGCAAACCCCTAGAACACCATGCCTTTCCCCCACACGAGAACCCTGTCATGAAATCTTCTCATGTCACATGATGTTTGATTTTATACCCCTGTGATTTTCCTCCATAATGAATCTTACTGATCCCTTACACTGTAGTGCGTACTCCCTATGACAGAACATCCCAGGAAGGTCAGTTCACTATATGTAAGTAGTTTCTATCTTTTCTCATTGGGTCATGCAATATGATTCTTTACTGTAAAACGTCTTTTCTTTGGATTATATAGCCTACCTATCACTCAGTGTATGTTTAATGTAATGTTGTTATGACCATACCAGCATATCTAATCAATATTAAAAAGCATAGTAGGATGCTAAAAATGACATAAAAGAGTCTGAAAAAATTGAGGAATCTAGCTTGCTATTGGATATGTGACCAGGATGGAGAAGAATAACATGTTCAGTGTACAATGGGCAAAGCGTCCTCAGCTTGATATGTATGTGTGTATGTAGGGGGTGGGGCTAGTGGCACAAGGCAAACAATTCATGTGTCACAGACCGCAAATCACAGGCCCCTTGCTCAGAGCCATTGGCTTTTTTCTTCTGTGTGGTCATCCTGAAGTCCCACCAAGCACATTGTTGCAAAAAGGGAGCAGAGGAATGGTCAAGTCCCTGAGTTTGGCTTAAATGACTACAGAGATGCAAAGATGGCCCTTCCCAAAGAGAGAAATTTGTCATCCCAATACATGAGATTGAAGACCAAAGAGTGAGATTTCTACTATGGCATATCTGAGTCTTTGGTTTTATTTAAATTATAATTCATTAATCCCATACAAAAACAAGATTGGAAAGATGTACTCCATGCAGGCTTGGTTTGGCCTATCAGGGGATCGGGCATCCCCCGGTGGCCTGGTCACTCTGGTCATGTGGTCTGCCGAGCGCGGCCGCAACAGAGCCGCACTCAGCAGACCACAGGGTATCTCCTGGGCTGGCCTAGGCAGAAAATCCCCGGGCCGATCCTTACCCGGAATCTGCCCCTGACTCCATGGACCTTCCCAAAGCTATTCTTTACAGTGTATGTGCATGAATAACAGCTGGGTCCCGGATAGCTTTTAGATGGTGAATCACAGTGTTCACGCACATGAACGCAAATAAAATGTATCTTCAATTGTTCTTGAAACTTGAGGTGCAACACTAGCACAGCAGCCCTCTGTCTCACAGAAAGAGAACTCCCCCACCAATTTATATCAAAAAAGACTTTTGCTTTTTTGCAGAAGGCACAGAACAACTCAAAGGTGAGGATATTCCCAGCCCAATACTCAATATTCGGTAATATAGAAAATTTGTAATAGCCAAACACAAAAAGACATATAGCAGTCTAGCTATAGACCTCCTGAGTCCTCAGACATGTTTCTGTCACCTGTAATTTATACAAGCTGAATCTTGTGAAACTACAGATCCTTCCCTGTTTGGAAAACTATTTAGTCCTATCCTCTTTTTCCTGTTTTCAGTTATCAGTCCATAATAGGATTCTGCCTCCTGTCCCATGACTTTTTTCTACAATCTGCTACATTCAATGCCAATTTGTTATCAACTGAAGAGTGATAGGAAGAATAAACTGGGAGTTGGGGAGTTGTTGGCTCGGCAAACTAGATAGGCCATGTGGTCTTTTTCTACTGTCATGTCATGCTTTTACATTAAGATAATGCTTGACTTTTCTCATGCTCACCACTGCATTGATGCAGGCTTACATAGAAGTAATGATATTTAATTTCTGTTTTCTGGATGTTGTAGGTTTTTGCACTGGATTTTAAAGTCATTTACACCCACAGAACCCGATTTTTTCTATGTAAGAGGCTGTTCTAAAATTGGCCTGGGTTCAGTATATGCAGAAGTATGCGTATAACCTGGTTTCGCATGTACTTTTACGCACACTGAGGGGAAGAGTACTGTGGGTGGAGTTGACGCTTGCATACCTTTTTACTTTTTTAAAGTATCAGGTGAATTTCCAAAGGCGTTACACATATAAATATAACAAACTATCATAGCAATTTTCAAAGCCATCTACCTGAATTAAGTGCACTTAACACAGGTAAAACCTATTGGCAATTCAATGGCATATATTGTAGCAATTTTCAGAAGACACTTCCATGGGAAAAGTGCACTTACATAGGTAAAACCAGTTTTAAGTGTGAGAATGCTTTTGAAAATCAGGCCAATATATATAAGTGTCCATGTGTAAATTATGCCCTTCAAAAAAAAAAGGTGTAACTTTATGCGAATGAATGTGTGTGCAATCTTGCCCAATTATCTGAGTATTTCAAGGGGAACCTATACACATAGTCTCACTTTGAACATTCAGACTTTACAGCTATGTGGGCTGTTTGAAAATTGCCCCCATTATGGTTACTGCTGTGGTTAGTTTACCAGGGGCAGGTTTTCCCACAAATACCACTTCAGAAGAATTAGCACAATTTTTCAAGGCATTCTAATCACACAACATGGAAATAATAATCAATGGCTTGTTTTGTGGAGGCTTTCTGGTAGAGGAGGACATAACACTAAAATATCCAGAAAAAATGTCACTCAGCTCTTTTGATCTACTTCATTGGTTTTATTTTTTTACAGGCAAGTTTCTTAGGCAGATAAGAAATTACACTGTAAACCCGATATAATGTGACTTATAACATGGTCAAAGGTTGGCTCCCAATTTCAGACTTTTTTTCATGTCTTGTTATTTCATGATTTTTAAAATTGATTTTGTGTTTTGTTCTTAACATTTTCGTTCTTAACAATAAAACCTTTATTTCCATGAAATCTTTATTTCCAGCATCTAAAAATTATACAGTATAAGATTATCACATCTTTTTTTTTATCTGTTATAGCAAAAGATATAAACTCAATGTAACCCAGACTCATTTATTATTTATATTCCACTTTTCAGCACTTCAAAGTGGATTACTTTCAGATACTATAGGTATTTCCCTATCCCCAGAGGACTTCTAATCTTTTATGGTAATTTTCAAACTGGTGCGTGGGTGCACATTTGCATGCATGCGTCGGACCGCGTCCAGGGACACAGCTCTTTTATAACATGGGTGCGTATACGCGCGCATATTATTAAATTGCCTGGCCAAGCACGCATGTGCACCAAATTTTAAGTGGGCGCACAAATCCCATTTCTACCATGTAAGTCAGAGGATTTTAAAAGGGGCGTGCACCTATGCCATTCCCAGTTTACCAGTTCATCCACCAGTTTGCCCAATTAACTGTTAGGTCCTTCAACCCCATCCCGGTTTGATAACTTATACTCTCCCAGTTCCCCCAGATTCTTCAAACCCCTCAGAAATGGCTTGATGCTTTTATTTTATGACTTACACGTCATCCATAGCAAAAATAAAGTTATGCTGAAGGGGACCTCGGTGCTCGAAGGGACATGTATTTAAGTGTGCATCTCTTGGCCAGCCTCCGAAATACCTATGCCTTGCACAGACCATGTCCATGTCCCACCCCTTTTCGGAAATATATGGGATGTGTGCGCAGCAGCATTAATGTGTGTAGACGGGCGCTTTTAAAAATACGGTTGGCGTGCGTAAGCCCGACTTCTTTGCACATTCCTTAATTGGTGCATGTGCTGAGCTTTTAAAATTCACCTTTAAGTTTGTACCAGAGGCAAAATCATCCTTTGTACAAGGGTACAAACTTAGATGATAAATCCTTTGGGGATAGGGACCCTTGGTGATTTTCCCAAGGTCACAAGGAGCAGCAGTATGATTTGAATTCTGGGGTTTTTTTTTATTTATAGCCTGCTCCTCTAACCACTGGGCTACTCCTTTGAATTGTTGGCTGCCGGCTTTTGCACTGAATAGTGCCACCGTGAAAGGTGGTGCTATTGGGTGCGCTACTGCCGACGATAACTTTACTAACATTATCGCCGGCAGCGAAGACACATCTGACTCCACCCCCTCCCCACCCTGACTCATCCCCTCCCCCTAATTTGCATTCTATTGCATGTGAAAAGGCCCTTTTTGCATGTGATATGGCAGATAAGCCTTTGATAAATGACCCCCTTGTTTGGCTTCCTGCTTCTTGGGCTGGAAATGCCTTGGAAATAGTATTCACAGCCTCTGGGTTGGGGTGGAAGGGGTAAAGGAGGGAATCAAAGTATACAATACTCTTATAACCACTGTACAATGAATTATGTGACCTTAGAGAAAAACGTTGTATCATTTAAGTTTTGATTAAGTAGGTATCAATGCTTAAACTGTATTATTTATACGTACATGTCACATTTGTAGATTAGGGACCTTCATAACATCCTCGGTGCTGCAAGATGATACTTGTATTTTGCACCTGTGTGGATCATTTTTAATAATTGGTCCAATAGTCCATTATGCAACACAAAAATTGTATGCTTTTTAAGGCATTTTTGTATTTTTCAATTTTTTATATATTTATATATTTGTATAAAACACAAAGGGTTACTTCCCTGTTTGCGCTCATCTCAGTTGGAGTCAGAGGTCCGACGCGTGCGTTTCACGGTCCGTTGCTTCAGGGATGTTTTGAACTGACCTGTATTGCCCGGCGCACTTCGCCATGGTGCTGCTGCAGGTAAAAACTTCACTTTACAATTTCACAGGGGTCCCGTCAGGCTGACACGCCGAAACCGTACATGGAGACAGGTCCGGAATAACTGACGGGACCCCTGTGAAATTGTAAAGTGGAGTTTTTACCCGCAGCAGCACCGTGGATGTTATGAAGGTCCCTAATCTACAAATTTGACATGTACGTATAAATACTACAGTTTAAGCATTGATACCTACTTAATCAAAAATTAAATGATACAACGTTTTTCTCTAAGGTAAAGGAGGGAATCCCATACAACAGTGACTACTACTGGCTAGACACAGGGAATACACATACCCAATTCATGAGGAAGCTGAAATATGTGACATCTGCTGATGACTAATGTTGCACTAACAGGGTAGATAAAAATGGGGAAAGGCCCCAGGCAGTTGCACATCAATGTGCATGCTGATATGGACCTTGTAGGGGCCAGTTTCAAATAAGATGGAAGCCAAGAGAAACAGGAGGAAACTGCTTGACCAAAACATTGAATATTTTAGTAAATAAATATTTAGTTCAGCTTTTACTTTTTTAAGAATATAAAATGATGGTTTATTTATTTAACACTTTTCTATACCGACCTTCATGGTAGAGACCATATCAGATCGGTTTACATCGAATTGGGGAACTGAACCAAGAACAGTAACCAAAAACAATAGGTTGAACAAGAAAAAACAAAGTTACATTTAACAGGGAAATTAAACTTGGAAGCATAGACTGCTGGAAGGAAGGAAAGGCTTGAGATAGCGGAGAAATTATTAGTATAAACAAAGCAGAGTCCGGGCTCTTATTCTGGACTTAGGGGTAATATGGAGATCCATTGCTCCTGAAGGAAGTTCTGTCGACTATTGTGTGTCATGGGTATCTGAGTATGCAAGTGGGAGGAGAGTGGAAGAAGTAAATGCAAAAGAGGGTCTGCTACCACTTCCTACAACTGATTAACGCACAGTAACATGGGATTTAATGTCAGAAATGTTTTTATCGTGCATGTTCGGCTGTTACAGCAGTTCATGGCTATTACCGTGCATGATAATTTGGGGGCCTTCTTGCAAACATATCTAACAGGCCCTGTTAGATATGCATGATTGCTATCTCTGAGGAGGCATTACTGCTGAACAAAGGAAGAAGTAACCTGCACCACTATAAACGTATGCTTCTTATATTTTTATAATATGCTCATGCTATAATCATGAACTAAACTTATTCAAATGTATTTATGTATGTGAAAAATATTTATTATAATATAGGTAAATAACTTACCTTATATTTCCATTTAGTGCTTAAATTAGAATGGAAGAACCAATTGAAGTTTATAACTAGGAATCCATGGACATTCATAGTAGATAAAGTGTTATAGACAGTCTTGCATTTTATTCTGTGTAATTGAATTGCATTTCAGTAGGGATAAACTACTTTCAGTCAAGTCCCTGCAGCATTACCGGCCTTCAGATGATGATAATGCATCTATGCTAACTGCAAAAAGCTAAGTTCACGGACAAGTGCCTTCCATTAGAAATGTCTCTCACTGCAGCATAAATCTATCATAGTTACCTTATCACAAGATAATTCTCATTTTTGCATATAGATTTTACTTAACTTTAGTTTAAAGATTTGGCCAGATTTCATGGCCTGTTTTTCAACAATTAATCTAGAGGCATTGACTAATTGTTAGTTATCAAAACAGGTGTCCCTGTCTTTGTTATTCTAGTGCTCAATGTATGTCATTTTGAATTTAATCAATGCCCATGTTCAGATCAATATTATACTGTGTATTCAATTATTTTCAGATGTTTGTGTTTATTCAGAAAAGCTGTGCGTTACTGTCCTGTTTTCAAGAGCACATGAGAAATAAAAAGCATTGGTTAGCTAATAGCTGTACCAATGCAAAGAATGTAAATGAACTTACTTCAGTGCAGTGGAAATTGATATCTGCATCATTTTCAAAAAGCCACTCAATGAGTTGAATGCTGACTGCATTAGCCCGACTTACGTCCTCTCTCTGATAAGGCAGCCCAATGATAAAAACATATTGAAAAATTCCAGCATCATGTTTATAGATGTGGTTTGCTTATACACTGCCCTCATTTCTTAAATCCGGCCCGAAAGGTTCGATCTATGATAGGCACAGCAACAATCTTGGAAACAGTTTTGGACCATAATGTTTACATGGGTTTGTAATCCTCATTTTTTCTTCATTCAGAGTTAATAACAGGTATAAAATACAATGTCAATGTCCACTGACTTTGATATACATGCTGCAGCAGAGTCTATCTCATTCCTGAGATAGACTGATGACATTTTACAGCACTGCATGTTAACCTGGGGAAGAGAATGTCATTTGATCAATTTTACAAGGCCTTAAAAAAAGACATTACTGATTTTTCAACTATTATAGCATATTCTGCCTATCCCATGACTGAGGACTATTTGACAGAAAGTAGGAAAATCAATATCCATGACAGTCGATACTTTTTTTTTTGTATTGGCAGGGGAATAGTATCACCTTGTCAGTCTTATACAAAGTGACTATATACTATTTGCTGTCTACTCATTTGTCTATTCAGGAAAAATATTCAGACTTAAGCCAGAGTCTCCTCCACCAAAACCCTATGACTGAGTCACAGAATTAGTTCTATTTATTTGTTTCTATCAAAATAGTTTAATATTTATTTTTAATATTTATGTTTAATATTTAATATTTAATATTTATTTAATTAATACATTTATTTATTTAATATTTAATATTTAATATTTATGTTTATTTGCTTTATTTATGTGTTCTTAGTAGATCTTAGTTTGTATTCTACTTTATAATAGATTTACTGTTCGATATGTTCCATGTAAACCGCCATCCCGGCGATAGTTATCTCTGTTATCTGTGAACCGGAGTGATATGTATATTATACAGGAACTTCCGGTATATAAAAACAAAAAATAAATAAATAAATAAATATACTATCTTTACTGGATACTTTGGAGAGGCTGCTGAGATTCTACCAAAGGCAATATAAACCTATAGTTGAGGACAACTTGAATGCAATACTACAAAGATGAGGATAATGACAGTGTTTTTGGTGATGATCAAATTTGCTGTTAATAGTGTTGCTGTAACCAGTGCTGTTCATATCATTTTAATGTTGATGATGTGGAAATAGCATCCAAATGAAATTGGCCTATCCCTCTGGTCCTGGGAAGGGTCATTTTGAAACTGTCTGTGGGACCTGCAGTTCGGCAGGTGCCAACTCCAAGCTCATTCCTGAAGGGAAGCTCCTCGTGAAGTTTTCCTTAGAAAATGAGAGCAGAAGTAGGTGTAAAGTACGAGCTGTTAAGCCCATGCAGAGATTTACTTTCACTGCCTCTAGCTGTAACTGGCCCTTTTTTATGAAGGCAAAATTATGTGCATTGTTCCCAGCATGCATGCGTTGCGTTTATCTGAACCGAAAGGGTGGCAAGAAACAAAATATCTTTTTACACAGGTAAGCAAGGGCCTATCCTCATAATCAGCTTTGATAATTGCCCCAGGGAAGATGATTTTCAACACAGTTTCCAATGGTAAAATAGGGCTTTACCTGCAGAAAGGTGGTCTTTGCCAACTGCCCATCCTATCTGCTGGTAAAATTGCAAACATTAAGGGGTAGATTTTCAAAGGGTTATGCGCGTAACCCCAGAAAACCTACCCCAAACCCCCCCCCCCGCACACGCCGAGCCTATCTTGCATAGGCTGCCAGCGCGCGCAAAGCCCCAGGATGCGCGTAAGTCCTGGGGCTTTTCTGGGGGGGCGTGGCCGTGGCCTCCAGACCAGCCCCCGGACCGGACCATGGCGCGCTGGCCCAGCACGCACAAGTTACGCCTGCCTCGGGCAGGCGTAACTTGTGCAACAAAGGTAGGGGGGGTTTAGATAGGGCCGGGGGGTGGAAGGAAAGCTCCCTCCGAGGCCGCTTCGATTTCGGAGCGGCCTCGCAGGGAACGGAGGCCGGCTGCGCGGCTCGGCGCATGCCGGCTGCCGATTTTGGGCAGCCTTGCATGCACTGACCCCGGATTTTAACAGATACATGCAGCTATGCGCGTATCTATTGAAATCCGGTGTACTTTTGTTTGCGCCTGGTGCACGAACAAAAGTACGCGCACGCGCTTTTTTATAAAATCTACCTCTAAACGCATGCATAGAGTCACTATATGCATTAATTATACCCATTTTGAAAGAAGGCATTCCTGGGGGTGAGGTTGGGAAGAGATTCGTACATTTATGCCTACTTTGAAAATTTCAAAATTACCCAGGTATTCTTAAGCAGGAAAAGCATCTCCACAAAAAGAAAGCACAGATTTGTGCAGGAATTGTTTCTTAGGCAATTTTTAAAAAGAAGGTGTTCCTTTTCAGAACTGATACAATATGCTTAAATAAAAAATACTTTGTACTTCTGTGGGCAGTTTGAAAATTTCCCTAATAGACACTGATATTCAGTGCCATTTGTCCGACTAAATTCGGAATAGCTGGACAAATGGCAGGATTTGAGTAATCCAGCTAAATAGTTAGCTGGAAAAAACATAACCAAATAACTTGGAGGCATTCCCAGGGCATTTCTAAGTGGAGTTAAGTTTATTTATTTATAAACTGCAAATAGCAACTATATCATTCTAAGCAGTCTACACAGAAACATAAAACAGTTTAAAAACAAATTCATCACAATAGACAACATTGACAGAAAATGAAAACACATATCTTATCCCATAATCAGCAAGCCAGGATTTGAAAGAAAGAACCTGTTAGAGGCATCGTACACCGTGCGTCGCGCGCTGAAGGGGCGCGACAAAGGGGCTTACCCCTTTGTGCATCCCTTCGTGCAACTCTTGTGCAAGGTTTAGTAATTAACATATGTCAAAGATTTGTTAAGTTTTTGTTGCTTTGGTTGGAATATTTCCTTTTAGTTGCTTCTTTATGGAATGATCTATTTAAATAGACCTTTGTATTTTTCATTTAATTTTGCATCATCACACATTGGTTATTCACTTAATTATTCCTTTATAAATCTTTCACAACTATGCGTGGTTCTTTCCATTCTTTCTCCCACAATATACCTTGCCTTCCCTATCATAGATTTTTTATATCACAAGCGAAAGTACATTCCCAAACATCCTATGTACAATCTATTTAACAAACAATTATCATATAATAAAACTTCTAAAACTTTTCCTAGAAGACTTATTCCCATTCCCATTTCTCATGATTTACAAATGAATTTACAAAAGAAGCAGTTCTCACTCTGCTTCTTCTAAACACTCATTCCATAACTAAGAAAATTCCTATCCTCAATGACCTTCTGATTGATCAACATCCAGACCTCGTATGCATCACAGAATCTTGGCTTAAAAACTCAGATATTCCCCTTATTAATCAATTACCAACTAACATTTATAATATCTTCTCCATTCCTAGACCTAAAAAAAAGGGTGGTGGCCTCTTGTTTTTAGCCTCTAAAAAATTAAAATTTATTATTGTCCCCATCAACTCCTTGTTACCCTTGAAATTAGCCTGTTTAAGTCAAAGTCACTGCAAATTCTGTTGGTTTATTCTCCTCCTGGCTGTCTTAATAAAGGTCCAGATGCACCATTGAATCTATTTCTTATTCTATTAACTCCAATTTCCCTACTATTATATTAGGTGATTTATTCTACACATTGATAAATCTCCTCTATCACCTTCAGCAGAGCTTTTACTGAACACACTAACAGCTATGGGCTTCAAACTATTAATCAAATCCCCCACTCAAAAATCAGGCCACATTTTAGATCTTATATTTATCAACGACAAAATATTTCTCATCTCACCCCCTTCTACTATCTCTATTCCCTGGTCAGATCATAAATTAATCAAAACTAAATTCCAAGTAGACTTTTCTTATACACACACTCACAATAATGATAAACTCATTAAATTTATCAAAGCATGCCCTAGCAAAATTCTGGAAAAAACCCTTCCGGAGGCCCTAAAACAATTGGATACTTCAAATACTTTATCTGCAGTGAACTCTTGGTTTAAAATTAATGCAGAAACTGCTAAAATTATTTGTCCTACCATCGTAAAAGAAATAAAAACCTCAAGAAAGCGCAAAACACATGGTATAATCTAGATCTAAAAAACAAAAAAAGGCTATTAAGACAAGCTGAAAAAGCCTGGAGAAAAAATCCCACTAATCAACTACTTGATTAAATACATTTATTCTACAGACATCAATATGGCCAAAAGAAATTACTACTCAAAAAGAATTCATGATTATCAATATAATTAAAAAATACTTTTTGATTAATTGTCTAAATTGACTCAGCCTATTAATTGCAATTCACACAAAGAGATATCAGTAATATCAAGTCATGAATTTGCTAATTATCTTAAAGTCAAAGTATCAAAACTTACTCCAATAAATCTACCTGTTAATGCTGATTTTTTTTAGCACCTACATCTTCTATTACTCCTACTTGGTCACAATTTGAGACCATCGCCTCCTCTGAGGTTGAATCCATCATTCAAAAAATTAACCCAGTGGCTCATCCACTTGATCCCATTCCAATAAAAGTCCTAAAACTAATTCCAAATTGTCTAGCTAGACCCATCACAAATATTGTTAATCTTTCCTTGAACAAGGTCTCCTTCCAAAGTCACTTAAATGTGCTGTAGTTACACCTATTCTAAAAAAAAAAACGCATCTGGATCCATCAATTCTATCTAATTACCGACCAATCTCTATTCTACCTTTCCTTACTAAAATTAGAGAAAAAACTGATTTACAACTTTCGGAATTCTTAGAGAACCAAAACATTCTTCTTCCTGCTCAACATGGTTTTAAGAAAGGCCATAGCACTGAATCGTTATTAATTACTTTGATTGATACAATCCATCAAGGATTCGACAAAGGAACCTCATTTATCTTGATTCTTCTGGACATCTCTGCCGCCTTTGATTCAGTCAATCACAAGATTCTTCTACACAGACTAATTGAAATTGGTATCAATGGTAATATCCTTCAATGGTTTAACTCTTTCCTCGCTAATAAATCTTTCAATGTATCTAATAACAATACATGTGATCTCATACCTCTTCCACAAGGAGTCCCACAAGGTTCTTCTCTTTCACCTCTGCTCTTCAACATTTACAAGCTCCCTTTATGCCACTATCTGAATAAAACAGACCTTTCATTCTTCCTTTTTGCTGACGATGTTCAGATATTGTTACCAATTAAATACAACATTAATAATACATTTTCTCAATGGGAACTATATCCATCTGATATAAAGAACATTCTATCACATATGACGCTGTCCCTTAATCATAATAAAACAGAGTTTCTTCTTTTATCCAACAAGTTATCACCACCTTCCATAGATTCCACAGTATTGCTCAAATATAAAATATCTACATCAGTTCGGGACGTGGGAGTCACCTTAGATAAAGAGTTGAACTTTAAATTTCATATTAATAATCTATTTAAAGAAGGCTTTTATAAACTTCAAATGCTTAGAAAACTTAAGCCTTTACTTCACCCCCCCAGACTATAGAACAGTTCTTCAATCCCTACTGTTCTCGAAATTAGATTATTGCAATTCCATTTTAATAGGCTTGCCTGCAGCCACCATTAAGCCACTTTAACTACTTCAAAATGCTGCCACAAGATCTTTAACAAATGGTAGAAAATTTGATCATGTTACACCTATTCTTAATCAGTTGCATTGGCTTCCCATTTCATTTAGATCACAATACAAGATCATTATGCTTGTTCATAAAGCATTGTATAATGATTGCTACACTTGGTTACAAAAACTCCTTTCTCAATGTATATCCACTAGAAATCTTCGTTCAACTGACAGAGGTCTACTGTCAATTCCTTCCAACAAAGAAATTCACAGAGCATCCACGAGGAATCGAGCTGCTTCTATAATAGGTCCGCAGCTATGGAACTCTCTACCATCTTCTCTAAGAACAGACCCCTCTACATCTTCTTTCAGAAAAAGCCTTAAAACATGGCTTTTTTTGAAAACTTTCCCCTCATAAATTTAATCTTAACTTCACTATTATACAATTTCCTTTTTCTTTATGTACATAAAATGTTGTAGAACAATAGTTTGCTTGTTTATTTAGATTTGATTTTAATTGATTCTTGTTTTAATTTCATATTTTGAATTTCATATTTAGTTTAACTGTTTTACTGTATTCAGTCATCATATATTTATGTGAAGACAATTATGTTTTATGTAAACCAATGTGCTATTTTGAATTGAATGTCGGTATAGAAAAATAAATAAATTAATTAAATTAAATAAGTTATTGTTGAATGCTTCAATAAAGAAATAGGCCTTCAACTACTTGCAAAAAATGTTTATATCATCAATTAATCTCAGGTATCATGGGAGAGCATTCCATATCTGGCTAACTGTGGCTCTGACATATAATAATTCTAAAGCTAGCCAGATAAACATATCTGTCTATCTTTAAGATAGCTGGGTATATTCAGTGGTGTTGTTTTACCACTGAATATCCTTCTAAGTTAGTCGGATATGTTTATCTGGCTAACTTTACCAGTCACTAAGCAGCTGAATATGGACCTCTTAATGTCTATGTATCTCTTAAATTGTGCAGATACTGGACTGCTACCCTGCTCTATGACCTTTTTGAGTATGAATTATCAAAACTTTTACTAGCCATACAGAGGAAATCCTTAATAAAGAAGGTCTATTGTGGGCTAAATTTTCAGTGTGGCCTAGGCTCTAAATCTGATACTATACCACTAATAATGCCTCCATTTTTACCTAAGTTCAAATTTTGTCTCTTTCTATACTTTTGGTTATATATATAATTTTGCTATTACAGAAAGAGAAATAGCTACCTCTTTAAGTAAAGGTGTGAGAATGGACCTCTAGGGGGCATGTGCTTTGCTTAATATAAGCTTGTGCTCAGAGTGGAAGTGGGTTCTCCTCTGCAGTAAGACTTGGGAGATTGCATCTGGTATTTTGCCAGGATTCCTGGTGAGTCTGCTGGTTTACCCAGCCCAACAAAGCCATGCAAGTGTGAAAATTGGAATATCAGCTCAATACTGCTAGCTTGTGCTCAGTGGCACCAAGCGGGTCCAATGGACCACAACAACCTTGTGGGAATTCCTAAGGACTTTACTGAGATGTATTGCTAAGAAGAACTCTGTGAAGGGATGTGAGTACTAATAAGACTTGCTTCAAGAATGACACTTAGGATGTTAGAGAACCAGATTAAGAAAAGATCTTAATGCTATGTTAAAGTTAGAAGTTTGATGTATACTTATTTTGCAGTGCTGCTTATCTTTGCTGTGAAATTCTGTGGTTATTCCTTTTGGTCATATTTATTATTGTGAATTGACTAATGGTAACCACAGAAGAATAAAAGTTTATAATTTTGCAACATAGTCTGGTGAGTGAGACTTTGATAACTCAGATCCCAGGGCTGTGTGTTCTAGCTGTGAGTCTGTGACTGAAGGGTCTGAAGATTGAAGGCTTTGCTAAAGGAGTGCATTCAGATGGCCATAGAGGAGAAAGGAAGGATTCTAATAGTTTACCTGTCTTGTAGGAGAGAATACAACCCTTGCCTCTGGTCCAGGTCCAGTCCACCATATATCTGACCATCTTGTAAGTTTTGAAACAACAGAGGTTGGTACCAGGATCATAGAAAACCAGCATCAGAACTTTTTTGTTTTACATGCCCCAAGAAAGGGTTACCATAGGTATACAGTCGTACATCTCTATTTTAAGTTATACATTAAAAAGGTAAATTTTAAATGGCTTGTATAGAAATAAATTGTACATACAGGGGTAGATTTTCAAAGGGTTACGCGCGTAACCCCCGAAAACCTACCCCTGCGCACGCTGAGCCTATTTTGCATAGGCTCGGCGGTGCGCGCAAGCCCCGGGACGCGCTCCAGCTGGAGGTTCACGCGCCGGCAGTTGGCTGGCGCGTGCAAGATACGCCTGCAAGAGGCAGGCATAAAAAGTAAATTAAGATAGGGGAGAGATTTAGGGCTGGAGGGTGGGTTAGATAGGGGAAGGGAGGGGAAGCTGGGGGGGGGACCGACAGAAGAGTTCCCTCCAAGGCCGCTCCGATTTCGGAGCGGCCTTGGAGGGAACGGGGAAAGCCATCAGGGCTCCCCTCGGGCTCGGCGCTCACAAAGTGCACAAGTGTGCACCCCCTTGAATGCGCCAACCCTGGATTTTATAACATGTGTGCGGTAGCGCGCACATGTTATAAAACTGGTTTACATTTGTGCGCGCCAGGTAGTGCGCACAAATGTACCCCACGCGCATAAAATTTAAAATCTGGCCCACACACTTTACTGAGTATTTTCAAAGCAAACTCAGCCATGCAATTTTGCTTTGAAAATACTTGGTAAATTGGCCGTGTGCACAAACACATTAACTCTCATAAATTTTGTGTGTACACTTACACGCATACTTTTAAAATGAAAAAGTTTCTAAGTGCAGTCTGTGCCCCAGTGCTGCCCCTGGAATGCCTCATCGCAGTCTGTATAAAAGTATGCATAAAACCTGTTACACGTGCAATTTTATGTGCACTGAGCCTGGATCAATTTTAGAACAAAATCATGTTGAAAAGACGCTTCAAATTTCTAAATGACTTTCATAATAGGCATCATCGATCTGTGTTGTCACTTATTGCTCTGCCTTATATATAATCATCGGTCATTGTCACAGTCTCTTGAATTTGAAACTGGAAAAACATTTTTAATTTTTGTAATTTTGCTTGCAAATAAAATACACAGTCTTTACTGAAGGTTCTCTTATGTTTTGTTTCATAAAGATGGCAAAACCTATCAATATGCCATTTTATGAAATTTCTTTCATTTCAATTCATAAAAAAAAACAAACTTATCATGATCTTTTGTGACTGTTTTCCTTGTTGATCGTTTGTAGCTTTTTACTTGGAGGCATGCAGTAGGATGTAAATTCAGATGCTCACTACTGATTAAATCATCATGCCTGATATCCACTCCAGATTTTAATCTTCCAGCCCGACATGGGACCGCGTTCCGAACTTAACAAGTTCTTCTTCAAGGGGCTAAAATAGCATCTACAGAAAATAAGTAACATCCGATTGTGGCTATTTCTAAACACAACATAAGAAAAACTTAAGAACAAACACTTACTCGCATATATCATCATTCTCAGTACTTAGTGGTGTTTGTTCTGGAAATGATGACCGGAAGAGAACAATACCAGTCTCTTTTTCACAAGACAGAGTTGTCTCTCAAATGACGTCAGGCACATTGCATCAGGAAAAATCTATTGTAGAAACCTCTTACTATAATAAAGAGTACCAGTGCTCCCACAATCCAATGGGAGCACTGAGAGGAGAGGATCACCTTACTGGTGGCTGAAAGGAATCAGTAAGTTTTTGTTTGGGACATTGTCTTTTTTAAAAGTATTGAGACGAAGTTAACTATTTGGGAATATTATTTAGTATGTGTTTGTGCTTTTAATAGTCTGTAAGGCAGGGAATAAACTGAAGTTACTTTGTATTTTTAAATAGTCAGAAAGGCAGCTAATAAGTAGTAGTTAGTGTTTTATTTTTAATAGTCTGTAAGGCAGCTAATAAGCAGGTTAGAGTATTTGTATATTAAAAAAAATAAAAAAAAAAAGTAGCCAGAAGCTAGAAATAAGCTAGGAGCAGTGTATACCTAAGTAAAAAGGTTGAAAAGTTCAGCACTTACCTTGGAAAGGTATTAAGGTAGTGTGATTTGGTTTGATTAGGTACCAACATTTATTATTATTATTATTATTATTATTATTATTGTAGAGTTTTATATACCGTCGTTCGATATTGCCATCACAACAGTTTACAATTCTAACATTTTGTTAACATGGTTAGCAATTTTTCATAGGAAGTACATTCTAATGCTAAATTTTTTAATAGGTAACAAAGGTCTAAATACAGAACAACAATTAGTAGGAAATAGGAAATACAGTATAACGTTAAATAGTTAAGGGTAACTAAGTTATCAGCATATAGCAAGGTTTTGCTTATGGGTTTAGACAAGTAGCATGGGTGTTTGTGATCTTTCAGAGTAGTGTGGGGTAGGTTAGTGGCTGTGTGCATTTTGGTAGGCTTTGGTGAACAGCCATGTTTTCAGTTCTTTTTTCAATGTTTTTTGGCTAGGTTGTAGTCTTAGTTCAGTCGGTAGTATATTCCATGGTTGGGGGCTTGCGAGGGAGATAGCGCATTCATATACTGCTGTCAGTTGTGTGGCTCGGAGGGGGAGGGGGGGATTGCCAGGAGTCCTTTGTCGGCAGAGCGGAGGTTTTTTGTGGTTTGTGTGGTTTAATCACTTTGCTTAGAAAGTCGTTTCGTTCTTCATGTATGTGTTTGTGTACAATGGTTAATATTTTGTAGTCAATTCGGTATTTGATTGGCAGCCAGTGTAGGGATGTAAGAATTGGGGTTATGTGCTCGTGTTTTTTGGTTCCAGTGAGTAGTCTGGCTTCTGAGTTTTGTAGAATCTGGAGGAGACGGATGGTGAATACAGGTAGTCCGAGTAGTAGAGAGTTACAGTAGTCGATTATGGAGAGAATGAGAAATTGTAATACTGTTCTGAAGTCCTCGTTGGTTAGGAAGGGTTTTATGCAACTCAGGGTTAGTAGTTTTACGAATCCTTCTTTTATTTTTGTTGTGATGTGATTTTTGAATGAGAGTTCGCTGTCTATGATGACTCCAAGATTGTGTGCATGTGAGATCGGGGAGATTGCAGTTAATTGATTCTCTATAATTAGGGATGGTGGGGGTGTTGGTTTGGATTTCTGTCAAGAATTATTATCTCTGTTTTTTTGATGTTTATTACAAGTTTAAATTTGGTTAACAATTGTTTGATTGTCATGAGATAGGTCGCTGTTTTCTTGTATGTTTCGTCCAGGGAGTTTTGACTCAGAATGAGTATTTGGATGTCATCTGCATACAGAAAGTGTGTTATGTTAAGGCTGGCTAGGAGCTGGCAGATTGGGAGTAGGTAGATGTTGAAGAGGGTTGCGGAAAGGGCAGAGCCTTGGGGGACTCCTGTGTTTAGTTGTATTTTTTCAGAGAGGTTGGTTGTAAAAAAGTCTTAAATAAATAAATAAACTTGGTAGGTTCTGTTGGATAAGTAGGATGAGAACCAGAGTAGGGTTTTGTTAGTTAATATATTTTCAGGCGTTCAATGAGAATTGTGTGGTTTACCGTGTCAAAAGCAGCAGATAAGTCTAATAGGATTTGTTAATCAAGAGAGCAGTGAGTCACTCTGGCTGACTAACTGAAGTTAGACTGTATTCAAGGACTTGAAGTGGTGGGTTACAGACAAGATTCCTTTGAACCCACGAGGAGATCCTAAAATTCTTTTAAATGTAAAAGAACAGCAGTGGATTTTCCGTTTAGACAAGGTTCACCCTTATGGACTAAATAATGCAATTGAGTGGTATTCTTTATTATAGTAATTAAGAGGTTTCTACAATAGATTTTTCCTGATGCAATGTGCCTGAAATCATTTCAGTGAGAGCTCTGTCCTGTCAAAAAGAGACTAGTCACGTTCTCTTCCGGTCATCATTTCTGGAAAGAATGCCACTAAGTGTTGAGAACGATGATATGTGCGAGTAAGTGTTTATTCTTTTCTTATGTTGTGTTCATAAATAGCCACAATAGAATGCTATTTGTCTTTTGTAGACACTATTTTAGCCCCTTGTTAAGTTTGAAACATGGTCCCATGTTGGGCTGGAAGATTAAGATCTGGAGTGGATATCAGGCTTCAATATATTGGGCCGGATTTTCAAAGGGTTACGCGCATAACCGGTCTTGCGCGCGCCGGACCTATTTTCAAAAGGCCCGGCGATGTGCATAAAGCCCTGGGACGCGTGTAAGTCCTGGGGCTTGCAAAAAGGGGTGGGGCGTGGGTGGTCTGGGGTGGTATGGGGCGGGGCGGGGGTGGGGGCAGGATCAGAGGCCTCTGAAACAGTGGCCATTTGCCGCTGTGTCAAAGGATTGTGTGCCGGCAGTCTGCCGGCACATGCAACCTGCGCCTGCCTCCAGGCAGGTGCAAAAGTTGAAATAAAGATTTTGGGGGGGTTAGAGTAGGGCTAAGGGGGGAAAGGTTAGGGAAAGGGGTGGGAAGGTTAGGTTAGGGGGAAGAGAAGTTCCCTTCCAGGCCGCTCTGAATTCGTAGCGGCCTGGGAGGGAACTGAGGAAGGCAACGCGGCTCAGTGCACGCAAGGTGCACAATTGTGCACCCCCTTGCGCGCGCCAATCCTGCCTGCGCAAGTTATAAAATCGGGTGTACATGTGCGTGCGCCGGGTAGTGCGCACACATGTACGCCGCGCGTGCATGTTATAAAATCTACCCCTTACTCAGCAATGGGCATCTGATTATATTCTTCGGCATGCCTCCAAGTAAAAGGCTGCAAACAACCAACAACGAAAAAAGTCACATAAGATCAAGATATGTTTTGGGGGTTTTTTTATGAAAAAAAATTAAAGAGAAATTTCACAAAATTTTATATTGATAAGTTTTACGGTATTTGTGAAACAAAACATAAGAGAAGCTTCAGTAAAGACTGTATTTCATTTGCAAATAAAATTTCAAAAATTAAAATTTTTTTTGCAGTTTCAAATTCAAGAGACTGACAATGACCGATCATTATATATACGGCATAGCAATATTATGAAGGTCATTTAGAAATTATGCCTATTATGAAGGTCATTTTGAAATTTAAAGCATCTTTTTCAACATCATTTTGTGAATAGAGGGGAGGAGGATTAACATTATACAGTTAGATCATTTCCATTCGACCTCAATTAAAATAGATGGAAGATAGCGGTTGTTTTATTAAAGTATCTATTTTAGAGCAGTCATTTATGAGCATCAAATTGGATTTTATGTGTGTGAATGTTTTGAAAATTACCCCACAAAAGTGAAATTGTCAGCGTCATTTATGCAGGTAAAAGGTGATTTACCAGTGTAAATTTTCCTGGCTGAAAATTGTCCACCCTCAGTCTGGCTAAAAGAACAATTCTATTGCCCCTTCCTCTGGTTCATTCCCCTACCCCTCTGCTCATCCCCAGCTCTTCACTTAGTCTCCACTCACAAGCTGCTTCCTCCTTTGCTGCATGGGTCTGCTATTCTGAACCTTTGTCCACTTCCTGTTCTGGCTGGCTCCATAGCACAGCTCCTTCACGTCTCCTTCTTTCTGACATCACAATTCCTCAAAGCTCAGGCGTTCTTTTATCTGCTGTTTCTGTCTGCTGCAAACCCTGTGGGTCTCTTTTCCTGATTGTGCTGCACAGCTTTAATCTGAACTCTCCCCTATCCTTTCTTCCTTGTATGTCAGCTCTTTCCTCATCTCTACTCTCTCAGATAACATCTGCCTTCCCTTCTGTATGCTACCAGCAGCAGCTTCCTGCCTCACCTGGATCACTGTATTCCAATTAGCTGAGGAAAAAAAAAGTATTCTACTTAGCTCTGAATCATGTGATTTGCCATTGCAAGCTGATCCTGATTAGCAGGAGTGACAAGGAGAGGCTAGAAATGACAGGTCTTGGAGATAACATTACTGTATTCTTGCTACTGTGGTAGTGAGAAGTGATACCCTCCAGAAGTTGCCTTTTGGTGCAAATACATGGGTTGTACCTCTGATTATGCCAGCCTTAATCATTATGGGGTAAGTAGATTACTTGTGGTCTTGCAAGTTTTAACCTGTAGGGGTTTGCCACTGCACCGCAATAATGAAAGCTAAAGTGTGTGTGTATTTTTACTTTCATTAATGCCCACTGAAATATTACCTGCAGAGGTTTGTGCCTTTTTCTGTGGGTAATTTTCTGTTGAGAACATTAGGGTAGATTTTAAAAGCCGGCAGGATTTACACGCGCAGGGCACTCGCGCGCCGGCGCACCTATTTTGCATAGGCCGCTGGTGCGCGCAAAGCCCCGGGATGCGCGTAAGTCCCGGGGCTTCGTAAAAGGGGCGGGAGGGGGACGTGTCCAGGGGCGTGTCGGCAGGCCGGGGGTGTGTCCGGAGTCAGGGGGCAGACCGGGGTGGGTCCGGGGGCGTGATGACGGTTCAGGGGCGGGCCGGGAGGGCGGTCCCGAGTCCCCCGGCACTGTGGCCTGTGCCGGGGGATGCCGAGGTGGCGCGCGCAAGGTACGCCTGCCTCAAGCAGGCGTAATTTACGCAGCAAAGGTAGGGGGGATTTAGGTAGGGCTGGGGGGTGGGTTAGATAGGGGAAGGGAGGGGAAGGTGGGGGCACGCGGAAGGAAAGTTCCCTCCGAGGCCGCTCCGATTTCGGAGCGGCCTCGGAGGGAACAGAGGCAGGCTACGCGGCTCGGCGCTCGCAGGCTGCCGATTTTGCGCAGCCTTGCATGCGCCGACCCTGGATTTTATAAGATACGCGCGGCTAAAATCCGGTGGCGCGAACAAAACTATGCGCGCGCGTACTTTTTTAAGATCTACCTCATAGTGCATAGCTTTTATTACACAAATCTACAAGTGTTGGTCCAACCTACACCCTCTTCCTGCCCCCGGTAATGTCTGTTAAGAATGTGGAACAATACATGTAATTTTACTCACACTGAAGGTGGGCAATAATCAAAACCACCATTTCCATGGGGTAAATGTTGTGTTCCCCATGGAAATGGCTTTCGTTAATGCCTTCTATTCTTCTGTTGTCAACAATGGCAATTAATGGCCTATAAAATAAATGGTGCAATAGAATGGATGCTCCCTTCTCCATTTCCCCTCTCTCTCATTTTCATTGCCATCTGCCCCGCCCTTCCCTCTCTCACTTTCTTTCTCCTTTCTACTTGACCATATCTCTTTTGCAATTATAGTTAACTGCACCATTCTGGCTTAGTGCCAGTAAATATTTCATCCTATTTCTTTTTCTGGACCCCAGATGAGCAGTGGCAATATGGTCTCAGTTCTTCCCAGCTGGGAAAATCTCTACTAGTTGTACCTCCTGCTCCTGTAGCTGGACTTCCTACCTTCTTCCACTGCAGTTTAACTTTGGGCTCCCAACAAAACATCTGCACAGAGAGTTGAGCTATCGCACCTATCTGGTTACAGGGATGCTACTAATGGACAAAGGAAATCTGAGCTCCATGAGCACCCTATCCTCCCTGGCAGCTTACACCTAATGACTCGAGGAGCACTGATAAGTATCACTCCAACAAGAGAAAGAATGACAAAGACCTCAAACTGTTTTCCAAAAAGCTAGTCCTATCTTTAAAGACAGATATTTTGGTGGTGTGATTTCACCATCACACTATTATGCGAACTGCCGCTGCTTAATGGGAAGAAAATGGCATACTGCTGATTCGTAATTCATTTCTTCTGTCTTATTGGACCTTGCTTGCAGGCCTCATACTGGTTTCCACTTGTTTTTAAACTTCAATCCTACATTTGTTTTTTAAGGATGTTTTTGCATGATTTATTAGAACAATGAAAGCAAACCGTTGAAAAAGCAGACTAATTTTAAGGAGGAGGTACATTTTGAGCAATTCTACTGTTGAAGAAACACCAAGGTCAACTTCTTCAAGCAAGGATACTTTTTGTCATCAATTTTTGCCTTCTTCAAAGAATAGCATGCTTTCCTAAAATGTTTATATATTTTCCTTCTGTCTATATCTTTATCTAATCTATATCTATATCAATAAGCTTAATACTTCATATCACTATTTTTTAAATAAAATGTAAGACTTGTCTTTGGAAAAAAAAGTTAAATTAGAAAATATGGTAAAGGTTGGTTGCTGTGAGACACAATGCTCACAACCTCACTTTATTACCACAGTGCTCCTGATTTTGGTTCAGATTCCCTGTTTTCCCTTAAATTGCAGGTTCTCATTATGAAAAGGAAGGCTATTTATTTATTTATTTAAATTCTTTTAATATACCGATGCTCAAGACCAGGTCTTATCGTACAAACCTAGAATCCCCTCCTCCAAACTTGGGAATCCCATAGTAGGTATGATGAATAGATTTAAGGTGTGGCAGTCCAGTGGAGTATAGCCTGGAATGACTTTGGGCACTTTTGGGTGAAATAGTGTTTGATACATTGTTGAGCCTCAGAGCTGCTACCTGAACTGTAGACCACTGGCTACAAGACATATGGACATCACTACCACATGACTAAGAAGTGTGCTTTAGTGAGTGTCATTGGAGATAAGCCCATCAAATTGTTGTGGAAGTGGACCCTTGGGCCAAGGAGGAGTTGGCACAACCTGCAGGGAGAAGCCCTACAGGTCTCCACCTTCTGCAGGTGGAGCGGCCTGGAATAGAGGCCTAACTGGAGTTTCATCAATACCAGCCCTCATTCCCATTAGGTTGAGCCCTCAAGTGCTGTCACAGCCATGCTCGGCAGACCACATGACTAGAGCAACTGGCCCACCATGGGATACCCAATCCCTTGATAGGCCAATCTGTCCCTGCATGGGCCTATGTAGAGGTGAAGATCCATCTCTTGGAAGACATGGCAGGCCGGCACAGTAGACGAATGCAGAGTCAGGTTGGGCAGTGGTCAGAAAAGTCTGGTATGGGCTGTGGTCAGAGGCGGGCGGAGTTCAGTCAGTGTCATGGTTCAGACAGAGGTCGGGGCAGGCAAACCCTTTCTTCTGCATGTACGGGCAGATAAGCATGTGGCTGAGGATGATTTAAAATCCCCTCAGCTAGTGCGCGTCCCATCCATGCGCTTATTTGCCTGTTTTGGCGTGCACCAGATTTTAGAAAATTTGGCCTAAATATCTTGTTTTATGATCAGAAAATTATGATTTTCCTGATGTTTCTATAGCAACCCAGGAGAAAAGGAAAATTTTTCTGGTCATACCCCAGGAAGTTAACTGTCTGGGTGGTATCTTTTCTTCTTCATTTTCCATGTCAATGTGTAGTCAGATACTGAAATGTAAAATTATGTTTTTTATGATTTTATCCAACTAAAACCTTTCCTGAGGGATAGAGACATACCTACCATCCACAGGATAATCATTATTTAGGGGTCCACTTAAAGGTAAATTTTAAAAGCCCAGAGCGCACATCAATTACGGGATGCACGAACAAGTAGGGCTTATGTGCGCTGACATAATTTTAAAAGCCACCCAGATGCATGCACATCTCCTGCTGCACACACATCCCACTGTTGTTCAAAAAGGGACATGGTGTGGGCGTGGAGTGGGCGGGGCATAGGTGTTTTGGGGCATGGCCCATAGATGTGTATGTAAATACGTATGAGCCCCGGTGCGTACCCAGGTCCTCTGCCGTGTCACTTTTCTTCTGCTACAGAAGAGGTATAAGTTAAGAAATGCTGAAAACTAGCCATCTTTGAGAGGTTTTAAAGTTCTGGAGTAATTAGGGGAGTGCAGGCTATTAAACCAGGGGGCTTTGCAGGAGTTAACTCTACACTGGGTAAACTGGTGAATGAACTGGTAAACTGGTCAAGGTGTGGTCACGCACCCTTTATAGAATTCCCTCGACCTTACCCTTACGCAGCAGAAACCCAAGATGTGTAGCTGGGTGCACATAAGCTGAAAATTAGGCACACATGTGCACGTGCCCAGGCTATTTTATAACATACAAGCATATTATAAAATCACCACATCTGTGGGCGCATACCGATGCACATGCATCCACGTGCGCCCCTTTGAAAGTCACCGTCCCTATCTGTAAAGGTTGGAACCTTGGCATTTCTTATGTAATGGGTCTTACTTGCCTTCTTAATTTTAATTTCTTGTCCCTCCTCTCCTTTTATTTGTGGTCTGTTGAGATTTATTTTTCCTTCTGATTTTCTTTCAAATTAGTGGATACAATTTTAAGTCACTTTATTTCTTATCTTGCTAATTCTGAATACTAATTTGAAAACAATGACAAAAAAAAAAGACAAGGAAAACAGGGCAAAAACCTCTGAATCAATCTGTGATACATGAAACTTTGGTTTCAAACACAATACCTGTTGTGTAGGAAGTGGATCCTTGGGCTGAGGTGGGGTTGGTGCAACCCGTAGGCGAGGGCCTATGGGTCCCCACCGTCAGCAGGCAGAGTGGACTGAAGCTGGAGGCCACTGGAGCTTCACTTACACCAGCCCACGTTCCCCTAGGGTTGAGCCTTTGGGTGCCGGGGCCGGCAGGACTGCGGGCCTCGAGGTTAGGTATGAGTAGTAGCTGGTTCAGCCCAGAGACAGCAGCCAGCAGGTGGTGTGATCCTATCCCGGACAGGATACGGAATGGAAACACAAGCACCAGGGAACAGGAGGATACTGAAGGTGCCTGAGCACAGGAAGGCTGAAGTCTTAATAGTCCGTGTCCAGAGGATAGGGAAAGGGGCATCTCTGTCAAACTTGAGTGGAAGCAGGTGGCACTTGGAAGGTATAGCAAGCAACGTGGAACTCTGGACTCAAGGGAGTCTGAGGCAAAGTCATACACAGCAAAGTTGAAGGCACGGAGAAGACAAGCATGGTCGGATGTAGCAATGGTCAGGGCACGGAGAAGGCAGGCGTGGTCAGACATAGCAATGGTCAAGGCATGGAGAAGGCAGGCATGGTCAGGCATAATAATGATCAAGGCACGTAGAAGGCAGGCGCAGTCAGACGTAGCAATGGTCGGGCTCGGAGAAGGCAAGGGTGGTCAGGCATCGCAGAGGTCTGGCTTGGAGAAGGCAGTAGGCAAGGTCAGGCGAAGCAGTGGTCAGGCTTGGAGAAGACAGGTAGGCAAAGTCAAGCGAAGCAGTGGTCGAATCCCCGAAGTCAATCAGATACAAGACGAGACGAACAATGGAACAGGAACCATGGAACTTGGAGAATCAGGAACATGAACAAACAGGGACTGTAGCAATGAGTACTCGGAAACCAGGAACAAGAGACCAAGGAGACCTGTTGCAAAGGCAACACTGAGGAGCGAGGCCTAAGAATTTATGAGCTGAAAGATCTGACGTCAGCATCCGGGTCCATGGCCAGGTTCCCACCGCGGGCCCTTTAAATCATTCACTAATGCAAGTGTGCCTAGGGAGGGGTGCGACGCTGCTGGCAATGTCTCTCTGTGAGGCCCACGGAGGGGAGGCATCCTGACTCGAGGTCCCGGGAAGCGCATCAGGGCCGGAGGTGCTGACGGGAGTCCTAGGTCAAGACCGGCGGCCCACTGCCGCCAGCAACGAGGAGCTGGAGCCTGAAGCTTGTGCAGAGAGGTGAGAGGGCCGCACTGCGGGGCTGCTGCAGGCGGCGAGCATAACAATAACAGGGCACAATTGCACTTTTTCCCCAAACCTCCCAAAACAAATACATCACTAACCCTAGGCTTACCTATTTATGCAGTTTGGTATTCTTTATTTTTCTTGATTTATGTTTTGATACCCTTAAATCCACTTAGAATGTACATATCATCATAGGTGGAATATTAGAATTTTAACTTCAGAGTTTGTGGCTTTTGGATCAGCTCGTCTCTAGCTGTCACATGTTGTGGCAGTGGATCCAAGTCAATCAGTCTCTTCATACAGAGATAAAGTAATTATACACGAAAATGACAGCACTTGGGTCATGTCATCAAGTGGTGTCAAATGTGAACATGTTTTTTTCGTCTTCAAATGATCCAGGAAGAAAAATAAATGATACAGCGGAGACATTGAGTCAATCTGTCAGAAATCTGTTCAAAGAATAACAGTACTTCTATCACAGATAACACATGTGTCACAATCAATCCATTTAGCCATCTGGACAGCAATGCCTCAAATAAATATAACTGTTCATCAAGTGGCATTGACACGGGGAGGGTACATTTCAAACAGCCTGCATAGGCTGAATTCTGCATTTACCTTTTATCCACAGCCGTCAGCCCATGCAAACCATTTTTCGTGGGTACTTTTAGGCACATACCTGCTGGGGCTACTTCATCTTATTTTTATTTTTTTCTATTATTTTATTTATAAAGTTTATAAAACTTATAACCAAAGTATAAACTTTGATACATAAAACATGATATTAGTACAAATAAAGGCATCCATAAATAAGAAAATCTTTCGAATATCCTTTAGACCACAAAAAGAGGGAGAGGAGTACAAAAATAAGGGAGACCAAAGGAGAACAATAAAGGAAAAAGCATAGCTGTATATTCTGCAATATACAAACAATGTATGGGTCTGTCAAATGCCAAAATAGGAGAATTAACTGGGGTAGTGCATCTCTTAGAGTCTAAGAAGACTTTTGACTGTTCAGGAATTTGAAAAACAAAACAATCATTAAACTTAACAATACACTTACAAGGATATCTCAAACTAAAAGTTGTACTTAAAGCTCAAGTTTCCTGACTTAAAGCCAAAAAGGCTTTCTTTCTTTCCTCCAAAGCTCTTGATAAATCAGGAAATATTCTTTTTTTTTTTATTTTTAATTTTCAAAATTTCAATATTACACATTCAACTTAACATTGAACTCAAATCTGGAAATAGGATTCATTTATACTTCAACCAAATAAGTACTTTCCATAACATATTAAATCCTTTTCCTTATTACAAAACCATAAAAGGGAGATCCAATACATGAGCAATCACAATAATAAACCAAATTTACCATTCACATGAGGGTATAGCAGAATATTTAATTCTATTCCAACTGTTTACTGGATTTGAATCTCCACTTCCTCCCGATGCTTGCGATGAGCTTCCAGGAACCTCTCTAGATGGTCCGGTTCAAAATATACATTTCTTATCCCTTCTATACGCATTGGGGTGGATTTTCAGAGCCCTGCTCGCGTAAATCCACCCAAAACCGGGCGGATTTACGCGAGCAGGGCCCTGCGCGCCGGGAAGTCTATTTTACATAGGCCTCCTGGCGCGCGCAGAGCCCCGGGACTCGCGTAAGTCCCGGGGTTCTCCGAGGGGGGCGTGTCGGGGGGCGGGCCTGGTCGTCGCGGCGTTTCGGGGGCATGTCGGCAGTGTTTTGGGGGCGGGTACGGGGGCGTGGCTATGGCCCGGGGCGGTCTGGGGGCGTGGCCACGCCCTCCGTACCCGCCCCCAGGTCGCGGCCCGGCGCGCAGGAGGCCCGCTCGCGCGCGGGGATTTACTTCTCCCTCCGGGAGGCGTAAATCCCCGGAGAAAGGTAAGGGGGGGGTGTAGACAGGGCCGGGGGGGTGGGTTAGGTAGAGGAAGGGAGGGGAAGGTGAGGGGAGGGCGTTAGAGGATTCCCTCCAAGGCCGCTCCGATTTTGGAGCGGCCTTGGAGGGAAGGTCCCATAGTGTATCCCATAGTGTATCCAGAGTAACTACCACCAATTTCTGTGGGAGAGAAACAGCATCAGCCAGTGTACAGACCCAAGAAGAAGGACTCCCTCCCCCTTTCATGACTGCTGATCCTACACTTGAAACTGAAATGCTGTCATTTCCTCCCAGTGATGATAAACTTTCTTTAACGTGGCCTCTATTTCCTTCAGCTCCCTCAGAGTTGGCACCATCTACACCATCAGGCTGCAACAGCAACATGTGCGGAGCAGAGCCACGGATATCGGGCTGAGGCTGGTCATCCAGGGGGCTAAAAGATGTTGCAGCCACAGCCAGAGAATCCTCTCCCTCACTGACGCAAGCAACAGGCACCACTGCTCCCGAATCTAACACAGACAGCCAAAACTGTGGAATGGTAAGCTGCCATGGAGAAGATAGAGGTTATCAGGGATAAACCCTCTCTTTCCCCTTTGGTTTAGGAGGCATTTTGAATTAAGAAAAGGAACAGAAGGAAATCTTAACGAGCAGCAGCAGAGCATTTCTTTTTCATGGTGCCATCTTGCTTCTCCCCCCGGAACAATTACCATTGGGGCTTCATCATCTTATGTGCATAAAACTGTTTTTTTTGTGCATAAGTGCCTTTGAAAATTACCCTCTAGATGTTCATGTAAACGTGTAGTGCAGTGTTTCCCAGCCTTCTTCTGGAGGCACACCTAACTAGTCAGGTTTTCAGGTAATCTGTAATGAATATGCATGTGATAGATTTACATAATTTCCATACATTGAAACCGCAGTGTATACAGATCTTTCTCATGCATATTCATTGTGACAATCCTGAAAACCTGACTGGATAAGCCTGCTTTCAGGAGAGGATTGAGGAAACACTGGTCTAGTACAATTTTTTAAGATGTCAAATTTCTGGGCCACCTCGATGAAATGATTTTCCTCATACTGAAAAATGATATTTAGACTGATATGTGGAAAAGTTTTGTCCCATGGACCTTTACTATATTTTTTAATACCTTCAAATTTTGCACACAGTAGCTCACAATAAATATCACATTCAAAATCATACTAGTGAAAGCAACACTCTCTTCATACTAATGCATACCAGATGCATAACTGCAGACCACAAACCATGATGAAAAACGTACTTGGACCTGAAATGTAGAGGGAAATGCAGACCAAATGATAAACTGCTTCACTGAGCTTGTGCACAGAGAATCATTATTTCCTAAGAGTTTTATAACAATGTAAAGAAGGTTCACAGCATAGCTTTCGAATCTTACACCAATAAAAATGTGTTTAAGAAAAATAACACCACTGCATCCAAATAGATCAGCATCACAACTTGTCTCACTCACAACACTAGCTCATAATGTTATAAAATCTAAGATAAATCCTATTATGAAAAAACAACCTATAAAATATAAAGAGCTTGATGGGATTATACGCCTAAATAGACTAACCTTTTTCTTAAAAAACCTTAATCAGTTTAATCCACTGATGATTTGTTGATCTTATTTTTATTTATTTTATTTTATTGTAAAAATGTATAGACCGCATTATCCAAGGACCTATGTGGCTTGCAATAAAAAACATATGCAAAGAATATACAAGATTTTAAGCAAACCAATGTTTAAGACTAAATAGACAGCAGAAATAGGCGTAATATTTGACCATCAAAGAAAGGTCCACAATTAGTGAGGAAGGATAGACGTATTATAAATGTTCATATGATTCATCAATTGTTCATAACAAATTTTATTCAAAACAGTGGAAAGGGTGTCAGCATGTAGCCCAGAAGTGACCTTTATTTGCTTATAAACATTTCTGGGCTACATGCTGACACCCTTTCCACTGAGTTGAATGAAAGTTGTTATGAACACTTGATGAATCATATGGACATTTATAATATGTCAAACCTTCCACAATAATTGTTTGATAAGACTAAATAGAAACATAAAATTCATAACAGTCACAGGCTGAAATAAACTCTGGATGGCCAGAAGTAAAATTAAAGGGGTAAGTTAAATGTTACCCTAAACAAATGAGTTGTCAGGTGCTTCTTGAAGGTTTACAACAGGCTTCTTTACGCAGTGTAGTGGGTAATTGGTTCCACCATGTTGGACGCATAACAGTGAATAACTTTTCTCTAGATTCTGCTAGTCTTGATGTCTAGAATGGGTAAATGCGAATCGGTTGTTTACTCTTTTGGATAATAGAAAGACAAGGGGGCACTCCATGAAGTTGGCAAGTAGCACATTGAAAATGAATCGGAGAAAGTTCTTTTTCACTCAACGCACAATTAAACTCTGGAATTTGTTGCCAGGGGATGTGGTTAGGGCAGTTAGTGTAGCTGGGTTTAAAAAAGGTTTGGATGCGTTCTTGGAGAAGTCCATTACCTGCTATTAATCAAGATGACTTAGAAAATAGCCACTGCTATTACCTGTATCAGTAGCATGGGATAGACTTAGTTTTTGCCAGGTACTTATAGCCTGGATTGGCCACTGTTGGAAACAGAATGCTGGGTATGATGGACCCTTAGTCTGACCCAGTATGGCATGTTCTTATGTTCCTTTGCTCTTATGGCTTAGTATGTCTAATAAGCATTGACCAGTAGATCTTAAATTTCTTGTGAGCTGATAAATCTTAAGCAAGGAGTGAATGCCTATGGGTGCCTCACCTCTCATAGCTTTAAGGGCCATTGTGAAAATTTTAAATTGGACTCTCTGTTCAATGGAGAGCCAGTAGAATGGCAGTAGAACAAGTGAGATATGTTCAAATTTTGAAAAATTCTGGCAGCTGAATTTGGAACAGGCTGGAGAGCCTTCAAGTGTATTGTGGTAATCCTAATTGCCCTAATATTATAGAAATATCCAAATGAAACATGCACATCTAATATCTCAAGAGAAAAACTTGAAAAGATACAGTTATGTTTTAGTGTTTGTATTTTCTACTCATCTGTCTCATCTTCTTTCACAGTGCATGAAATCTATTCAAGCTTTTTCTATAATATAGGTGGACTGATGTTTTTGCACAAATGTTTGTTCTCATGCAAGTAGATATCCACATCAAATCTCAGCAATAACATTTCTGGAAGACAAAATACAATTGTCAGAATACATTTCTTCTAACTTTGTTTCCCTGGTTCTCTTTTCTGTTATTGCTTTTCTTCTGTTTGTTTTCTATTGATTTCTCCTTTTTTCATCCATCTCTCCCTCACCTGCGAGTGTCAGACCCAAGATATCCCACTTGATGTTTCTACTTTGCGCAATGAGAGTCAGTGGTTGCTTTTCGTAGTTCAGGCTCCCCTTTGTTGTGTCATGGTGGTGTAATAGTTGCACACCCTTATCAGGTTTTGAACTTTCTTTGGGGATATGCACAACCTCAGTTGGGGTGATGTATAACAATCCAGTTGGGGAGATGGTGACCTGTTCTGACAGTCCAACGTGGGTCTATAAATACATGTTGCTGGTCTAGACCAATATTTCACACCCTCTCTTGGAGGCACACTTAACAAATCAGGTTTTCAGGATTGCTACAATGAATATGCATGAAATAATTTTGCATTCCCTGGGTCTCCAATATATGCAAATCTATCTCATGCATATTCATTATGGATATCTGTCAGCTCTAGCTAGTTAGGTGTGCCTCCAGGAAAGGGTTGAGAAACACTGGGCTAGAAAATGTTGCACAAGTAGAGCATTTGTTTTCTGCATGCAAAGACAGCTTTGATATTCAATTAGGCATGTATGGATAATCCTGGAGATGCACCCAACCTGATCGTGCCTAATCGAGCTCAGAAGCTGTCTTCACATTCATGGGCAACATTGTCTAGACCAGCAGCATGTATTTAAATGAAGAGTTAGAATGGCATACCTTCATTTAAGTGGTCTCTTTGATATATTGCATTTTAATTGGTTGCTTTTTGAAACCGCATGACCAGATATAAGGACTGCATTTGGGTCTTGTCTATGCAGGTCACTGACAATTATGACTACAAGATTGCAACGCTGCCCTGAGGCAGGAATGGTGGTTTTGAAATACAGGCCTAATGTTGGCGCAGATACAAACTTTTACATGTGACTATGACTGTGATATACTATTGAAAGAAAACTTTCATGCTTCTTGGATAAGTACCATTATTTTTAATTGCATATATTAAAAAATTCTTTAAAATATAATTAATTGCAAACACAAAGCAGTGAGACTCATGATTATATCAGGGCATTCGTCAAAGCTGTGTTTTGATATAACTAGCCGTCTATGAAGTTCTCACTGCCATATAATTAAAATTATGTTTTGTCATTATGGTGAATAAAACGGAGGATGTCATAATGCCTCTATATCACTCAGTGGTTAGACCGCACCTTGAGTACTGTGTGCAATTCTGGTCACTGCATCTCAAAAAAGATATAGTTGTCCTGGAGAAAGAAGGGCAAATAAAATGATAAAGGGGATGGAATGTCTCCCCTTTGAGGAAAGACTAAAGAGGTTAGGGCTGTTCAGCTTGGAGAAGAGATGGCTGAGGAGGGATATGATGGTGGTCTACAAAATAATGAGAGGATTAGAATCAGTAAATGTGAATTGGTTGTTTACTCTTTCAGTTAGTAGAAGGACATTTCATGAAGTTAGCAAGTAGAACATTTAAAATTAATTATGTTATGTTCTTATGGTTGAATTTATTTCACAGAGTGTTTTATTTTTTTGCTTATAATACTTTTTTCTACTTTGTTGTGTTTTTTACAGGGTCATTCATCAAAATGCGTTATGGCATTAACGCACGCGATAAAGCATCAAAGCACGTGTTAACATCATAACTCATACAATAATAGTACTATCATACAGCGCAAATACACATTTTTGGAAGAGGTGGGATTAGGAAGGGATTTGGGTGGGATTAGGGAGGGATTTGGGTGGGATTAATTAAAATGAGGGGCAATATTGCACCTTGCGATAGCATAACACATGCGATTGCAAGGTTTTAATGCTGGAAATAACTACACCTTTTTTCCTGGCGTTAAGCTGTGTGATATGCCCAAAATGGCTGTAATGCAATTTGTGTTAAAGAAAGATTGCAAATTGTATTTTGGCCATTTCTGTGCTTAGGAGAGGAAGAGTAGAGTGGAGTTGAGTGAGAGAGACAGAACCTCTGGGGTGGGCTTTACCTTATTCAACTATTTATATGACTATAGGAGGGCCAGCTAATAGCTCAAGGTGAAGTGTTGGTGGTGATTTAGAGTTTAGGGGCCAGTTTTACATGCAGAGTGAGACGTACGAACTGCACAGTATGCCTCAGTGAAGATCTGACATCATTTCGAGTGAGGAAAGTCTCACAAACATGATATTTCTACAATGTTCTCTCGCCCTAGCTTGATAGTACCCTGTTATAGAGTCCATCAAGCTAGGGTGAAAGAGATAAAATTAGTGATGTGCATCAATAAAACTTCCAGTTCATTTTGTTTCACTTTGTTTTTCCCTTTTTTTTTTTTTGTTTTGTTAGCTTTACTTTTGGTTTTCTAATTTTTCGTTTAGTGTGCACTATTTTGATTTAATGCACACTATTTTAGTTATAATAGTGCACGCTAAATCAAAAAGTGCACACAGGGATAATAACATTCAAATGAGTGTGCAAGTGCAGATGTACATGTTTATTGGTGCACGCACTGAGACATGGCCATTTTCTAATATACATGCACATATGTGTTTATGTTATAAAACAGCCTAGGTGCGCATGTGTGCCTAATTTTGCAAGTAGGTATGCACAGCCGTGTAAAGTCAGATTTGAGTCACGCAAGTGGGGAAATTTTATAATAGGCACGTGTACATGACACGAGCAGTTTCACCAATTTGTCCATTAATTTGCCCAGGTTCTCCAAACCCCCCTGGTTCTTTAGCTTTTGCACCCCCCCCACCCCCCGCCATTTACCCTAAATCCCTCAGGGATACCTGGTTGTTTTGTTTTGTTTTTAACTTACATCTCCTCCATAGCAGAAATAAACTTTCTTGGCACTGGACTTGGGCATGCACCCAGGCGCGTAGGTACTTATGTGCACATCTCATGGCCCTGCCCCAGAACACCCACACCCCACCATATCCACACCACACCCCTTTTCCGTTCGAAGTGAGATATTTGTGAATCGGGGGATGTGCGTGCATGTAGGCAGCTTTTACAATCGAGTGGACACGTACATGCCCCACATGAGCGCACATCTCCCAATTTTTGTGTATGCCCGGCTTTTGAAATTCACCTCTAAATGAAAAATTTTCAAAAAATGAAATTTGGTAATTTTTTTTTGTAATCATTTCACTTTAGAAACAAATGTCACTGACATTGCATATGTCATTAAGAAAGAAAACACATCCCTAAAGAAAATGTGTGCTGAAGTTCAGTGCACATATTTTATTCACATTACATCAGAATCAGAATGCTTCCTTAAAGGAACATTATCTTTTTTTTTTTTTTTAATTATAGAAAGCACGAATTAGACCTTTGCTAAAAAAAAACAAAAAAAGCCCAAAAGTCTGAATTAAATGAAAATGATTTACAAAACTATTGAATTGTTTCAAAGCTACCATATTTTGCGGAGATTATCAAGCAGGTGGTATTGACGTAGTTGTTAGGATGCTGAATTGTTAGCTATCTGATGGTCAGGATAGAGGAAACACTGTAGCACAAAATCTGTGCTAGTCTCTATCATCTTACAGAGATACTGGATCAAGGTTCAGACACAGTACCAATACTGTTTGATCTCAGTGCTGAACCATTTCCAATGTATTGTTAGTCATATGATTAGCAGATGTAGGAGATTATGGATGAGGTATTAAATTGGGTTTTATCGTTAGATCACAGTATATTATTAGGTTCCATATTAGGAGCTACCACCAGGGAAAGAGATCTAGGCATCATAGTGGATAATACTTTAAAATTGTCGGCTCAGTGTGCTGCAGCAGTCAAAAAAGCAAACAGAATGTTAGGAATTATTAGGAAGGGAATGGTTAATAAAACGGAAAATGTCATAATGCCTCTATATCACTCCATGGTGAGACCACACCTCGAATACTGTGTACAATTCTGGTCGCCACATCTCAAAAAAGATATAGTTGCGATGGAGAAGGTACAGAGAAGGGCAACCAAAATGATAAAGGGGATGGAACAGCTCCCCTATGAGGAAAGGCTGAAGAGGTTAGGGCTATTCAGCCTGGAGAAAAGACGGCTGAGGGGGGATATGATAGAGGTCTTTAAGATCATGAGAGGTCTTGAAAGAGTAGATGTGACTCGGTTATTCACACTTTCGAATAATAGAAGGACTAGGGGGCATTCCATGAAGTTAGCAAGTAGCACATTTAAGACTAATTGGAGAACATTCTTTTTCACTCAACGCACAATAAAGCTCTTGAATTTGTTGCCAGAGGATGTGGTTAATGCAGTTAATGTAGCTGGGTTCAAAAAAGGTTTGGATAAGTTCTTGGATGAGAAGTCCATTAACGGCTATTAATCAAGTTTACTTAGGGAATAGCCACTGCTATTAATTGCATCAGTAGCATGGGATCTTCTTAGTGTTTGGGTACTTGCCAGGTTCTTGTGGCCTGGTTTGGCCTCTGTTGGAAACAGGATGCTGGGCTTGATGGACCCTTGGTCTGACCCAGCATGGCAATTTCTTATGTTCTTAAGGGTAGGAAAGCTTCAGGGCTATATGCTGGCAGAGTGTTCTGCTGGTACTGTGACCCCAGAGCAGGAGCAGAGCTGGACCCAGACAAGATGTGCTGCAGCAAGGCAAGAACAGGGCTTCTGCTTCCTATGCCTGCCATCCTTCCTTTGGGTTGAGCCCTCAGATGCCGGTAGCTGGCGGGATGTGGGCAACTGAAGTAGGTGGAGACTCACATACGTAGGGAACAGAAAGGTGCCCACACAAGCAGGTTGAACCCGCAGCAGAAACGGGACAGAACAAGACTAGAAAACACAAAACAGCTAGAAAAAGGACAAGAAAACAAAGGCAAGGCAAAAACCAGCAAAGAATCCAGCAAAGAAACCTGGAGCAAAGAATATGCAAGCCCGAAATGGGGACTTGCATTAAGCCTCAAATTTGGGGCATAAGATTAGAGACAAGCGCAAGATACAGGAGCCCAAATGCAAGAACAAGATTCAGAGCAGGACCGGGATGAAGACTAGGAATTCCAAGCTCTGGCACTGAGCACGGGGTAAGGCTGGCGTATATAACATGGCCATCAGCAGGAGCTCCAAGCAACAGAGCCCAGCGGACTAGACAACAAGTACACATAACCCAGTGAGGGCCCCTACACTGCCACACATCCTCACATATGCGGTACCATGTAGTGTCCTTCATGTTTCATTACTATCCCATTTATTATATAATATTCATTTACAGCCATTGGCAAAGGTGATCTAGCACTTTGGAGTGAAACATTTCTTCTTTTACAATGACATATTCTTTCCTAGGGAAAAGTCAAGCAGAAAGTGTTGCATCTGTGGACCTTTGGGCTGGGGCGAGATTGGCTCTATCTGCAGGTTCTCACTGCCAGCAGGCAGACTCAGACGAAGCAGAGACTGGTCTGGGGAAAGGCAGCGATTAGGCACAGTGAAAGTCCAGGGAAGAGTCAAAACCAGGTATCCATCCGAGGGAGAGGAAGAGGGAAAGACAGAGCTGAGGCAGGCAGGGCAGACAAAGAACAGAACAGGCTGGGCTGACAAAGGCTGGAAGCAACACGACTACTGGATGTAGCTGGCTCTGTTGCTGAGACAGGGTGCATCTGGGAGTTGCCCTTATATAGGGAGAAGATGGTGATGTCATCAGCAGGGGTGTGGGGACTTTCCCGCCATGCTCCCTTTAAAAGGTCTGACGTTGGGTGCGTGCGCACCTAAGGGAAGCGGTGGCGGCAATCTGCTGCCTGTTGCTCGGCAGTCTCCCACCAGAGGAAGAGTCAGCAGCATCTCGACACGCTGAAGAGAGGAGTGGCTGGTTCAGCTGCAGAGATGATAGTGGTGGCTCGTGGGGCGCAGCCCGCGAGCCATCGAATGCAGCAGAAGGTCTTAAGAACCCAAATTTGCATTGCTGATGTTGGGGAAATATGGGGGTAGGGGGCAGTGGGAATTCTCCATGGTTCCTTTCACTATTTTGCCCTTCCTTATGTTCTCCCTGGCATTCAAGCTCCTCCTCATTTCCCCTTTTGTGCCACCTCACCCCCAAGAAGTCACCCAGTCCTCCCTTCACAACATTCACCCCCTCTTAATATCCTTTCAGCATTTACCTCCTCTCTCCCTCCCTATAAATCACTCACCCCTCTCTGATTTGTGCTGCAGAGTGTCTCCTTCCTCCTCCCCCACTCATTTCGCAGCTCATAGATGGGCCGATGCAATAAGAAGTGCATTAAAATGGGTGCTCGTATTGAGTGCCACATCTCCTGGGCTCCTGGTGCAATAGGTAAATGAGCTGCTGCTTTAGAAAGGATACACTAGGGAAGAATTATACATCCCTAGTGCTCAAATGCATTGGGCACCCAGGAGATGCAGCTGTGTGTCTACAATTGCAACGGGCACTCAATACGAGCGTTCGTTTTATCCCACTTCAGATCGATTTCACTCAATATACACGCACAATAGCAAGGGGCAAAATAGGCCTGGAGTGTGTATATTGTACATGCATCTTGAGTGTCCAGAATTTTTTTTATTTTTTTTTTACATCAAACCTTTATTCTTAAACTGCGCAAGCAGTAGATTTAAGTATCACAACAATACTAAGTAGGAGGAACCACAGAGGACAGCATTTTTTTAAATTTGTAATGAGCTCTTGACTCGTGGATCGACTTAATGCCAGCTTTGGGACTGGAGTTAATTTTGCCACGTAAAAAAAAAAAAATGCACGTTGGGTGCCCAGTGATTTTCCTCATCGGGGGTGATAGCAAATAGCCTCATCTAATGGCATTTACATGTGATGGGTGCTATCAGCTACGCATTTGTTTGGGCTTGTGTTTTAGTCGCGCTATTCTTCTTATTGCATCGTGTGCTAATCTAGCGCGTCCAAAACGTGGATCCAACCGCATGAAAGCCTGTGCACTAGGCTGGGCACACTTTGTTGCATCGGCCCCAGAGAGTGCGTGTGTCAAGTGTTTTTTCCAGCCCATGCCCTCCTTTTCCCTGCACACTGCCTAGAAAGGAAAGGCTGGAGGAGGGAAATCTTAAGAAGCCATACTCAGAGCCAGATTTAACATTGTGGCACCTATGGGCAGAGTGCCATGGAGATACCCATGTGATGCTGTGCTGGATCATTTCCCTAAATCAAGTGGAAGCGGGCTCCTCTTTGGTGCCTTCAAAATCTGTCTCCCTAAGCAGTTGCCTATTCCTAAATCCATGCCTAGTAACACTGGAAAAACGTACAGAAAAAAAAATGCATTTCCTCCTGTACTGTGCAAAATACAAAGATATCAGATATGTGTATCTTCCAAAGCTAAAGAGAAAATCAAAGACTTCCTGCAAAAGAACGAGCAAAAATAACTCTGCATAATCCTGGGGTAAACAAGAAACAGCAGCTGTAATAGCAAAACGCGGAGGAGCTGGAGCAGGAGTCAGAGAGCTTGTCCCTGCTGAATGAGGCTGAGGGTACTGGGTAATAGACTAAAGTCATGAGCTCCTGTCACTCTCTCCCTCTGGAAAGGAGCATTTGGATTTTCAGTCTGCCTTTCCAAGGAGAGACAAGGTGGCATTCAGGTACAATTCTATGCCCCAAACTGCTTACCATATATATGTAGGTGCCCTATCACCAGACCCCATAGCTTGTTCCCTGCCCTCTATCTGGAAAGGGAAATTTGGATTTTTTAGTCCACCTTTCCAAGGAATGTGCAAGGCAATTTAAAAGCATTTTTAAATTTTTAGAATTCAGGTACAATTCTATGTCCCAAACAGCATACATTCTATATAGATATCCTTTCTCCAACCCCTTCACTGCCTGCCCACATTCCCCTCACTCCCTTCCTCCCTCACCGCTCTGTCCTCATTTCCCCTTTCTTGCTCTCTGCCTCCACACCAGACCCTATCTCTCTCACTTCCTGCCTACCCCGCCTCCTCCCTCTCTCTCCATGAAAAATGGAAATGTGGATTTTTAACCCACCTTTCCAAGGACAGTTCAAAGCAGCTTACCATACTTTTAGAATTCAGGAATACTAGTTATTCCCTGGCCTAAAGAGCTTGCTATTTGTATGTTTAATCTGCACCCGCCCAGCTTCAGGTGCCTCTGTCACAAATCCCTCTCACCCCCACCAAACATGAATTTCTCTGCCCCCCACCCCCTCCCCAAAGCCTTCTCTCCCCCTCCTGCCCAGCATCATTACCCCCTGGCCCCATATTCCTCCGTCTGCTCCTTGTGTTCAACACCATTTCCACCACCCTAACCCCCCCCCCCCCCTCCCTGCTTTCTAAACGTCTCTTTCCCCTGCCTCTGCCAGCACCAGTTCTCTCTGCCCTCAAAGAGTGCTCAGCAGTAGCAGCTGATCCCCTTTCCCTGGGCTTGGAAGAAAAGTCACTATTCATTCCCTTCCAGAATCAGATCCCTTTTTAGCAGTGGCCCATGTCCCAACTATTCACTTCTCCTTTCTCTTTGTGGCAGTAACAGGGGCACTCATGGTGGTTCTTAGTTTTTGCTGGTTGCATGGCAGCAATTCAAGTAAAGCACATCACCATGAGCCTCTCACACTCCTTCAAAAGTGCATTTACTTCCAGTACTCTACCTCCTGCCTGCTTTTATTGGCTGCAGCTGAGGAGCCATGTGAAAGTGAGCTGCAGGCAAGAGCTTGTCTGTTAGTGGGGAGGGTTGCCCAGCTCTGACACAGTGTCACTCCCTTGAGCTTCAGGCATAGGTTGGTCTTCCTGAGCACCAGGAGGGAGCATTGGTCATTAGTGGTTAATAACTCATTGAACTCCAGGCTGGCTGGCCAGCCAGCACTCAAGGGTTATGACTCTCCCCATATCCCCACTCAGTGTGCTACTGCTCTGGAGCTTGATTCCTCCCATCCCATTCAGAGGGAAAGTCTCTGGAGTGTCAGAAACTGGAGCCAAACTGACTTGGAATGGCATCAGCCAAGCTGGATGTGGGCATAGCAGCAGCTCTTGTATCAACCATGCTGGACAGTGCATCTGGTATGAAGAGACCTTATGGACTTGTGCATATGTCATATAGTGCTTTTATCTCTGGATCTGGATAAGGAATAAATTATTCTGAATAGAACCACTGCTTCTGGTTGCAGATTTATTCGGAATCAGGAGTTCTATGAAGGGGTGGTAGTCTGCGGCTACTTTGTCAAATACATCCTGAAACTTTGAGTATATCTCAGGTAACTGACCCACCTCCACATTGCTGACTGTATAACACTTGAATATCTGCATGTCTTTTGACTTGTACTTCAGTTCTAAATTGGAAAGACAATTCTATTGGAAGAAGGTAAAGGGGAAGATCATTTGGTGCATCTTTGACTTAACATGCAGATCAAGACGTTTCAGCTATGGTAACCCCAGGATGATTGTAAATATGGGGCATGGATAAGATCAAAATGTATTAGCTCTTGGTGGTTATGAATTGTTGTCGTCAATAACTCAGTCTCTTGAGTCATTTGAACTAACAAGGGGAAGCCATCTCCTTCTCTTGTAATGGAATCATGTGTTGCTGGGCAAATGAGAAGTCTATGAAACATGCTAAGTCTCCTAAATGATCATGTCTAGGGTTTATAGATTCTCCCTTTTTCACAACAACCAGAATGGAATTGTCACATGAGATATTTGAATTCCTAGTTATATGTTTGATCCAAGAGGGCTTATCAATGCTTGTTCCACTCTCCTCCCCTCTTCTGGAATTGGGACTGTCTGTTTTCCCTCTTGGATGCTCTGATGAGTTTGCTGTTGACTCAGTGCTCCACAATCATTCAATTGAGGAAGAGGCCTTCTCAATAATGTCTCTCATTTTCCTCTACTGATGATCTCATGCCGTCAATAATCATGGACTTGTCCGAAGATCATTGTCCACTGGCAGGCAACACACTTCTCTTAAGACTTCTTCTGCTGGTTCCTTTCTATCCAGCATCTGTTAAGTTGGACACAAAAGGTGATCAAAATCTCAAGGCTCCTTGGGAGGTCTATAAGTGCCAGCTTATCTTTTATATTGCTTGTAAGACCCCCCTCTAAAATGATCCCAAAATGCTGTTTTTTCCAATCCAGATAATGAAATTCTGCAGCAATTCTAACACTGTCTATTGATCTTGGGAGAGATACATAAGACCATGCTTGCTGGACCCAGTCTGGTTCACCAAAGGCTAAAGAAATGGTAACTAAGAATTGGTCTACATGGTCAAGAATCAAACTATCTTGATCTAAGAGTGGAGTGGCCCAGACCAAGACCTCTTTTGAAAGCAGGATGATTATAAAGTGTTACGCTCGCCACCCACGGCAGCCCCGTGGGGCGGCCCTCTCACCTCTCTACACAAGCTTCGGGCTCCAGCTCCTTGTCGCTGGTGGCGGTGGGCCACCAGTCCCGACCTCGGACATCAGCCAGCACCTCCGGCCCTGCTCTGCTTCCCGGGACCTCCAGCCAGGATGCCTCCATCCGTCGGGCCTCTCCGCAGGGTTCACGGATGCTGACGTCAGTTCCCTCGGCGCTTAAATGCTCAGGCCTTGCACTGAAGCGTTGCCTTTGCAACAGGTCTCCTTGATCTCCTGTTCCAGGTTTCCTCGTACTCGTTGCTTCTCTGTGAGCCTTGCTTCGTGTTCCTGTTTCTCCAAATTCTTGGTTCCTGTTTCGTGTTCATCTCGTTTGTGTGCTGATTGACTTCCTGGTTCTGACCATCTTTACGCCTGACCTTGCCTGCCTTCTCCGAGCCTGACCACTGCTACGCCTGACCACGCCTGCCTTCTCCGAGCCTGACCACTGCTACATCTGACCACACCTGCCTTCTCCATGCTTTGGCCATTGCAACATTTGACCACACCTGCCTTCTCCCTGCCTTGACCATTGCTATGTCTGACCGTGCCTGCCTTCTCCGTGCCTTGACTATTGCTACGTCTGACCACACCTACCTTCTCCGCGCCTTGATCATTGCTACATCTGACCACACCTACCTTCTCCATGCCTTGACCATTGCTCAGTCTAACCATGCCTGCCTTCTCCATGCCTTGACCATTGCAACATCTGACCACACCTGCCTTCTCCCTGCCTTGACCATTGCTATGTCTGACCATGCCTACCTTCTCCGTGCCTTGATCGTTGCTACATCTGACCATGCCTGCCTTCTCTGTGCCTTGACCATTGCTATGAACGACTTCGCCTCAGACTTCCTTGAGTTCCACGTTGCTTGCTACACCTTCCAAGTGCCGCCAGCTTCCATTCAAGCTTGACAGTGATGCATCTCTCCCTATCCTCTAGACATGGACTAATAAGGCTTCAGCCTCCCTTTGCTCAGGCACCTTCAGTTCCTTCTTGTTCCTTGGTGCTTGAGTTCCTGTTCCATATGCCGTCCAGAACAGGACCACGCCATCTGCTTGCTGGCATCTCTGGGCTGATCCATGTACTATCTGTACTTAACCTTGAGGCCTGCCTAAGTCCTGCCGGCCCCAGCACCCGAAGGCTCAACCCGAGGGGAACGTGGGCTGGTATAGGTGAAGCTCCAGTGGCCTCCAGCTTCAGCCCACTCTGCCTGCTGATGGTGGGGACCGATAGGCCCTCGCCTACGGGTTGCGTTAACCCCACCTCAGCCCAAGGATCCACCTCCTATGCAACATAAAGGTCACTTTTACAGAGGACATATTATAAGTATGTAGACATAGCTCAAACAAGAGTTTACACTGATTGAAGAATCCATTCAACTTTCTTGTTCTGGCAAATTTTTTCTGGGAGTGACATTCAAAGATTCATGAACAGGTAGCAGCCAGGATAACCATTTAATTTGAACTAGGTTAGGCTCCTATGGGGAATTTAACTTATGTTGGAGGCTGTGCAGCTAGGTTTCTGTTGTTTGAATGGTATTTATTAAGTTCTTCAAAGTATCCCATCCTACTGTTCCATCCCAACCTAGTCTCACTTTGGTATTGTACAAGCTGTCAGGGTAGGTCCAACTGCTAGTAAATGCTATATTAGGAAGAGGCATAACCTGTAGAGGTTGGAAAACTGGATGAAGGCTGAGTCAAAGACTAGCTTGAAAAGCATCTAGGCATGCAGCTGCATCACTGGAATGGGACTGCAGAGCTGAATGTGGAGCAAGACTGTAGAAATGATTGACGTGCAGGAACTACGCCAGATGAGTAGAGGCTCTGGAGGATGTATCCTATGAGACTGTTGCACCAGAAATATTGTCTCTATTGCTCTCTGTATATACTATCACCAATAAGGCCATACCCTGTGCTGATCCAATGGATCCTTCCATGGGTATGTCTAACTACCTGATAACCAGATGGTATATATGCCCTGACTTTTTCCCCTGGATGTATATTCTATGGCTCCTTTGCAGCAGCCCAGCATCTACCCTTAAGGTTCTCAAGTTTAAGCCCTGTTTCCCCTAACAGCCACCTGCCACCTTCTTCAGCCCCTCCCTTCCTGTTTCCATCCACAGCAGATACAGGTTCGGAGTCTGCTCCAACCCCTCCCTATCTCTCCACCCCCCCTCTCCACCCATGTGCTAACTTCTCCACTCCCCTTCTGTTTCCTCCCACAACAGTTTCAGAAACTTGCTAGTGCTGAAATGGTGACTGTGGGGACAGGATGGAAGGAGACAATGCTGGAAAGGTCATAGTAAGAAAATAATGACTCTGCTATTCCTCAACCCTTCTTCCTGTTTTCTGCAGCCTGCCTGAAGAGTAGGGGCAGGAGCAATAAACAGAACAGCTGTTTTCTGCTGCCTGAGATTCTGGGTGATGGCCAATAGATTCATGGAACTAGCACCATGAGCAATGCCTCTGCTTCTCAGCTGCTGTTCGAGTGTTTCCTGGCATCCTAGCTCTGTGTCTTTCTGGTACTGCACACGGGCAGCAAATGTCTTACGGGTACTGCATACCTGTCCACTTGCCACATTGTTAATGCACACAGGCAGCAAATGTCTTACGGGTACTGCATACCTGTCCACTTGCCACATTGTTAATGCACACAGGCAGCAAATGTCTTACGGGTACTGCATACCTGTCCACTTACCACATTGTTAATGCACACAGGCAGCAAATGTCTTACGGGTACTGCATACCTGTCCACTTGCCACATTGTTAATTCACACGGGCAGCAAATGTCTTACGGGTACTGCATACCTGTCCACTTGCCACATTGTTAATACACACGGGCAGCAAATGTCTTACGGGTACTGCATACCTGTCCACTTGCCACATTGTTAATGCACACGGGCAGCAAATGTCTTACGGGTACTGCATACCTGTCCACTTGCCACATTGTTAATACACACGGGCAGCAATGTCTTACGGGTACTGCATACCTGTCCACTTGCCACATTGTTAATGCACACAGGCAGCAAATGTCTTACGGGTACTGCATACCTGTCCACTTGCCACATTGTTAATGCACACAGGCAGCAAATGTCTTACGGGTACTGCATACCTGTCCACTTGCCACATTGTTAATGCACACGGGCAGCAAATGTCTTACGGGTACTGCATACCTGTCCACTTGCCACATTGTTAATACACACAGGCAGCAAATGTCTTACGGGTACTGCATACCTGTCCACTTGCCACATTGTTAATACACACGGGCAGCAAATGTCTTACGGGTGCTGCATTCCTGCCCACTTGCCACATTGTTAATGCACACAGGCAGCAAATGTCTTACGGGTGCTGCATTCCTGCCCACTTGCCACATTGTTAATGCACACAGGCAGCAAATGTCTTACGGGTACTGCATTCCTGCCCATACCAGCTTACTTGCAGCATTGTTAACACTTCAGAAACAGCACAGCTGTCTGAATAATACCACAATTAAATTAGCAGATAGTATCCATGTACACTAAATGTACTTACAATTATAATGCTATACAGAAACTGTTAAAACTTAGTTTACAATCTGTTTTCCTCTTATGTGAACATGTTAATTTCAATAAGTTACCTTGCCCTCTCCTAAATTAATGCATCTGCATATTACCATATTTTATGTCCATAGGAAAGAGTACATTTTTCTAGAGTGTTTAAAAACATGAGAAATGGAAAAAAATATTTACAGGTTCCTTAATTTATCCCAAACCACAATATCCTGTTACTTTAAACATATTCTTGACTAAATCTTAACTTTTAGTTACCTGCAAGCATTAAGTCCTAATTATCAAAAAGTATATTTCCCCCCTTTATAAAGCTTCACACCTTGAACATCTTATATTACCCTATGTTTTGAGCACACATGAATTATTAGATTTGAAGCAATCTTACACACAAGTAAAAAAAGATTGGACATGGACAAGTGTTTAAGTAATCAGCAAACATATATGCAAGCCAAAAAGATGTCATCTCAACAAGTGCATCTTAACTCCCACAGGACAATTAACCTGTCAAGAAACCTCCCAGAAATTGCTACATTTCAGGTGGAACAATGACACAAAAGTTTGGAAGCAACATTTGGCAGTCTCCTCCTACAACATCACACTCATCCTGGGGTGTGTTGAATCTGTAATTGGTCCTGGGTGTCATACTTATTAAAAGTGCCAGAGCATCAGCATCAAACAGTGGACAGAGCAGTGAAGCTTGAATGCTTTATTCCTTCATGCTCCTACACTACCAGTGGGCTTCACTGTTTTTTAAGCGGGGTCACTTTGGATTCAGAGCTGGATTTGGGATGGGGTGGGCGTGGGGGGCTCTCCAATGTTGTGGCCAACTAGGGGAGGATCCCCCTCATAACCTGCTATTGGCCATTGCCAACTCTTCTGTCTCTCTCCCTCTGCTGCTCTTCAGCCAACTCAGGCACTGTATGTATGTGTGTGTGTGTGTGTGTGTGTGTGTTTGTGTGTGTAGCTTCTACTGCTGCCACCATGCTTTACCCGATCCATTGCTCCTCCACCTCTAGCCCCTTCCCTTGCCCCTCTCAGATTACGCTGGCAGTGGCACACCTTGCGAATGGCTAAGACACTGAAAAAGTGTTTTCACAGCCTGGGGATCTGTGCCTCCACTCCTCCCTCTGCTGTGCTCTTCATGCTGCTGGTTATGCCATGTTTCTTACTCCTCTGGCATTGGGACCCTCCAATTTCCATGGCTGTTGGGACCTAGCTGCTCCTGCTTCTCTGGCTCTCAGGGCACTCTGGGGGTCAGTTCAGGAGGGAGGTAGTGGTGTGGCGATGCTCTTTGCTACCATATTCTGCCTGTCCTTCTCTGCTACTGCTATTAGGCCAAGCTGGGCTGAAGCAGCACTAAGGATCTGCTATCACGATCCCCTGCCCTCTCCTGCTCCTCTCCAGCTGTGCAGGGAGTGGAGATGCCTTCATTCGTGGATAGAGCATGTGCAAGGTGTTTTCTTTTCCAGTGGCAGTAGACCAATCAGGGGATTACTCCTGACCCCGGAACTTAGCTTGAGGGGCACTCTACTACACTGAGAACAGAGGAGCCTGAAAAAGAGAAGAGGGAACAGCAGTGTGTCCCCTAGTTTATCCCCCAGCACTGCTGCCTTTAATGCGGAGGCTGAGCTGTGTGGCACCTGCTCTGCTGCCATGAAGTGGCTCATGGTAGTCTGGTTGATGATGCTGTTAAAGCTGGAGGCTAGCAGCATTTTGCTTCAAAAGGTGGGAAAGATCTGAAAATAAATAAGAATGTGTAAATTGTGTCTCAGCCTGGCTGCAGAAGCAGAGACATGTTACAGTTGGGTGCAGTATTTAAAGAGACTCTGTAGACTAGAGTTTAGGTGGTGGCACTTGTTGCTTGTTGACTGGAAGTTATTCTTGTCTAGTGGAATAATGGAAAAGTGCTGAGGAACTAAATATATGACATTTAATGGATTTTTAACCTATTTAGAAGCAGCCTGGTTGCATAAAAAAACTTTTTTTATAGGCATTTATACCACATTTGGCATGATTAAATGTGCAACAGAGAACTTTTGAATACTGCATTTAAAATACTAGAAAATATAGTCCCAAAAATGCATTAAACTGTTTCGATTTTCCTGCAAAACATTTTGGAGCAGTTTAAAAAGTGAACTACATAGAAAGTTTAATGCAGAACATAGAGGCAGATTACTCATTTATGTGACAGAATGATAATAACTCATGAAAGAGATGAGTTGGTCAGATTTTTGAAGATTATAAATAAAATCCTGGCTAGGAACTTCATGCAGTGCCGGGACCAGCTTTTTCTGCTGGTCCCAAGGCATATATTCAGAATCATACCCTCCTCCCTTGACTTACTAGTGGTTACTCTGGCACAGCACACACCTCTCTATTTCTCTTCCTTTCTACCCTTTTTCTCTCCTTCTACCCCTTTGCCCAGCATCCCCCTTTCAATTCCCCTTCACTCCTTCTCCTGCATCCCCCTCTTTCTTCCAAAAGATATTCCTTGCCCTGGATCCTCCTTTTTCTCTCTCACCTCACTACTTGCTCTGCTTGTCTCCTAAACCCTCCTTTCCTTGCATCCTGCTTTATCTTCCTTTCACTTCTTTCCCTACATTCCTGGTCTAGCGGCACATCTCCTCTTTCTCCCATCCTCCTGTTGCCCAGCAGCTTTCCTCTCTCTTTCCTCTGTCGTTATTCCCTATTCAGTAACAGCCCCCCTTCTCTATCCCTCCCCAACCCAGCAGTCCCCCTCTCTCTCTCAAACCCCTGCCCAAGAGCAGCAGCAATTCCTCCCCCAAACCCACCTAAGATGTGCAGCTGCCTTTTTCCCCAACCCCCTCCTGCTCAGCAGCAGCCCCTCTATCCTAGACCCCCGCCCACCAGTAGCAGCCCCCTTCTCCCTTACCAACCCCCTGCCCAGTAGCAGCAGCAGCAGCCCCTTCTCTCTCTTCCCACCCCCGCAATCGCCTGCCCACCAGAAGTCACCTCAGGCTCTCCACTCTCTACCCAGCAGCAGACAACTCCCGTCACCCCTTTTAAGCTTTCTCACCCCTGTTTATTCTCCCTGGGCCACAATTCTGAAGATATTTGTGCGGAGGCAGCAATGGTAGCTGCAGCAACTTGAAACAAAATCAGCACAGTGCCTGTTGCCTAGGAAACCCATGTGAGGGGCGAGATGCTGCAAGGTCTGGTGAGTGCGTGCCAGCTCACAGGTCCCATGCTCGGTTTGTTTGCTGTTGTTGGGCACTGGTTGCAGCAGCCAGTCGGAGACACTGATGAGCAGGGCTAGTTGAGTTTGACTTAGACTCATTTTCAAAGCCATTTCCAGGGGTAAAACAATTCTTTACCCCCTGGAAATGGATTTGTAGAAAATTGTCTCTATGCCTGTACTTTTAGTGCCCCTCCCGCAGCACTTCAATCTGCTGTTGCTGCTGGCCTCATAAATCAGCTTTGAAGATTGGTGTAACTTATGCTTATGTTTTCCAGCTAACTTAGGGCCTCAATTACTAAGAATTTTTCCCATAGATACAGAATGGGAGGAAGGCCTTAGTAAATCAGGCCCTTAGGAAGTACTATCAAATTTTTCCCTAAACGTTCTTACAATTATAGTGCTATATAGAAACTATAAAAACTTTGTTTAAAATCTGCTTTCATTTCTTTCCTTATTTTATGAATGTTATATTGTGAACCACAGAGTAAGATAATGCGGCATATACACACATTTAAATACATAAATAAATGAACACATGCCCATTTAATAAGTTACCCTGTCTTCTCCTGAATTCGTGCATTTGCACAAAGCAAAGTTTATTTCTATCGTAAAGTACACTTTTTGCTAGAATGTTTAAAAGCATAATAAATGGAGAAAAAGCTACAGGAATGCCTTCATTTAGCCCAAACTACACTATCTTAACTGCATGGTTACCTGCAAGCACTATGTCTTAACTCTGAAAAATGTATTTCCCTCTTAACATAGCTTCTCACTTTAAATACCTTATATTAGGAGCCCTGCGACGCCCTTAGGGAGCAGGGCACAATGGGGCGGGTAAGACAAGGTAGGCAGGGCTAGGAGGGAGGGGGGAAGGGAGTAGAAAAGGTAGAGCCAGCAGGGGCAGCCCCTCCTTTTCATCCTGTGCAGAGCTGCTTCATCAGCTTTAGATCACCTCTAGGATCAAGCAACTTTACCTCCTTGCACGGCTGTGCTATATCAGTTTTGCTTCCCGGTTCCTCGTGCTCCAGCGCTGCCGAGCCCAGCCGGGGTGGCTCCTCTCTCAGCACGGCTGTGCTGTAACAGGCTGATCTCTCAGCACGGCTGTGCTACAACAGTTTTGCTTTTACTTTCACTTTGCCTCCAGCACGGCTGTGCTGTAAGAGGAGCAGATCAGCTAAAGGAGCAGGAACGATTTCTTTGATTACATCATTGGGTAAAGTACAAAAAGTTTGCGGCTCATAGGCTAAATGTTGAGAATATTAATGGTAATTTTGTGCTGCTAAGGTCGGGAAGGTATGCTCCCCCCCCCCCCCCCCCCTTTTTGCATTGAGCTGGCTCTGCATTACCAGTACTTTATTTAATGAAAAGGTTTTGAATGCATGGCTGCTTCTACCTGGAATGTTATTTTATTTAAGGAAATGCATTAGCACATGGCTGGTTATATATTTTAACTATTATATATTTAGTGAAATGCCATGGGCACATGGCCAAACTTTACCTGTTGTTATATGTATATTTTATGAACTCATGGCTGGCTTTCAGCACAATGCTTGCTCTGCATTACTGGTTGCTGTATTTATTGAAAGGGCAGCGAGTGCAGGGCTGGTTATCATTCACTTGTAGCCTTTTAAGAAACGCCATTGAAGGGGTCTGCACATGTATTGCTTTACCCCTCGCTCTCTAAATTGCTAGGAAGTGGGCAGGCTTCATGTCTGCCATGCTACCTCAACAACCTGTGGATGTGCTTTGTTATACCTAAGTAATCTGACCAATTAAAAAGTAGCCAGCATCCCCCTAGTTGGGAATTCTGATGATATGTCTATGGGACAGCGGTACGGCATCTGAGTGCTCAGCCAGGTTAACAGGATGTTTTTTTTATATTAATCCTAAAAGTGATATTTAGTATTTGGTTATTATTTAAAGGGACAGCTGTCCCATGTGCACATTTATACTGAATTATAAGGGGTACAGGACCCTCAGCTTGATAGATATGATGATTTAGGCTGCGCTATGCAGCTCTATACAAAGTAAATAAAAATATTAATAAAAGGTCAGCTTACATCTTAGCATGGTATTGTGGTTCTTATTGTAAGGGCTTGCTAGCAGCTATCTTAAAGTAGCACATGGTGGTGGCCATGTTGGGGGGGGTCAGCACATGGCAGCGGCCATGTTTAGGATCGCCACGAGCATATTTTGATGCCGGTGCCGAGATAATCCCAACTGAGCCTGGTGGTGTATCAAAAAAAAAAAAAAAAATTAAGACAAGTAAATTATTAAAGTCTGCTGATCAATTAATTGTGACTTTGTAATACAGTATTTACCAGTACAGAATGGCGACAGCGAGCCAGTGGTCATCGACCGCAGCTGAGTCCGCGATGCAGCATCTGCCCCCCCCCCCCCCTTGAGGCAGACGGGTCGGCAGTGGGGCTGATTGAAGTTCCAAGCCGGCCCCAAAATTCAAGGCCTAGCAGGAAGACCGTAAGGAAGGGAAAACGTCAGAAGCAAATGGGTACTTCCAATCCATCATCACACTCCGCTACAACTCCTCCCAATGTAACAGCAGTAACACCCATTCCTGCAGTTACAGCTATAAGTGACTTAGACCTGTTGCTGTTGGAGGTTAAGGAGCATGCTGCCGCGCATGGCACAGATTGGCTTAGGCAGCGCATGTCAGAGTTTCCCTCTCTGTCTCGGGAGCGCCCACCAAGCGACGAGCCACAGCAAGATTCCACATTGATCTCCTTTATTGCAAGGAGTTCGTCGGCAGCTTCTCGCAAGAGGAGCACCAGACCACAGCAAGCAGGGGCATTAGTCAGAAAGAGAAAGCGCCCGGCGGGCCTGAAACCATTGTGGCCGGGCCCCCACGGTGGCGATGGGGCGCCCACGCCAACATCAGGTTCTGGTACTGCCCTCGGCTCACTGGCTACAGCTTCTACGGCTGCTAGCACTGAGGCTACAGCTTCTATGGCTGCTAGCACTGGGACCACTTCACGTGACTTGGGACGAGGTAAGCCCCAGACTTGCCACCCTTTATCGTCATCAGATTGCAGTGATACTGAGAGAGTGTTAGCCAAGTCGCTTTGCTCTCTATTCCATTCTCTTAAAAGAAAGAGGAATGTGAGCCAAGGCAATTTGGCTGCTGTTGTCTGGGGTGCTAATCCGGTAACCGTGCCAGGGATCAGTGGGCAAACGGTTTCTGAATCAGGGAGGCTACAGAGTATGCTGGCCACTCAAGGTATGCCAGCCTCACCCGCTATTCCGGTGACGCACTTACCAGCCAACACTCTGCCAGCCCCAGTTCAACCGACTTTGCCGCCTGTAGATGTAAATCCTCTTTTACACACTGCTAATTCGGCGGTGCAAATTCCAACACAGCAGTTGGGGAATGAGGTTTTATGTGGGGTTACGTCCTTAGCTCACAGTGTGCCAGACACAATAAAAGACAAAATATTGAAGAGGGAGTACACTGACATATTTTCCCTCCTTGTTACGGATATGGAAGTGGAACCCGAAAAAGGGGGATCCGCTGAGTTGAAAGATAAGAGGCCAAAGGTTGCCAAGAACATCCAAAATTGGACCAGGGCTTTCCATGTTTTTATGTCCGTGATTGTGGAACATGAGCCTGCACATGCTCCCTTTCTCATAAGATACATGGACACCATCTTGACAGCACAAAGGAGGGGAGGGTGGGCCTGGCTTAATTATGACATTCGTTTTAGGAAAAGCATGGCCCATAACCCCGCCGTCTCTTGGCAACGCAGGTTGATTGACCTTTGGCTAGATGAGATGACCCTACAGAAGTCCTCATGGGCGGAGAGAGCAGGTACATCATACAGTCATCCGAGGGAGAGGGGCCTATATCAAAGGGATAGATTTTCCTTTCAAGGTTCGGGGAGGCGGGACACGTGCAGGCAGTTCAATGCTGGCCACTGCACATGGAAAAATTGCAAATTCAGGCACACTTGCTCCACATGTGGTTTTGGCTCCCACCCAGCCGCTCAGTGCCGTACCTCCAGGGATGAAAGGCAGTTTCCTCAGCAGCAGGTGGGACGCTCGCCTGGTTTCGCGAGCCCCAACCCCGGTCCGCGTTGAGGCAATGCGCCCGTGGCTGGATCGCTATCCCTACCAAACCAAAGCGGAGCAAATTTATGCTAGTTTCCTGTATGGCTTCCGAATCCCTATTTAATCTATACCCCCTTTAGCGTTAGACTGCCCCCCCCGAGCAATGCACGATCACTGGCGATGCATGAGGAGAAGGCGGATAAAAAGTTCAAGCGGAATTGGCGCTAGGTAGGATAGCGAGCCCGGCTCATACACAACCTGTCTTTCCCGCCAGGTAATTCGGTTAACGACCAAATCGACCCCCATTTGTGTGCGGTGTCATACTCCTCCTTTGACTCTGCAATCCAGCTGATCAAAGATGCAGGGCCCTGCATGCACAAGGCTAAGGTGGACATAGTCAGCATTCCGCCTTCTGCCGGTGCACCCAGACTCCTTCCACCTTCTGGGTTTTCAATTCAAGGGGCAGTATTATTTTGACCGCTGCATTCCAATGGGGTGTTCAATTTCCTGGGCATTGTTCAAATTGTTTAGTTCCTTCTTGCATTGGGTAATCGAACAGCAGTTGGAGAGAAAGCAAATAGTACACTACCTTGATTTCCTATTGGTAAAGAGGGACAGCGCAGACTGCCATAACCTACTGGCCATCGCTCAAGAGGTGGCCAGGTGTTTTGGCGTCTCCTTAGCACAAGAAAAAACAGAAGGTCCAGCTACCACAATTACCTTCCTCGGTATCGAACTGGATGCCCAGGCCCAGCAGTCTAGGTTACCTACTGAAAAATTTTTTAAACTCAGGGGGACAATCTTGGAGATGCACAGCCTCAGGAAAGCCACCTTGAGGCAGTTCCAGTCATTGATCGGATTGCTTACCTTTGCGTCAAGAGTAATTCCTATGGGCAGGGCCTTTTTACGCAGGTTATCACTTGCTACAGTGGGGGTTCGGAAAAAACACCACCGTATAAGGGTCTCCAGGGCAATTAAGAGTGACCTGCTGGTGTGGGAGACCTTTCTAACAGAATTTAACGGTGTAGCTTTTTTGCAGGACCCCCCAAGGCATAACAGTGAGCTAGAATTATTCACAGATGTGGCAGGAGGTGTTGGTTTCGGGATTTATTTCCAGGGAGCTTGGTGCGCCGCGCGGTGGCTGCAATCGTGGCACCAGCACAAAGTCACCAAAGATCTAACCTTCCTTGAATTATTCCCAATTGTGGTTGCCCTTGTCATCTGGGGGGGGGGGGGGTCCCTTGTAGGATCTCACATAATTTTCAGATCCAATAACATGGCTGCAGTGCAAGTCATTAATGCTCTGTCTGCACGCACTTTTGAATCAAATGCCCTCATCCGGCATTTGGTGCTCACGTGCTTGCGTTTCAATATCATATTTAGAGCAGTCCACGTCCCAGGTAGAATAAATAACATTGCTGACTCTCTCTCTCTCTCTCTCCCGCTTACAGTTCTCAACATTCCACAGACTAGAGCCAATCGCAGACTGTTCCCAGACTCCCATACCAGAGGCGGTGTGGCTACTTGGCCCCCCCGAACTTTGGAACATGGTCCTGGGGTCTTTGTCTGTGAACACTCGTAAGAGCTATCTCCTGGTGCTTCAGGAGATACTGAGATTCCTGGGGAAGGAATCCCTTGAAGAAATAGTGGCCATTGCCTGTTTCCACATTGCTGGCATTTGTAATGCATTGCAAGAGACAAGGAAAGTCCAGGACAGCGGTAGCAAATCGCCTAGCTGGCATTTCCTTTTTCTCTAGGCTTCAGGGGTTTCCCAGTTGCTCCGCATTATTTCCTATTAAAAGAGCCATGTTGGGTTGGGCCAGGGAGATCCCCCTTGGAAGGGACAGCAGAAAACCCATTACCATCCAGATCCTCAGGAACATACTCAAATGCCTGGCAGACGTTTGTAGCAATGAAGCAAAGTCGCTTTTATTCAAATGTGCATTTTCCCTGGCTTTTTATGCAGCCCTGAGAGTTAGTGAGCTGGCAGCTCACGCTAAGCACGGACCTTCGACAGCATAACTGCAATGGAGGATACAAAGCTGGAAGGGAAAAAATTGATCCTGCGGGTCCCTAGGTCCAAAACAGACCAGCTGGGAGCGGGAGCATATATCACCCTCCACGAATGGCAGGGGGAGACCACGTGCCCTGTTCGCTGCACGAGATCATACTTGCAGATTCGGCGTTCAACATGCAGAGGCCCTCTGTTGGTGCATTCGTCTGGGTTACCTCTGACTAGATACCAGTTTGCTCTGGTATTGCATTTGGCGTTAACATCCCTGGGTATGAGCACGGTGGGCTACTCGTCGCACTCCTTCCGCATAGGAGCGGCGACGGCAGCAGCCGGCCTGGGTCTGCAAGACAGTGAAGTCATGGCCATTGGCAGATGGGGGTCAGGGAGGTTTAGATCATATGTGAGGCCACCGGGTTACTTTGCGGTTAAGGGGCAGTCATGATCATTGTACATCCACCGCTTCACATCTTTTTCTTCTCTTGCTTCTTATGCGCAGACCATTGTGGGAGGCTGTCATTCGCATGGATCATCGGGCACTCTTATGTGCGTTGGGCACATAAGCAGGCCCAGCAGCACCCGACAGGGGAGCATCTAGGGATGGCAAAGCAGCAAATGGCATTGATTTGGAGAGGAATTTCAGGGATGGTATGGGACCAGCTATTACCGACTGTTTTGGAACTGCGCAATAGCAATCCAGTTACGCCTACAGCCCTCGTCATACACCTGGGTGGCAATGATATGCCTCTGACCAAGAGCGTAGCCCTCACACAAAAAATGCAAAAAGACCTCCTGGTATTGCATAACATCTTCCCGCAGTCTGTGATTGTATGGTCCTGCATCACCCCTCACAGAGTTTGGAGGGGGGAAAGATCTCATGCAGCGGTGGAAAATGCCAGGAAAAATCAACAGATGGATGGTTAAATTCATGAGTACCATTGACGGTTTGTCTGTGACGCATGAATTGATAGACGAAAGCCCAGGGATGTTTTGGCACGACGGGGTACATCTATCGGACATAGGTTGGGATATTTTCAACTCTGACCTACAAGATAGTATTCAAGCGGTTGTACACCTGTTGGCCGCAGCCCAGTTGTACACCTGTTGGCCGCAGCCTGGTTGGGTGGGGGGTCCCCAGTAAGCAGTTCCGCTACCGGGGAACCTTGGCATGGTGACTGGCACAAGCAACAACCCCCCCCCCGCATTTAGGAGAGTCCAACAGGCGGTTTGGACTGGGCAAACAGCCTAGCAGAGCCGGTGCAGTCACTCGATGCTTCAACGGCCGAGAGGAAAGAAGCAAGAGATGCTGAGGTGAGGCGATTAGAACAAACGTTCCCAACTTCCACGGTTGGGTCAACGGCCAGGGGTCAAAGGACAACTCTGCGGCTTATACGGCCAAGGGGTGTGCACCCGCCTCAGCTGATTTTCATACCTTCAACTTTTAGAAGCATGGGGGGGCCATCGCTAGTCACTAACTTTGTTATGATCAGTTATGCAGTTGTGTATAGTTACAATGATGTTATAGTTATGCTTGCTAATTGCCGTTTATTCAATGCTTATGGGCTGCGGCCAATTTTATCCAACCAATAAAATCTGCTTTTCGAATGAAGTCATTGCAATTGCGCCGTATATTGGAAGTGGGAGGCGGGGGAGGGAGGGGGGGGCCAACGCAGCCTTTACACTGCCCACATTGCGATTGTCTTTACAGCACACGAGCTATTTCTGTTACTGCGTTAGAAACACTGTTATATCGATTAAAAAAAAAAAAGACTGGATGGGGACGTATGTTTAACCAATCAGCAGGCCTATATGGGAGCCAATCAGAAGCTGCCCCTATAAGTGCTTTTTAACTTGGTACAATTATGTTGTCAAGAGACCTTTTCCATAGATTTCTGCATTTCAGCTGAACCAATGACACAAGAGTTTGGAAGCACCAATCGGGAAGTTGCTTGTATCAGAATTACAAAAGATACTCGTTTGTTCTGGGATAAAAAAAAAAAAAAAAAGCCCCACATGTACTCTTAGAATGAGGAATGAGTGCTATCCTTAGCAAGCTGCCTCTCTCCCCCACCCGTTCCGCACCGCCAGTGGCAGCCTGGGAGGGAGCTGCCAGCCAGCTCGTGCATATTCAGCAGGCTCCTCCCTGGCACGTCACGCTCATCCCGGGGTGTGTTCAAGCCGCACTTGGCGCTGGGCGGCATAGTTGGAAAAAAAATAAAAGTGCCTGAACATCAGCACCGAGCGGTGGACAGAGCACGGTGGAGCTTTGAGTGCTTTATCCCCTTCTGCACGCGAGCAGAGGAGACCGGAAAGGAAAAGCGGTAACCGCACGGCAGTGCGTCCCTCGGTTTAACTCTTCTCGCCCCCCCCCCCCCCCCCACTGCCTTTCTGGTGGAGGCACGCAGTTCTCACTGATCCACCCGACACCTGCTCCGCTGCTATGAAGAGACTCTGGCTAGCCTGGGTGGCGGCGCTTGTCATGCTGGGGGCTGGCAACGTCCTTGCTGCTAAAGGTGGGTGAAGACCTGAGCGCGAGTTGTAGCTCAAACCCGGCTGCAGAAGCAAAGTCGTGCAGTTTGTCAGAAGGCGCTGTGGTGTTTCGGCGGTGGCGGCGGTTGTTTGCTGGTGGCTATGCTTGTCTAGCGGGAATAAATTATGAAAAAGACGCTGAGGGGGGAAAAAAAAAACGCACGGCATTTAATGAATGTTATGACCTATTTGGAAGCAGCCTGGCGGCGTAAAATGTTTTGGTTTAACAGGCATTTCTACCAAGTTTGGCATGATTAAATGTGCAAGAGAGAATTCTTGAATACTGCAGTTTTAGCTATCTCATAAAAAAATGTTATGGTTCAAATGTTGAGGACATTTGAAATAGTAGAAAGGGCGTTCCTTTATAAAAGAAAAACTAGATGGATTAAAAATGTTTGTTTGTGCAAAACAATTTGGAGTGGGTTTTTTTAAGCACTCCACACAGAAAGTTTAACTAGAACATGGACACAGTTTACACACTCATGAGGGGGGATGACAGTAACTCTTGAAATAGACGTGTTGGTCAATTTTAGGAAGGTTATAAAAAAAACAAAAACACTGGCTAGGAATATCAAGTCTCCAGTGAGATGCAGATGTATTTTAAGACCTTGTAGGCTAATTAGTGAATGGCTTGACAAATATAAATATGCATTTGAAGCCACATAGAAAAATAATTTCCCTAGTTCCTTCTGGGCAGCAGTGAGAATATAAAGTGAATGCAATTTGAATAACTTTTTTAAATTTGTGTTTTTTTTTTGGGAAAGCTGCTGATACCACACTAGGCACATCTTGAGAATGTGCAAGAAAGTCTAAAGATGCCACTATGAAGAATGCAGATATTACAGCACGAGACTGATTACAGTTTAATTTTAGAGATCTCTCAAATTCATGCTTAGATCGGAAGATAAATCAGTATTTAGCTATCAAAGTTTGAAATCTTCCTAGTCAAAGTAAACAAATTATCAAGGCTGCTAGGAAGAAGAAACCAGTGCCACGTTAGTAATTAAGCCTCCTGGGATGCTGTATAGTAACAAGATACTTATGCCAAGTTGACTCTTCCGTGCTACCTATGTTGACAAAAAGTAAACAGCGTACAGAATGTTTTTTGTTTTTTTTTCCAAGAAGTTTGGCTATATAATAATCAAATTGAATGTATACACATCTATAGTAGTAACTAGTGTTTGGCTATATAATAATCAAATTGAATGTATACACATCTATAGTAGTAACTAGTGTTTATAAAGTGTAATTATGTTTGTGTTAATCTATTGTTGCAATTGCTTAAGTTATTTAGGCAATTGGTATCTTTCCTGGATTATGTATCTTTCCTGGATTATGTTCCTCATAGGTTTTTTTTTTGTAATACATGAATATGTTTAAAGGGACTTATGTTTTGAGAATTGCCACATTTTATTGTACTATCTAAATCCCTTTTTTAATGAAGCTGTGGCAATGGAATTGTTTTTAGTGTTGGATATCTGTGATTACTGTGACCTCCACTTTTTAATGTATTGCTTTTAAAAAAAATCTCTAACAGTAAGATTTATTTTCCTTCTGTGGCACTAAGGAGTGATGTCAAGCTACTTTGTAGATGCCACAGTAGTTCCTGTTTCAAATTCAATAAATGCCTCTTGGTAGTTATAATATGCAGTGTTTTCAGGACAAATAGTGTTTGCTGATAACTAATAAGGGGATGTTCATATTTTTCATAATTTTATACTTACAATCTTGGCATATAAGGGTGTATACTTTTAATGAAGCTATCTGCTGTAAAACATGATTTTATTTTCTTGTGGAAAATATTTTATTCTCAGAGCTTTTGAATTTTAGTGTTTATATAGTCACTTCTGACATTCATTAATGTATCACAAGTTTGTCTTCATGTTCTACCACTGGAGGGCTGCAAAGAGCATTCTCAGAACTGCAATAATGTTTAAAATAAATGCTTAATGCTGGAAAATATTCCACACTGGTATTTATGAATCTTGAATTTCATTTTTACAATTTGTGCATTTCTGTATTTAAATTCTGATAGGCAATAGATTATTCATTTAGATTATAAAGGTAAGGTGAAGTATATTGCTTTAGTTGATCCTATCTAGTATTTGTGATGCATATCTCCATGCTCTATAATCCAGTTTGGATTTCAACAAAGGGGAAATTGTTCTAAAACTACTCTTTATATTCTTTAATCTTGAGTGACAAAGAATTGTTTGTCACCACCAATTGGAATAACTTGGAAGCTGGATGCTATTTGTTTTTTAGAAATGTCTAAGATGTCATGTACTTTGGCCCTGAGCTTCTGTAAATTTTGTGGGTTTTGCGCCTTCCTATGAGGGGACAAACTTTTTGATATTGTTTCTTTCATTTAGACCTTGTGTGTATATATACAATTAGTCTGATATGCTTACAGTTCTCACTATTTTAGGACTTAAAACATTTTTCCTCAGTTTTATGTGATGCACAAAATTCTACTGGTTATTCATGGATACATATTTATATACAATGGTGAGACCACCAAAATATTTAATCTAGAGTCCTCGAAATTTCATGCTTTAATACTTTGGTTAGTCTATAAGGTGCCTCTTGACTTCTATCATTTTTGCACATTGTCTAATAATTCTGTCTCTTTTTCTCCCTCACTGCTCCAACCTCTGAAAAAAAAACAACCTGTTACATTGTTCTAAAATATTGGAAGAATATGTTCTCTGAATTTTTTTTTCCGCAGATTTTGTTTGGTTATGATATTGATTGTCCTGTTCACTAAAGGCTATTCCTATTTCAGATGAGTGTCAGCTGTAAAAATTCATTCAAGCATCACATCTAATTTCTTTTCTCTTGGGTATCAATTTTTCATGTGAGTTGTCTATTTTTATTTGAGCTTATGCTGCTTTAAAAAGATGAGCTTTCATGTTAGTACATGCCACACTATACTCTCTCAAGGTCCATGTCCTCTGAAGAAGCATGCAGAAGTGAAACTTTTTTGGGGGAGGGGGCATGAAAGTGAATTGATTTTACATGAGGAGATGTGTATTTTGAAACTTTTTTTTTTCTGTTAGTCTGGCAGTCTTAGCTCACATATCTAGGGGGCCTATGTAGTTAGCAGGTACTTTTTTTTTTTTTTTTTTTAGTGTTCAAGTTTTTGTGTTTTTTTGACCCAACATTTTCATCCTGTGTACTAAGGAGATTGATTGCACAATATTTTTCGCACCTTAAAGTGTTGTTTTGTTTGTTTGTGTTTTGGTTTTTTTTAGTGTCTGAGCAGTTTTCTGATGATAGCATTAATTTAGATAAGTTTGCAGATGACAGTTTATTACCTGAAAACTTATCACCATAGGGTATGTACTAATCTAAGAGAGATTTGCATTTGATAAATTCACAGGTTTTTTACCAAACATTTTTTTAAACCATCTTCTGGAAATACATGTGGAATAATGACTTTGCAGTGTCTTAAATGTGTGTGGTTTTTTCAAAATTTACTTTTTGAAATATTTTATATAGATTGGTTATTCAGTTTTACACTTTTATCTAAGCATTTCCTAAAATGTGTCATTTTAGTGTGGGAGCAGGGCTGCAGGTGTGGGCTTCTGAGCATATTCTGATCCACAGGCCCTCCCCCACTGATTTTCCTCTCCTTGTTCTGACATCTCCACTGAGTCTGGGATTGACCAACTGAGAGGTGGAATGTGTTGGAGATGGTAGAAGGGTAGAGCAAAGTAGGAGAGGACATGGAGAGTAGGAGGGAGAAGGACCCAGGAAGTGTGTGTGTGTGTGAGGGAGCAGGTAAAAGGGAGGGGATTGCGAGGTGCTGCAAGGTTGAAGGTTTACCTGTAGTATGCAGTACCCTTGCACTAGCTCTAGTTTCCATTTCTGTGGTATTTTTCAGCCCTGTATCTATCAAGAACCAGAAGCCCATATGAAAATGTAATTTTGATGCATTTGGCTAGCTATTTCTAACAGAGCTTTTTGTGGTGGTAAGTAATTCAGAAGAGGGTGTAGATAAAACTTCAGTCTTTAACCAATTCTATAGTACCTGCTATTTTTTTTCTTAAACAAAACAACCAGCCAGGTAAATAAAGACAAACCAAATGTGGTGGCTAACTTTACTTTTTTCCTCCAAAACATGTTGAAATGTATTTTTATTTAGAGTTGAAGGAATGACAATTTTCATTTGCAAAACTTTGCAGAACTTCACCAGTCTTTTTTAAGTATAGTAATCCCTTCCCAGGAAAGTAGTGAAATCTATCATCATAGCTTGAGATGATTCTTTTCTTTTTCATTTGTTTCTTCGGTAGTAATAATATCCCTGTGTGGTTTATGCATGCAAAATATTTGTAGTGTAAATAGGTCCTGTTTCAGTCTTCACTCTTTTTTTTTTTTTTTTTTCTTAACAAAGCTCCAAATTAGAGCTTATTTTAGCATTACATAAGCCAATATATATGCATAGTTTTTAAGTTTAATGACCATTGTAGTCAGTACCAAAAAGATTTCCTATCTTTATTCAGCAGGTGATAATCATGGGAAAACTGAGCTCCTGTAATCATTTCACAGCCCCCCCCCCCCCCCAACTCCCATATATATTGAATGGGGGGGGGGGGAAGCCCTAATGGATCTGGCCCTATATATAGAATTCATAAAGTTACATTTATAATGCAAATTACAAAAAGCCATACTCTGATTCAAGCTGTTTCAAATGACAAATGTTGTGAGATGTAGGTATTAATGATAGACTTGCAGAATAAGTGCTCTTATTTGTATTGGTTATGATAAATTATCTACCCCAAAACAGTATACCATAAAGCAAAAACTAAGAAGGCAGACTGATGGTAGAACAGCAGGAAATATTTGGTAGTGAAATGCACCAATTTAGAGGGGATACTGTGGTCGTGAACAGGATGGCTGAAAACCAGTTTTGCTTGGTGCTATGACTGTTAAAATCTACTAAAGTCAAATAACCTTTTAAGAAAATGCTCACATTTTATTTTCATACACTGGGGCCGATGCAATACAGTCTGCTCAGCCGAGTGCACTGTATAACCTGCAGTCTGACGCGGGTTAAATAGGTGCTAATCCACCCCCTAATGCAATAAGGAGATTAGCGTCCATTTATCGCGCGTCCAACGCGGAGTGAATGGGATAGCGCTAATCACGTGCAAATGAATGTGAATTAGGCTATTACTCATTCACTCCAAATGCAAAAAAATAAATGTGCATCTCAAACACACATTTATCGCTCAGCTGTTAACGCCTGCCTGGAGTTTATCAGTGTCGGTGTTCATAACCAGCAGACTGCCGGTAACCGTGGAGTCTAGTTAGCAAGGAGGCGCTAGGGTTGCACAAGCGACCCTAGCACCTCCTTCCTAATGCTAACCCTTAATCATATTATAGCAAGGTGCCCCCCTTACGGGCGCCTTGTGCGTGTTAAGAAAGCGGGCGCTGACTTTTTTTTAAATTCTTTATTCATTTTCCAAATACATAAACAAAAATTACATCTGCTTATAAATACTGTGGGTTCTCAATTATCATGTTCCTTATTCCCCCAACTCCCAACAATTATTCTTATGGAAACCTATTTATCGAATTAAATGATAGCACTACTTAGTTAGGGTAGCATTAACAAAATCTATATCACATTTCTCAACTAAGTCCCACTCCTAGCAGAATATTTAATGAGAAGGAGATTTGAAATCTTTTAAGGAAGTTGAAAAGGATTAACCATAATTATCTAAAACTCAAGATGCATGTGTTAACAGCTTTCCATTTCTATTCTTTACTGGGTTAGAGTGTTTATTTTCCTGGCGTCTATAAACTCTTTTAGTTGGTCAGAGGTGAAAAACACAAAACGTTCCAGCTCAGTCAGGCCGATACAGTACAGTGTGCTCCGATGGAGCACACTGTTAACCTGCCACTGGACACTCGTTTTCCCTTACCCCTTATTCAGTAAGGGGCGGAAAACGCGCGTCCAACCCACGGCACCTAATAGCGCCCTCAACATGCAAATGCATGTTGATGGCCCTATTAGGTATTCATGCGCGATTCAGAAAGTAAAATGTGCGGCTTGGCTGCACATTTTACTTAGAAATTAGCGCCTACCTAATTTCTTCCGGCACCAGGAAAGTGCACAGAAAAGCAGTAAAAACTGATTTTCTGTGCACCCTCCAACTTAATATCATGGCAATATTAAGTCGGAGGTCCCAAAGAGAGTAAAAAAAAGTTTAAAAAAAAAAAAATAAATATGAAGGCGGCTGTCGGGTCGAAAACCGGACGCTCAATTTTGCCGGCGTCCGGTTTCCGAGCCTGTGGCTGTCAGCGGGCTCAAACCGACGCTGGCAAAATTGAGCATCGGCTGACAAACCCTCTGACAGCCGCCGCTTCTGTCAAAAAGGAGGCGCTAGGGACGCGCTAGTGTCCCTGGCGCCTCCTTTTGCTTGTTTCTACCACTGGGCCTCATTTAAATACTGTATCGCACGCACAGGCGAGTGGCCTGTTCACGCGCTCTCCCGTGGACTTTACTGAATCGGCCCGTTAGGAAACATTTGGACGCTGACTTTTTTTTTTTTGCATGGGCCCCACTGTGAGCCATTCCAACCAAATAAACATGCTATAAAATGATTAAACTTATTGCAATATTGTGCATGGTACATTAATCCTATTTCACCATGGTATAACAACCATATAGTACAAGTGGTCAGAATTTCATTAGCCATGTTGCTGCTTTTCAACTTGGCAGGTTTAAAGTGTTTATGCTTTTAACAAGTTAACTAAGAGCTTAACTTTTTTCTGATTTCCTTCTTAAGCAGATTTTAGTAATCCTGCAATTCAAAATCACATGTTGACCTTCTGCTGCACTACAGCAGAGTTCTTTGTCTTTAGTGCTACAGAATTTGCTTTGCAAACACATTAGTCTAACCAGGATTTGACATAAGACCACATTAGATATACTGGTATTTTATTGCTAAATAAAGGTGTAATTTTCAAAGACTTCTGCATATTAAATAGTGTTTTGTTAACAGAAGTGGCCTTTTACAAAATTTACTGTGATACTTGGGTAAACTTACTTGCATATGTTATGTTCATGTAAGTTTACCGAGAAGGATCAGAAGTGTTTGGGGGTGGAGGTGGGGTAGGGAATTGACTTATACACATACAAGTGAATTTTAAAAGGAACTATATGTGTAAATGTAACATTATCTCAGCAATTTAAAAAAAACATTTACATGCTTAAAGTGCACTTACACATGAATGTCCTAGACAATTCAATAGCATATATTGTAGTAATTTTCAAAAGCCCACTTGCATGGGTAAAGTATATTTACACATGTAAAACCCAATTTTAAGCTTGTAAATTTTTTTTTAAATAAAGTTCTTAGTATGCATGCAAAATTTCAGGAAAACATTGTCTGCGCCAAATAGCAGGTATAACGTGTGCAGAATCGATTCAGGGAATAATTTTGAAATAAGTCTGCTTTGAAAATGGGTGTTAACTTATTTGTAGTACACATTATACAGGATACTTGGAAATCCATTAACCTGCTGTAGGAAATGTAGCACCACTAATTTATAAATAGATCCATATTCAAATGCTAGATAGCTGGCTATGTAGTTGCAGCTGAATATCCTGCAGTCTTCAGTGGTCACTACATAGCAGGTTAAGTCACTTGTCTGGCTATTAGAATAGCCGGATAAGTTGTGGGTGGATTGGGGCGGTGCAACTTACATGGATAAGTTATCTGGCTAAATAACGATTTTCAGTCTTGTCTATCCAGCTAACGTAGGCCTGGATTTATCAAAATGCACAAAATATCACATGCAATAGGAAAAGGGGCATGTTTTATGGTAATAGGCTGTTTATCACTAAGGCCTGGATTCATCATTCATTCTTTCACAGAATGATGAATCCTGAGAAAACGGGGGACGGGCCTGCAAAAGCCCGCAGCCTTCGCACCACAGCAGTGCGATTTCGCTGGCTGCCGGCTTTCGCACCGAATAGTGCTACAGTGAAAGGTGGTGCTATTGGGTGCACTGCTGGCGATGATAATGTTAGTAACTGTTGCGTTCGTGCCTCTTCTCACCTTCGCTCCACCCTCTCTACCTTGGGAGCGACTCCCTTCGGCTCTGACAGACAGATGCAGCCGTGGCTTTTCCCTGCCTCTTGGTCCCAGTGTCCCCAGGCTGGCTTGACGCTACGGATCCGCCATGTTCCTGATGACATGCGCTCACGCGCGCTCCAGACTTTGTACCAGCAAGGGTGCGAACCTCGGGGGGGGGGTGTCCCCCCCCCACCGTAGTGACGTCATCCATTTTCACTTTAAAAGGTCTTTGCTAACCTCTAACAAGTTAGCAAGAAACTCCAACAGGACTTGCTTCGGCAGTCCACGATACTTGCAATAACGATCCGAGTCAGCAAGGGGAATCCTTCTCCACGGCTCGGCCTTTTCAAACTTACCAGGAGTACCTGCTCCACGGGGGCTCCACTCTCTCTTCTTGATTTCAGATTGCCAAGAAGGGATCCGGTACTCGCTCCTCGAGGGCCTACGTCCCTGAATGCTCAGACTCCTCATTGCCTGGAAGCGATCGCGGACGTGAACACAGTGAGTTCTATTATACATAGGAATCGAGGGCCTACATTCCTATAGCTCTGAAGACTCCCTTCCGTCCAAGACGTTATCGCAGATACAGAGATCGAGAGTTACATTGGCAAGGATGCAGATAGGAACCGGTACTAGCTCCACGAGGGCCCATGTTCCTAGAATCCTTTACAGACTCTCTTATACTCTAGAAGCCATTCCATATACAGCTATTGTGAGTTCTTATTACAAACTGTTTATAGGAACCAGTGCTCGCCTAAGGCTCCTGTTCCTGAATATACTGAAGACTGTGGCATAGAGACCATTGCAGACATCTACTATTGTGAGTGTACCATCTTGTATCCAGTATACTCTGTCTACTCACTACTTCTAGTCTCTCTCTACAGTTCAGCAACCCAGAGCTTATATTCCAGTATCAGAAGGACTTCAGCCCTGCCGGACACATCGACTCACTACTGCCACCACTGGTGGCTCAGCTTCCAGCCTAATAAAGAACTATTTGTGTTTATTTCATATTCTAGCCTAGCTGGTGGTTCCTCTCAGGATCTCCTCCTGGGGGTGCTGTCATCTGCCATCGGCCCAGGGATTCACAATTTCCTCCAAGTGGTCATTCCTTACACTACTGTTACTCTGTGGGAGCCAACCACTACCGACCACTAACACAGCTTACGGAAGTACTATATAGATAGCTAACTCCTCTTTCTATGGGACTTACCAGCAGCCTATATATAACACATTGCTACTCCATAGCGGAGGCATGGTAGATTGTTATCTTAGTAGTGAAGTACAACATAACTATTAGCTCATCTCCTCAGAGTATCATTGAACAGATTGCCCACTCCTCTTCCCTGGGGAGTTGATCCATAACAGATTGCTACCTCCTTTCCTTACAGGAGCATCTAACAGCAGTTCGCTAACCGATTACTAACTTCGCCTTCCTGGTGGGGTAAGCACTACAGATAGCTAATTCCTCCCCTCTGGAGGAGCAGATCATGACAGATTCCTACTCCTCCCCCTTTCAGGAGAAAAGCAGAACAGATTGCTAACTCCTCCCCTCTGGAGGAAGAGAGCGTAACAGTAACATTATTGCCAGCGACGAGTCCGCCCCCACTCGAATTTGCATGCTATCACACGTGATATGGCCATATCGTGTGCGATAAGCGGGTAGTGAGTATTTCATTAATTGTCAGATATAAGAAAATTAATACTATATAACATTTTAAGAAAATGTGAACTTAGTTTTCATGAAAGAAAAAAAAAACTATTTGAGTGAAAAACTCTCAAAGAACTGGCATATTCAATTAATCATTGTTGAGGGTATGGTGGCTGGGGGGGGTGTGAATATAGGAGCAGTTAGAGGCCACAGAATGAAGTTGGCAATAGCTGCAGGATTGGGCCTATGGCATTGAGTCAGAGTAAATTTGGGACCACAGGAAATAGAAAACAGTTTAGTGGAGTAGAAATAAGTCATGGTGACTTGACACAGCGGGAAGAAGGAGTTTGCACATTTCTGTGGCAAAGTCCTAATTCTGCTCTGCTGCAAACATCTGGCCTGAGTATAATCTTCAGAGACTGTTCAAATCCAAAGGTAAAGCAGAAGGCACCATGTCCTGAGGTGCTGTCTTACAGTGATTTCTGAGGCAGCTTAAGTCATTTTATTTGAAATAAACATCTTATTTCTTTAGGAATTAGTTGTCTGTTCTTACAACACTATACTCTCTTTAGCCTTAGGCACCATTGCCCCTCCTCATACTGGTCCTGTACAGCACAATAAACCCCAGCCTTGGCTCACCCCTAGAATTCACTCCCTATGTTCCTGTACCCACTTTACAGACAATCTGTGGCTAAAATCCCGTGCCCATGCAGACTTCATATATTTCATATTCATGTTGATAACTTTCCAGTCTCCTATTGCACTTGCCAAACTAGACTACTATGTCCTTCTGACATACTTTTACATCAACCCTCGATGTCTGTTTGAGAAGGGAATGGAGTGTGGCAAACTTCCCATACCTCCCTCCTCCCCTTCAGTCTCTGCTCAGACTATGGCTAACTACTTCCATTACAAGATTCACGAGTGAGAGAAAGAGATGACATTTTGTACTATGTTATCACGCTCTAGCTTGATGGTACCCTGTTAATAGAGTCCATCAAACTAGAGTGAGAGATCATAGTACAAATGTCATCTTTGTGAGACTTTCCTCACTCCAAATGATGTCAAATCGTCACTAAGGTGAACTGTGCTGTTCATACATCTCACTCTGCATGAAAAACTGGCCCCTAAAGCACCACCAACACCTCACCTCGAGCTATTAGCTTGCCCTCCTATAGAGATATAAATACTTGACTACGATGAAGGCCTTATAGATAGGCTCTCTTTTGTCCCATGATACACTACCTATGTTACCGCATGGTGCAGTAATTCTAAAATTTCCATCAACACACCCCATTTTCTTAGCACAGGCATTATCATAGCATTTTGATGAATCTAGGGGTAAGTTTGTACCCAAGGTCACAAAGAATGGTAGTGGGATTTGATCGCTGGTCTCCCTGATTCAAAACCCTCCACTCTAACCCCTAGGCTACTCCTCCACTTGATTGCTTGCATTTAGCCTCATTAACTTTTTTTTCTCTTGATTTTTTTTTAACCATTGTCTTACTTTATAAAATAACCCAAGTCTCTTGTTTTGTATGTTTGTCTTATTAGATTGTAAACTAATTTTGGTTCATTTTGTATTCTGAATTTTGTTTCTGTTATTAATGTGTTATTGTTATATTGTTTTATTGTATTTCCCGCCTGAGTTCTTTGTAAACCGGCATGATGTGTTTCACGAATGTCGGTAAATAAATAAATAAACTGGATTGAGCAGGGACTGTCTTTTCTGTGTGGTTTGCGCATTGCTACTTATGTCACGTAACACTATAGAAATGTTTAGTAGTAGTAGGATATTTACTTTTTTGTTCATCTCAGGAAAAAGAACCAATAAATGAGTTAAAATAGCACAAATCTTCAACGAAATGAGCTAAAATCTACAAGTTTTAAAATCTGTTTGATTTATGTATAGCTGCTTTTGGAAGAAGTGGATTAACTGAAAAGCACATAAATCCTAGCTAAGATGAGAGCACTTCATGATTGAAATATCAGAGATAGAGAAACAGGTACATTTTTATTATAGTAGGGGTTGAATGCTTCTTGGTTTTAATAATCTGGTTACAATGCAACAGATGGGAGTATGTGTATGTATGCATATATAGATAGGTAGATATGTATTACTTGAATAATTTGTAGCCTTGGGCTATTAATAAATTGTTTCTGAGAATTGCAATTCATCTACACACAACAATGATAATACTTCCCCCCCCAAGAACTGGTATTGTTATGCAGAACAAGTACTGTGAAGGAAAAATCTGTATTTTGATATTCATTAATGGCAACCTTTTTAGAATGCTTTTTCTACTGGATGAGTGATCAGATTTGTATTGTTTCAGAGAGAATTGGTTCAGTGCATACTGATTTGATTTATATAAATAAAGGCTAGAACTTTTTTCCCCCCACCTATACACATAATTTGTGATGTGATGAGTTTAAAAGAAGATCCAACTCTAATATTTTAGGTAGTGTCCCTAAAATATTACAGTCAAAATTAAACTTGAAACACACATTTGAATTGTGCTCTACTGGAGGGTGGCCAATGTAACATCAATTTTTAAAAAGGGCTCCATGGGTGATCATGGAAACTATTGACCACTAAACCTAACGTCAGTGCTGGGCAAAATGGTAGAAACTATAGATAAGAACATAATTACTGGCATATGGATAGGCATGGCTTAATATGAAAAACCCCCAACATGGTTTTAGCCTATATACTATATATTGTACCTAAAATACCTAAATCTTTGGTCACCACCAGATGGTCATCAATGGGTTCGTTTTTGGAACAGTTATCTATTTTTGTTGATCACGGCAGCAAGAATTGTTATGGGTCATTCTAGACATGATTCTGCAGTTCCTCTTTTAATGAAACTGAACTGGTTACCCATAAGGTTACAATGCAAGTTTAAAGTGCTTGTACTTGCATTTAAGATCTTGCATGGGATTGGCCTTCCTCACATGGCTCCTAGGTTTCATTTGAAATCATCATCCAGAGGTCTGCATTCACAATATTGCCATCAGTTCCAAATTCCATTTGCAAAGATTTTTCATCATGTAAGATTACAGAATAGTGAGCAACCAAAAAGGAACCGCTGCTAAAGAATTTCAAAGGCGAATGATATCCCATCAAAAATATGAAATATATTTAAATATTGGTTATGCCGCATCAGAAAGCCAGGTGACATGTTCTTTGCACTGAAGAACCGTCCGATCTACTAATCATTTGCAGCATATACAGCTGTAATGCTTGATGATGATTTTTTGAACAAAGTAGATTTTTTAACAATGTCCTGACTTATAGTTGAACCCAAAGAAGATCAACATTCAAAACCCGACAGCGGCTGGTGGTTTGCTATGGGGTGTAGCTTCCTCAGGGCTAGGTAAGGATTTTTCACTAGTTTCTAAATTATCTGTATTTGTGAACAAAACGAAGTCAAATATCAAATATATTTATAAAGTAATTGCAACTTAGCTTTTTCAATGGGAAAACATCTTGTATGTGGACGCTGAGTCTCACAGAAGACATCCAAAGGCGGGACAGAGACCGCATCGCACCAGTTCAAGAATTTAAATAGCCCGCGTCTGAACTAAGGGGTGACGTCATGACATGTCAAGGTCTTGTTCCCTAGGTAGCAGTAAAAAAAAGCAGCAAATTTACAGAAAAACATGAAAATCTAACGAGAGAGAGACAGACTTGCTATAGTACCTCTTCCCTAGACAGGTATTTGTATCCCTATGGGAGGCCCACCTAGTAACTCGAGGTGGGGATTAGGTATGAGTGTAGGGGGTTGGGGGCCACTTTGACATTCAACATGAGACGTACGAACAGAACAGTGGTCTCTTGTGACAATTTGATGGTCTTTGGAGTGAGGAAACTCACTCCAAGATGAGATTCGGACAATGTTCTCTCCACCTAGCTTGTTGTTGCCCAGGCAGAGTGTCCATCAATCCTACACTCATACCTAATCCCCACCTCTCTCTCTCTCTCTTAGCCTGCAGCACAGTGAAACAGGCTGCCCGGAAACATCGTGAGCCGCGATAAACCTTTACTGGCCTCTAGCGCACCACAAATGAAAGAGGGGTAACTATTGGCCGCGCTAACACTGCGGCTGTTTCGCGGCACACGATAACTCTTTCCTACTTAATGGCTGTTAGCGCGATTTGCGGAATTATCTCCTGCGGTAATAAACCCCCTAATTAGTTATTTTTGTTTTTGTTCTGGTTAATCCAAAATAAACTGAAAATACCTTAAGCCCCCCCAACAATGTTTAGATTTTTCATTTTGCTGAAAAGAAAAATTATAAATAAAATTACCCTGCCCCTCCCCCCCAAAAAAAAAAAAATTGGCCAGAAATGAACAAACTGAACCAAACCAGTTGCCTGCACAACCCTATCCATGTGGCAATCTGTTCTTTATGTAATTGTTCTTCTGGTCATTCCATTCAATCACTAAAAAATGTCATTTGAGTCATTTCACATTTTGTAGATTGCAAGGGGTAATATGTTATAGTTTGCCCCATTTAAAAATGTAGCCTTCCCCCAGACAAGGAACATAAAATGTTGAGAGGATCTGCAACTTGTGGGAGCCTAGTTAAAGCCTTTCAGGATTTAGTGTTCAGCAGTGTGTCAAGTAGATAGTGCAGTGGACCTGGACTAGAGGCAGACAGGGTAGTATTGTTTCCTCTGTGAACTCAAATCCCTCTCCCTTTCTACAGTGGTTGCTGGCCATGAAGGTCCTCCCCACCCCCCAATCAAGCTGCACACCAAGATATTTTCCAAACTTTCATTTCTGAGGTTACTGCAACTATTCACCAATATAAAAAGAGTAGTACAGGATTTCTGAATTCAACTGAGTTCACAGGCTTCACAGCCTATATACATACCATAGAAATGATGGCAAAAAAGGACCAATAGTCCATCCAGTCTGCCCAGCAAGCTTCCCATGGTAGTATTTGCCATGTCATGCAGGTTTCCCCCTTGTATCAGTTACTGCTGCTTGACGTGCTTTGCTTATGGACTTAGCCATAGAGGCAGTCCTGTGGTTTTTTTTCTCCGTAACGTCTGTGCATCTCTACCCCAGACTGTTGTCATGGCTCATGTTGGTTGTCTCTGAATCCAAATTCCTCTTCCTTCCATTCTCTACTCCCCTCCTTTGAAGCAGAGAGCGATGTTGCAGTTGCATCAAAAGCATCAAGGCTTATTTGTTAAAGGTAATCACTATCGCACCAGCAAGTTACCCTCATGTATGCTTTCTTCGTTTCCTTTAGGGCTTGACCACAGAAGCAGTCGTGCTTTTTCCCTTATGTCTGTATATCAGTCTCCAGACCATGGAAGTCCTTGCTCTCTGTTATTGTCTGAATCCAATTCCTCTTTTCCCCCTGCCATAAATGCCAGGAGCAACGTTGCAGTTGCATTAAAAGCTTTAAAGCATATTGGTTAAGGGTTGTAATCTCCATGCCTTCTGCTAAGAGTAGTAACCACCATACCTGCAAGTTACCCCCCTGTCCGCTTATCTCATTTCTGTTCTCTAGGCTTGTAGAGATCCACAGTGTTTAGCCCATGCTCCTATGAATTTTTTGACTGTTTCTTCTTCACCACCTCCTCTGGAAGAGCTTTCCAGGCCTACATCACCCTCTCCGTGAAGAGAGAAAACTAAGCAAAACTTAGAAAAAACTTTTTTTCCTAAGAGTTCCAATTTCGTGGAACTCAATTTCCAGTAAAATTTGCACAATCACTGATTGTTTCTATTTTTGGAAACATTCTAAGGCATTGTTTGCTTTCATGTATAAATGAAAAAGTGAAGCTGTGTAGATCCTGTAGATTGGTGAAACAATCTCCAGTACAGTTGTGAGGTTCTACCAAACCTCAGAGTTCTTCCAATCCTTCCCAAAGCTTTACATTACTCCTCCTCCAAACTCAATTAGAAATATGTTGCTCACATTTGTATTAGATCCCACAAATACAGTTTAAATGATATCCCATGCCACAATCTGCAGGGTAGCGTTCAGCGCCTCTCCACACCTAACATCACTCCAATCTGAGGCAGGTACTCACATCATAGAACCAGAGGATACCACCTTCCCTAGGTATAATACATCTGTCCCCACCAGTGTTTCTGTTCTTCCCTAGCATACTCCTTCTTGTGAGCTCCTTCTCTACTCAATCTCCTTTCTTGCTGAAAAGAGCCAAATTCCTCCTAGTCCCTCTTCTTGGGACAACTCCTCCAAGTCACTTGGTAAATCTTTGTGAAAAGAATTCATCCTCATCCTTAGGCTTTTCACCTTGAGGGAGAAAGCCCCTGCAAGGCTCACACCTAAAGGAGGAGGTCCCCAGGCTCCTACTCCAGAGCCTCCTCTGAGCAAGTACCGGATCCCATCTTAGCAATCTGAAATCAAGAGACAGTCGGCCCCTGTGACATTGTGAGGGCAAAGGTAGCGCCGGTGCCATTTTGAATACTGGCAATACGGCCCGAGTGCAGGAGGTCGCTCCCGGACCCCCGCTGGACTTTTGGCAAGTCTTGTGGGGCTCAGGAGGCCCCCCCAAGCTGGCCAAAAGTCCCTGGGGGTCCAGCGGGGGTCCGGGAGCAATCTCCTGCACTCAGGCCATATTGCCAATATTTAAAATGGCGCCAGTGCTACCTTTGTCCTGTCACATGGTAAGGGCAAAGGGCTAACGGCGCCATTTTAATGCAGCCGATGGCCTGAGAGCGGGAGATCACTCCCCGTGCTCCCGCTGGACCACCAGGTAATTTTAAAAGGTTTTGGGGGGTCATTTTAAAGGGTCGGGTGGCTTGTTTTTTTTATCGGGCCATCGGTGCCATTTATATTAGTGGCAGCCAAAATGGCACCGATGGCCCGAGAGCAGGAGATCATGCCGGGACCCCCCCCACTGGACCACCAGGTAATTTAAAACATTTTGGGGGGGTTCGGGAGGGTGGGGTATTTGTTTTAAAGGGTCGGGGTGGGTTTAGGGGTTGTTTTGGTGTGCCGGTTTTCCCGCCCTCCCCCTCCCCGATTTACGATTTTTCACAATAAATCAGGGGAATTTCTATTGTATCGCAACTCTAACAATTTTTGACTATTTAAAAAAATATCTGACTATTTTTTTAAATCGTCAAACGATTCACGTCCCTAAAAAGTAATAGGTTTTAACACTGGATAAATTTACTCATGCACTGAGGAAAAACGGGTTACATTTTGGTGACGTTTAATGAGAAGATTGAAGACAGTGGGTTGTAAGTACGAATGTAGGTATTTGTTTTTGTACATGATTGGAGATGTTTTGTAGAAGGTCGGAGTCATTTAAGAGATTTTGTTTCTCTTTGTTTAAAATAAAAAAAATCTGTACAGGTTTAATATTAACTGGTGTGCAAATTGTGAATACAGATGAAAGAATTGATCAATCAATACCATTGGGAGATGCAAGGAAAACCAGTGGTGGACTTTTAAGTTAGGCAATATATCGCACATACAGTGTTTCCACAGCGGCAGAACATCGTACATACAGTGTGTTGAACAGGAAGCTTATTAATTCACTGGCTATAAATTCCCCTGATGAAGCTGCAAGGTGAAACATGGGCCCGGTTGGGATAAACAAGAAGACCGAGTATCTAACAGGATGACTACATGTGTAATTGTCAAAAATTGAAGTTTAGATGAAAACTATTGATATTTGTGGCGTGTGATTTTCTACATTAAGCAACTTGGTGTTTAACTATTTTTGGACAAATGTTCTGTATTACAAGATTGACTATTCATTGTTTTCTGTAGAGGAGAGTTGTTATGGTGAAAATATTGTCAGGGATTGAACAATTTTGGAAGAAAGTTATGAATGTGATCACTGATTGGTGTGATTGAGTATATATGAGAATGAGTGGGTATTTTTTTTTTTTTTTTTTTTTTAAAGAAAGATATGATTAATATAACAAGTGAATGAATAATCTTAATATTTTGGATGGTCAATATATTGGTAACATTGGGGTTTTGATACAATTTGTATAAATAAAATGAGAAAATGAAAAAGATTTGTAATCAATAGTCTGTGCTTTTATTCCACTCTGGAGGGAGTGTTTTTTGGTTTACAATAATTAGGCAAATAGTAAAAGTATATATTGCCTAAATTGTGGGTTGCTATACATCTATGGATATGCATGGATCTGTGTGTTTAGTTTCCTACCCACACCACGCATATGGGAGGAGGGATGATGACATGAGGACTCTGGGCTGTATGTGTAGGGTTTTTTTTTTTTAATTTAAGATCCATGCATATCCATAGATGTATACATGCATTTTGTAAAGTCTGCTTCTTGAGTTCTGGGTAGAACTTCTTGTAATCTTTGTTTTATGTTTAGTCTTGCAAAAAGAATAAACAGTGCTAATTTTAATAAATAACATTGATGTGACCCTTTTGAGGATGCAACCACAAAATTTTCTTTTATCAGAAAATGCGACTAAGTTTATAATGCATATTAGTATTACCTTCAATAAACCTAGCAGGCATATGCTCCCCTATCAACTCTCATTAAAATAAATAGCACCAGTCACAGTGGAAAGCAACAGGGCCATGAATTTATTTCCCAATTAAAATAAAACATACTTGTGTGTTCACCTGAGCCAGTCAAATCAATTTATATCTGCCCTGGTCCACTGTTGGGATCAACCAGTCAGCCAGCCTCTACCACTCCCATCCCAGGAATCTCTGAGCTAGTCATCTTCTTCAGGGTCAGCCAAGCTGCATCTCATAGTTTAGCTTTGGCCAAGCATAATGCCATCAAGCCACCCTGCCAGGCTAGCCAGTGATGACACAGCCCACTGTTGGCTTTCCTGTTCTGTACTGCTAACCTTCCAGGGTAGGTCCATGAACAAAGTGCATTTTTTTCTCCAGTGAACCACCTGCTATGCCTTTGGCTTGAGTAAGCCTGCTACAGAAACACATAGTAACATTGCTGTGAATTGCAGTGCTTGGGACTGAAACAACATATTTGTTTTTACTGCATGAGGACATTCATATATATTTAAATCAAGCCCATCCTCTGTTTGTTTAAAATATGCTCATGAAGGGGTTGCTAGGTCATACTTTATTTTTTAATATTCAGAACAGCCTACATTTTAGAGATGATCAGTCAATTACTGTACTTTGCCAAATATATATTATGCACATAGCTTTGCATTTAAACAGAGACTGCATAACCATTGCCAATAGAAAAACTCTGCAGCTGTCAATTTGTTCTAGACAATCGTGCTTAAAATCTGGTAAGCTTCAAATTACAGTCATCCTGTTAGACAAATGATGCCAACTGTATTTTCAATATAGCATGTGTCCTCTTATTCAGAGTATTAAGGGCCTGATCTTTTTCCCGTAGACACAGAATAGGATAAAGGTCTTAATAAATCTGGCTTTAAATGTGCTTCACAGAAAGTGCTATAGTGTATAATTGAAATGTAATTCAATTCAATTTCAGCTTCACTGTACACCTGCATTGGAATCCATATCTCTTTAGTAGGGTGATGTTACATGGAAAGGCATTTTAACTGGCTTGCTGAAAACTCTAAGGCTGAGGAATCCTTTCCTTTTTTATGCTCATATATTTATATTGAATTCACAATGTTTATTTCCAACTTTTATATATCATACACTCAGCACAAAGCTGACCGGAATGGTGCAAAACACAAACAAATAAACAATAATAAAAATACAATAAAGAGGCTTCTGCCTCTATAGCGATGAGCCTTGGCACCGAGATAATACCATTAAAAGCCAAGGGTTTATGTGTGTGTGTTTTTCTTTTAAGGATTATTTAGTGGGCTCAGTTTCATGCCCTTTAATACTACTCAAGATTTCTAATTTGGTTACAACATTGGCATATTGTACATTGTGGTTTTTTTTTTAAATTAAACATCTTCATTGAAGCTATACTCTTAAAATGTGTATTTACTGTTTGGAAAAACAAACGAGATACATGTTTGCCTTGGAAATGCTCAATAAAGGTGTATTGTCATTATTATTATTTTTTGCTTTGAAACAAATGCATAGCATATAAATTAACAGAAGAACAATACACAATAGTACATAAATACACCAATTCCTAATGACAATAAACAAGTAAAGAAAGGCTAAAGAGAAAAAAAACCTTCTCCCCACACTTACTTATTTAAAATTTTTACCTGCTCATAAACGTTCAGGGCAGTTTCAATAAGCATAAAAAGCAAATAAAGACAGGTAACCCAATTTTCTAGCAGCAGTTAGAGCTGAAGTCTGCATATATAAAGCACACATGGATTTATTTATTTAAAATATTAGTGGCCTACCATCCTTAATTTTCAAGCGGGCTTATGGAAAAGTGCTTAAGCCATTATTAAAATAGATGGGGAAATCCACTGCTTATCCCTGGGATAAGCATGGTATCTGTTTAACTTTTGGGATCCTGCCAGGTACTTGTGACCTGGTTTGGCCATTGTTGGAAACATTACCCTTGTCTTGATGGGCCTTTGGTCTGATCCAATATGGCAAATCTTATGTTATTATCATCTTATATTCTTGAATAATGGCTTCCTTCTTGCCACCTTACAATATAGGCCAGATTTGTGGTATGCATGGGATATTGTTGTTAAATGCATATCCAGCCTCCAGGTGTCTCCTCGGTGAGCCATGGGGTACATGCAATAGTGGAGCTGAGTCTGTGGTATCTCATTTTCTTTCAAATCTATGGTTGGATGATCCTCTGTATGGGGGAAGGATAAACCTCCTAGGCTGTGGCATTATAATGGTCAGTTTCTTTAGTGAGTGCCAATAAGCAAGTTGTGCATAAACTGGTGTTCCCACACAACTTTACTGTATAAATGTGTCCAAACATAAAAATATGGCACTGGGTTGAAGTCTTTCAGATTATTTCCATTAAACAAAATGTAAAATAGTAAATATGTGAATCATTACTCATGGCTCCTTCTTTATTCTTAAATTGAATTTGAAGCCTTTCTGGATAAACTACGAAAACCTGAGATCCATATACTTGATCTTGAGCTCTTCTCTCTTCTAAGCACCTCCTTTAGCTGTTTGCTGAGGCTGAGAATCTGTAATGGTAGCTAAGATTCTCTTCTTTCTGTGATGAATAAATATCTGCTTCTTCTCTCCTCACTCTTTTATTGGATTGGAAGAGGAAACCCTTAGGCTAAGATATGTCAAGATGACCAAAGGAACTTCTCTTCCTACTTCTCTCTTTATGGGGAGGAAGGGTGCATAAACGCTTCCTCCTGAACAAAAATTCACACAGAATACGTAACTGCAAAAACCACTAGAGATTTCTCACCAACTACTGGGTGTGACTTGGAAATTAATTTCTTACTTTCTAAGATTGCTTAGTACAGGCTTTGGACTTTTACTATGAAAAATTAAGAGAACTGAAAGGAAACACACTTTTCCTCTCTAAATCCAAACTAAAAAATCATTCAGACCCTAGAGGTTACTTGCTTTTATGCAAACAGACACCAATCAGTACAGCAGCCTTTAGTGGCAGTGCTGTGGCAAAGGTGGCACATTCCTGTACTGTAAACTGCCCTGACCTAACTAGGCCATTCTCCTTCATTGAGATCCCAGTGGGGCCCCTACATACACTTTGACCTTTGCTATGAAAGCCTACAACTTTTTCAAAGCTGCTATTGGCCTGTTTATTGCCTCCCTGATTAGTCGCTATCTTGCTCGGTCATACAGTTTTGAGGGAAGCTCTGATCTAGGTAGGGTCTTGGTGGTGCTATACAACTTTAATAATTTTCTTGACTGTAATCTGAAGGATATTCAAGAACTTTGTAATTTTTATACCCATTCCCAGATGTGCCTTTCCACATCATCGTCATGGAGTACTTTTGACAGCTCCTTGGTGCTAATGGTTGGGGCTTTGCTTTGAAATGCACTACCCAGCAGAGAGAACCAACAGGAACTGCTGAATTTATTCTGGTCATTATGTTAATCAGTACGGTTTAACACAAGTCAGGCTGTTTTACTTGGTGCATGTTTTTGAAAGTGATTGGTTACACCAGAGCTTTAAGTATTTAGGATTGCTACAGGAGTACAATGCAGGTACATACTTATTCAGCTAAACTATTCCATGTTTTTTATTTCTACTTCATTTTCTAAGGGATTCTGGAATATATTTTTCATTTGGCAGTTGTTGGGTAGAATGTGTGTATATTCACTATTTTAATACATTTTATGTGTCCATTGTAAGCTTTGTATAACCACTATATATACAGAGATATCTTAAACGATTAAGGATGAAGCCTTGCTCTCTTTCTCTCAAAAAAGGCAACTAATCTGATGTTGCAAAGTGATTTTTTAGCATATTATGAGCCAGATGGATTGTAAACTGTTTACAGTTGCCCAAAACAAAAAAAAATATTCTCCTCTCTTGACTATATAAAGATATGCAAATTTGTGCATACAGAGTTTGGATTTAAATCGATGTAATAAAATCATGGGTTCTTCATATGAATTCAGTTTTGCTGACATTTTATAGCAGGTCTTCTGGGACTGGTGCTCTGATTGCTAATGGCATTTAATGATTGCATTACATTAACCAGACGTTTGATTCTAAAATGACTATAAAAAGTGTGCTTGTATGTTCTTATCCTTAAAAATTGGGAGAAAATTAATAGGAAATTAGTCTCATAAAATAAAATCTAGCTTTGTAAGTGTTTCTCCTGCCCCATAGCTTCTCAGACGGCTGACTAGAGATGTTTAGACCATTTTTATTGATGGTTTTTTTCCTTTGGTATCTATCTATGAATATTCTTTTCTATTTTTATTTATAATAGATTTGTTGGCATTCTTTGGGTCACAAGGGTAAAATAGCATAATCAAATAGAGAAATTATTTTTTAATTTGCTCAGTATGAATAGAAAATAAGGTTAGAAATGACTTGTCCTTTCATGTAATGTTGCTGACTCTGTACCAGCTTTGGTTTTCGGGTATTAGAAAGTATGCGAAAAATTATTAGGTAGCAATATAGGTATCTAATGCAGGGGTTTGGGAGGGTAGGAGGGCCTGTTAGGGGCTATTTATGACATATTGGCAGGAGGGTAGGACATGGGCCACAAGGCACTTCTTAAATTAATATAATAGTGATACTTAACTGGCTATCTTTGAAATGTAGACCTGCTTTAGAGCAGGTTTAAAGTTATTTGCTCTAAAGCAGGTCTAAGGTTATCCAGTTAACTTAGCTGGTTATAATTGGAACTAAGGATGAAGTAGAGCCAATGTTTATGTTCTCTGGGAAGGAGGTCAGGGGTTCATTTGTTCTGTGGTGTGTACCTTATGACCTGCCCCAGAATGCCTTTTTTTTTTTTTTAAATCTGGCAAAATTATAGCCTGATGAATTATGGGATTTATTAGCCGTTAAAATATTTCATGCTAAAGCAGTTTTATTTACTGAAGCATTTTCTGACTCATTTTAATATTTTACTTTTTATTGTTTGTCTTAACATTGTTGTATGTTCATTTTGTAATCTGCTTAACTGAACAAAGCTATTATAGGCGGAATAGAAGTATTTTAAATAAATAAGTCGTTCGGCATTTTATGTGGCTATTATATAGCTGGATATGTGTCCCTGTATTGAAAAAGTTGCCATTTAATCAGGTTACTTGTGAGCTATCAGGCTAAATGACTTTGAAATGTATCCCAGGGGAGCTGGGCCAATAGAGTCAACATGGGTTATCCCTTGTGCTCATGAAATGAGTCCCTTGCTAAGGCCATAAAGGAGCCCTGTTGATGACACCTCTTGGGCCTCATGCCAGGGCCAACATCTTTCTTATGCACTTTCGAGCCTCATCACTGAACATGACAAGAAGTACAGGTATGCAACTTTCCAACCTGACTTTAATGGGGTTGCAGCCCCAAGTGCTAATAAAGTTAGTAGAGGTGAAAGGCATCGTGGGGATGGATACCCACTATTCCAAACTGCAGTGGATGGAAAAGAGGTTATGGGAGGAGAGTGGTAAAGGAGAGACTGAGAGGAGGAACTAAGGCTAAGGTATAGGCAGGTTGCATGGGGGAGGGAAAAGGAAGTGAGGATATAGGAGAAAAAGAGCTGTAAAGAAAAGAGGATAGGGGAAAAATTGCCCAGCCAGAAATTATGCAGGTACAGGACCCAGTTCTGTGGGTGCTTGAGCATCCCCAGTATTGAGAAAAATCCTTCAGTGTGTCCAGGGAAAGGTAATTTGTGTTGAGTTTAACACCCCTAATTATTTTGAAAAGTTGGCTGCTATGTATCCAGAGCAGAGAGAATGGACTTCTGTTGCTTTGGCAAGAAGGAGGGAAAGACAAAGGTTAGGGAGAGGACAATAAGATTGCAGTAGGATGCATTGATGATTATGGATGTGCATTGGTTTGAAACAAGTGGTGTAAATGGGACACCCAAGTCCATTTTAGGTTTGTTTCAAATGAACCAAAAATGATTGTAAAGCCTCAAAAATTCTCATGTGTTTTCATTTTCAGCAAATAGTGCACTATGCTCCAAAAAAAAAAAAAAATCTGAAAACAAAAAGTTATAAGCCCCAAAGACAAAAAAATGAATATTCAATCCCAAAAAATGAATATATAAAACAAAAAACTGATCATGCACATCCCTAATGACTATATTTATTTTGGGGTGGGGTAATGATGAAAGGAAAGAGGAAAAGAAGTTTGTTTAACAAAGGTGTGAACAAGAAAACCATATGAAGGAGAGAGAACCACAAACAGTAAAGTAAGGATAAACGGAAATTTCAAGAGAGAAATGAATGGAAAGGGAACAAAATAAACATGGTGGTAATTGACCAGACATGGAAGGGTGAGGGATGGGGAGTAGAAGATCACTAGACAAAGGTTAGAAATAATATTAAAGTTTAGTGCACAATTTAACTCATATAAAATATATTGCATAGCAGTGACTGATACATGCAAATCTTGCTGTAAATTATTCCCTATTAATGAGAGGAGGAAGACCTGTGTTGCCAGGTGAACTCATCTTGCTGATGACTACAGAGAAGCTGATTTTTTCCTTCCTTCTTCCAATGGCACTGGAAAGTAAAGGCAGCCACCATGCAGAGACAGGGAGCATGCCCTGCTGGTCCTTGTAGGTGCTCCTTCTCCATCTTTGTGCACTTCCCTACATGGAACAGAAGGTAAAATCAAATGTGGGGTGTTTTTTTTTTTTTTTTTTTTTTTCTTCACTAAAAAATTTTCCTGTACTTTTATTCATTTCTTTGGGATCATCCTGGAAAATCTGGACACACTGGTGCAAAACAATAGTCTAACCTTTAAAAAGCTCGTGATAATGATATTTAGAATGCTTGCAAATGATCTACCAATCTTGTGGAATTAGTAATCAAAATTGCAATCTTCAGAAAACCTGATCACACATTTAACTGTCTTATTGATAACATTTATCTCAATGTTATTGAATCCCTTGAGCTGCTAGCTAGACTGTACCATCCTGTTAATTCTATAAACTTGAATTTCTTATGACAGTTTTCTGCTGTCTTTTTGTAATTCCAGAGACATATTTTGAGAGTTCCATGGTGAATATTTAAGTAAAATTCCTATTTGACTTGTCCTATGTTTCCCTGGAATTATTTTGCACTGGAGATATTTATATTTTAGTCCTTGTAGCATCGCTGTAGTTGCATATATTACTACCACCATTAGGAGGCAACACCTTCCTGACTCTCTCTGCAATCCTTAAAGAATTCACTATTGTCAATTTAATAAAAAAGAAACATTGAAACTCAGTTGACATTGATATAGAAAGATCTTTGTTTTCAGTGCAGTAACACTAAGGTGTCAATTTCGAACAAATTGGCTTTGTGGTCATTAATAGACTAAGTCAAGTTCCACCTGCCTTATGAACTTTTCTTCTACAATTTTGAAGTAGATTATTTTCAAAACTTGGCATGCATTAACCTGGAACTAAGTCTATGTGACCTTCCTGTTTTTGTCATCTTAGTTACAATATTTTGTGATGGGATTATGTATAAGTGCTGTGTTTAAGACTTCCTACAGTAATTACACTTAAAGCACAACAAGCAATCAACTGATATTAACTATCAATAATGCCTAATGATATCAGAGTTGTCAAATTACTAATCAATAACCAATCAATGATTTTCAAACAGGCAACTTAGAAATCTCTAAGTTTATTGCCTCCTGGCCTAGGCAGCTAACACTACATTCAATTAATGGTAAAACTAAGGATCTTAGAAGATTAGAATTAAAGGTATATTAGAGCAGTACATATTTTTTTTTTTTTTTAAAACAAACTGCAATACACCCTGCATGTTCTGAGCTAGAAAAATCCTGCAGCTCAGTGATTAGAGCTTTGTGTTGGAGTCAGTGATTATTAGAGTTTAGAAAAAACAAGTTCTATATTCAGCAGCATGGGGAAAGTTACCTGGATAGCTTTATATTAATCAGAATGCAGCTGGTTATGTACTCTGCCAAAATCCAATTTATCCAGGTAACTTTAGAACTGTTCTCAAGCATGACCAGATTTTCCCTGATACCTTAGCTGGACAATGCTGAATATTGGCTTTATCTGTCTAAGTTAGACCCATCCTTGAACATCCCTACAACACCTCCAATTTATCTGAGTAACTTTTTATCTGGAAAACATTTACCCATTTCCATCAGAGGCAGTTTTCGCAGTGTGGAAAATGGTTTATAGGCTAAATCTGAACTTAGCTGGACAAACTGCTTTGAATGTGGACCTCTGTATCTCTTCCATACACTCCTGTGTGACCAAAAGCTAACACTTCCTCATCTTACAGAAACTCCATTGCCTAGTCAAGAAAAGTATTTTACTCCTCTCCCATTTCGTTCACGTACTCTATGCAGAGGTAATCCATACACTGAAAATGAGGATATGTCCCAACTTCAGCTTGGCAGCCCTGGTACTTCCTTGGAGGAGGAAGGTCTTCTGATCGAAGAGCATCAACCTGTTGCAGCAGGGAATGATCCTGTTACAAGGACCTGCTCTTCTGGTGATACACTGTCCTCTTGCAACAAGGATGGTCTCCCAGGACTACTGCCTAAGAGGAAAGAGGTCGGCCTTCATAGTTGGTGATTCAGTTATTAGGAATGTAGACTGGTGGGCGTGAGGATTGCCTGGTAACATGCCTACCTGGTGCGAAGGTGGCAGACCTAATGTGTCACCTAGACAGGATTATAGACAGTGCTGGGGAGGAGCCGGTTGTCATGGTACATGAGGGCACCAACAACATAGGAAAATGTGTGAGGGAGGTTCTGGAAACCAAGTTTAGGCTCTTAGTAGAAAGCTGAAATCCAGAACCTCCAGGGTAGCATTCTCTGAAATGCTCCCTGTTCCACACATAGGTCTCCCAGAGCTCTGGAGTCTCAATGCATGGATAAGATGATGGTGCAAGGAAGAGGGATTCATTTTGTAAGGAACTGGGAAACCTTTTAGGGAAGGGGGGAGTCTTTTCCAAAGGGATGGCTCCACCTTAACCAGGGTGGAACCAGGCTGCTGGCACTAACCTTTAAAAAGGAGAGAGCAGCTTTTAAATTAAATCAAAGGGGAAAGCCGATAGTCGCTCAGCAGCGCATGTTTCAGAGGGAGGTATCTTCTAGGGATGTGCAATCGTTTTTGCCGAATTGGACTATTTCTTTGAAATTTTCCAATTTGGCATGGGTTGGAGGACCCAAATCCTGAGATTTTACCTATGGAAGGGGGTAGGGATGAGCTGGAGGTGGGTATGGGGGAGCAATCCTGTGCCAATGGGGGGTTTTGGCCTTGATGTGGAGGGGGAAAGTGCTATCGCTGCACATGTGGTGTTTCTTTATTTTTTATTGTGGGGACAGGTGGGTTTGACTTCAACCCACAGGATGACTTTTTTTTTTTACTTTGGGGGTGTGTGTATCTGGCACCTTTTAAATAACCCATGGCAGCATCAGAGAGCATTGTTAGTGGCCCAATGCTCTCTGGAAAATAACTATACCTCCTTCAAACATGATGAAATAATGGAGCTGAATTTGTTAAATCAGCCTTATGTCTGTTTTAGGAAACTGTTCTGTATTACTTTTGAATTATGAATGTATAATTTATACATCATCCAGTGTCCCCGGCTTTAGGCAATCAATAAATCTTAATAAAATTAAGTAAATTAGCATTGGATTACTTATGCATAAGCTGCTTTGCTTGTATTAGGCAATTTTATACATGCAAACGCATGCAAAGTAGCTTATTTCCATAGGAGGAAGAAATCTTTAGTCATATCGCGTGATAGTGCCGCAATATGGCGATATCGCACGATAAATAGCATTTAATGCATGTTACATGCTGTTTAACTCGCAATATGCCATATCACGGCTTAGTAAATCAGGATAACCTTCTACTTAATTGGATTTTTCTTTGAAGGTATCTGGTTAAGAGGCACTGTGTTAGTAATTTTTTTAAAAAGTGCCATGCAGTCTGATTCCCAGCCTCCACCCCTTATTGATACAGAAGAAATGGCCTGCTGGACCACACACCCCACTCCAAACTCCTGCAAGATTTAGAAGAATGCAGGCCTACAGGTCAGCCCCGCCCAAATCACTTCCCTACTGTTTTTTTTTTAAATTTTAACTTAGGCGCTCTCCTGCCCCCTCTCAGAACCCCTCACCTGCAGCCTATTTAACCCAGGGACATCCCTCTCCAGGACCCTAGAATTCCCAGCCAGGAGGAGGACCTTCGCTTGGCTGTCCCCTCCCCGCCCAGCGCTGCAGTAACGCTCAGAGATCAGCTATACTGGAAGCATGAACAGAGGGGGGTAACATTCGCTCTGTGCTTCTGTTAGAGCAGCACTAGAAGCGTGAGGAGGGAGCAAATGAATAGCTTGCTCCTGGCTGCAAATTTCAGAGTCTGAGAGGGGGGTGGGGTAGCTCCAGCATAAATGGGTGAAGTGGGGGAGGGGATAGGAGAAAGCCTACATTAAAATGTAAAAATAATAAGGAAGTGGTGGGGGAGGGAGGGCTGACCCGTGGACCACATTTTTCTAAACATCACAGGGGTTTGTAAGAGACAGGGCCATTTATGACGTATTCAGAGAAGGGTAAGAAATGGGCTACAGTATCACTATTAGTTAATTTGATATCTGAAATTTAGACCTGCTTTACAGCATTGGTGTCTGTGTTGTGTACCTTTTGACCAGAGGATTTCTATTGCATTATAGGAGAGTAATTTAATTTAAAACTGGAGAGAACCCTGGAACCGGTGAATGAGGGCTCATGGTGCCCTTGTTCCAGTGGAGGCAAATTCTGATTTAACTGGAAAGAAGCAGAAAAGCAATAAGCTTATTTATAGTACTTCTATGATAGTCTGTCCAAGGCATCAGAAAACACAGGATAAAAATCTGAGAATGGGGGAGGAGTCAAGATGGCGGCCTGACTGCAAGCTTGTTCGCTGCCCTGCTGTTTCTATATTCCTTTTGCCTCTATTTGTTTATTATGCTTTCTAAATGCAAAGGTAGCGTTCAGCTCTTTCCCTCAGAGCCCTCTTTTTCAGCGGGGCAACTTACCATTCAATAATGTTTGCACCCCATTCCGGAAGGGGCTTTGGTTCCAGTTGCAGAGGTCGGCGTGGGAGAGCTTACCCCTGCTGTGGACGTTACATCGCTCAGCCCCTTAGGTAACCGATTGTCCCCAGCTCCACCGCTGAGGTACCTGCAGCAGGCCCCAGTGAGGGTCCGATCGTCACCGGACAGGAGGGAGCAATGGTGGTTATAGCCTCTGCGCCATCGCTTCCGTTGTCAGCTGGAAGTGTTCCTGGAGTGTTTGGACTAGACACAGCTTCAGTTGTATCCAAGGAGGAAGTTTGTATTTCTCCCCCGGATCTTCATTCCAGCGGGGTTTTCATTTCTCCAGTGAAACTGGCAGTCATTACTTTAGACGCTCTGTGGGATCTCATGGTTCATTTTGGGAACATTCTCACTTCTTGTGATTCTAAAGGTCTCTCATCAAGTTGAAACTCTCTCTCAAAACTGCATCTATGTTTCTTTCACAAAGTGGATGCTTTGTTATGATTTAAATTTAATAAATAAAGAATTAAAAAAAAAATCTTAGAATGATAGAACTGGATGAATAGTGAATTTTAAGACAGACTGAGAATGTCTCTGAACAAACCAACTTGAAGAGCTCTAAAGAACTCTACTGAGACTCTACTAGTAGAAATATACCAGGAGTGGCAAACCCCTATCCTTGAGAGCCACAAGCAGGCCATGTTTTCAGTGAACATGCATGCATTGCCTTCATTGTATGTAAATCTATCTCATGTACATTTATTTTGGATAACCTGAAAAACTGGTTGGTTTGTGGCTCCCGAGGATAGGAGGTGGCTACCCCTGGAACATACTGAGTAGGTAGAATATAAGTATCCATTGTGGTATATAACTCCCCCATGTGGGTTGCTATAATAAAAATAAAATAAGAACTAGGGACACTATTTTGCAGTATGAATCCTTTAGATAACATTTGAAGAGGCAGGAGGGAATTTTGCATGCTCCTGGTTTTGTTCTTTTTATTTCAATGGAAGTAACACTGGGACTTAAGGAACAAGGTCTGGGTCATATGGAAGAAAGGGTAACTGATTTTTTGTTTTTTCAGAAATTGCTTTTATTTCTTTTTGGTCTTTACGTTGTAGGAAGTTTTATTTATCCTTGCTTCATCTTTCATTGTTTTTGGAAGTATGCATTATTGTTTGGTCAAGCAACTAAAATTCCCCAAGGATGACAGTTGTTATCATGAAGAAAGGTGTGTTTCAGCAGTCTCTCACTCAGAGAGATCCAAAGATCATTCAGAGATCAATTTGAACAGTGGATTCACCTTGAATCAAAGTATGACAAATGGGACTTTAACTTACGCCATCTATATATCCTGTTCCATCTCACTAGTATAAAACAAAGGACCGCTCCAACTGTTCTTTCTGATAACAAAACAAACAAACCAACATAGAACAGTATTATAAAAACCTTTGTTATAAATGTAGCTATATCACAAAACATTAATATGCCTCTTTAGCAAAAATTTATTAGCAATACTCTTATTGCATTATTTCCTTCATACACTTTTTTTTTATGAAAAACATTTGAACAAGTCATGTCACATCAATTGAATATATCACTTCACTTCAATAAAACACACATCGAAATCAACATTCACACCTATTCTCCATTTACACACAAGTCTCATTCACCACCATACATTGTACAACAAGTATACATCATTTCTATCCATCTAATCTTAACTATTTTAAAGTTCAAAATCAAGGGCTACAAATTCTTGCCCATGTATCTATTAGCATACTGTTAATCTTTTCAATGCCCAGGATGAAAAACAGTCTCAAAATGTTGTTGGCTCATTCAGCACCAAACCTTCACATTGTGTTCACATCCAACAATGGTGGACAAATAGCAACTTCTACTTAACTAGTGTAGATACAATAAAAAGCTTGCTGTATGTTCAACACACTTAGGCCTGGATTTATCAAAATGTGCTAAATACCGCATGCAATAGCAAAAGGGGCATGGTTTATGCAAATATTCAGTTTATTGCAATTTGTGCTAATTACCTATGTGAAGAGCTAAGTTAATGAAAATTGTGATAACATTATCAGACCTTGCAATAGGTGCGAGAGAGAGAGAGACTGGCCATAATGTCATCTCTCTAGATAAGTATTTGTATCCCTATGGTAGGCCCACCTAGTAACGTGAGGTTTAGGTATTAGAGTAGGGGGCTAGGGGCCACTTTGACATTCAAAGTAAGATGTACGAACAGAACAGTGGTCTCTTGTGAAGATTTGATGGCCTTCGGAGTGAGGAAACTCACTCCAAGATGAGATTTGGGCAATGTTCTCTCAACCTAGCTTGATGGAACCTCTACCTGGGTAACATCAAGCTAGGTGGAGAGAACATTGCCCAAATCTCATCCTGGAGTGAGTTTCCTCACTCCGAAGGCCATCAAATCTTCACAAGAGACCACTGTTCTGTTTGTACATCTCACTTTAAATGTCAAAATGGCCCCTAACCCCCTACTCTAATACCTAAATCTCACCTCAAATTACTAGGTGGGCCTACCATAGGGATATAAATACCTATCTAGGGAGATGACATTATGGCCAGTCTCCCTCTCCCTCTTCCCCCCCCCCCCCCCCCCCCCAGAGGGCTCAGCAGATGCTCTGGGAACTTCAATTCACCTAAAACAAGCCTTGCAGGAGACATCACGAAAGGTGATAAATCCTTATCACACAGCCTAACACAATTCAAAAAGGTGTAGTTAAAATCAGCATTAAATCTGTGCGATAGCTCTTTGCAGACGGGCAAACCCAGCCCACTCCTCCTATTTTCCAAATTTGCATCGCACCATATGATATGGTGCTATCGCATGCGTTAACAGGGCTTTTCACATGCAATAAGGCCTTAGCGCATTTTGATAAATGACCCCCTTAGTTCTCCATTTAACTCAAAATAAATTCCAGTCCTGGAAGTTCATTCCAAATGTTGCTGAATTCTTCCCCCTCCCAATATTAATTTCTAGGCACACAAACCAAAATTGCTGCACTTCAGTTTCACCCAATGTTAACTTTCCAGCACCACAATCTGGCCCTGTAACAAATTGTATTTCTCCTGATGCTGCAGCGTTTCAGCACTAGTCCGTGCCTGCATCAGGGGAAGTCTTCTGTCATTCTAAAAAGAAATATATCCTTGAGAAACACACATAATCCCAACATACTTCCTAAAACTCCTTTAGAGGACTCACCAATATTATTGACAAACATGCTCAGCAACAATATGGTGATATCTATCCTACTACTGGCAAAGAAAAAGCCTATTTAAATGCCCACTGTCCAATGACAGGGCACGTCTCCCAGACCGTCATTGCGTAAAGTACTTGCTTCCTTCAGAAAATACATTGAAATGCGGACTTGGTAGAGAACTAACTCAAGGACATCTATCAAAAATAAAAACTAAAAAAAGGAGCTCCATTCAACCTCCTTATTCAAACCTCTCGGGGCTACCGTGTTCCATTTAAAAATATAGGATTGTTCCTTCTGCACCAGCCTCCCCAAAATCACTACCCCTGCCCCATGGTTGCACCTTTCCTAAAACTGCAAATCTCAGTTACTAAAGTAGGTAAATCCTACTGTCACCCTTCCAGTCCTTAATTCAAATTTGATCATATTATGATCACTGTGCCAAGCGGCCCCACTACATTATCTCTCTCACTAAATCCTGCGCTACACTGAGAATTAGATCTAGATCTAAAATTGCTCCCTCTCTCATTGGATCCTGAAGCAATTGATCCATAAAACTGTCATTTATTCCATCCAGGAACTTTATCTCTCTAGCATGCCCTGAAGTTTTACTTTCCCAGTCAATACTGGAGTAATTGAAATCTCCTATTATTACTGTACTACCAAATTGGTTAGTTTCCCTTATTTCTCTTAGCATTTCACTGTCCGTCTCATCATTTTGGCAAGGTGGATGGTAGTTTATTTCTATTAACATAAGAAATTGCCATGCTGGGTCAGACCAAGGGTCCATCAAGCCCAGCATCCTGTTTCCAACAGAGGCCAAACCAGGCCACAAGAACCTGGCAATTACCCAAACACCAAGAATATCCCATGCTACTGATGCAATTAATAGCAGTGGCTATTGCCTAAGTAAACTTCATTAATAGCAGTCAATGGACCTCTTCTCCAAGAACCATTCAAAACTTTTTTTGAACTCAGCTACACTAACTGTACTAACCACATCCTCTGGCAACAAATTCCAGAGCTTAATTGTGCATTGAGTGTGAGAATTTTCTCCGATTAGTCTTAAATGTGCTACTTGCCAACTTCATGGAATGCCCCCTAGTCCTTCTATTATCCGAAAGTGTAAATAACAGATTCACATCTACTCGTTCAAGACCTCTCATGATCTTAAAGACCTCTATCATATCCCCCCTCAGCCATCTCTTCTCCAAGCTGAACAGCCCTAACCTCTTCAACTTTTCCTCTTAGAAAATGGTGTGGACCAGCCATTGCTCCTTCCATGTGACAGGGGCCGACCAATGGCACCGGTAGCCCCTGTCACATGGTAAGGGCAAAGGGCCACAGGTGCCATTTTGTTTACTGGCAGCCGACAGTTTTGGGGGGGTCAGGAGGGTGGGGGGTTGTAATTAACTAAATTTGAAGGGTTGGGGTAGGTGGCTTTTTTTTTTTTTTTTTTAAATAAATGTGCCCCTCCCCCCCCCCCCCGCACAAACCTGAACAATGGATTTTCCCTGAACTAGTGTTTCCATCTCCCTACCCCAAAAAATAGTTCCCTGCTGGTCTGGGGAGGGGGCAGATGGACCCTCACCCCAGCCCTCTCACTGCAGATAAATATTCTCAATAGCCAGCTGGGGATCCAGGGCTTCTCCTAGCCCTGGATCCTTACTGTGGCAAGGTTTTTTTTTTTGTTTCACATTTTTGCCATGATGAGGAGCCAAATATCACAGGGATCCCCCCCCCTCCCCCTCTCACTCTGTGATAGTTTATCATAGGAAGGGCCAAATATCGTGGCTTAATAAATCATCCCCATAGCTAGTTAGGTTTTAAGTATCCAGCTACTTGTAAATGGATAACTTTAGGTGAGTATATTCAGTTGGATGATTAACTTGTGTTTTTTATATTTTATTATATTGTAAACCGATGTGATGTTTCCCACGAACCTCGGTATATAAAACAAACAAATAAATAAATATAACTTTCTGACTATCTGGGACAAATTAACCTGCTAACTTTAGCCGGATAACTTGTCAGCTCACTGGCTTACTGAATATATCGCCCAACAATCTTTATTCAAATTTAATATACCACCTGTACAAAGATACAGGTAGTTTACAATAAAAAGCATACGTTATTTAATAAAACAGATACACAAGATAAAACATATATTTCAAGACATTTCCTAACAAGCTCTTACAGAACCCATAATAAATCTGTTATTTATGGTCAAATCCTCAGACTTAATGGCCACAGATAAAGATCAGTCCTCACCTAATAGCAGGCAGCAGAGAATAACCCTCTGCTTCCTGTTCTGGCTCCTCCTCCACCTGGCAACATGAAAGAAGGGGGGAGGTGAGAGCCTGGAGCAGATGGAGCAGAGTGCAAAGCAAAGAAGAGCCTCCCTGTTTCCTAATACATCCCCTCCTGTTCTCTTGTTCTTCTCCCTCCCACCTTCCTGTCTGCAGAGTACAGGAAGGAATGGTAGGGGTGGGGGTGAAACTAGAGTGGATAGTAGAGCCAAGAAGAATTCTGTTTGTCTTCATATTTCTATTTCTGATTTATGATCCCTGTTTGATGGTGATCTGTGTTCTATGGGGCCGATGCAATACAGCGCACTAAGCCGAGCGCACTGTATAACCCACAATCGGACGCAGGTTAAATAGGCGCTGATCCACCCTCTAATGCAATAAGAGGATTAGTGCCTATTTAATGCACGTCCAATGCGGAGTGAATGGGATAGCGCTCATCACATGCAAATGCGTGTGAGGCTATTACTCATTCACTCCAAATGCAAGAAAATAAATGTGCATCTCAGATACACATTTATCGCTGGAGCAGGTGTTAATAGCTGAGCACATTGAAAAGAAGTACATAAAAGCAGAAAAAACTGCTTTTCTGTACTTCTTTTAAAAGTTTAAAAAAAAAAAAAACTCAGGCGGCCGCATTAAGAAGACCAACGCCAATATGCTCGGCATCTGTTTTCATAACCGGCTGGCTGCGTTGTTCATAACCGGCAGACCACCGGTAACCGCGACCCCCTAATTATAATACAGCATGGCGCCCCCCCTTGCGGGCACCATGCGCACGTTAAGAAAGTGGGCACTGACTTTTCAGCGCCTGCTTTCCACACTTTTTTTTTTTTTTTTTTTTGCATCGGCCCCAATGTGTGTGTCACAGAGGTGAGGTACTCTGCTAGCATGTAGGTTCTGTGTAGGGATATGTAGCAGCTCTGCTTGTTCTGTTTTCTCAGTAGGAGTTGTACTGGTGTTTTAGGGTCCGGTTGACTATTTGCTTTGCTTTCTTTTCATACAGGGTTGTTCTTAAAGGTCTAGGAGCTAGTGCCTTTTTGGTATGACAGCTTTGCTAAATAGGTTCCAAGTGAGTTTATTGCAAGGTTTTGTGTTACTTCACAAAGTGCCTGGTAATGGAAGGAGTCTGTGTCCCTGATACTGAAGTGACAACATAATTTTTTTTTTCTTGTTGTGAGTAATAGAAAGTATCCTAGTTCAGCCCAGCTAGTCAGTTCAGAAGTTACCTTTAAGCAATGTGGAATGAATTTTTTTGATACATTTTTGGTATATCTTGGTTCTTCCTTTTTATTTTATTTTTTTCCAGTCTGCTCCCAAAAATCACAAATGACGCATTCATCAGTCATTGTGACATGATTTAAGGAACATATTTCTGTAACTCTCTTTTTGGGGGAATGTTTCTGTTTCCCAGGGCACCTAGAATTTATACAACATGACTATGTCCTCTGCCCTTTCCCCAGTTCTTCTGATCCCAAGGGGGTGGTTCCTTTCTGTGGGGGTAAAGGCTAACCTTCATGACCCAGGCACTGGAAATCTTCTGTGTGCTTCTGTTACCCTTGCTCTTCAGTGCAGGGAGCTGAACAGCCCAGGCTTGACTCAGAGGCTTCAAATATTTTACTGTCAACTGCAGTAATGTAATCAAGATATATAGTAAACTAAAGTCCATTTACATCCAGGTTTGGTAGAAACTTTAGAGTACAGGATATTTAATGATTTTCTGTGTAATTGACCCTCAGTGGGGAAAGTTGAGATTTGTATCCTCCATTATCCCAATGTGGCTTGGGTTCCTAGCTGTATATAGGGGTCCTGGTGCCCATAGTACCTGAGGTCCACTTTGCATGTCCTAAACTCCAGTGTCTCTGTGGTCCATGGGTAGAGACTCCGACTAGGGGCCACCTGGTGGTGTTTTTCTTCTCAAATGTGAATCTCGTGGAAGCTTTCTGGGGAAAGGCCTACTCTGGAAGCAGATCTTAATTTCCAGTCCTGGGTAAAGAAGGGGGCAGAAAAAAATATTTCCTTCCCAAAAGATGGTACAGTCTTAACAAAAACAGGAATCTTACTATGGTCTCCTTAGCTGGGCAAGAAAGGTATGCAAATCCCTCCTGTACTAGAGAGGGGATTTCTGCCCCTCAGAAAATGCAGGTCTGAACAATTCCAAGAATATCACAAAGTAGTAAACCAGATAAAACCCTTCACGTTGATCCTCCTTCCCTCCAGCCTTTAGTAGAAAACACTGGTAGGGCTGTGTCTTTGCTTTGATGTGCTAGGTTAGGAACCAACTCTGAGAGCACACAGGAACACATTCTTCCTCACTGAAATCAAAAGTACACTGTCCTCACTCCTCCTAGGCTCATCCTTCCTTACCAGTTAAGGAATCTACCACCTACCTATCTCAAAAGGAGGTACCTTAGGGCAGTGGTCCTCAACCCTGTCCTGGGGGCCCACCAGCCAGTCGGGTTTTCAGGATATCCACAATGAATATGCATGAGAGAAAATTTGCATGTTATGGAGGCAGTGCATGCAAATTTTCTCTCATGCATATTCATTGTGGATATCCTGAAAACCTGACTGGCTGGTGGGCCTCCAAGACAGGGTTGGGGACCACTGCATTAGGGAATGGTATGTTCCTCTACCTGTTAATGATAGGGACCTAGGGCCATCTGGTAGATCCCTAGGTGTTTCTACATTTGCATTAAACTCAAAAATCATGTCCCACCGGTACCATTATTGTCCAGTCTCAATTCTGTAAAATTGCATAATTAAATATCATGAGGTCCATATTTAGACAGCTTGTCCAGCTAAGTTCAGGGCTTAGCCGGACCAACCATGGTTTTTGAATTTCCTGCCGCGTTCATTTGCTCTAACTTATTTGGCTAAGTCGTTAGCCTTAAATATAAGCAATTAACGTCTGATATTTGCTATCAGAATCACATAATAGCCGATGCTTACCACAGTATTTAGAAAAGCAAAGAGGCATTGTTAAAAAAAAAAAAAAAATCAACTGATGCAATATTTTACTGCTTTGTGTGATATTTTCTTGCTCTATAAAAGCCAACTTCCTGTTCCTGCTCCTTTAAGGGTTGGTTAGGATTTAGAGTTGAGAGGAATGGGTAATTTTGTTGTAGAGAAGGCTTTGTATTATGATTACCTGAGTACTATGTCATGTCTATTTGTATGTTCCTACTTTTATGATCTTTTCCATAGTCTACAGTCTTTAACTGTGAAAGAAGATGTGTGTGTAGGTCTTCTGTTTGCCTTGTCTGTTTTTTATGTTTAGAATGTGTGAGGATGGCTTGTATGTGTGCAGTACAGGTGAAGATGGTGAATGGCAGGGGTGTAAGTGGATGTGATAGTCATGTGAGTGGAGTGAGTGTGGATAGGGAGGACAGGAAAGAACAGGAGCGATTGGAGAGGAGGGTAGGTCGGGAGTGTGTCAGGGAGGAGGAGGAGTAGTGTCAGAGTGGTAGTGGGTCCCGAAGTAGGAGGGAATTAGAAAGTAGAGGTAATGTGGGGAGAGTGGGAATGTTAGTGGGGATGGGGAGGTGGTAAAGAGGAGGCTGGAGGAAATCAGGTGAGTGCTAGACAGCACAGAGAGTGAAGGTGAGACCATTCAGAAGAGGAGCCCTAGTGAGGGGGTCAGAATGAGCTGAAAGTGGAGCAGAGAGAGCAGGGAGGGAACAGACCCCCCCCCCACCCCAAGAAGTGGCAGCAGCTGTAGCTAGGGCAGGCAGTGAATTCATGCCTGCAAGTTCTCCACAGAAGAGAATAACATGCTCATCCAAGGTGTCCTGCGAACGGCTCATTGGACAGCAGGCAGCAAAATATCCAAGGCCATGTAGTCCCTCATCTGGAGCAAGATTGCCAGCAGTATTGCCAGTGAGGGTGGAGGAAGACTACCAGTGACCAGGTTTCCCCACCACTTCCAAGACCTCAAGTCCAGCCTGAAAATGAAGGTGACAAGGATAGCCAGGTATCAGAAACAGCATGGATCCAATGCACCTTGCCCCATGACTTTCACAGCAATGGAGCAGAAGCTAAAAGACTGACTGGGGCCAGATTACTTTAAGTAATGTGAGATATAGCCAGAGACTGATAAGTCTTGGGGAGGTATGAGGGGAAGGAGGAATCATGGCAGATAATAAAATGTTCATGTTCATATTCCTAATCTGAAAACTGAACATTTTTTGTCAGTGGTTCTCAATACAGTGCCCAGGACACATCTAGCCATTTACAAGCAGTTCTATCTCATGCATATTCTTTATTAGTATCATGTCAACCTGTCTGGCTGTATTGAAAACCTCTTTCTATGTTATTCGTAATGTGTAATGTGAGGTCCACTTCATTCATAAACTCTTCTGCTTCATTTTACAGAACCCAGCATAGTAGAGCCACAGGTGCACTGACAGCCTAAGAACCAGTCTGAGCCATAGACCCAGTCTGATTAGCAGAGAGGAGGACAGGAGCTGGGCATTCTCTCTTTCCTTAAGGATATACCAGATCCTTTATGGGTAAAGAAGGAGGGGGCATGAGGATGACTGACAAACAGCGGAAGAGCAGATGGAGCACCTGCACAAGTATCCACACCATTGCTTACAGGATTGCCGCACACAGTTCCACCTACTCAGTCACTACCACAGCTGCTCCCACAGCTGCCAGAATTCGCCAAGGCCAGCATTCTGCATGGTAGCACATTCCACTGGGACCTTCAGAGTCTTCCCAGGGAAATGCAAAGATGCACCAGGCCCAGCAGCAGCAGCAAACAGTAACACTGTCCCAATGACTGAACACACTAACCGCCTCTGTGAACTACTTAAACACTAGCCTCACCATTGCACTGAGCAACTTGAACTCTACCATTCTCCAAGCTGTGCAAGCATTCCAGCAGTGCCAAATCTGTGTCTCATTAACAATCTTTCTTTTATGGCATACCATATGCATATCTGAGGCGGAAGCAATATCCAACTGTTCTAAAATGCTACACTTCTGCTCCACATCATGATTTAAATCATTTAACAATAAGATAATTTCTAAACCATAATATTTATGAAACCCAAACTGTTTCCAGTCAAGTATGAGTTGTAAAAGAAACTCAACCAATTGTTTGAATAACCATTTTTCCAATAGTTTACTCAAGGTGCATAAACTTGATATAAAATGATAATCGATGTTAACTCTGGCGACACTCCCATTTCTTTCTGAATAGATCTTACAGTTTCCTGTTATGTACATAATGGAACAACCCCATGAGTTAAAGTGAGATTTAGCACCTGGAGCAAACACTCAAAAGCTGCCAATTTATTCATGAAAAATAAAAATAGACAAGGATCCAAAGTATCTCAGGTGGTAACATTTGGGTTCACTACCAACACATTCTCAATCCCAGCTAATCCAACATTAGTCTGTTATCTTATAATAGCAACTTTATCCTGAAAATATTGGGCCAAAACTTGACTCCTTGGGTTTTTGTGAGCAATGCCTTGTGGTTGTCTCAAAGCTCCTCTAACCAAGGAAAACAATGCTAATAGCTTAGGGCCTGATTTTTAAAATGATTTACATGCTTAAAAATTGGTTTTACCTGCATTCTACCCATGTAAGTGGGCTTTTGAAAATTGCTACGTCTGCCATTGAATTGTCCATAGGATTTATCCGTGTAAGTGCACTTTACGCAGGTAAATGGCTTTTGAAAATTGCTACAGTAGTTGTTATATTTACACATGTAAATCCTTTTGAAAATTACAACTTGGTGAATTGTTAATCATAGCAGAAAAATAATCCTTCCTAGCTAATTTTAAAGCAGCTTCTTAAACTGCCAGTGCCACATCATAATCTTCTTTTGCTAGACCTGGTTTAGACTTTCGCCATATCCTCTCCATTCCTACGTAAATTTTTCCTTTGTGATATCAGTGTCTTAGAAAATCATGGCACCTTATGTATATGTTTCTTTTCTTTTCACGATTTATCACTGGATCTATTTCGTCATAAATGTTTCTAAGAGAACCATTCCACTACTCTATTGCATCCTCAGGAGAGTTCAATTTTACATTGTCCTTAAACTTATCCCAAGAAGTTAAAAATATATCAATGTCTGACTGTGGTCTGATTTTCTTAAAAATACTTAGATGGGCAAACTTGAACTTATCCGTATAAACAGTGCTTTTGTGTTAGACATATTTGGCTATCTTACAATTAGTCTGAAAAGTGCTAATTAGACGGACAAGTAGCACTTTTCAGACAAAGTGCCGCTAATTAGCCACATAAATTGGAACTTATCTGGATAAGTCTAAATTTGCACAGGTTCCAGTTTTTACATATGTGAGTATGTATGTGCAAGTATGTAGTCATATTTTATAACCTGCACATATCATCGTTATAAAATACGGTAGTAAATTAATGTGCGCCTATATACACGTGTATGTGGGTGCACACTAGCAGTTTTGAAAGTTATCCTCCCTGCTTCCTGTGTAACCCCCACTTATAGTAAGCTGGAGAAGAAAGGCCTAGATGGTAAAGTAGCCCTTTAGAGGCAGAGCTCACAAGTGTAGAAAAGATCCCCGCTTTGCCATCTAGGCCTTTCTTATGCATCTCACAATTAGAGCTGGAGAAGAAATGTCTAAATGGCAAAGCAGGGTCCTTTTTTTATACATATGAGTTCTGCCTTTAAAGCAGTGTTTCCCAGTCCTGGCCTGGAGGCAGACTTAACCAGTTGGGTTTTCAGGATTTCCACAATGAATATGCATGAGAGAGATTTGCATGATTTGTGTCTCCAGCCACAGCCGAGTTTGTTCCTGGTGACTTTTGGAGAAAAAGGAAGGCTGGTGTCTCTTCGGCTCCAGAAGTAGTTTTTTTTTTTTTCTCCTCACCATAAATTTATTTATTTATTTTTTAGATTCTTTTTTATACCAAAGTATAGCAGAAAGCCTTCACTCCGGTTTACAGTTGAACAACTTCATACATGGAAATGTTTTTGTAACGTATCAACATAAACATTGAACATTAGAATCATAATTAACCTCTCAGCAAACGCAGAGTAGTATAGAGTAGTACAAAATTATAGAAAGCATATTATAAGTTGTGTTTGCTGACATATAGTGGGAGAATAGAGGTACACAGAGACTTGCTGCAGTAGTGGCAATCTCTGGTGTCTAGCAGCAGTTGTATCTCTTTATAGTTTTTACCTTGCCTCAGGTCTTTCTCTCTCCTGTTCTTTTTCTGCTTTTTAATTCTTGCTGTACACATTTTTCTTTTTCTTCATTCCTTCTGCTTGCCACTTATTTTCACATTTTGTGTTACTTCCACCTTCCCTTTTAGCTGTTTTCTCTCTTTTCGCACTTGCTTCGTTTTCCCTTTCCCTCATCATGCTTTCCATATTTCTTTCATGCGCCTTCTTTTTCTTTCTGCCCCATGCATTTGTGTTCTCTCTTTCTCTTTTCCTCCATCCCTGGAGGGATAAGAGCACAGTGGAGAATTCCATATGACTTCCCCTGCAGCTGCAGACGCTCTTCCTGTAGAGCAGGGCTTCCCAAACCTGTCCTGGAGACCCCCACAGCCAGTTGGATTTTCAGGATATCCACAATGATTATGCATGAGAGATATTTGCATAATTTTCATGGATTGCAGATTTATCTCATGCATATTCATTGTGGATATCCTGAAAAGCCAACTGGCAGTGAGGTCCCTCAGGACAAGTTGGGAAGCCCTGCTGTAGAAGTCTTGCAAGATCTGCTTTTGCTATGCATTGTCATGACCAGCAGTGACTGTTCATGGGAGAAGAGTGGGATTCTGCACCTCTGTGGCAACAGTTTGAAGTATTTACTGTTCCATCTCCTCTGAAACATACAGATTCTCTGAATGGGGAAGAAGTCAACATGTGGAAACAGATCTGTGTATCAGTAGCAATGTTTACAGATTCACTTGTCCTCGCCCCTGGCAAAATTGGCTGACCACAGTTCCTCCCAGGGACTGATCCAGGAAAAATGTTCCTCACCCCTTCGTCACCAATTGGCCATTATCTTGCTGGGGTAGGGAGAGGAGGAATATCTGTGGCTACTGTAACACTGTGTAGGGATGGCATTGGAACATGGCTGCCCTCAGGGCCAATGCAAGGGGATTGGGCACCCTAAGCAAACCTTCTGCCCTGCGCCCGAGCCCCCTGCCCTCTCCCCCTCTGGTCATGCTGCCACACCCCGGTCTCAGCCTCGACTCCTACCTCATTTGCAATTGTGTCGGCCGAGTGTATGCTTCTCTGGGCCGCGAGCAGGTTGTGTGCTGCTCGCGGCCCGCCGAGTCTCCACTTCTCTTTGCCTCCGCTCGCGGCCCCACATGGCTGATCTATGTCTTTGGCACCCCCTAATGGTTGGTGCCCTAGGCGCAGGCCTACTTTGCCTAATAGGTCACGCCGGCCCTGGCCGCCCTGAATGCTTCTATCCCCGGTTTCATGAGTTCTGAGAGTGTCACCTCTGCCACCATGGGGGAACAGCATGATAAAAGAAATATCATCAGGTAAATGCATTGTAATGGTGGTGGCATGGGGGGGAGACACTGTAAAAACAATATTCTTACATTAGAGGTTCTGTTTTTTTTTTTTTTTATTTCAGACTGGTGAAAAGCATGAAATTACATCAAGCGCAGGTAACACAGGCCAAAAGTACACTGACACACATTTTCATGATTACTTCCTCAGGGCCAGGTGAGGTTGCTGTCACTGTAAATGGCAGCAGTCCTGAATAATAGCCATTTACCGGGTGCTGCAAATTGGAGTCTCATTTTCCGTTGATTTTGTACGCAGGTTTTTTCCTGTCATAATCATAAGCATAGGCAAAGTCAATTTCAGGGTCTTCCTTCAGGGCAAATAGTTTGCAGTGATCTATGAATGGAGCTTTCAGTTTGCTCATGCAAAGCATGGCAACCAAATTTACCTTGTACAAGTGATAACTAAAGTCTGGAATTTGCAGAAAGAAAATCAGAAGGAAGGCAAATATAAATGTTTTTTTTTTTTTTCTGTTATAATCCAGCAGAAGAATACAAGGAAGATTATTGAGAAAAACAGCATTAACAAAGTAGTGAGAGTCTTTTTAGAAGACACAGTATTGCAGTTTTAAAAGATACCTGTGGACAAAGGTCTTTACCTTAATTATGTGAAAGAAGTACTGGAACGTCTCTTTTTGCTGTTGAGATGCATGGCATACTCCAGAACTTGCATTGCTCACTTTTATTCAACTTAATCATAATACTACAATAACAAGAGTGCTTGGAGCTGTCCTAAATTGATTTACTTATTTCTTTTAGCTATTGTCTCATTTTCCAAGAACTAATTGAGTGCTCATCCTGTGGCTGTTTGTAAAGAAGAAACTATTTCTCTTGTCACAAAAAAAAAATAAATAAAAAAGAACGAGAAAAGAAATCTATTTCTTAAATTCATAGCCTGGAGATATCAATTTTCTTGGCAAAAAAATGTAATGCAAATTTTACTGCTCTTAAAATAATTACTGAACTGGGTGTTTGGGCTATTGGGAAAAATGATATAATGTGGTATAACATCTAGCATATGTGTGTTCATGATAGTGTCATAAACTGTTTTATATCAAGGAGCTTCTAGGGCTTTAAACAGGATAAAAAAGGTTGGCAGCTGTCAGTCAGCATACACCAAGAACTTAGTAATGGAGAAACAGTATGTGATGTTACCTTACAGCAGAAAATGGAATGTTTTTGCTAACTTGGCCAATGTTGAAAGTAGGCATCATACAACTATGGAAGCACCTGCAATCTTACTACTAATGCAGCACTTTATAATAATTTAAATATTTTTTAAAAATTACAATTTCTTATAGTGCCAGTGCTTTTGTGAGCAATTTCTTTCACTAGATAACCTCTGCTCTTTTTGTGGTAAATGTCCTCATCTTAGCCTTACAACTCCTCAATTCAGACCTGTAGAATTATTTGGTGATAAAGTCTGCCATTTATGGACATGGTTATTTAATTCAGAGTTTTTCAGAGTCCGTGTCTAGAGACTCTGGACTGGGTTATGGCCATGGTCACTTTTCTGGTCCCACCCCCATTCTGCCTGTTCTGGCGAGGAGAGATGAAGAGCAGTGTTGGTGGCATTCAGTTGCAGATTTAAGGTTCCCTGTGGCTTTTGAGAAGTTGGAGTCATGTGACACCCTTACTCCTGCATTATTATTGTGATGATTGCTGAGAAGCATGAGAATACAGACACCATCTGCATCAAAGTGACTGAGAGAACTATATGGATCTGGAGATCCTGTGACACTACTTCTCAGCTCCTGCCTTCTGCTGAACTGAGAATTAAAATAAATGTTGGGGTAGAGCAAGCTATTATCCTCACAGCTTCTAGCTCTTAAAGTGGACCATCCCCCAAATGTAAGCCCAATGAGCAATGCGGGCTGAGGATGTCAGAACTGGAGGTGAGGGGGTAAGGAAGGGTTGAGTTAGATGGTGGGCAATAAGGGCTGGGTGGGAGGGTGAGCAAGGGATCTGATGGTGTGAGAGTAGGCACTCAGGACTGGGCAAAAGGGCTGGGGTAGAAGAGTGGGCAAGGGGAGCTGGGAGTGTGGGAAATGGTCAGTGGGAAATGAGGAAAGGGGATAGGGATGTGGGAGTAGAAAAGAGGGAATGAAGTGGGAAAGTGGACAGTGGGAGCTGGGAGAAGAGAGAATCGGGTGCGGGAGTGGGCAAGGGGAGGTTGTGAGACTGCACCATAGAGAATTAGGGAAGAGGGGTTGAACTTGGTAGTGGGGCTTGTAGGTGTGGGAGTGGGTAGTGGGAAAGTGAGTAATGGTGGCCGGGAAAGCGGTTAGGAGTGGGCAAGGCAGGAAAGGAAAGGGATAGATTGGTGTGGGTAAATGGGCATGGGAATGGAAAAGTGAGGAATGTGACATGAGTGGGGGTTTTTTTTCCACTAGTTCCAAAGCAAAATTTTTTTCTTCCACTGAGTCCTGAGAAAATAAGTTTGAAAACCTCTGATGTATCTGGTAAATGCTTATGCTTTTATATGAATTTTTATAAGCAGAAGGGACAGCTGCAGATCCTATATTTCTATTATCAAAGATTTTTTTGTTTTAGTGAGTAAATTGGCAAGAGGGTAAGGAAGTAAGAACAAAGATTACATAGAATGAATTGAATGAGACTAAAGCGGAAAAACGTGCAGAGCAGTGGAGAGATGGTGAGACTGAGGAATGAGGTAGAAAATTGGAGAAAGGCGAGAACTGTCTAATGGGTTCTGTGGAAGGCCGCCTCATATCCTTATTTCTGTTTGGGTGATGTAACAAGGTGATGTATTTAGTTTGGGTGATGTAACAAGGACCTCATTTCTACTTGCTGTGCAAAATAATATCTTTTGTTCTAGGATGATGAGGGTGTTTGGAGAGTCCATCGTGATTGTGTTTATTTGGGTAGAGCAGCTTCAAAGGAAAACCAAAACTTAGAACCCCTGATGCATTTCAAAGTTTACTTTTCTAATCCATCCCCTCCACTCCTGAGAAATAGTTACAGTATATGTACTTGTCTAACTTAGGGTTTAAAAAGATCTCAACTTGATTAGGAGAAAGATAATGTGACCAGTATAACTATGGAATGTGCCTACCTACCTAAACCTTTGTACAATGATGCCTTCAACCAAAAGCACTCAATATTTTGCTCTTATGTTAACTTCAATGGTGCTGCTGCATCTTCGTGTCTAGTTTCTGGTCCTCTGTGCTGGGCCAGTACTTCCACTACACTGTCTCAGAAGCTTCCACTCAGCACTTCTTAAACCCCTATTCTAGGCCAGGCTGTCTTTCTAGGGAATGCTAAGATGACTGTGTTGAATTCTAAGTGTTGAACAGGCTCCTATCCCCTAATAGTTTAAGATGCACAGCTGTGATGGCAATCCCCCTCCAATGCATCAGACTGTTGCAACAGTTTAAAATTAAATCTGAAACTCAGTTTTAAATCTCTAGCTGACTGCTGTTCCTTCTCTAACAAACATACACTTCTCCTTGTTGTCCTGACTCTGTGTGTTTTGAAGTTCCCACCCACCTGCCTCTTAGGAAATCCACTCCTCAGAACCTCATGTGCTTATCCCCTAGCCATCTAGCATGTGTAGATCTTTGTACGAAATTTTATTTCTGGGGGTTCTCTACTTATCTGGAGGTTGTTTTTTTCTATCCCTGGCTCCTTATCCCCCTTTCTACTTTGGAACAGTATTTATATACCATTTCATGCAGGTAACATTCATAGTGCTATGGAATGCATACTCCACAGAATGATGTCTTAACTATGCTTTTGTCAGGAAAAAAAGTCATTTTTTTTTTCTAAGGATTGCAGGATTGACTTCTATGGCAGAAACATTGTACGGGGGATCCAGGTTCAGATCCCTTGTCCTGTGCTGTTTGAGCCTGGGTGTGCCATGGAAGTGGCATGTTCAGGCTCTGAAGGAGGAAGGGAAGATGGCTGCTGACACCAGTGGCAGCTTCTACCAACCAACCAGTAATGTTGAGGGTGTGCTTTAGAGGAGTCTTCTCTCCAGCTCTTGGGCCAGGAAAAAAGTTTTGGGTTTTTTTTTTTCCACCATCTAATCAAGACCATCTGAAGAAGGATGAAGGCAGCAGAGTCTGCTGAGAACACAAAGGAATAAACATTATGGTTTGAAATTCAGCGCCACTTAGCCAGATAAGTATTGACTTAGTCATGCTTAGCGACCACTACTTAACTGGATAATTACTTATCCAACTAAGTAGTTAGCTGCCTAAGTGGTGGGAGGGCAGGAGGCATAATGGAGAGGAGTTACTTATCCAGCTAATTTATCCAGATAAGTAGCCAAAGGGGTCATTTATCAAAATGCACTAAGGCATTTTTGCATGCGTTAAGGGCTTATCACACGCGAAAAGCCCCATTAACACATGCGATAGGCCCTTACCGCATGCGAAAATGTCTTTAACGCATGGGATAACATCATATCGTATGGTGCGATGCAAATTTGAAAAACAGGAAGAGTTAGGGGTGGGGAGTGGGCTGGGTTTGCCACTCTGCGAAGTGCTATCGCACAGACTTAACACTGATTTTAACTATACCTTTTTCAGTAGTGTTAAGCTGAGTGATAGCTTGTGTTACAGGGTGGTAAGGTTTTATCACACTTCATGAGGTCTCCTAAAAGGCCTGTTTTAGTAGATTTGAAGCTCCTGGAGCACCAGCCTAGCCATCTAGCGAGAGAGAGAGAGAGAGTGAGTGAGAGACTAGCCGTAATGACTTCTCCCTAGATAGGTATTTGTATCCCTATGGTAGGCCCACCTAGTAACTCAAGGCGAGGGTTAGATATTAGTGTAGGGGGTTAAGGGCTACTTTGACATTCAACGTGAGACGTACAAACAGAACAGTGGTCTCTTCGGAGACCTTCGGAGTGAGGAAACTCGCCCAAAGATGAGATCTGGGCAACGTTCTCTCCACCTAGCTCGATGGACTCTCTACCTGGCTAACATCAAGCTAGGTGGAGAGAACGTTGCCCAAATCTCATCTTTCTGTGAGTTTCCTCACTCCGAAGGCCATCAAATCTTCACAAGAGACTACTGTTCTGTTTGTACGTCTCACGTTGAATGTCAAAGTGGCGCTTAACCACCTACACTAATGCCATACCTCTCCTCGAGTTACTAGGTGGGCCTACCATAGGGATACAAATACCTATCGAGGGTGAAGACATTAGGGCTAGTCTCTCTCTCTTTTTCAGTGATTGAATGCAGGAAATGCAACAGGTCTGGCACTTATCACAAAGTCTGAAGATGTTATCACACTTTGCGCTAACTTAGCTCTTTGCATATGTAATTAGCACAAATTGCAATAAACTGTATATTAGCATAAAACACACCCCTTTTGCTATCGCATGCGGTACTTATTGCATTTTGATAAATCCAGGCCCAAATTGGCTGAATATCGGACCCTATAAAATTTCTTTCTCTTACATGAACTGTATGAAATAAATATACATTACTACTAATTGTTTTGTAGTATCTAACTTTGAATAAATTGCAGTTGGCAGCAGTGTTTTTAACCAGTTTGTCAGTGTTTGTAAATTCTGTTTAAGATCCACAGTAGAAATGAGCCATTCCACGGCATAATAGCTATAGCAGAAAAAAAATACTATATTCCTTTTTAAAATTAAACACAAAATCAATTGCATACTTTCCTCTACTGAACATAATATAGTTTACTATAATTTATACTGCTTGGCCAAGAGCATAATTTTCTCAGTAGTCTGACTTTTTCATAGAAGGGAGTCTGTTAGTCCCTGTAAAGAAAATTAATATAATGCACAGTTATACAGGTAAATTTCATTACCTAGGATAATGTTTTGTCTGTAAACAGATTGTATAACATGTCAGAATTGTTGATATCTATAAATGGTATGGGATGGCAGAAAACATTGGAGGCTGGACCTTTGTACAGCAGTTGTACATGCATCAGACATAATTTGTAGCTTCTAACACAGTGTTTAGAAGTGCCTGGATAAGGGTAGACAGCATCCTACCAGGGAGTAGCCACGAATAGGAAAAACTCTTGAAGAAAGAGTCTTATTTGTTTTTTTAATAGTAGTTCTGCTTGAGAAATTTTTAAAGCTTATATTTTGTTGTCTCATGATGTATTTTTAACATTTTGAAGTAATACATCATTATGATAGTACAATCCATTATGGACCTGAACAGAGTCCCACACTGGTCAATCCATTAACAACCAATTATTTAGAACAACAAGAACGAAGCAGAAAAGGACAAACTATGTGGGAGCTAAAGTACACAACATATGAGGCAAATCTGTGGAAAATAATACATAAGAAAATAAACTTACCATAGCAAGAAAAATGCCGACAGTGGCTACAACATATTACACCTGTGAATTCCACTTAACCCTCACCATCAATTAAGATGTATCAAAGGCACTCGCTGATCTTGCCAGCTATGGAATTGTGTGCCTAATACAAATAGATCTGTGTCTATGCTCTCAATGGGCTCTGTTAGATAACATGTCACAGATATTTCTGTGACATGTTATCTGTGATATTTCCAGAATATTTACAATGGAATGAGCCCACCAAAGGTGGTACTTCTGGAACTCAGATCCTCCATGACCTCCTTAAAGGGATTCTGGATTTATATCAGGTGCCTTATTACTACCCAATCATCACACCTATCTCTGATTCCAGAGACATATCATGAAGGGGTTTCTGCTGCCCCACTGACCTTTGCAACATCAGATAAGTGGAATTCCAGTGGGTGCCAGCATCTTGAATCAGATGCTTATGAGGCAACCCAAATTCTTCCTGCTTCTCACAGAGAAGCTGCCCACCCTTCATGCTTCAGTGGAAATGCCCAGCTATTTTCCTGCACCTCTAACAGTTCCTTAAGGATTGGATTTGATTCCCTGGTCCTTGGGCCCAAGCTCAAGGGCATCCTTCACTGCCAGATGCAGCAAGTGTGCAAAACAGTGGGTCCCCTTAAAGCACCCAACTTCCTTATCTTATTTTTCCCACTGTCTGTCACATGGAACCCTGCATGAAGACTCCTTGCTTCTCCGGTCTAGTTGCCAACCCTTCAGCATCTTTCTTGTGGCTCATAGAAAATTACATGAGAGAGAGCTATCCATCACCTAGGTGTGCAACACAGCCCACCTGCACCCTGATCTCACCAAGGGTCCATATTAGACAAGCTCTGAAGAGAGCTGTGGTTTGTGGCTTCTAGCCAAGGGCTGTCCCTGTAATGGATAGACTAAATGATTTGAAAAAGGGATATAAAAGAGGGAAAAGATATCAGGTAGTTGCAAATGAAGGCTCATTGTTCCATAGACCAATAGAAACATGATTTGGAAGGCCAAAGAAGCAAGAGGATACTGCTGGACCAAATACATTTTCCTTTTTTTTTTTTTTAAATCTTCATTTTGGATTAGATGTTTTGGTAATGCATTTTAAATAACAACTATCAAATTACATCATCACTACCAGAGTGCCACAAGGGTCAGCACTTTCAGCTACACTTTTTAACACTTATCTGTGACTGGTCTGTAGTCTATTTGCCAGTTCGAATGTAGGCTACAGACTATACGCTGATGATAACATACAGTTTATTCCAACAACAACTATTATAGAGGATGCCCTAAATTCAGTAGGTAAATACTTGGGCTCTATTTGAGAATGGATGAAGACAAATAAATTAGCCCTGAATATTGCAAAAATGGGCTTAATACTCTGTCATTTTCCATATAATAACTATCCATATTTTATAAATTTGAGGATTGGACTCAACACCTCTTCAACAGTATGAAATCTGGTTGTACTTCTGAAATCTGATCTACCTTTAAGAGAACAAATAAACAGGTAGTATCAAACATGTTCAACAAACTACAAATACTATGAAATTTAAAACTATATTTAACACGATTTTCGGATGGTCATACAGTCAGTAGTAATATCAAAATTAGACAACTGTAACGCATCATGAGGTTGATTTTAAAAGTTATTCACACACACATACCCATGTGTCAAAAATAAGGTGGTGGAAAATGGGCGGGGTATGGATGGCACAAGGGTGTTCCAGGGCGGGGCCAACTGTTACAAGCAGAACTCCCAAGTTTTAAAACCGGAGGCCACAGTGCATATGGCTTGTTATCCACATAGCTTTACTGCTGCTCCTGATGAGGAGCGTCTGTAGATCTCACTTTTTAGAGCTTACAGGACAGGGTGAGGGGGTCTGAGTTAAATGGGGGGTATATAGGATGAAGAACCAGAGAGGTCTGGAAGACCTCAATATTGACGGAGCAAACTGGTGGACAAACTAGAAAAACTGGGAATGTTGCTCACATGAGCATGTTGTAAAGTAAGCTTACATATGTGTGTTAAATCCGGCGAAGTCTTACGGGAGATGCGCAAAGTAGGTTTGCTCGAGTAACCTCTCAAAATTAGAAGCATACTTACTTGCAGGAGCATATTTTGAATCATGCAAGTGCAATCATGTTTTAAAATTCCAGTGTATCTCTGCTTGTGCACTGATACGTGCGTCTATGGGCGCATGAACACTCTTTTTAAATTTTGCCTTTATGTGGGATTTCCTCAGTGTATGTTGAAATGGCTACAGGCAATCCAAAATTTGGCAACAAGACTTTTAACTGGTTCAAGGATATCTGATCACATTTTCCCCCATTTTACACTCACTGCATTGACTCCCAATTCAATGGAGAATTCAATTTAAAATTGTATCTTTAGTATTTCATGCATTAAGTAAAGAAATTCTGGCATGTGTGAGCATATTACTGAAGATATATAGATCACAGCGGGTTTTAAGATCTGCAGGACATATAAGCTACTAGATGTACCATAATTCCACAAAGTATGGTTAGATGAAACTAGAGAGAGAACCTTCTATGTAGCAGAGCCAATATGCTGGAACAACTTAGCTGTTGAGATTTATGCATTAAAATGTTGTTATATTTCAAAAGCAAATTACATGTGTAAATGCACTTTATATACCATTCAATTGTCCGTAGGATATTCACGTTAGTGCATTTTATGTGCGTAAATGGCTTTTTAAAATTGCTCTGATAGTATGTTACATTTGCATGTGTAACATTTTAAAATTACCTCCATTACGTAGCTGTATTTGCGGGGTCCTTGAGCGGTATATTCAGTAGTTTTTAAGATTATTTAAGATTTATTACTCTGTAACTTCTTTTTTGGAGGATTATGGCTCCTTAGGCACATAACTAATTTATGTCTCTTCAGGGGCTGCTCTGGCTAGCAATTCCATCCATGCTTGACTCTCAGTTCCTGGGGGGGAATCCTTTTTATGGGGATAAGCTCTCACTTGTGGCCCAGATGATGCTAAAATGTTCCCAGTGTGTGTATATTGTATTGGTGCTTCCTATGTGATAAGAGGCTGTAATAACTCAGACAGGACTAGGTCTGGGTGTTTAACTCATGAGTATTAGTCAGTAAATATTACTTTAAGTCCATTCATCCACAAAATTGGAATTAAATCCGAATGTTGGTACATGTGTGGCTCTGGGTAGGTAGGTGTCCTTTCTTCAGACATCTGGGTAGACCCATAGTGATTTTTAATGCATGTCGCAGACCCAGTGGCTGTGAGGGAATCCTAGTTGAGGGATTCCCAACTTTGGTCATCTTTTCCTTGGACACCCAGCCCGTCTTGGTTCCTTGGTGTGTGGAGATCTCATTGGGGGGTCTCTTACTCGTGTTCTTCCTTCCACAGTGGTTCTTTCAACTTGTATTTATTGATATTTCTGAGGGGCTTTTCTTGGAGAAAAGTCAGTGAATCAGGCAGATTTTCAGCACTGCAATCCCAGCGGGGAGAGGGGATTCAAAAAACCTCCCACTCTGCTAAAGTCCAAAAAATACTTTAAAAGATTGAACTGGGAAGATCTTCTGCCCTCTCTGTCTCTCACAGCAGGATCCATCACTGGTGTTTTGTCCACCTAGGGTGTAGAGTAGGCTCATAGGTCTTTGGTCCCCTGGTGAGAGACCTTTTACCTCTAAAGAGTAGCAGGCTTAAAAATCTATCTCTCTGTAAATTAGTAGGAGAGAGACCCTGTGGTAGGGAGTGCATGATGAGGTGTCACTTCTAAATGAAACTCCATTTAGGAAAAGTTGGGAGTATAAAACTTAAACATACTTAAACATATTTACTCTTCCCTTGCTCTCTCAAACTGAACTCAAAGGGGCGGATTTTAAAAGCCCTGCTCGCGTAAATCCACCCGGATTTACGCGAGCAGGGCCTTGCGCGCCGGCGTGCCTATTTTCCATAGGCCTGCCAGCGCGCGCAGAGCCCCGAGACTCGCGTAAGTCCCGGGGTTTTTTGTCGGGGGCGTGTCGGGGGCGGGGCTGATCGTGGCATTTTGGGGGCGGGATGCGGTGTTTCGGGGGCGGGTCCGGGGCGTGGTTTCGGCCCTGGTTCGCGTCTCGGCGCGCGTGGATTTACTTCTCCCTCCGGGAGGCGTAAATCCGTGGACAAAGGTAGGGGGGGGGTTTAGATAGGGCCGGGGGGGTGGGTTAGGTAGAGGAAGGGAGGGGAAGGTGAGGGGAGGGCGAAAGAGAGTTCCCTCCGAGGCCGCTCCGATTTCGGAGCGGCCTTGGAGGGAACGGAGGCAGGCTGCGCGGCTCGGCGCGCGCCGGCTGCCCAAAATCATCAGCCTTGCGTGTGCTGATCCTGGATTTTAGAAGATACACGCGGCTACGCGTGTATCTACTAAAATCCAGCGTACTTTTGTTTGCGACTGGTGCGCCAACAAAAGTACGCGAACGCGCATTTTTTAAAAATCTACCCCAAAGTGCATTAAAATGGATGGGCTAAATAGTCTTCATTCATCTAATCCAGACTCTCCGGGTGGGAGGGACTGAGAGGTATGGATGGCTCCTTACTAGAGTGTTATTTAAAAAGAGACAGTGACATCTGGTGGCCAGATCAAGAGGGTCTGCCACAACTATGTGATCATTTTAAGAGTTATTTTTTTTATTGTAACCTACCATCCTCCTCAACCAGCTTGTGAACATTGGCATAACAGGAACTGCATTGGCCTGGTTCAAAACATTCCTTGGGAACAGAGGCTTCAAGGTTAAAATCCACAATAAAGAATACCTTTGTTATCCTTCCTCCATAGGAGTTCCCCAGGGTTCTTCCCTATCCCCCACGCTCTTCAATATTTACCTTCTACCACTATGCCAGTTGCTAACCAAATGGAACCTCAAACACTTCTTATATGCAGATGATGTCCAGATCGTGATCCCCATTAAAGAATCCATCACAAAAACACTGGAACTGTGGGAAAACTACCTTCAAGAAATCAACGGCCTACTCACCAGCCTAAACTTAATACTAAATTCATCAAAAAGCAAACTCCTTCTCATATCCCTGGAAAACAGTAACATCACGAAGAATCCACCAGCCAACCTTCACATTGCCAAAGCAAGAGACTTAGGAGTTATTGATAATCGCCTAAACCTAAAATCATTTATTAACCAAACAACAAAAGACTGTTTTCATAAGCTACATGTCCTAAAAAGAATAAGACCACTTTTTCACTTTCATGATTACAGAACGGTTCTGCATAATCTTCTCTAAGATAGATTACTGTAACTCTATCTTATTAGGTCTCCCCTTGTCTCACACCAAACCTCTTCAGATGGTCCAAAACACGGCAGCCAGAATATTGACAAACACGAGGAGAAAAGACCACATTTCTCCCATTCTCAAAGACCTACACTGGCTGCCAATTCACTACAGAATCATTCATAAGTCCATCACCATTATATACAAAGCCATCCATCAACAGGCTCCACTCCACCTACAAATCCCATTCAGAAAACATACCTCCATCAGACCCATCACAGAAGCTTACAGAGGTTCACTATATGTTCCACACATCAAAACCTCTCAACATATAACATTTAGAGAGCGGGCCTTCTCTACCACTGGACCATCACTATGGAACTCCATTCCACAGGATCTTCGACAGGAACCATGCCTTCTAACTTTAAGAAAAAGGCTTAAGACGTGGTTGTTTAAGCCTTTCCAGACCCCACCTGACCATTAATTCACCAACAACTACTGTCAGACACTCTTTGAACATTGCAAACAATTGTTCGTTCCATTAAATTCCTCTTGCCTTTCCTTCTTCTCCCAGTTTTGAACACCCCTGTTTTATTGTAACTTCAGAGTTTCTTTTCACTTGTTACTGTTTGAGTTTATTTGCAATTTCACCCCCTGTTAATTGTAAACCAGCATGATGTGATCCTTATCTTGAATGCCAGTATAGAAAAACACTAAATAAATAAATAAATAAATAAATTTCAAATAAATAAATTAGATTTTTGCCATTTTATTGATGCATGCTTTCACTAATAATGACATATACTTAAAATTGACAGGCACCCATGGACTCTTAGCTTTCATTAGGAATGCCTATGTCTGCCCGTGCACAGCTCCCCAGACTTGCTGGATCCCCCTATAGAAAGTGGATACACCTGTATATATTAGACAAGGAATTCGTCACTCTTCTCCTTGAGGACCACAAACATAGTTGGTTTTCAGATTAACCAAATGATGCAAATTAACATTTTATGACCATATATGTGCAATTTATCTGATGAATATTCATTATGTTATCCTTCAGCTAGCCCTGTCTGTGGCTCTCACTGAGATCCTCTGTATTAGATCATGCTTAAGGCTAGGTATTTATGTGGTGGTTGGAAATACCCAGAAATCTTGAGACTAGCATACTTTTGGATGTTCTATTCAGGAAATGGGTGCCTATGACACTTCTAAAGGTCTATGCAATCTTTGAAAATAATTTCATAGTCTAGAGGTTTGCAGTAACCATTTTTTGCTCATCACAAGTACTCTTTAGCAGACTGATTGGCAATATTTTACGTTAGCACTAATACTGGATTTAGTTTGCTGAGGTACTACATGCAAAAAGTTACTTTTTTATAACCCTGTTCCAATTCACTAACAAGATGATAAAACTTCAGTCTAAAACTCAGTTTTAAATCGTTTGCTGACTTCTATTACTTTTCCAAGAAACCAGACTTCTCCTTGAGTGTCCACTAACCTGCCAGTAGGTTTCAGTGTACTACAATTCTTCCATAGAAATGAACCATTTCTTACAGGCTTGTAAGACTATAAAAATCAGTAAGAAAACATTAGATCATTAGGGTTGCGCAGAAGGAAAAAGTCCATTGGTATTCATTTCGCTGGGACCCGTATCCATTACATTCGTTGCATAGGGGGAAAACCCTATTCGTTGATACGTTTTATTCGTTTTCTGATTTCCCATTAAAGTCAATGGGGGACGTATTTGCAGCCTATTTTTGGCTGCAGAATTGGAGTTTTCTTATCAATTCTGGGGATCAATCATCAGAACAAAAAAAGAGCTCCAAGGTACTTAGACTGTGGCAAAGTGGCACCAAAGTGGCATGGATAGCCTAAGGCACTTTAAAGGGGCAAAGGGGTACCAGGAGTGGCAAGAGTGCTTTAACAGAGGTGCAAAGCAGCAGCGAGAGTGGAAAAAGCACACCCACAGCTTCAAAAGAGAGCACCAATAACAGATGCATGAACCCTCAAAGGCAGCATGACAAGCAAAGTGGCAAGACAAGTGGCATCAACATCCTACAGCACAATGAAGGGGAAACATAGTAAGCAGAAAGACTAGCACCAACACACTGAGGAACCATGATAGTGGCAAGAACACCACAAGAAGTAGAGTGAGTCATCTGGTGTGTGGCAGAAAGTAGAGATGTGAATTGTGTCCTCGATCGTCTTAACGATCAATTTCGGCTGGGAGGGGGAGGGAATCGTATTGTTGCCGTTTGGGGGGGTAAAATATCGTGAAAAATCGTGAAAAATCGAAAAAACGTAAAATCGCAAAACCGGCACATTAAAACCCCCTAAAACCCACCCCCGACCCTTTAAATTAAATCCCCCACCCTCTCGAACCCCCCCCCCCCAAATGACTTAAATAACCTGCGGGTCCAGCGGCGGTCCGGAACGGCAGCAGTCCGGAACGGGCTCCTGCTACTGAATCTTGTTGTCTTCAGCCGGCGCCATTTTCCAAAATGGCGCCGGCTTTTCCGGACCCCCGCTGGACTTTTGGCAAGTCTTGTGGGGGTCAGGAGGCCCCCCCCAAGCTGGCCAAAAGTTCCTGGAGGTCCAGCGGGGGTCAGGGAGCGATTTCCCGCCGCGAATCGTTTTCGTACGGAAAATGGCGCCGGCAGGAGATCGACTGCAGGAGGTCGTTCAGCGAGGGTTCCGGCGCCTCGCTGAACGACCTCCTGCAGTCGATCTCCTGCCGGCGCCATTTTCCATACGAAAACGATTCGCGGCGGGAAATCGCTCCCTGACCCCCGCTGGACCTCCAGGAACTTTTGGCCAGCTTGGGGGGGGGGCTCCTGACCCCCACAAGACTTGCCAAAAGTCCAGCGGGGGTCCGGAAGGACCTCCTGCCGTCCAATCGTGTTCGTCTATGGCCGCCACCATTTTTCGGCGCCATTTTGGAAAATGGCGCCGGCTGAAGACAACAAGATTCAGTAGCAGGAGCCCGTTCCGGACCGCCGCTGGACCCGCAGGTTATTTGTCATTTGGGGGGGGGGTTCGGGAGGGTGGGGGATTTAATTTAAAGGGTCGGGGGTGGGTTTTAGGGGGTTTTAGTGTGCCGGCTCACGATTCTAACGATTTATAACGATAAATCATTAGAATCTCTATTGTATTGTGTTCCATAACGGTTTAAGACGATATTAAAATTATCGGACGATAATTTTAATCGTCCTAAAACGATTCACATCCCTAGCAGAAAGTTGATAGGGGCAAGACAGGCTGGCAGAGCTGAGATAGTCAAGTCCCTGTGGTTTTGATAGAGGCAAGACAGGCTGGCCCCGGGGAGTGTTCCCTTTCCTTTGTGCAGGAAAGGACTACCTAGAATGGGTTTGCCACTAGAGTGGAGCATGAGCCTCCAAAGTGTGGTGAGTCGATGTGGAGGAGGTTTCCATGTGAACAGTGGTCTGGTTCAACATGGGTCAATGGGTACTAAGAGAGAGGCTGGCTGGCTATCCCGTAGAGAGATCCTTTTCCTTTGAGCAGGAAAGGGCTCCAGGATGGTCAGGCACAGCGTTAGAGGTCAAGCTCTTTTAGGGACATAAGGCCTGGATGGACAAGCACAGCATTAGAGGATAGAGGTCAAGCCCACATAGGGACATGAATCCTGGACGGACAGGCACAGCATTCAAGGTCAAACCCTTGTAGAGACGTAAGGCCTGGACAGACAGGCACAGCATTCGAGGTCAAACCCTCATAGAGACATAAGGCCTGGATGGGCAGGCACAGCATTCGAGGTCAAACCCTCATAGAGACGTAAATCCTGGTCGGACAGGCACAGCATTCGAGGTCAAACCCTCATAGAGACGTAAAGTCTGGATGGACAGGCACAGCATTAGAAGATTTCCTTTGTGCAGGTATGTTGTGGTTTGATCTGTCACTTCTTCTTGAACTGGTTCACTGCCAGAAGAAAATGGCATCTTTTTAATTTCTGAAAGATAATTCAACAGAGGATGCTTTTAGAGCAATAGAGACTGCCATTTGTGAAGCAAGAACTGAGCTGGAGATTTGTGAATACCCAGAAGCTATTAGCTGTACTTATGCACTTCAGCTGATGACAAAGGAACATGAAGAGCTCTCAGAAATAGGAAAACTGCTACTCAAGTCCAAATCTACAATATCAACCAACCTATGTTAACTTTGTGGTTTACACAGTGCCTCTGTAAATTATGGGAAGACAGAGGATGAACTAGAGTGCAACTACCACCAGTTTTCTATAGTACTAGAAACATTACTGTTGGCTCCTAAGAAAGATTTCAGTAACATGGCCCATATAATGAAGGACAGGAGAACTATTGAGCATATGAACTATGTTCCAAACATCTGAAGTCAGCTTTTTATGTTCTTACATTCCAAATGTTGCAAAACAGGAAAAGAATATTCTGGAAAGAAGTGATGCACAAATACATGAAACTGAAATTAGAAATACCAGAACTAAACTCACAGGCACAGCGTTTTATTCATCTTGCCATTCACAGGGAAAATTTGGAAACCCAAGCAAAGGCAGGTTTATTTTCAAAAACACTAGCATTTCCATCAACTCTGGTGCCAGCCTTGAACGGTGAGAGCTCATGATATTACTTCTTCCATTTCTGATGAGAATCCCACACAAGATGATTCTTCATCGGAATCAGAAGAAAACAGTGCCTGCACTACATTGTCAACACTAAGTCAAGACTGCTGTTGTACTGCTGCTTTTGGGTGTCGCCATTTTGTCTTGCATGACTCAGCATCCCCTTCCCTCACCTCCAAAACTACAGGGTCAGAAACAGGTGGTGGCGATGCATCATCTTTAGATTTCATTGTTTTCCAGATGGAACTGCCTGCCCCTCCAGAGATTTTAGATTGGAACAGGTCCCTATTTAACTTTAATGGGTGACTGGCACTCCCTTTTGAGGTGTCTCATCTCCCAGTCTCAATAAATCGACCATGTCTAGCTTTCCCTGACATTATGGATTTAATGTCACTGCCTACTAGGGATTTCAATTAAAAGAATTATTTCCAAAAGAGGCCCACTGGGAATTTGACTTCATAGACCACCGCTGTCCCAATATAGGTGAATCTGCTAAACTGCCTGCCCACAGGCACAGTGCCTCGAAGTGCACTAATGTAATATGTGTGCACACAACAAACTGGTAAATACAAAAGAGGCCTACTGGGGATTTGGCTTAAAAGAGCACTGCTGTACCAATATTAGGTGAGTCTGGAAAACTGCCCACAGACCCCCACGAGCAGGCAGTGCCTTGCCTTCTTGGCTTAAAAGAGCACTGTTGTACCAGACCAATAAAACAAAGTACGGTCAAAAAATAGTATGGCTAGCTAGCGGCAGCACTGCAGCCAAATCAAACAAATATCTTTTCCAATGGAAAATTCTATCACAGTAGCTAGCAATTGAATACAGATTTGAGACATTCAACTACCTCCCCACACTGTCCCCGCCAAGAAAGTGCATGGCACGCCGCGTGCTTACCGTATAAATAGTGCTGCGTTATCAGGAATAGCACTGCAGAGCACTGAGTGAGAGCAGCGATTGGCCGCATTAGAGAAATGCTTAGCTCTGATAGGTTGCATTCTGGTCTCCTTGCTAACCTGTCTGATCTACTCTGAGACAGGGCTGTGAGGTCACTTATAACTCACAGGAAAGAGCTGGTTTTTGCTATGAATACTCCCCCCATGGCCTTCTCCTATTTGAAATGGCTGCTAAGAAATCAAATCACTGTGAGCCAAAAGAACGAAACGTATGATATGTTTGTAATTGTGGGGGATTGCGATCCGTTTCGCGAACCCACGAATAAAACGGATGGGGACCTATAGGTTGCGGATTGCCAATACGTTGCAAACGAATGCACATCCCATAAATCATCAGTCTTACAAAAATCATTTTGCAAATAAGTAGCTTAGTCCTAGACATTATAAAGTATTCTGAGATAATATTTATTTTATTAAATAAACCAAATGATTTTTGCAATACCTGTCATATCTAATTCTATGTGCTGGGCCTAATACTGCATGGATAACTACTAGGTGATAGAGGTGTGATATCTTCAAAATTCACCGCTTGCACCCTACTGTACTTTGAGAGTTTAACTTTATTCATTTACTCTCTTTTATTTATGAGGGTAAATACACATAATTGACAACTGTATGCTCCAAGAACAGAAGTAATATAAATGTTTGTGCACCCCCTTTTTTTTTCTGTACTGTAGAGCGTGTATTTTCTCATGTTTCAGTTAAGGAAAAAAAATTATCTCTCCTAATAAAAATAACTTTTTTTGTATTGCTCAGTGAAATAGAAATTGTTAATTAAAATGTGATCACCCTAAACAAAAGGTGCACACCTTGCTCAAAAACATCAGCAGGGGACAGTAACTTTAATGCTGGCACACGGGTGCACATGTATGTGCATTTGCCGGCTCGCATCCAGACACGCATCCATTTTATAACATACATACGTATATGTGTGCATATAAAATAATCTGGATGTGCATACATGTTGTGCAAATGCCGCTTCTACTGCGTAAGTGGGGGATTTTTATAAGGGTTTTGCACCAACGCCATAGGTAGTTTTCCCAGTTCATTTTCAGTTTGCCCAGTTAAGGGATAGGACTTCCAAACCCACCTAGTTTAATAGTCTTCCTTTCCCCCTGTTAGCACCAACCCTTAAAACCCTGCAGACTAGCCTAGATTTTTTTATTTTATTACTTACATGTCATCCACGTATTTCCGTGCACATCTTTTGGCCTCCCTGTATAATGAGATTCCACATCTAGAGTGGCCGTAAACGTGTCAGAGGTATGATCTTACAATTTAAGTGATACATCGTATCTTGGGAGTTGCAAATGTAGGTTGGTAGTAAAGAACAAAAGGGGCCAAAAGGGACCTCTGTCTAGAAACTATAGGTCAGCCCAGAGGGTCTGCTATTCTGTTGTGTACCTTGGGTAATATGAAAAACATAGGTGCTCTTTAGTGTCACTAAAATGTTAAACATGTGACATCAGTGCAGGTGATATTTCTCCTGTAAAGATTTATGGATACCTTAATTTGAGAGGGCATAACATTACAAAGATCTGTTGAAGACCATTGAGACCGAAATACTGTTTATTTAAATAGAGTGTACTTGTTTGATTTGTACCTATGAGAAAACATGTGCCTGACATTTTGTTAATCAGAACACACAGGACTTTCCTAGCCAAATTGCAAGAGTTGAGTAGTATGCATTATTCATGCATAGTTACCTAAATTGGATTTTGAATAATTTTCTCAATATCCTGGTCCTGTACAATTTCCCCTGTGTAAGTCTTTTTTTTGAAATGCCTTTGCTATAGCTATACTTATATGATTGCTTTTTACAGCGTATTTGTATATTTAAGTTTTGCCTCCGGTGTTATATATATTTTTTTGCATGCAATCATCCTAGTTTTGAGAGTTTATTAAAGTAGAAATAAAAAGAGAATTAAATATTCCCTTTCCCAAAACATACATTTTCCAAATACCTAAAATAATTAGAATACAGCATTCCCTAAGTCCTAGTAGCAAGAATATTATTTTCAAGTCTCCCAGAAAGGAAAAAATGTAGTGCTTATTATATTGATATATGCAGGAAGGTTTGTTTGCGTTTTCATGGTAAACTTATTTGTTAATGAATGTACATTGTAGCTGTTTACAATCCATTTAACAAATGTGTAATGCATTTGTTTTATTTAATGTTGAAGAATTTGCATTCAAAATATCCATAAAATGCCTAGCAAATGTATTTATAATATGCTACCATGCCAGTTTCTTCTATTTTGCATTTTATGATAGCTTGAAAGAAATGAATACAGGAAAAGAAACAATTTCTAGTAGTGCATAGAGATTTTGAAGTAATCCATTTGCCAGTTAATTTTAACATCATTGAGTTCCACCCTTTTTTTTTCTGAATTCGTAGAGATTTTAGTATTTGCATTTGAATGCTTTCCCAATTTAGGCACACAGTAAACAGAGTTACTCTGTGATCTTTTTCAGATCACATTCCAGATGTCATACTTACCTTTGTAAAACCATGAATAAGTATGTATAGTTGGAGTAGATTTTAATAGCAATGAAGTTGATATTTAAAGGCTTCTTTTTAGGTAAAACATTTGTGCTCAGGAGGGCCAGCATTACCATTTGTAAAGGAACGAAGGAAGAGAGGGCAAGAGTGGGTGGGCATTGTTGCTGCTGGATCCCCATAGATGTGCAGAAGAAAAAAATTAATTTGTTTGTTTATTCACTTTGTTGGGACCCCAATTCATTTCATTAGTTTCAAAGCAAATAAAAAATATTTGTTTATTAGTTTGATTCGTTTTTCGTTTTCCATTAAAGTCAATGGGGAAAGTATTGCAGCCTATTTTTGGCTGCAGACTTGGGGTTTTCATATCAATTTGGACGAAACTTCTGGGAAGCAATCATCAGAAGGGCAAAAGAGCTCCAAGGTACCATATTTTTCACTCCCTAAGATGCACATTTTTTCCCCCAAAAGTGGGGGGAAAATGTCTGTGCATCTAATGGAGCGAATATAAAAAAAAAAAAGAAAATTCTAACAACCCGCCCCCCCCCCACCTTCCTGACCCCCCCAAGACCTGGCAAATTAATTTAGTACAACCCCCCCTACCCTCCTGACTCCCCCAAGACCTGCCAAAAGTCCCTGGAGGTCCAGCGGGGGTCCGGGAGTGATCTCCTAGCCTGGGCCGTCGGCTGCCAGTAATCAGAATGGTGCCGATGGCCCTTTGCCCTTACTATGTCATTGGGGCCAACCAATGGCAGTGGTAGCCCCTGTGACATAGTAAGGGCAAAGGGTCGTCGGCTGCCAGTAATCAAAATGGCGCCAATGGCCCTTGGCAGCGGTAGCTCCTGTGACATAGTAAGGGAAAAGGGTCGTCGCTGCCATTTTGATTACTGGCAGCCGACGACCCAAGTCCAGGAGATTGCTCCCGGTCCGCTCCTGGATCCCCACTGGACCACTAGGGACTTTTGGCAGGTCTTGGGGGGGTCAGGAGGGTGGGGGATTGTAATAAATTAATTTAAAGGGTTGAGATGTGTGGTTATTTTTTTTTTGGGGGGGGGGTTCCAACAGAAAGAGAAAGATAAATGTTTTCTGATCTGGGGAGTGGACCGAAATGGCCCTCCCCAGACCTGAAAACAAAATAGGGAGAAAAAAAAATGTTATGCACTCACCTAATTTGCTCCATAAGTCGCACAGATGCCCAGGGACAGAGCCTGTTTAGCACAAATTTTTTTTTCTTAATTTTCCCCCTCTGAATCCTAGGTACGTCTTATGGTCAGGTGCGTCTTATAGAGCGAAAAGTATGGTACTTAGACTGTGGCAAAGTGGCACCAAAGTGGCATGAATAGCCTAAGGCATCATAAAGGGACAAGGGGTACCAGGAGTTGCAAGAGTGCTTTAACAGAGGTGAAACGCAGCAGTGAGAGTGTCAAAAACACCCCACAACTTCAAAAGAGGGCACCAATAACAGTTGCATGAACCCTCGAAGGCAGCATGAGAGGCAAAGTGGCACAAGAGGCATCGACATCCTACAGCATAATGAAGGGGGAACATAGCAAGCAGTAGGCACAGCAATGAGGTCAGATTCATGTGCTGATATATCTGGAGCATATGAGGCAGGCAGATATGCTGCAAGGCTTTAAAGTGCTTTTATTCATCTTGCCATTCACAGGGAAAATCTGGAGACCCAAGCAAAGGCATGTTTATTTTAAAAAACACTAGCTTTTCCATTAACTCTGGTGCCAGCCTTGATCGATGAGGGCTCATGATACCCCCTGTCATTGAAAAGACACGTTCACTGGGCACACTGGTTGGTGGACAGGACCGATATCTCCACAATCTCCCGGGTGGGCATTCCAGGAATCTACCACTATTTCCATTAAAAAAATATTTCTTGACATTGTTCCTGAGGTCTACCCTCTTGGAGCTTCATATCATGAATTCCTAGTTCTACAGCTTCCTTTCCACCTTCCTGTGCATTATTATTAACTTTAAGGTATTTAAATGCCTATGTCATATCCCCTTGTCTCTCCTCTCCTCTAGGGTATGGCAAGCACCATTAGTTTTATGAATCTCAGAGTAGCAGTGCTTGCTTTTTTTAAGCAAAATTCAAATTTGACATGAACCACATGACCGTCGCCCGTATGACATAGTGAGGGCAAAGGTAGCGCCGGCTCCATTTTGAAGATTGGCAATACGGCCCACATGCAGAAGGTCGCTCCCGGACCCCCGCTGGACTTTTGGCAAGTCTTGTGGAGGTCAGGAGACCCCCCCCCAAGCTGGCCAAAAGTCCCTGAGGGTCCAGCGGGGGTCCGGGGGTGATCTCCTGCACGCATGACGTCAGGAGTCAGGAACCAAAATGGCGCCGGCGCTACCTTTGCCCTGTCACATGATAAGGGCAAAGGGCTACCGGCGCCGTTGCTCTTAACGCAGTCGTAGCCAGAGAGAGGGAGATCACGCCGGGACCCCCCCACTGGACCCCAGGTAATTTAAAACATTTTGGGGGGGTTCGGGAGGGTGGGGGATTTGTTTTATAGGTTCGGGGTGGGTTTTAGGGGTTTTTTTGGAGTGCCGGTTTTCCCGGTTTTTCCGCCCTCCCCTGATTTACGATTTTTAACGATTTAAAAAAAAAAAAAACCCACGACGATCAGATTTCCCTCCCCCCCAGCCAAAATCGATCATTAAGACGATCGATCACACAATTCACACCCCTAGAAATTAACGCCTACCTTCGGCCCCTCCTGCTTTGTCTTCAGTATGAAAGAGAGAGAGAAAAAAGGACTTACATTCCATCGGAGATTCTTTTCTTCAAATTTATTATTCAATTTGTTTCTCCTTTTGCCCGCGAGGGTGAGGGGGAAGTCCCGGCACGCCCGAAAGGAGATGCACCTGTGACATCATCGAGGAGGGACCGGAACACCATAAAATCGGCCCCTCCCGCTTTGTCTTCGGGGTTAAAGAGAGAGAGAAAAAAGGACTTACATTCCATCGGAGATTCTTTTCTTCAAATGTATTATTCAATTTGTTTCTCCTTTTGCCCGTGAGGGGGAAGTCCTGGCACGCCCGAAAGGAGACGCACCTGTGACATCGAGGAGGGACCAGAACACCATAAAATCGGCCCCTCCTGCGGCGCGTGAGAGCCGCGCGGCTTTGAAAAATATCATGGACTTGAGCTGACTTATTCTACAATATTGGCTTCCTTAGTAAGTAAATTTATTTTTTTTTTGTTCTTAAATCTCTCTCTTCAAACTGCCCCCATTAATGTAATTCCAAGGTTAAGAAATAGAGGCAATTGGAAGTAAGCCCCATATAGTAGTACCTTTTTTTTTTTCCTTAATGCCACATTCCAAGAGGAAAGCGAAGATCAGGGAATTGGGGATGAATACCCCAAACCCAGATTCTTCCCAGCCTACTATTACGGGGTTTATGGTTCCAGTCATGGATATCTCTGCTCCACAGGCGTCCTTGGTGTTAGGTCCGCAAGAGCGGGTGGATCAAACACCGGACATGGAGATCACTCTTAGTCCTGGAGCTCCGTCTACCCCCCCCCCCCCCCTTTCCCTCAGAAGTATTGGGAATATCAGGTACTTCAGAACCCGGAGCAATGGGAACCCCGGAGGGCCTAGCACAGGGAATAGATCTCCCTCTGCATTGAAGGCCTCTACTCCTAGAGGGAATATAGAAACACCGGGGGAATCAAAAGGACAACAGGAGAACCAAGTTAAAGTGCTGAATTTATTGCGCCCTGCTATTCCTAAACCTACTGAGATAACTTTGGACTCTATTTGGGGTGCTATAATGGTATTGGAGAAATCCATTACCTCATTAGTAGAGGTTACTTCTAATTTGACTGGGAAACATAACAGTGGAAACAAATATCTCTTTAAATACTCAGGATATTATAACTTTGGAATCTAAAGTTTCCTCTTTACAACGAAATCAAGAACAACTGATGAAATCAGACCTGATGCAGCAACGTAGATTGGAATATATAGAGAATTCTATAAAATATCAAAATTTGCGTATATTAAATTTTCCAGTTTTGAAGTGGATATCTCCTTTGGATATGGTTAAAAAATATATAACAAATTTTAAAAATTCCTAAAGAAATGATGCCTACTTTCGCTAAAGCGTATATGACAAAATCTGAAGTGATTGAACATCCTGATCAAGTGTCTGAACCGGATCTAGATCTGACACAGTTTTTGGAGACATCTAAAGAATTAAAACTAACTAGACGAGGAACTTTGTACAATTTGTTTTCTCCCAAGACAGAGACATGTTACTGAAAGCTTTTTTTCGTAATAGAACATCTCAGTTTTTTGGTCAGCTGGTTTGGGTTTTTCCAGACATCGCACGTTCCACTCAGGAATGTAGAAAAAAATTCCTAGCTATGCGAGCTGAAGTAGTTGCCCTAGGTGCCAGGTTTAATCTCAGGTTTCCATGTCAATGTGTAGTGAATATGCAGGGTGTAAAAAATGTTTACTTAGAACCAGAATTTCTGCGTAATTTCTTAGATGCACGTAACTTGAGCTCTCCAGTTTAATTTGTTTCGAGTACGGATTGAAATGGAATAAATTTCCATGACTACCTCTATAACTTATTATATCTTTACTTTTTATTCTTTCTTGTAAAATCCGCTTAAATTTATTTATACCTTGGAATTTCTTTTACTTTAATATTACATAGGAAAAAGAACTAGCAGTTAGAAATTACGTTAGATAAATTTTTTCTTTGTAATTGTTTACTTTACTTTATTATGTTTGAATGTAGCAAACTGCAATTCCTATTTGTATTTTTCTTTTAAATTTACCTGTGATGTTTGGTAAAAATTCCATAAATAAATATATTAAAAAAAAAAAAAAAGTTAAATGTGCGGCTTGGCTGCACATTTTACTTACTGTATCCCGCGGGAATGACTAATAGGGCTATCAACATGCATTTGCATGTTGCGGGCGCTATTAGTCTCAGGGGGGTTGGACGCGCGTCCAAATGCCGGTTAACAGTGTGCTCCACCGGAGCGCACTGTACTCTAGCGGCCTGTTAGTAGTGCGTGCAAACAACACACAGGACCTAAAGGTTGGTGAGTGAGAGCCACTATATATATGTAGCATGTCTTTATAACCTAAAATGCCACGTTCCTGTCCTCCCTTTGGAAGCTGTTACAATGTGTCAGGTGAATCGGAACTGTGCTGGAAAAGCACACTGCTGGAAAAGCACTATCATGTGTGGGCTGTTACTGAGGCGTCAGGAAGATAGTTGCATACAGTTTCTGTACAGCCTCACACACCTGCACCACGAGCAGTCTGCAGTGTATGTTGCTGGTCTGCCATATTCCCTGGTTGTGGGCTCATTAATGAGTTTCTATGCAGGACAGACTGCACAGCCCCCATGGACATTTGCCTGTGCAGCATGAGGTACAGCATTTGATGGTAGTAGAGGTACATCACCTCTTATGTATGTGTTCAAGGTTGGCAGGCAGCTACACACCAGTAACCTTTGCTGGGTTGTGAGGGCCTGTCGTGCAATACTTCCAATAGCCAAATCAGATGCTGTAGTCATGAAAGGATGAGCTCCTTCTGCCAACAGCTTGCCTGCACATATAGCGGCCAGCAACAATGTTAAATGCTGTTAGGCAACGCTAATCGGGTTTTAAGGCTCAGCAAAGGTACAGGGAACTTTATATAGTCTTTCTGGATGCTGTGGTTAGCCACTCACATGAGCAAATGAGAATGCTATCATTCATGCCTTTCTTCTGTCATTGCCACAGGAGACTCAGGGTATAGTTAAAAGCCCTGGCTTCTCACCCCATACACATGCTAAACACGCTGGCAGAGACGAGATAAAAGGTCTTATGTGCTACCCGCTGTGTCATATAATGCACTTTGGCCTTCTGAAAAGTCACGCTGTTTGGACAAGACTGGTGGAGCTTTAATGTATGCCCCACCCAAACTGTTGCTGTGCTGCATTTTCCATAATGTAGCTGTATGCCATGGACTACTAATGGACCTATGTCCCGACCTCTCATGGGATCCCCCATGTCTCCCTGCATGAGCCCAGGAGACCACACAGAGTGGCTACCAGATTCGGCAAAACCTTATCCAAACACACTTTTCCTGATAGGCCTCACATACCAATTCTCCTTCCAGGGGAGGTCTGCCTGAAGCCTGTTAGCTGCTGCTTCATCGATATCCCTTTTCTTCCTCTCAGTTCTTGGCTGTGTAGTTTACCATTTGGTATAAAATGCATATGGCTGCTCAGGATTTGTGTTGACAATGTACTATTATAGTGAACTTGAAATAAAGTTTTCACTCTACACATTACATGATAGACATGTGGCAGGAGAAATGCCCACTTCCTTCTGTCCTGACAACATCTCTTTAAAATGGCACTGGCTGGCCCTAAGACTGGTGAAATAGTAACTTCAAAATGGTCTCAGGGTCAGATGACACCATTTTGTTGTATGACCATGTGTTTAGACTGCCATAGAACAAAATGGCGCCAGCTAGCCATGAGACTGGTGCCATTTTGACATCACTGTGGTACCAGTTACAGTGCTGGCTGGTGCTACCTTTCAAATGTAACTGCTGGGCTGAAGTCCTCACTGAGTTCAAGGGCACACTTCAATTTAAATGGTTTAAGATGTCCTCTTCTCCCATACCTTTCATAAGCCCCCTAAATTCCAGGAGTGGGAATTTACAAGACCCTGAGCATTGTTATTATGGTCTTTAATATTACCTGTAAAAACTAGACTCAGGATGCAGTTCCAAAATGTGTCTGTGGACCCTTAGGCTTCTGCCTCAGTATGCGGATTACATATATCTTTTCAAAAAGCGTGCTGAAGTACTGCCTCATCTTCACACATACGAATTCAGCATTGAACTCCTCCCAGAGCCATGCATCCACACTCCTCCCAGAGCCATGCATCCACACACCCCCATCTCTCCCAGAGATTCAGACCATGTCTGTGTATATTAAGGAGAATCTGGAACATGGATTCATCTGCCCTTCTTCCTTCCCGGCAGGAGCTGGGTTCTTCTTCGTTGCAAAGAAAGATGGATCTCTCAGGCCATGCATAGATTACCACAGTCTGAACACCATTAATAAGAAGGACCATTATCCATTACTCCTAATAGCAGAGCTCTTCCACCGCCTACAGGGTGCTAAGATTTTCACAGTTTGATCTCAGGAGTGCAAGGCTGGTAATGAATAGAAAACCGCATTTAATACTCGCAATGGACATAACGAGTATTTGTTCATGCCCTCGCGGTCTTCCAGAAAATGGTCAGTGGTATCTTCCACAATTTGCTATTTAACTGTGTGGTTATATACTTGGATGACATATTGAACTTTTCTCAAACCCCGAGTTTCCACCGAAGATATGTTCACATTGTCCTGCAATGCCTGTGAGAATAATCTCTATGCCAAATCGGAAAAATGTCTCTCTTCAAACAAGAGGAGCTCCCTTTCCTTGGGTACATAGCCTCATAAGACAGGTTTCAGATGGACCCTGCCAAGATAAAAGCCATCATAGACTGTCCTCACCCTATGGGGCTCTGGGCGCTGCAAAGATTCCTGGGGTTTGCTAATTATTACCATCAGTTTCTCCCAAATCACTCATCCGTGGCAGCCCCCTTACTGCCCTTACCCGCAAGGGCACCAACATCAAAGACTGGCCACACAAGGCTTTTGAGGCATTTTAAAAGTAAAAAAATGTTTTTGCTGATAAGCTTTGCCTGTGCCACCCAGATTCTAACCCTTGATCTTAGAGGTAGATGCTTCTACCTTAGGGGTAGGGGGCTGTTGTCAGCCAACACACTCCAGAAGGAGTACTTTGTCCATGTTCCATCTTTTCTAAGAAGTTCTCTCTGACGGAACACAACTATAGCATTGGGAATTGAGAGTTCTTGGCCATCAAACTAGCTCAAGGAATGGTGATGGAAGAGTTCCCATATGAGGGAAGACTAAAGAGGTTAGGACTTTTCAGCTTGGAGGGGGGATATGAAGGAGGTGTTTAAAATAATGAGGTCTAGAACAGGCAAATGTGAATCGGTTATTTACTCTTTCAGATAATAGAAGGACTAGGGGGCACTCTATTAAGTTAGCATGTGGCACATTTAAAACTAATTGGAGAAAGTTCTTTTTCGCTCAACATACAATTAAACTCTGGAATTTGTTGCCAGGGGATGTGGTTAGAGCAGTTAGTGTACCTGGGTTTAAAAAAGGTTTGGATAAGTTCTTGGAGGAGAATTCCATTACCTGCTATTAATCAAGTTGACTTAGAAAATAGCCACTGCTATTACTAGCCTCAGTAGCATGGGATATACTTAGTTTTTGGGTACTTGCCAGGTACTTGTAGCCTGGATTGGCCACTGTTGGAAACAAGATGCAGGGCTTGATGGACCCTTAGTCTGACCCAGTATGGTGTGTTCTTTTGTTTCATTTCATTTTCATTTATTAAAATTTATTGATCGCCTACCACAGAGAGGCCTAGGCGATTTACAGCATTAACATACATAATGAAAACATAAAAATAATAAATATAATACCACACAAATTACATGTATTTCACATAAACAAAAATAACCATTCTCATATAGACAAAATAAATAGTCAATCACCCACAATTTGTAACAGAATTCTCACATCTGTAGAGGTATTTATTCTGCTGGCAGCACTCTAGAATATGTTGTATGTTATGTTCTTAATAATTGTTCTGTGCATAATTCTAAGTTATAATTTGCATACAGTACATTTTCTTTTGATTTGTAAAGTAGAGCATTACATTTTCTCATGTTTTCCTTTTTCAAACATACTTTTACATCCCTTTGCCATACATCTGCCAAAGTATTAAACACTGTGGAGGTAATTTTATAAGGAGTTACATACATAAATGTAATATGCTATCATAGCAATTTTTCAAAAGCCATTTGCGCATGTTAAGTGTACTTACACAGGTAAATCCTAAGGACAATTCAATGGCATATATTGTAGCAATTTTCAAAAGCCCACTTCCATGAGTAGAATGCATTTACACATGTTTTTTAATATTATACAGTTGTATATATTTATATAGTTTTGCGCATATAGATGCTTGTGAAAATCAGGCCCTTCCATCTTTTATAGGAAATCCTTATTCTTTTTCATTTCCAGAAGATAATGAAGTCTGGCAGTAAAACTTGACTTTGTAAATATGTAGGTATACATTTCCAATTGTTTACATTTTATTTCTACAATTTTCATTTAAAATCTCTTCCTGGAAATCAAAGTTATTGTAGGTGATTCCTTTCTGAAAGTTGGAAATATTCCAGATTTGACAGCAAAGTTCTTGCACCATAAAACAATTTGCTTTACATAAGGAAAATGTATTTTTCTCAAATTTGGCAGAGGTAGTCAAATTTGTCCGATTTGGCATGCAAGGACAAGTTTTGAGTATCAAAAAATGTATCAGTTTATCATAGCTGCTCTTTATTGCACTCATATGCCCATATATTTTGAAAGTTCCATATCTGTGGCAAAGTCTCTTTATTGACTTTTGGCTCATTAAATACTACTTGACCCAGTAGTCTTTTCAGAAGTAACTAAGCAACCTGCCATCTGATGTGTTAAAAGTTTTTTTATTTATTCTGTAAATACTTATTTTTGTATTTGTTATGCTGTAATAATTCAATAAACATAGAATCTCAAAAACTCTTTAAATTGAATCATTGAATAAAGATGGGCCCCATAATGAAAGCAAGGCTGTTGTGTGCTTTATGGGTTCTGCTGATGTCATTAAGTGTAAAAGCTGCACTCCTGAAATTTATGAACAGTAGAAGAACCCCAAGAGTGCAGTCTGTTTTGTATTCACCCTGGGACCATCTGTTGTTATTTCTAATACAATAGATTAATTGCAGCATTATCCAGAGAACTGTATAGCACTGAACACAATGCCTTCCGGTTAATGCGTCCCAGCACAGGATTCTGTAACAGATGCCTAAGTGATATGCTGAATAACTGTATACTTTATGACTTTAACCTTGGAATTTTTAAACTTTTAAAATGAGAACATTCACTCTTCTTTCTGTTTTGGCTAAAAAAAAATCCAGCCCCAATTGTACACTATAATCTACAGACAAATAAGGATTGCTATATTGGACATTCATTTTGCACACAGAAATATGTTGAACTTTTCACTAATGCTTCAGCTGATGACCCATAGAGTAATGTAGTAAATGGTTAATAACAAGTTCACCATGTTCTGATAAAATAACTTCACTCTAGAACTAGACTTGAACACACTGGAGAAAGACAAGGCAGGAACAGAAAAAGCCTGCTTACTACTTTTTACCTAAATCTAATTGCACTTCCTGCTGAGTACTCTTAAGGGAACACTAATCAATTTTGGCAATATACATTTATACATTCAACAGGTGGTGTCTTCGAGACCTGCAAAATGGAAGGTTAAAGAGAATTACTATGGGTTATTTATTTTGTCCGATGTTAGCTACCTGAATGCAGCTGAGTAACTTTTGTTTACATAGAAAATGCATGGCTAAATTAATCAAGCAGGATTGATCAATGAAAAAATTGCATGGCACTTCACCTGCCTCTTAATTTTATTTTAAACTTATGTCACCATATATATATCTTATATAGCAAAAAAGACAAAATGACCTCCATAGCAATCAACTATAGGCAGATTTTTACTGTTAGTTTTATTCCACAAATAATTCATCATTAATAATCTATTGGCTGAGAAAAATATGCCTGTAAAATAGGGCTAAGACATAGCTGAACAAATAGCCAGCTTTTCTGGGGCATTGAACTATTTCTGCACATTAACATTGTTCCCAGGGCACCTTCAGTTTGCAATCTATGTAGGATTGTGGTTCTTGACAGTTTTGCATCATATGATGCACAGCTACTGCTACTAAATAATATTATAATAGTGTGACACATATTGTTTTTTCAAAGAAGGGAGAATGAGTGCTAGAGGGAAAATAAAAACTTGTGAGAGAGAGGCAGAGAAACAGATTAAACAAATGAAGATGAGAGAGGCACATATAGCATACAAACAAGTGTTAAAGGCTTCAGTGCTAGAGGCAGGTTGATCAGAGATAGTTAACTGTAACCCAGCTCCATTCCCCATTGTTACGTCCACATTTTCCTACCTACTATGAGCAGGCTTGGCTAAAAATTCAGGTTACAAGGATGTCGCCCTACTATGATCAAAATTCATGAAAATTGGCGGAAGCCTAGATTTGAACTGGTAGGAGGGTTTGTTAGAAGGCTATCGATCTCCCCTCTCATAAAATTGAAATAGTCTTACCCAACCCTAGAATAGATGCGTAAATATGTTTGTTATTTGCAGTGACATAATTGCTTTGAATCACTTTCACCAGTAACACGAGAAACTCTTCAGTAAATTAAAAAGTTATGGGATAGGAGGCAGTGTCCTATTGTAGATTGGTAACTGGTAAAAAGACAAAAAACAGAGGGCAGATCAAAATGTTCAGTTTTCCAAATGGAGAATAGTCATTAATGGAGTACCACTCTGTACTGTGCTGTTTAACATATTCATAAATAATCTGGAAAAGGGAATAAGTAACGTAATCAAATTTGTAGATGACACAAAATTATTCATAGTTGTTAAAACAACAGTAGATTGTGAGGAGTTGCAGGAGAACATTGTGAGATGTGGAAGCTGGGCATCTGAATGGCAGATGAAATTTAGTCTGGAAAAGTGCAAAGTGCCCATAGGGAAAAATGTATTTATTTAAAATTGTTTGTATACCACTTTTTCAAAAAAAATTAGACAAAACGGTTCACATACTGATACATATTCAATATAAAAATGGAATTAAAATAAAAGCTAAGAACTAAACATCATCAAAGTTAACAATACAGTTCAAATCTGTCAAGAAGGGGCCTCTAGGCCGTGCATTCTGTTACGAAGGGCCTAGAAAGGCCTTGCATTCTTTTGCACTACTGATGGTTTAGTGTACCCTTGGGCCTCAGCCCGGGCCCAGACCTTCAGGGCTGAACCGAGGGTTGACGGTGGCTCCGCATGGCTAACAGGCTGACCCTCTGCCAGGCCTGCAAGCTCCCAATGCCAACGTCCAAGGATGTTGGAAGATGAATGATCCTCCGACCATTCTGAGCCCTTTCGGACCTGCTGCAAGCAGCATGGAGCAGCAGGCCTGGCCTGAGGTTGAGGGCAGATGGAGGCCTTGACACGAAGACAGGACTATGGTCGATGCAGCGGCATCGCAGACAAGACACTTGGTAATGTGATGGCATCCTGACAAAGAAACGACAACAGCTGGGTTGATGCATCGGCATCCGGGCAAGGAACATGACAACAACTGGGTTGATGCTACAGCATCTGGGTAAGGAACTTGACAACAGCTGGGTTGATGCATCGGCATCACGGGCATGACGAGGAACTTGACATCCAAACAGGCAAAACACAAGGCATGGACATTGGCACTGTCTCTCAGGGCACCCTACTCAGGCCACCCGCAGGACTGAGTCGCGGAACACCCTGTCCCACTGTGCGCCCTACACAGCCCTTGCAGGTTGGTCACGGACCACGAGAAGAACGGGACAGTGTAGGAAAGGTCCAGGCAAAGAGGGACTCCAATGATGAAGCTGGTGTCATCCAAAGCTCCCTCTAAGGCTGGCGGGAACAGAGGCACCGGAGCGCAGGGACACTTCACACCTGCAAGCCACCCCATTCTCGGGCATACACCATCCGAGAGAATCGGCTCTGCAGGAACAGAAGGCTCAGGAGCATCAGACGAAGACACGGGGAAGAACATCCTGGAAGGCGGGCACATCAGGAGGTAGACTATCATAACGAGACATCAAACATGGACCGGGACCTCAGGCGGAACACAAAGACATGAAGACGTGGTAGAAGGCAGACGAGACGAGGAGCTCCACGAAGAAGAGAAGACCTTACAAGGCTCTGGCAGGCAGGAGCCTCCAGAGGGAAGTCACAATGAGATGCAAGGCGAGGAATAGACTGACGAAGTAGCCCTTTATAGGGCTAAAGCAGGAAGTCCCATCAAAGGTGGGGCCAGCACACTTCCTGTGCCTGGCCTTTTAAATTCAGTGAAGAGGCGCGGCCGCGCACCTAGAGGAAGCAGGAGAGCTGTGCAGGACCGCAGACAGCGGCCTGCACCGACGTCAACGCGCAGAAGAGGCAGGACTGGCCTGAGACACAGGCCCGACGTAGGCAGCAGCTTCAGCCACCACTTGAGCCCGGGGATGCGGCCTTAGTGCTGCAAAGAAGCTGATGATGTCGGGGGTGGTCCCAGCCCCGCAGGAGGGCCGCGGCTCCGACAGCGGAGCAGAAGAGGATCCAGGGCGGTTTCCAGGCCGCGTGGCAGGACAGACCACAGCTCCAGCCGCATTGGAGGCCCGACGGCGGCATCCTGCTGCGTCGGGTGAAGAACAGCACGGCCTGGTGAGTGAGTCTGCTCACGGGGAAACCCACGGGCAGCAGCATTCATAACAAAATCAAATATAAATACAGTTCAGAGGTGTTGATGGAAGAGGAAAATCAGGAACTTTCTTATGTTTGGGATTAAATGCTTGTTGAAAGAGAGATGTTTTTAGAGTTTTTTAAAATTCTTTTGTGTTTTGAAATTTGTTGACGTATGTTAGGTAGATTGTTCCAAATTAATGGGCCTGTGATAGAGGAAGCTCTTTTTCTGGTGATGTCTAGCCTTGCAAGGTGGACCGAAGGGACATCTAGTACATTTTTGTTCAGAGATCTTAAGTGTCTTGTAGGTTTATAAATTTGCAAAGTGGAGCATAGCCAAGTTGATGGATTGTGTATGAGTGAGTGGATGATAGACAAAGTTTTGTATTGCATTCTGAATATAATGGGAAGCCAATGAACAGAAAACAGAATAGGGGTTATATGTTTTTTGAGTGAGACACTGGATAGAAAACGCGCAGCTGAATTTTGGATTAGCTGGAGAGATCGGGTGGCTGTATCAGGAAGACCCAAGTAGAGTGCGTTACAATAGTCGAGTCCAGAGAAAATCAAAGATTAGAGAACTGTGTGAAAATCTTGATGAAAAAGCAGAGGATGGAGGCGCTTCATTATATGTAATTTAAAGAGAGACTTTTTTACTATTTCAGAAATGTGTTTTGATAGAGAAAGATCAGAGTTTATTAGCACCCCAAGACTGCGTGCCTGAGTTGAAATAGGGATAGAGAAGCCATTTAGAGAAAGATGAGAAGGTGGACCATTAGTGGGATTTGTGATAGAAGTTAGATGGATAATTTCTGTTTTTGTAGGGTTCAGTTTAAGATGGTTATGTGAAAGCCAAATGTTGATAGTTTTTATGTATAAAGCAACTAGAGAGTATTAGATGAGATGTTCAATGGGACAAACAACTGAATGTCATCAGCATAGATTTTGAACTGAATATTGAAAGCTGAGAGAACATGTCAAAGAGGCAGTAAATAAATATTGAACAGAATTGGAGAAAGAGAGTAGCCTTGAGGGACACTGGAAGAAACTATGTAGGGGTTAGAGGAATGAGCATCGATATTGATTTGTTGGGTTTGGTCAGATAGAAATGATGAAAACCAGTTAAGTACTGTTGAAGAAATACCTATTGCTTGTAAGCTAGATAGAATAATTTGGTGATCAAGCATGTCAAAAGAGGTAGAACTGTCTAAGAAAACTAGTCAGTGTTAGAGTCAAAACCACAGTCAAAATCAAAGGAAGAGAGGAGTAGTATTTCGGTGGAGTGACCTTTATGAAAACCATGCTGATAGGGTTGTAGATAATCTAAGAGCTGATGAAGAGCCACCGATTCTAAGAGTTTAGCAAGAGAGGGAAATGAAGTGATAGGTCTAAGGTTGTTGAGATCCATCTGATCTTTTGTTTTATTTTTAGGGATTGGAATTTGGAACACAATGCCTCCAGAGATCAGAATACAAAGTGATCTCAAGGCATTTAAGAAAAGTTTAAAAACATGGCTTTTTAAACAGGCATTTTACAAGGAGACGGGAGAATAGAAATTATTCAGGAATAAGTAGATAAACACCAACACACAGTACTTATGACAATACAGTAGAGTAGTCTATGAACCCCACATCACAACTAGCATATTGATAACACTATGTATAATAAATTTACCCGTAAAAGTACTTTCAGTACATTCAGTCATGACCCACTTCTCTAAAAATTATTTTGTCTAATGATATATTGTAACCGAAACTTTGACGGCACCTGTTAGAATGTACTATAGTACACTTTTACTTACATTAAATATGTGCCTACATGTAATCCGTTGCGATGGTATATAACTTAGTGATGGTATAGAAAAGATTTTAAATAAATAAATAAATACATTGGAGTCTGTTTTAGGGTGATAGGAAAGTTTCCAGTTTCTAAAGATTGGTTTACAAGTTTACATAAGAAATTATAAGCAGTGAGTCCAATGGATTTGAAAAAGAATCCTGGGCAAGGGTTAGAGGAGAGTTAGACATTTTTTGGTTTTGGATAGCCGATTGTAGGATGGAAGTTGTGATTGGAGAGAAAGTTGATCAGATACAATCAGGAGGCAGACTACTTGTACTGGGTAAGGGAGGTGAGAAAATTCAGAAATTATGGTATCAATTTTGCTTTTAAAATGTTTAGCGATTTTGTTACACATAAGACTGTCATAGGTTGCTTGAAGACTTGGATGTGCGGATGTCAACGATTTGACAATATTAAATAGTGTGGAATGATTTCCATTCACGTCAGATATTTTGTTTGCATAATAAGTTTTTTTTGACCAAATTTATTTCTTTTTTATACAAACGTAGGATATAGTAATAATTACTTTTTGTATCAGGCATTATTTTATGACACCAGTGGCATTCTCTCTACCTTAATAAGGTTTTGAGAGACTGAAGTGAATTTGAGTGCCATGGTGCACTAGGTTTGTCCTTAATTTGGAAAACCATGGTACACCACGGACCTCAGAAATATGAAACGTGAACTCCGTAAACTGGAAAAGAAATGGCTTAGCAACCAAGACTCAACTCATCTACAAAAATTTAAATCGCTGCTGCACAAGTATCGAAAATCAACTGATGAAGCCAAGAAAAACTTCTACGCGCTAAAAATTCATCAATACCAATTCAATCCACGTGCCCTCTTCCAATACGTCTCTAACATAATCTCTCCTTCATCTAACACCTACTCTGAAAATGAGGATAAAAATAAATGTGAGAAATTGGCCTCCTATTTCCAGGACAAGATTACTAATATAATGGCTCAATTTTCCTCCCCTGTTCTGCTGGTAAATCTACTGCCCACAAGCACTTCACCCATACTAGCAAATTTTGAAACTGCCTCTACATCAGAAATTGAAGCAATAATAAAAAAAATAAAACCGGCCTTACACCCAATTGATATCATGCCAACAAAAACACTTCTAGCCATTCCAACTAGAATTGCACCGGCTATTTCTAACATCATAAACAAATCCATAACAGATGGGGTTTTTCCTACTCAACTTAAACACGCCATTATAAAGCCTACTCTCAAAAAATCTGATCTAGATCCCTCTGAACCGGCAAACTATAGGCCAGTCTCGAATCTCCCACTATTATCAAAAATCCTAGAAAAAGTCATAAATAAACAACTCACTGACTTTCTAGACGAAAATCAATTACTTTTCCCGTCGCAATATGGATTCTGGAAGAACCATAGCACCGAAACCTTACTCGTGTCTCTCTCTGACACCATTCTCAAAACAATGGATACTGGTCACTCTTATCTTCTGGCGCTTCTTGACATCTCTTCGGCGTTTGATACTGTAAACCACAATATCCTCTTCTCTCTCCTCTCACAAATTGGCATCAATGGCACTGCATTATGCTGGATCCAATCTTTTTTGAAAGACAGGACATACAGTGTCAAGACAGGACACCAAACCTCAAAACCCAGAAATCTAGCACAAGGTGTCCCACAAGGGTCCTCACTGTCATCAACTCTATTCAATGTTTATCTATCTCCGCTCTGTAAACTGCTGGTTAAATTGGATCTCCGCCATTTCATATACGCCGACGACGTGCAGATCCTCATTCCCATCAATGATTCTCTGGACAAAGCCTTGAAAACCTGGGATGCGGCCCTTACTGAAATAAAAGAGCTACTCATGGAAAAATGTCTTGCAATAAACACTAACAAGACTGAACTCCTCATCATCACACCGAACAAGAACAACACTACTAACACATCATCTATCCTTACAGCAGACGGCTTCCATTTACAGCATGTCCGCAGCCTGGGGGTTATGATTGACAATCACTTCTCCTTAAAACATTTTATCTCATCAACTATTAAAAATGGCTTCTTCAAGTTACATACGCTGAAAAGAATTAGACCTCTTTTACATGCACAGGACTTCCGGACAGTATTGCAAGCCACAATTTTACCAAAACTAGACTATTGTAACGCACTACTGCTGGGTCTCCCAAAAAACACAATTCAACCTTTGCAGATGCTGCAAAATGCTGCTGCTCGCTTACTTACTAATACCCGAAGACACGAACACATCACCCCTGCTCTTATGTTTCTTCATTGGCTCCCGGTTACGTTCAGGATCACTTTTAAAGTCCTCTCTCTCATACATAAATCAATACACAACCAAGAGATGCAATGGTTTTCTGACCAGTTTATTTTCCACACATCTAATAGACCAATTAGAAATATCCACCAAGCCAAATTAGCTGCTCATCCTCTCAAACACATCAAGCACGTATCCACAAGAGAACGTTCCTTCTCTATAGCTGGGATTAACATATGGAACAATATGCCTTTGGACTTACGTCGTGAATCCTGCCACAAAATGTTCAAACAAAACCTCAAAACATGGTTGTTTGAACAAGCATACTATAGATGATCAATGTCTAACCTTAAAATTAGTTCTACTCGAAAATCAGTTTTCCTGTATAAAGTTGTCACCTACTGTTGAAGTTGATTGTTTACATTACTATTAACTGTTTTATGTAAAACCTGTTGCTATTTATTGTTCACTTACTGTATAACCGGTTACTTGTAAAGCCTTGTGCTAAGTTATTGTTTACTGTAAACCGAGGTGATGTAGACCTTTACGTACCGCGGTATATAAAAATCTCCAAATAAATAAATAAATAAATAAATAAAACTAATCTTAACTACAGGTACACAAAGCTGGGTTCTGTATAGGGAGTTGCCATTCAGTGTGTTGCAGTGTCAAAATAAGCAAATAGAACCCTAAGAATGATCTGCAAAGCAATGAAGAATAAAACAGAGCATACATTGCCTGTGTATTGATCCACGATGTGTCTGCACCTTGCAAATATTGTGTAGTTTCTGGGTGCCCAATCTTAAAAAAGACATAGCAAACTAGAAAAGGTACAAAGGAGAGCAACAGAAAAAAAAATGAAATGGAACATTTCTCCTATGATGAGAGGCTATGCAAGTTAAGGCTCTTCAGCTTGGAAAAGAGCTGAAATGGAACAATTTATAAAATCATGAATGTGTTGAAATGGATAAATAAAGAACAGTTATTTGTCCTTTCAAATAATACTAAAACAAGAGGACACCCCATAAAACTAACACAAACATTTAAATAAAATTATAGAAAATACTTTTTTCTAAGAGGGAACGTTCAAACTGGTAGACAGGGGGACATGTGTGCACGTACATCGGCGTGTGCCTAGGGATGCACTTATGTGTGTATATGTGCACTAAATTTTAAGTGAGCACCTACATGTGCGCATAAATGCCATTTCTACTGCAAAAATCGAGAGATTTTAAAAGGGATGCACACTGATGCTATTCCCAATTTTACCAGTTCATCCCCATTTCTCCCAGTTGAGAGAGGTCCTCCAAACCTCGCTAGTTTAATAGCCTTCATTACCCACAGCTAGCCATTACCCTTCAAACCCCGCAGATCTATTTTTTTTTTAACTTAGTCATCCATAGCAGAAGTAAAGTTATGTAGCAGGGGACCTCATAACAATATAAGGCTTGCCATATTGGATCAGACTAAGGGTCCATCAAGCCCAGCATCCTGTTACAAGTACCTGGCAAGTACCCAAACATTAAGTAGATCCCATGATACTAATGCCAGTAATAGTAGTGGTTATTCCCTAAGTCAGCTTGATTAATAGCAGTTAATGGACTTCTCCAAGAACTTATCCAAACCTTTTTTAAACCCAGCTACAATAATTGTACTAACCACATCCTCTGACAACAAATTCCAGAGCTTAATTGTGCATTGAGTGAAATAATTGTCTACGATTTGTTTTAAATGTGCTACTTGCTAACTTCATGGGATGCCCCATAGTCCTATTATCCGAAAGAGTAAATAGACAATTCACATTTACCCATTCTATATCTCTCATGATTTTATAGACCTCTATAATATCCCCATTCATCCGTCTCTTCTCCAAGCTAAACAGCCCTAACCTCTTTAGCCTCTCTTCATAAGGGAGCCATTTAATCCCCTTTATCATTTTAGTCACCCTTCTCTTTACCTTCTCCAGTGCAACTGTATCTTTAAGATGTGGCGACCAGAACTATACACATTACTCAAGGTGCAGTCTCACCGTGGAGCGATACAGAGGCATTATGACAATTTTTGTTTTATTCATCATTCCCTTCCTAATAATGCTTAACATTCTGTTTGATTTTCTGACTGCTGCAGCACACTGAGCTGATGATTTCAATGTATTATCTACTATGACACCTAGATCTTTTTCCTGGGTGGGAGCTCCTAATATGGACCCTAACACCATGTAACTACAGCATGGGTTATTCTTTCTTCCAAGAACTTGTCCAAACCTTTTTTTTAAATGCAACTATGCTAATAGCTTTCACCACATTCTTTGGCAACGGCCTTTAACTTTTCAAACGACAGGCTAGGAAATGCCAAAATGAGATACTTGAAACAGTCTCCTTCAGTTGGCAAAGCTTTAACAAATTGCTTCATGAGACCCAGTTTTATGTGCAGAGGTGGGAATATAATGTTCTTTCTGTCAACAAGTGGCTCATGTAGAATGTTTGGATCACCAGGTTTGAGGTCAGATCTTGGAGGCCAATTCGACTGCACCCAATGCTTCTCATGAGCTCTGCTGTCCTACATACACAGAAAATAGGGATACTTGGTGTATCCGCGTTGCTGACAAAGAAGGAAGCAGACCATTTTAAGGTCAATACAGATTAGGGATGTGAATCGGATCCGATATTGGATCCGATTCACATCCGATATCGGATCCGATTCACATCTATAGAGATGTGAATCGGAACCAGAATCGGATCAGATATCGGATCCGATTCACATCCCTAATACAGATGATTTAATTGTGCTTGTGATATTGCAACAGATCAGTGACTTTCTTTATGTCTTCATAGTCTTCACAAAAACAAACTGAATGGCCAATTGGGACTGCACCAAATAAATTGCCATTGTGGAGGAGGGCACACTTCTAGCTCCACTTTGAGCTATTGATGAACAGTTGCCATTCAGTTACGTTATAGATTGGAATTCCCAATTCCTCCATTAAACCATGTATGTTATGGCAATAGACAAAGCCACCGTCACTTCGAAAGTACTGCAGAAATGCACTTTCTCTTGATCAAAAGTAGGATACCTGCGCTCCTTTTTCAAGCAAGTTTTTCTCATGCAGTCTTGATGCTAGGAGTTCTGAAACCTTTTTGGATAGTCTCAAATCTCATGCTAAATCATTCAACTCATGCTGATCAAATCCCTTACGAACTGAGTCATCTTCAGTTTCAAAATCTTCATCGTTGCTGTCACATAGTTCTTCACCATACTCCTGTTTTTTGAAAGAGGGTAGTTCAATGAAAACTGGCACTGGGATTTCAGCTGAATGAGGCACTGGGCATATAGCTGATGGCAGACTAGGATACTCTATTTTAAATTTATTTTTCTTGTTATATCCTGATGTTTTCACTATACAAAAGTAACAGTCACTTGAATGATCTCTGGGCTCTCGCCAAACCATAGGTATACCAAATGACAATTTATCATGTGTTCCCTTCGTCCATATCTGTAAATTCTTGACACTGCTTGCACACCTTGTGAGGGGCCCAAGACTTATCTTGATCACCAAGTTTTACTTTAAAATATGCACAATAGGCTTGCCTGACAAATGCGCTGATGTTTGTCCTTTGACTGAGAATGTGAAATTGCCACAGATATAACAAAACGAATCAGGGTTGTTTAGGCACTTATGATGAGAAATAGAAGAGGCAGACATGATCTGAAGGAAAGGAAATAAGTATGTATGTAAATAAAAAATTAAATTCTGCTAACTCCTCGTATACAGACAAGAACTCTGACTACACTTCGGAATACGATTCACTATATAGAGCGGCACGCAACCTCTTACCACACTGTCTCATGTGTAACTGAATAGCCTAGACAAGAATGAACTTGTCGCTGGTCTCCAAGGTAATCCTCCACCCCTCCCCACTTGAGGGAGGTTTGCTCTCAGCCAATAGGAGAGCACTAGTGCTTCCCTCGATCCAGGCTCGAACCAGACTAGAGTGCTCTCATTAAGGGGGTCATTTATCAAAGAGCTATATGGGTAACATCAAGCTAGGTTGAGAACATTGCACAAATCTCATCTTTGGGTGAATTTCCTTACTCCGAAGGTCATCAAATCTTCACAAGAGTGCACTGTTTTGTTCGTATGTCGCTGTCTGAATGTCAAAGTGGCCCCTAACCCCTACACTAATACCTAAACCTCACCTCGAGTAACTAGGTGGGCCTCCTATAGAGATATAAATACCTACCTAGTTTGAGAGCCTTATAGCTGTTATAATTAGTGAGGTTTGGGTGGACCCTTGGACACTGTGGCAGCTGACCATGCCCACTGGGGGAAGTCCTGTGAGGGGCCATAGGTCAGGCTCAGCTTAGGACACACAAACACAGAGATTGATCTTTTATTAGACAATGTGATGAAGCCACCAGAGGTGGCAGTGGTGAGCAGCAGAAGTAGCCCGGCTGGGCTAGTATCCATCAGGCCCTGGAACAGCAATTCCTCTGGTAGCAGTGCTGTAGTGGAAAGAACTGAGAATAATGAGTACAGTGGAATATACACAAAGCCCCAGTATGGAGAACCCCAGGATAGGGAGAGCAGACCCTTGAGGAGCGAGTACCTGATCCCTGAGAGCTGAGAGGCTTGAAGGTAATGTACTCACACAGCAGTTCCACATAGGAGATGGCACTAGGGCTGGAACAGAGGCAGGCCCTCGAGGAGCGAGTACCTAGTTCCAGGGAACAGCTCTGAGGTGAAGATGGTAGTACTCACTAGTGTTGAAGATAGCGAACCCTTCCAGGCAGAAGAAAAGGTAGAAGCAGGCAACGAGTCAGGGAACATAGGCCCTCGAGGAGCAAGTACCGGTTTCCTGATAGTGACCTGAAAAGCAAGTGAGGCCCCCGAGGAGCGGGTACCCCGTTAGCGTAAAGAGTCCAATGGAAGATTGGAGAGGCAGAATAGCTGAGTACGGAGAGCGAATCCCATCTGTAAGATTCCCCTTGCTAACTCAAAGGCAGGCAAACATGGTAGGCTTTAAATATCTGGGTAGCGTGATGTCATCACAGGGGGACACCCCTGAGGTTCGCGCCAAGTAGGAAATAAGAGTGAGGGCTGTGCAGCGATGCGCCCTAAGGTACTGGCGGAGCCTGGCGGGAGGCAGCACCCAAGCCGGTCTGGGGACGCTGGAGAGGACGGCAGGCAGACGCATGGCAGCCAGGCGTCCATCCATAGCGAGAGGAGGTGCAAAGAAGGAAAGGTAGGCGGAGTGAAGTCATCAGGAAGGGACGGTTGCAACAATAGTTAGGCACTCTCTGTCTCTCTCGCTCACACGCTCTCACTTCCCTTAGCAGCTTAAAATATTGAAAACGCTATTTGCGAAAACTTTTTTTGCACTTTGCGGGAGAGATGTTATCGCAGTTTGCGGTAATACCTATGCGAAGTGCTAAGATAGCGCACTTTGTGATAAACAGCCTAATACCATAAAACATGCCCCTTTTCCTATTGCATGCGATATTTAGTGCATTTTGATAAATCCAGGCCTAAGATAGGCTGTAGAGAAAAAACTTGATGTGATAGAAGAAAACTAACTGCAGTTTTGAAATCAGCATGCCTATTTAAGTCTAAAACAGCTGAAAAATCGAACTCAACAGGAATTATGTTAAAAATTGTTCATAAAAAGAAAATGAGAGCATAGCCTATGCTATAACATTACTGCCAAGACTGCATAAGTGTTCCTTAGGAGTGAGAGTCCAGAAAAACCCTTAACTGCAACGGCTCAAAAAACACTTTTAGCATCTAAATATTTCATTAAACATTTACATGAATAGCACAATATATATTGCCTCCCATGAGAGAGAACCTCTGCTCTCTTAGACAAAAATTTCTTTTGTCACTACTGTGTTGTTCTCGTCACATCTGGATAGATCCAAACTTGTTTTCCATGAAAAGAGAGACTCCTGTTTCTTAGAAAAAAACCTTAAGACAGTATTCCTTTCACTCATAAAGGCAAAGGTAATCAACATAGTCCCTCTTTGCATAATATCTATCTCTTGAGAAAGCTCCAATATATCCATAATGTTCATAAGACGTTGATCTTGAGAAGTAGTTACTGATGATTCTGTCTCATTCCAAGGTAAGAAATAAGCCCTCCTTATAAGAGGCATAGCATTAGATGGTATCTTTAGAATGTTTGAGACTTAGCTTTTAAAGAAATCAATCAGAGAAATTTAAGAACTGGAAAATTGAGTACCCTTAAATTTAAACTTCTTAAGGAATTCTCTACATTCTCAAGTTTTTTTGAGTGAATAATCTCAAACTGAACCAATCCTTGTTGGATCTTTTCAAAAGAGGAAATGTTTTTTTCCATAGATTTTATCTTCCAGTCTTTTGAGGTAACCATTCCTTCCATTGATAGTACTCATTGGTTTGTATCTAATGAAACTTGAGTTAAAGAGGTAATAGCTGACTCTAAGGAGACCAAAACATTCCAGACACCATTGAGTGTTATAACAGCAGGTTTTATTTTAAAGTTGATTGCATACCTGGGGCAACTGGAACTTCATCTCCTTCACTCTGCAGGATATTAAAACAAGGCAGCCCCGATGAAATCCCCTTGGGGATAACTATGGGAGTCTCTGTAGCAAGGGAGAAGGCAGACTTTTTCTCTGCAGAAAAAAATGCAGACTCAGAGACACCTGACAGCTCCAGTCCTGCACCCAACAAAGCAATCATTTCCTTATCTTGCAAAGGGGAAGACAAAATGGAATCTAAACATGCCTTAGGTAAACCACTGAGAAAATTGACCATTTAATCCTACTCTGTTTCCTGCTTTTTAACCAGTTTGTAATCCACAAAAGGACATTGCCTCCTATCCCATGACTTTTTAGTTTTCTTAGAAGCTTCTCAGGCGGGACTTTGTCAAACGCCTTCTGAAAATTCAAATACACTACATCTACCGGTTCACCTTTATCCACATGTTTATTAACCCCTTCAAAAAATGAAGCAGATTTGTTAGGCAAGACTTCCCTTGGGTAAATCCTTGTTGACTGTGTTCCATTAAACCATGTCTTTCTATATACTCTACGATTTTGATCTTGAGAATAGATTCCACTATTTCCTAGCGTGTAGCAGATGGACTCATTACAAATGGGTATAGCGTGCTCGTGCTAGCAGTTGGAGATGGATCTGACGTCAGCACGGGTACATATACCCCTGCAGGAAGTGCAGCAACTCAGTAATTTCTGTCTCCAAAGCAGTTTGGAGCTCCCTTACGCTCACTGAGCGTTCTTCCAAATTTTAATGACTAAATTCTTAGAAGAAATTCTGAAGATGAGCCCCGCACTCCTGCAGTGATACCCTCGGGTCCCTCCCCCAGTTGAGTTTCCCGAGGTGATTTCCGTGGTCCCTCGGAGGTGAGTGCCTCGGTCTGGTGGCCGATTCACGGCAGGGACCTAGCCCCCGAGTGAGAAGGGCTCGGGTGCGGCATAGAGGCAGCCTTGGTCCCGGTGAGGACTTAGCTCCTGAGCGAGAAGAGTTCGGGCGTGGCTTAGAGGCAGCGGGTGCATTTCCTCGAGCGCGGCGGTGATGGTACTTACCCTCTCCTCCCGCAGCCGGAGACCGCCCGGGTCGCAGCCGGGAAGTGCTGAAGATCAGGTAAGGCGTACATCTTTACTTTACTGGTCTCCGAAGAGCAAGGAGTAGCAGGGTCTGCCTACGTGGCAGCCCACCAAGGAGGTCGCCATTTTGCCTGCTGGCTCGGTCGCCAGCCCTGGTTCGCCGCCTCATTCTCAACAGGGCGACGGGCGCGTATGTTAGGTGCCCGGAAAGGGTTGGGCACCCATTGCTTAGACGCACGTTGAGAGGCGCACGCTGATACCCGCACATAGGCGCATGACCATAGGCGCACGTTGCTAGGCGCACGTTGATACGCGCATGTACTTAGGCGCACGTTGATTCGCGCATGTACATACGCGCACGTACATAGGCGCACGTGGATACGTGCACGGACATAGGCACACGTACATAGGCGCACGTACTAGGCGCATATTGATAAGCGCCCGTGATAGGCGCTCTTTGGTAGGAGCACATTGAAAGGGCTGAGAGCACACCAGAGTGTGCGGATAACAGAAGTGATGGAGCGTAAGAGAGCCCATGCGTCCGCAGAGCCGGCACTTCCAGATTCGGGCATAAGAGCTCTTGGCCTCTGCTCAGCATGCCACCTCAAGAGCCACACAGAGCAAGGAAGCAGACTCCCTATGTGCCCAATGTGAGGAGGCCCTGGGAGTTCCAGGCCAGGGCTGGTCTCAGCCCAGTTTGACTGCCAGTTCCTCAGGGAACACCCCGAACCTAGCAGGCCATGGTGAGCAGCCAGGGAACCCTACAGACCTGGTGCCCCTACAGCTAGAACCTGCTTCCCTCTCCTGGGTGGAATTATTCAAGGGGATTCATGCCTTCATCAAGATGCAGTCTGATCCCCGACCGGACCGGATGACCCTACCCCGGGACCCTCAAGACCTACGCATGGCCCCCCCGCCACCCGGAAGCCCCACTTATGGGGACTCGGATTACTCTGAGGAAGATGGCGAGCCCCCCGAGGAGGGGGAACTCCCCTCGGGGATAGAACAATATCGAACCATGAGACGCTTCTTTCCTAAGGAGGATCTTTCATACCTGGTCTCTCAATGCCTGTCGGAGCTGGCTATCCCGGGCCCAGGCACCCCAGGGGAACCTAGAGTGAACCCCCTGCTAGAGGGCCTGCGTCCAACGGCTCACCATTTTCCCCTCCTACAAGCAGCACAGCAGTTAATCGATCTGGAGTGGAATGCGCCGGAGGCTTCAGTCAAAGGGGGTCGGGCTTTGTCTAGCATGTACCCCCTAGACCCGGCAACCAAGGAGCTGCTGGCGTGCCCGATGGTAGACGCCATAGTTAGCGCAATTGTGAAGCGCACCACCATTCCGGTGGAAGGAGGGGTGGCTCTCAAGGATACACATGATCAGCGCATGGACGCCATTCTGAAACAAGCCTTTGAGGTGGCAGCCATGTCCCTACGAATTGCGACCTGCTGCACCGTGGTGACGCGCTCCTGCTTATCACAAGCCAGGAACAACACCCCGGGAGAAGAAATGGAATCAGCCCTCTCGTTCCTTACTGACGCTGCCTCCGACCTAGTCCGTACAGCAGCCAAGGGAGTGTCATCCTCAGTGGCAGCCAGAAGGCACATCTGGCTACGAAATTGGTCGGCCGACTCCTCCTCCAAGACTCGCCTTACCAGAATGCCCTTTAAGGGATCCCTCCTGTTCGGCAGCGACCTCGAGAAACTGGCTAATAAATGGGGCGCATCTCCATTACCCCGTCTACCGGAAGACAGGTCAAGGAGGAACCAGCGCCCCTTTCCTAGGCCATCCAGAGGTAGAAGCTCTCAACGCTTTAATCCTTACAGGGCTTGCTACCAAGGACCTCGTTCTCAGGCCAGGAACCAGTCCTTTCGGACAAGGCACAACAAAAGGGGAACCTACTCGGGGTCGGGTCCCCGCCGCACCCCACAATGAGAATCAGCCGACCCATCTGGGGGAAGAGGCTATAGGGGGCAGGCTAACCCTATTTTACCGCAGGTGGGTCGAGATTACTTCGGACCAGTGGGTCCTCGCCATTGTCCGGGAAGGGTATTACCTGGACTTCCTTCAGCTCCCTCCGGACAAGTTTGTGGAATCGCCTTGTCCGCCCCTCAAGAGGGCGGCGCTGGCAGCTACCTTGGAGAGACTCCTGTCCCTAAAAGCCATAATCCCAGTGCCTGCATGGGACATACATTTTGGGCATTGCTCCATTTATTTCATTGTCCCCAAGAAGGGGGCACCTTCAGACCCATCCTGGACCTCAAGTCAGTCAACCGGCACTTACGGGTCCCAGGATTTCGCATGGAAACTCTGCGGTCAGTCCGAAGTGCAATACAGCCAGGGGAGTATCTCACATCCCTGGATCTCTCAGAGGCCTATTTGCATATCCCAATTCATCGGGATCACCAGCGTTACTTACGCTTCAAAGTCCTGGATCAGCACTTTCAGTTCCAGGCTCTACCCTTCGGGTTAGCCACCGCGCCACAGACCTTTACCAAGGTAATAGTAGTGGTGGCGGCGTCACTCAGGAAGGAAGGCATTCTCGTCCAGCCCTACCTAGACGATTGGCTGATCACAGCAAAGTCACCGGAGGAGAGCCACCGGGCAACCAACAGAGTTATATCTCTTCTGGAAAGCCTAGGATGGGTAGTCAACATAAACAAGAGTTCCCTTCAGCCTTCACAGTCGCTGAAATACCTAGGAGTCAGATTCGACAACCAGGAAGACAAGATCAGCCTGACCTCCAAGAGGAAATCAAAACTCCAGGATCGCTTGCAGAATCTGCTGAGCACCACCCGGCCCACGGCTTCGGATTACCCACAGGTCCTCGGCCTAATGGCCTTCACTCTGGAAGTGATACCATGGGCACGGGCTCATATGAGACCATTACAGCGCGCCCTCCTATCTCGGTGGCGCCCACAATTACAGAACTACACCGTGCATCTACCTCTATCGGCCAGAGTACGGAATCAGTTACGGTGGTGGCTGCAGCCCGGCCACATGAGCCGGGGGTCAAGGATGTCCTCCCCAACCTGGACTCTGCTCACTACAGATGCCAGCCTGAGCGGCTGGGGAGCACATTGCGAAGAGCTAACCGCCCAGCAGGGGCGGTGGAACAGAGAAGAGTCAGGGTGGAACATCAACCGACTAGAGGCACGGGCAGTCAGGCTAGCCTGCCTGCGATTTGCCCACAGACTTCGAAACAGAGTAGTCAGAGTGATGTCGGACAATGCCACCACGGTGGCATACATCAACCAACAGGGCGGAACCAGAAGCCGACAGGTATCCTTAGAAATAGCCCCCCTGATGGCTTGGGCGGAAGCAAATCTCCAGGACATCTCCGCCATCCACATTGCTGGGAAGGACAACGCCACGGCAGACTTCCTCAGCAGAGAAAGCCTAAACCCGGGGGAATGGCAGCTGTCATCCACAGCCTTCCAAATGATTGTGGATCAGTGGGGGACCCCGGGCATGGACCTATTAGCGGACAGGTCCAACGCTCAAGTACCCAGATACTTCAGTCGCAGGCGAGATCCTCTATCCCACGGGATCGACGCCCTGAGGCAGCCATGGCCTCCGGGGATCCTGCTATATGCTTTTCCCCCATGGCCCCTGCTGGGTGCCATTATACACAAGATTCAGCGGCACAGAGGCCTAGTTCTTCTGGTGGCCCCGGACTGGCCAAGAAGATCCTGGGACGCAGACAGGCAGGGGATCCTCTACCCCTGCCCCCTCACAGGGACTTGCTACGACAGGGTCCCATTCTCCACGAGAATCCAGCTCAATTCTGTCTTACGGTCTAGCCATTGAGAGGGCTAGACTGAAGAAAAGGGGATACTCGGGGCCGGTGATAGACACACTCCTCCGAGCACGCAAGTTCTCCACATCACTAACTTATATAAGGATCTGGAGAGTATTTGAAGCCTGGTGTGAAACTCGCAGCACCAATCCGCATGCCGCTAAAATCCCCATCATTCTGGATTTCCTGCAAGATGGGCTTCAGAAGGGTCTGTCCCTCAATTCAATCAAGGTTCAGGTGGCAATGCTGTCCTGCTACTGTCCCAGGAGTGCTGGCAACAGCATTGCCATGCACCCAGACGTTTCACGTTTCCTAAAAGGAGTCAAACACATTCGCCCGCCACTGAAGTGGCCAGTGCCCCTGTGGAGCCTCAACCTAGTCTTGGACTTCCTAGCGGGACCCACCTTCAGACCCCTCCGGGGCCTGTCCCTCTGTTTATTAACCTTGAAGATGGTGTTCTTGCTGGCCGTATGCTCAGCACGCCGCATCTCCGAGCTACAAGCGCTGTCCTGCCGCGATCCGTTTCTCAGAATCACTCCAGGGGCTATCCATCTTCACACGGTTCCTTCCTTCCTTCTTACCCAAAGTAGTCTCACACTTCCACCTCAACCAAACCATATCCTTGCCAACCACGGAAGGTTTGAAGAAGTCAGAAGAAGGTCGAAGACTGCGCCATCTCGACATTGGCAGGTTGCTGTTCAGATACTTGGAAATGTCAGAAGCAGTACGAAAGACGGACCACCTGTTCATCCTTCACAGCGGGAAGAAGCAAGGGGAAGCAGCCTCACGGGCAACCATCACCCACTGGATCAAAGAAGTCATCAAGGCGGCCTATGTAGAAGCGGGAAGACCACCACCTCTACGGGTCAAGGCTCACTCTACCAGAGCGCAGGCGGCCTCCTGGGCAGAAACTAGGATGCTGTCACCGGCAGAGAGATGTAAAGCGGCAACGTGGTCCTCCCTCCATACCTTCTCCAGATTCTACCGTCTGGACGTCCAGGCTATGGAGGACAATCCTAAACGGACCTCGGGCAGCCTCCCACCCAGTCCGGGAGTAGCTTTTGTACATCCCATTTGTAATGAGTCCATCTGCTACACGCTAGGAAATGTAGAGATTACTTACCTGATAATCTCGTTTTCCTTAGTGTATGCAGATGGGCTCAGCATCCCGCCCGGCTGCCGGTATACATGGGGATTCACCGAGTCACGGTAAGCCATGTTTTCTTATATAGGGCATCCACCCTGCCGGGTGTCGACGCCTTCCAGTTGAGAACACTGGCGGTCTCCAGCTACTATCAATCGGTCAGGGTAATCATGTTCATTTAATCAATCGGTCAGTCACACATATAGCCATAAAGCTTTTGCAAGGAAGATTACTGAGTTGCTGCACTTCCTGCAGGGGTATATGTACCCATGCTGACGTCAGATCCGTCTCCAACTGCTAGCACGAGCACGCTATACCCATTTGTAATGAGTCCATCTGCATACACTAAGGAAAACGAGATTATCAGGTAAGTAATCTCTACATTTTTCCCGGCACTGAAGTCAGGCTTACTAGTCTATAGTTACCTGAATCGCCCCTGGAGCCTTTTTTAAATATTGTGGTTAAATTGACCACCCTCCAGTCTTCAGGTACAATGGATGATTTTAATGACAGGTTACAAATTTTAACTAATAGATCAGAAATTTCATTTTTTAGTTCCTTCAGTACCCTAGGATGCATACCATCCAGTCCAGGTGCTTTGCTACTCTTTAGTTTGTCAATCTTGCCTACTACATCTTTCAAGTTCACAGTGATTTCGTCAAGTTCGTCTGACTCATCTCCCCTGAAAACCATCTCTGGAACTGGTATCTCCCCAACATCCTCATTAGTAGACACAGATGCAAAGAATTCATTTAGTCTTTCTGCAATGGCCTTAGCTTCCCTAAGAACCCCTTTAACCCCTGGGTCATCTAATGGTCCAACCGACTCCCTTACAGGTTTCTTGCTTCGGATATATTTAAAAAAGTTTTTATTATGAGTTTTTGCCTCTATGGCCAACTTCATTTCAAATTCTCTCTTTGCCTGTCTTGTCAATGTTTTGAAAGATGTTTTTTTGACTAAAATAGCCTCTTTCACCTCACCTTTTAACCATGACGGTACTCGTTTTGCCTTCCTTCCACCTTTCTTAATGTGTGGAATACATATGGACTGTGCCTCTAGGATTGTATTTTTAAACAATGTCCATGCCTGTTGAACACTTTTAACCTTTGCAGCTGCACCTTTCAGTTTTTTTCTATTTTCCTCATTTTATCAAAGTTTTCCTTTTGAAAGTTTACTGTTAGAGCTGCAGATTTACTTATTGTCTCCCTTCCAGTTATTAGTTTGAAGTTGATCATGTTATGATCACTGTTGCCAAGTGGCTCCACCACCATTATCTCTCTCACCAAATCCTGCGTTCCACTAAGAATCATATCTAAAATAGCTCCCTCTCTGGTTGGTTCCTGAACCAACTGCTCTATGAAGCAGTCATTTATTACATCCAGGAACTTTATCTCTAGCAACTCCTGATGTTACATTTGCCCAGTCAATATTGGGGTAATTGAAATCTCAGGAACACTGGTGCAGGAAAAAGTTTTCAATTCCACTGAATTCAGTTAAAGTTGTTTTATTATAGACAAGTAACAGTTATTCAATCTGGCAACTCCATTCAAGAAAACAGAAGAAACTTAAAGTCCCCCGACACGGTCCCGTGTTTCGCGGAGGCTGCATCGGGAGGGACCATATCACATTTAAATCTGAAATGTAACAAAATGTATAAGTAATGGAACACAACAGGCTGCAGGTAAAATATAAACATTTAAAGAACAAAAAGGCGCGAAAGAGGAGCTCTCGCTGGATGCTGTTACTGACAGGACAACATATTTAATAGAATAAATGCCATTCTATATCTTTATTGAGACCTTTTGGGGAAACTGTGTCGAGAGTAAAAATCCATCGATGCTCCCTCCGACCCAGGATACCGGCGAAGTCACCTCCCCGGTGGGGGCGCGGGACCACCTCTAACACTAGGCAGGAGAGAGCAGAGATGGGATGGCAGGACTGATGCCAATGAGTCACTAAAGGCTCATCCATTCTGGAGGACCTGATGTTCGAGCAGTGTTCTATGATTCTTGTTTTGATCATACGTGAGGTCTTACCAATATATAAGAGAGCACAGGGGCATTTGATAACGTAGATCACTCCTCTTGTTGTACAGTCAGATTGGGAGTGAAATTTGAACACACGTCCCATCATAGGGTGTACAAACTCTGTCAAAGTCTCAGTGTGGCTGCACATTGTGCAGTGACCACAAGGTTTGTGCTGACCTAAAACGCTTGACAGATTATTGGTAAGAGAAGCTGCTGCATGTACAAGGCGGTCTCGGAAATTGGAGCCTCTCCTAAATGTAAAGCGTAAGGGGCCATGGAGTAAATCTGTGAGTGATAAGGCTGACCAGTGATGCCTTATCATGTTTGCTACACTTCTTCCTACAGTGGAAAAGGGGAGGATACAGTTATTGGTGATGTCATCTGAGTTAGAGGTTGATGTGAATAACCATTCTCGATGCGTATATAAAGCACGTTTAAATGCCTTTTTAATTACCCTCGATGGGTAACCCCTTTCCAAAAAACGAGGTTAGTCATGCTGTGGGCTTGATGAAGAAATTCCGTGCGAGTGGAACATAGGCGGCGCAATCTTAAAAATTGACCTATAGGTATATTGTCTCGGAGTGCCCTAGGGTGACAACTATTATAGGATAACAGTGTGTTACGGTCAGTCGCCTTGCGGAACAGCGTAGTCTCGAAATGATCCCCTGCCCAAGTGATACAAATATCTAGAAAAGCAATTTGTGTGGGGTGAATGCAAAAATTAAATTGAATATGAGAGTTTAAAGAATTGACCCAATCAAGGAACATAAAAAACTGTATATCAGATCCCGTCCAAATGATAAAAACATCATCAATGTAACGCAGCCACACGTGGATGAACTGAGACCAATATGAGGAATGAATGTGTGCAGATTCAAAGTCATCCATATACAGGCACGCAAGGCTGGGAGCCATTGTGGCCCCCATTGCAGTCCCCTTGATCTGTTGATATACTGTGTCTTGAAATTGAAAAAAATTTTTTGTTAGAGCAAGTTCTGATAACTGAATGAGGAAGGACGTGGTGACACGCTGTGGTAATGAACGTGTATTAAGGGATTTTTCAATCACTGCAAGGGCCTCACTTTGCAGGATGTTTGAATAAAGTGCAACCACATCTAAAGTTATCAAAAATGTAATGGGTAAGGTTACATCTAATTGCGACAATATGGAGATAAGGTGAGAGGAGTCCCTAACATAGGACCGAATATGGGGTACCAGTGGTTTAAGAAAAACATCGACAAACTGGGACAGGGGTTCCAGCAGGGAGCCTATGCCAGACACAATAGGGCGGCCCGGGGGCCGAACCAAAGATTTATGAATCTTTGGCAGAGTGTAAAATAGTGGCATAATAGGGTGGGTTGTAATCAGAAATTTTGCTTCCTTATTAGTGATGATACGAGCATCTAAGGCTGATTGAACAAGATGTTTAATGTCCTGCAGTAATGATTCAGTCGGGTCCTGAGGTAAAGGGATATAGAAAGAAGTATCACCAAGCTGTCTCAATACCTCCGCCTCATAATCTAATCTGTCTTGAATAACAATGCCACCCCCCTTATCGGCCGGTTTAATAACTATAGACATGTCTTTAATCAAATCCCCAAGGGCTGTGGCCTCATCTTTAGATAGGTTATAGCGAATATATTGCTTTTGTAAACTAATAATAGAGGCTTCTTTACACACAAGCCGTTCAAATGCCCCTAGGGTCACATCACCTACACCCGGTGGGGTCCATTTTGATTTGTTATGAACCACCAAAATATTGGAGGATGGTGGAAAATCCTCAAAAAACAGCTTTAGTTTAAGTCGCCGGAGAAACCGGTGCAAATGTATCTGTAAATCAAAGGGATCCCCTTTATTTGTGGGAACAAATGATAGTCCCTTATGTAGCACATTCAACTCAGAGGTAGTCAGCCGGCGTGACGAGAGATTAAATACAGTTTCCTCAATCATTGCCAGAGGTCCGCCTGAGTGCGTGGTGGACGAGATGGACGGTTCTGTGATGAGTTCTGTGAAGGTGTTACCCCGCAAGATCGTAGTTGCCGGGTGTCCTGCTTCAACTGTGGCTGGCCAGAGTCTAAAAAAGACGCAGCTATGGACGAATAACGAGAGGAAGCAGATACAGGTAAAGAAGACGAGTCGTCCTGTATGGGCATACGGGTCCGCTGTGGGACTACAGAGTGTATGGAATCCGAAGCAGTTGAAATGCCGCGAGCGCGGCGTACTTGACCACGGGTATGTTGAGAGCGTGATTCCTCTCCTGATGAATCTCCTGATGAGGAGCTGTCTGCAAAGGTCACATTTTTGGAAGGTTTCTGTGCCATCCATTTGTAAACGTACCCTGTTTTATAATCGGCTTCGTCCCGCTGGACTCCATGGGGCTCCATGGCCCCTTACGCTTTACATTTAGGAGAGGCTCCAATTTGCGAGACCGCCTTGTACATGCAGCAGCTTCTCTTACCAATAATCTGTCAAGCGTTATAGGTCAGCACAAACCTTGTGGTCACTGCACAATGTGCAGCCACACTGAGACTTTGACAGAGTTTGTACACCCTATGACGGGACGTGTGTTCAAATTTCACTCCCAATCTTACTGTACAACAAGAGGAGTGATCTACGTTATCAAATGCCCCTGTGCTCTCTTATATATTGGTAAGACCTCACGTATGATCAAAACAAGAATCATAGAACACTGCTCGAACATCAGGTCCTCCAGAATGGATGAGCCTTTAGGGACTCATTGGCATCAGTCCGGCCATCCCATCTCTGCTCTCTCCTTCCTAGTGTTAGAGGTGGTCCCGCGCCCCCACCGGGGAGGTGACTTCGCCGGTATCCTGGGTCGGAGGGAGCAGCGATGGATTTTTACTCTCGACACAGTTTCCCCAAAAGGTCTCAATAAAGATATAGAATGGCATTTATTCTATTAAATATGTTGTCCTGTCAGTAACAGCATCCCGCGAGAGCTCCTCTTTCGCGCCTTTTTGTTCTTTAAATGTTTATATTTTACCTGCAGCCTGTTGTGTTCCGTTACTTATACATTTTGTTACATTTCAGATTTAAATGTGATATGGTCCCTCCCGATGCAGCCTCCTCGAAACACGGGACCGTGTCGGGGGACTTTAAGTTTCTTCTGTTTTCATGAATGGAGTTGCCAGATTGAATAACTGTTACTTGTCTATAATAAAACAACTTTAACTGAATTCAGTGGAATTGAAAACTTTTTCCTGCACCAGTGTTCCTGAGTACTTGCTTACGTGCAAGGATTGCTTCTGTGGATTACCGGTAATTGAAATCTCCCATTATTATTGCACTGCCAAATTGGTTAGCTTCCCTGATTTCTCTTAGTATTTCATTATCTGTCTGACCATTTTGTCCAGGTGGACGGTAGTATACTCCTATCACTATACTCTTACCCAACACACATGGGATTTCTACCCATATAGATTCTACTGAGCATTTAGTCTCTTGTATGATCTTTATCCTGTTGGACTCTATACCCTCCCGGACATAAAGTGCCACACCCCCACCAAGTTGATCCTCCCTATCATTGCGATATAATTTGTATCCTGATATAGCACTGTCCCATTGGTTATCCTCCTTCCACCAAGTCTCTGTAATGCCAATTATGTCAATCTCATTATTTGCTGCTATACACTCTAACTCTCCCATCTTACTTCTTAGACTTCTGGCATTGGCATACAGACATTTCAAAGCATATTTTTTGTTTGTATTAACAACCTGCTTCATTAGCTTTGGTGATTTTTTACATATAGGCACATGGACTACATTTGCTTTTATTGGAACCTCTCTGTTGGGATGCCCTAACTCTCCTGTTTCATTAGTATCCTTCAAGGATACATTTCTCTGAACTATGCACTGCTGAGTGAGTGTCCATTTTCCCCCTTGTTCTAGTTTAAAAGCTGCTCTATCTCCTTTTTGAAAGATAGTGCCAGCAGCTTGGTTCCACTCTGGGTAAGGTGGAGCTCATCCTTTTAGAAAAGTCTCCCCTTCCCCAAAAGTTTCCCCCAGTTCCTTTCAAAACTGAATCCCTCTTCCCTGCACCATCGTCTCATCCACGCATTGAAACTCTGGAGCTCTGTCTGCCTCTGGGGACCTGCACGTGGAACAGGAAGCATTTCAGAGAATGCCACTCTGGAGGTTCTGGATTTCAGCTTCCTACCTAAAATCCTAAATTTGGCTTCCAGAACCTCTCTCCCACATTTTCCTATGTCGTTGGTGCCCACATGTACCACGACAGCCAGCTCCTCCCCAGCACTGTCTTAAAATTTACCCCTTAACCTTTGCAGTTGCTCCTTTAATTTTTTCCTAACAGTTTTCCTCATTTTATCATAGTAACCTTTTTGAAAGTTAAATGCTATCATAGTAGATTTCTTTTTTGTGCTCCGTCCAGTTACTGTTAATGTTGTGGTAACAGTGGTGGATCCACTTAACAATAGTTATCTATCACACCAAATCCTGTGTTCCACTAAGTACTAGATCTAAAAAAGTTTCCCTCTTGTTGGTTCTTGTACCAGCTGTTCCACGAAGCAGTTATTTATTTAATCTAGGAACATAACTTCTGTAGAATGTCCCGATGTAACAGTCACCTTGGTGCATGCCAGATTTCCTAAGTATTTACGCACACATTTCAGATTAATGCCTCAAAACGTTCATGCCCTGCGCAGACCATGGCCATGCCCCACCTCTTTTTGAAAACTTTCGAGATGTGCATATCTTGCCAGCTTTTAAAATGTTCTTGGCATGTGTGAGCTCAACTTAGTCACTCATCCCCTAATTAATGTATGCATTGGGCTTTTAAAATTCACCTTTAAGCGCACAACCAAGCTTTGTAATCTGTTCTCAGGATATGCTCAAGGCAACTAGCATAGTAAGGTTTAAAGAGGTTTTTACAGGTTTCTGGAGGAAAAGTCCATTAAACTTTATTAGCCAGGTAGACTAAAGAAAACTATTGCTATTTCTGAGTGTAGTAACAGGAATAAGATCTACTTTATGGGATCTGCCACATACTTGCAACCTGGATTAGCCACTGTTGGAGACAGATGCTAAGCTTGATGATCTTTGTCTGACTTAGCACAGTATTTCCTATGTTTTTATGTTCTCTCTACCCTATATTCAGATTGTTGAATAATCCATGGCACACAACAGAAAAAATTCCTGTTCTGAAAAAGTGATTTGGGTCCTTTTGGAATCTTATAGATTTAAGGCGAATTTTCAAAGGTTTGCACATGTAACATTAGCATTTGTGTATAAAATAGCATGTTGTTGCATATATGCTGTTTTGTAAACCCAAATATATACATGTAAGTAAGAGTGCTTGAGCAAAAATATGCATGTAAAAAAGGGGCAGTCTAGGGGTGTTCCCAAGTGAGCTAACATTTATGTATATAAGTTGCTATTTTATAACCTGCCAGGTGATGGGTGTAAGTCTCTTAGTAAAATAGCCGGATAACTCTTACAGTACTACTTATTCAGCTATCTTTGGGCCTCATTTACTAAGGCTTTTCTCCCTGTCAGAGTCTATGGGAAAAATGCTTAGTAAATTGGGTGCTTTTTGAGAGTTATCTAGCTGTGATGAAAATACATTCCAAATGTTGTAGGGTAGACATTGGGGCCGGATTTTAAAAGGCCCCTGCGCGCGACGAGCCTATTTTGCATAGGCTCGGCGGCGCGCGCAAGCCCCGGGATGCGCATAAGTCCCAGGGCTTTGCAAAGGGGGCGTGTCGGGGGCGTGTCGTGTGGGCGGCGTGAATTGCGGGGCGGGAGGCATGTCGGGGGCGTGACGTCGGCCCAGGGGCGTGGTCGAGGCCTCCGGACCAGCCCCTGGGTCGGGTGTTGGCGCGCCAGCAGCCCACTGGCGCGCGCAGATGTACACCTACCTCCGGCAGGCGTAAATCTGCCAACAAAGGTGGGGGGGATTTAGATAGGTCCAGGAGGGTGGATTAGGTAGGGGAAGGTGAGGGGAGGCAGAAGTAAAGTTCCCTCCGAGGCCGCTCCGATTTCAGAGCGGCCGGGCTCGGCACGCGCAGATTCCACAAATGTGCACCCCCTTGTGCGCGTCGACCCCAGATTTTATAAGATATGCGTGGCTATGCGTGTATCTTATAAAATCCAGCGTACTTTTGTTCGCGCACGTGCAAATTTATAAAATCTACCCCATATTTTGCATCATGTATACAGATTTGTGCACACAGTATAATATACTTGTGCATGTGCACGCATACCCCTGTTATCCTCCTTGTTAAATCCAGGCATTGAATGGAAGAATTGTCTGAGTCAGGAAGTAAACTTGGTCTGTGAGATAGGTAAAAAAGTGGTAGCATGAAATGTTTGACCATCAACCTGAAGGATACATTTGCATAGATCTTGCTGATAACTTCAATGTCAGTACTAGAGATAATGTTAGTGAAGCGAACAATAAGCAGTGAACAATGTAAAGTAGATTGTTATAGAATTAGAACATTATATTTGCAGTTGGGTTGATCTAGAAAATGTATGAGTATGAACTAATTATTTATTAGCTGTTGTGTTGACCTATGAATATAAACCAGAATATATATTTGCTGTGATGTTGACCCAGAACATGAATGTTGACACAGTATGTGAATGCTGACCATGAAAATTAACACTAATTTTATAAACTGTTGTGATCTTCTTCTTTTGGAATGATGGCATATAAAACGCCTAAATAAATACATAAATCGTTTTGTCAATTTACAGTTATTTTCTCACATTTCTCACATTTCTTGTGTCTAGAGGGATATTAAGGATGGGTGAAAAAAAGAACAAATGAAGCTGATGAAACTACTTCTAAGCAAAATAAGTTGTACATTTTATTTCAAATGCCTATATGTTGAATGTTCTAGAAAATACATTCATGCTGTCATTTGAACAACTGTCATTAGACATTAAGAGAGGCCCATATGATTGAGGTGCTCTGTGACTAGTGTTACATTAAGTAATATCTTTCCCTCTTAACTTTACTATGTTTTGAGAAATCCAGGTAACATTTTATAGTAGTTAATTTTAAATGGTCCAAGGAGCTCTTATTATCTTAGACTTTCCTCTTCTGCTAATGCAACAGCCAACATTAATGAAATGTCAATGACTGTTCCTGCCAGTTCACTTCTCTGGCTCTATCTAATTAGAATTAAATGGCTGGAGAGGTTACACAGACTAAATAAAAGGGACATAGAGTTCATTCCTACAAACTGTGTTTGAAACATTTACCAAATCAAATTTAATTAGTCTCAGAAAGATGTTCCGTTTCTTCTCCAAGTCCTGGCTTTTTACTTTTTTGTATGCAGTGTTACTAAAATATTCACCCAGACTCCAATGTGGAGTACCAGTAATCAAAATAAATGCTTAGGAGTAGATTTTATAACATGCGCGCACCACCCGGCGCGTGCACATATACACCCGATTTTATAACTTGAGTGCACAAGTTATAAAATCCGGGGTTGGCGCACGCAAGGGGGTGCATAATTGTGTACTTTGCACGTGCCAAGCTGCGCAGCCTTCCCCCGTTCCCTTCCCCCTAACCTGACCTTCCCACCCCTTCCCATAACCTTCCCCCCCCCCAGCCCTACTCTAATCCCCCCCCCCCCAAAATTTTTGTTGTACCTTTTTCACCTGCCTTTGGGCAGGCGCAAGTTGCATGCGCCGGCCGATTCCCGGCATACCATATCTGACACCGGCAAATGGCCGCTGTGCCAGGAGCCGCTGCCCTGTCCCTAAACACACCCGTTTTTCTTATCATGGGCATTATAAATGCATTATTAACGCAATTTGATGAATTTAGGGGATGGAATCTTGCATTATGTAGCTATAATTTGGGTTGCTCTTCCCTACATGCATCACTTTGCACTTAGCCACATTAAATGTGATCTGTTTGTTATCTATCAACTATCGACCTGATTTTAAAAGGGCCACACATGTAAAAACGGCGGGTTATGTGCATGGCTGGACCTTGCGCGCTCTGTGCAAATTTTCGGAAGCGCCCACCCATGAGGTTAAACCCTATTAAGTGCTGAAGTGCCAGGCATCTCCAAAGGGGCAGGCCGGGTGTATGTGGTCTGGGTGAGGAGGGGTGGGAGGCAGGCCAGCACAGCGCCATTAGCCACTATCCTGGGGAAGCATGCCCTGGTGCACAGAATCTACTGCTTCTCCGAAGGAGCAGTAAGGTAAAAAAAGGTAAGGGTCAGGGAGGAGAGGGGAAAAGGAAGGTTAGGTAGGGGTATAGGGACGTTCCCTCTCAGTCTGCTGCCCATGCATGCATGCACGGCCATTGAAGTTTATAACATGCGGGCCGCCCTCAGATGTGCACATGTTATAAAATCAGCGCGTCCATGTGCAAGCACCCGTGGGTCTTAAAATTGACCCCTTAGAATAATTTTATATCAGCAAATTTGATTACTCACTCGTTGCTCCCATCTCTAGGTCATTTATAAAAATATTAAAAAGTAGCGGTCTCAGTACAGATCTCTGAGGCACTCCACTATTCACCTTTTTTCAATTGAGAAAATTGACTATGTAGCCCTATGCTGTGTTTTCTATCTTTAAACCAGTTCTCAATTGACAATAGTACATTGCCTCTTATACCATGACTTTTTAATTCCCTGAAGAGTCTTTCATGAAGTATTTAGTCAAATGCTTTCTGAAAATCCAGATGCACTGTATCAACTGATTTACCTTTATCAAGATATTTATCACACCTTCAAAAAAAATGTCTCATCAATCTGCTACAAGACTTTCCTTGGCTAAATCCATGTTGGATTTGTCCCATTAAACTATAACTATCTACATGTTCTGTAATTTTATTCATTATAATAGTTATAACCATTTTTCTGAGCACTGAGGTCAGGCTCACCAGTCTCTAGTTTAATGGATCACCACTGGAACCCTTTAAAAAAGGGATTATGTTGGCCACCCTCCAATCTTCAGGTATCTAACTGGTTTAATGATAGTTTATAGATTTCTTTTATTTTTTTATTTTCTCTTTATTAAATTTTCATAATACTACAAAGCTTTGAAACTTTGCACAGAAATGTTCAGAAACAAATAATGAATGGCCAAAACTGATCGTTAACAAAAGTTAAAAAAGGAAAAAAGATATAATATACAGTCCACAAAATATTCTTTTGGGGGGCGGAGATCAGAAAAGATTAAAGTGAAGCCAATCACACACAAAAGAAAAAAAAAAATACAAGAAATTGCCAATAGCTTGCTATACTCGTTACATTTGTCTATTGCAGAGAAATTGGACTAACTATAGGTGATGATTGCCTCATCACCCTATTTTGGGAATCGAGCCACACTTTGAGGTGCTCGAGATTAAGGAAAACATATGTGTTGTTATTAAATTTCACGATACATCTACACGGGTACCTTAGCTGAAAAGTGGCTCCCATTAGACCAGTATCTTGCCTTAAAGCCAGATCAGGGAAGATCTGGACTTTTTGGCCCATAAACTGTGTGCCTATATTCTGGAAATAACTTTTCATGATCAACCCCATATCTTTCTCATATATAAAAGAAATCAACAAGGTGGCTCTTCCCACAATCTCTGCTTCAGAAGATTCTAAAAAAGCTGTTAAGTTCCCCAAGGCCATCTGATTCTGATTACTATCTCCTTGTAATCGAGAAAAGGGAAGAAAATAAACCTTATTGAATGCTGGTATCTCTTCTGAGGCAATATACAACACCTCTATCAAATATCTACGTAGAGTCACTCTTGGCAGCTCTCCCATTACTTTGGGGAAATTTAGCAGCCTTAGGTTTAGCCTTCGCGAGCGGTTTTCCAAAAATTCAGTTTTTTTATTCAAAGCAATATTATCTTGTACAATAGTCATCTGTAATTTCTGGATCTCTTTAATATTAATTTCAATCTGCTGTACTTTATTCTTTTGCTCCAATATTTGCAGATTGTGGTCTTGTGTCACCAAGTCCAATCGAGAGGAAATTTGGGTGATTTCAATCATAGTCCCCTGGATTGCCAAGTTTTCCTGGGCCAACAGTTCCCAAATCATGTCCAAAGTTACCACAGGAGGTTTAGGAGGCATAGCTAGCCCCTGCTGTATTCTCCGGGTAACATCTTCTGGTGCTAACAAACCGGGATTGATGGTAGTGGTAAAACAAGGCTTACCGCAATTTTGTTGATTTTCCTTCGGACTAAGAACACTGCTCGGGCCCGCTATGGCTCCTTGAGATGTCTCGCTTCCGGGTGTCTCATCCGCTTCTGCTCCCTCCATGGTTCTCGCTGGACCCAATAGGTTCACGGGTTCCAAAGCAGATTCTTGCGGGGACAACAGGAAAATCACCTGGGGTAATCTCGGCGTTGGAGGGCTCAGTGAAAGTTCCCCTGGTGAGACAGCAGCTTCTCATCCGTTCTCAGCAACGGGGACTGGCTTCTCCTGTTTAGCAACGAGTTGAGTGCACTCGGTGATCTTTCTTTGTCCCGCAGGGAGAGAGGACGTTGGAGGATAGGTCCTCAATTTCCCTTTACATTTCGGAGGCATAGTAAATTGAAGAAATTCTTCTCTAACAAGAAAACTGCAGGAGCTCTGACGAGCACTCGTAGCAAGCGGCCATCTTGACTCCGCCCCTCCAGTTTATAGATTTCTAATAGTAGGTCTGCAATTTCATGTTTCAGTTCTTTTAGCACTCCGGGGTGTATATCATCTGGTCCAGGTGATTTGCTACTCTTTTTAGTTTGTCAGTGTGCCATATTTCATCTTACAGATTTGTTTCTTTCCCTAAATCATCATCTTAACCAAATGGAACTAGTAATAAACATTGAGAACTGAATTCCTACACCTAGAAAGAAAGAATATAAACATAATTCAAACACCAATAATATACACAGAATTAAACCTCAAACAGCACATATCACTAAAAGTCAAAGAAGGGTATGCCAAATTAATGGTACTTAGGAAACTAAAACCAATGCTGACATTATCAAACTTTTGCACAATACTTCAAGCACTAATATTTGCGAGCACTGATTACTGCAATGCACTGTTGCTAGGATTACCTTATACATCGATAAGACCACTGCACTTATTACAAAATTCTGCGGTTTCAGTTCTTACAGGCAAAACGAAAAGGGATCACATTACAAATACACTAGCGGAACTACATTGGCTACCAGTCGAGCAAAGAGTTCAATTCAAAGCACTGTGCACCATACAGAAATTGATCCATGACGAAAAAGCAGAATGGTTGAACACAGCACTACGAGTACATGTACCACACAGAAATTTAAGATCGGCAAACAAAGCTCTCTTAACTATTCTGTCAGTAAAAACAGTGAGACTAACCCAGGTAAGGGAGCGAGCACTATCACTGGCTGGTCCCATTTTATGGAACACTATACCTTTTAGAACTAAGACTACAGAGAAATTTCAAACTGTTTAAAACAAATCTGAAAACCTGGCTTTTCAAACAAGCCTTTTAAAAGAGAATGGTGAAAATAAGTAAGGTGCAGCTGGCAGCATGCACCCAACACATAATCTCCAGGTGCCTACCTGGAAATTATTCTTATCACACTGAAATCGTAAAACAATTGAAAAGTTTAGAATGAATCACATGTGCTCCACCCATGAGACATGTATCCATTGGTAATATATATCATTAATCAACTAGTCTTTAATCAATTTTATGTTACCGGACATTACTGGCACCTTTTTTTGTAAAATACTAGCTATTTATTATTATATGTGCCTCTTTGTAAACTATTATGATGGTAAATAACTTAATGACTGTATAGAACAATTTTTTAAAAAAATAAATCTTTAAATATCACTTCTGGCATGAGTATCTGCCTTACATGTTCCTCAGTAAAGACTGAAGCAAAGAATTAATTTAATCTCTCTGCTATGGCCTTGTTCTCTCTTAGTGCCCTTTTTACCCTTTAATCATCTAACGGTCCAACTGACTCCCTCACAGGCTTTTTATTCAAATGCACCTGAAAAAATATTTAATGCTTCCACAGCAAGCTTTTTTTCAAATTCTGTCTTTTGTCTTGATTATCGGTGCTTTGCATGTAACTTGCTAGTGATGCTGTTCTTTGCTTTCTTCATTTGGATCCCTTTTCCATTTTTTGAAAGATGTTCTTTTGACTAGAAAAGCCTCTCTTACCTCACCTTTTAACCATACCAGTAGTCATTTGACCTTTCTTCCACCTTTTTTATCTCGTCTAGGCTTCCATGATGATATTTTTAAACAACATCCATTCCTGATGTAAACTCTTAAGGGCAAATTTTAAAAGCCCTGTTGTGTGGCGCATCCAGGAGATACCTGTGTGGTTGGGCCACATGGATCTTCAGAGGCCTGCAGCCACACTCGTATCTCCCGGTACTTGCATCGTGAAACAAATTTTAAAAAGAGGCAGGCTGCGGGTTCTGGGCAGGGTGTGGGCAAGCTGGGACAGTGCCATTAGGCACTGTCCTGCTGAAGTGCGCGCTGGGATCCGACCGGCCCGCTCAACCTGCTGCTGCTCCGGAAAGTGAGTAAGTAAAAAAAAAAAAAAAGCTAGGGTAGTTAGTGGGGTTTTAGGGGTCATGGTGGAGGCAGGTTAGGCAGGGGGGTTTAGGAAGCCTATTCTGTCTCCGCGAGCATCTACTAAATTCCCTCCCACTTAGGCATGCGCCGATAGCATGTGCATGTGGGTAGCGGATTTTATAACATGCGTGCATCAACGCGCACATGTTATAAAATCGGCTTGTCCATGGACGTCTGCACGGGGCTATTGAAATCTACTTTTTAACCTTTGCAATTGCTCCTTTCATTTTTTTCCTAACAATTTTCTTTATTTTATGATAGTCTCCCTTTGGAAAGTTAAATGCTGTTACAGTGGATTTCCTTAGTGTCATCCCTTCAGTTATCAAGTCTCATTTGATCATGTTATGATCACTTTTGCCAAGTGGACCAAACACCATTTTCCTCTCAAATCCAAATCATGTGTTCCTCTAAGGATTAGGACTAACAGACCGATTCTGTAAAAAGTGTGGGAGAGCCGGCACTCTGTGTTGAGCGCCCACTCTTCCGACGCATGCCCAGGCACCTCTCCTGGTTGCTCACTTCTCTATTTAAATGGTGTCATGCTAATAAGGAGATGCTAGGGACAATAGCGCATCCCTAGCACCTCCTTATTAGCGGTAGAGGTGGCTGTCAGTGGGTCCGACAACCGATGCTCAATTTTATCGGCATCAGTTTTCAAGCCTGCTGACTGGCGGGAAGATTTTTTTTTTTTTTAATTTTTGGTTCCTCCGACTTAATATCGCTAGGATATTAACTCTGAGGGTATACAGAAAAACAGTATTTTCTGCTTTTCTGTACATGTTTCCAGGTTGCTTAGGTTTTAACGCCTGCCCTTGGGCAGTCGTTAATTTCTGAGAGTAAAATGTGAGACTAATAGGCTCATCAACACGCATTTGCATGTGATGAGCGCTATTAGGTTTTGGGGGGGTTGGCCTCACGTTTTTGACGTGCGGCCAAAGGGGTGCTAAACGGTACTGCAATGGCCTGTAAATTAGCTCCCTTTCTTGTTGATTCTTGTACCAGCTGCTGCTTGAAGCGGTCAAATATTTCATCTAGAAATTTTACCTCCTTAGCAGGTCATGATGTGTTATTTACTAAGTCATACAAAAATATATGTAAATATTAAACTACAACACCTATTAGATTGGATTAGATAGGGTATACAGAGCTACATTTCTTAATTGCAAAGGTAAAGTATCTATAAGGGAACCCCATACATCATCAAATGTAGCAAGACCATTTCTTCCTAAAAAATTGGTTGTATAATGGTTTGTTAATATCAACTGGAACATTTTCATTGACCAGTTCTTCAAGGTAGGTAGTTATTTATCTTTCCGTTTACATAGAATAAACTTATAGCCCCAAAATGAAGGTAAAAAAAATCACTAATATGTTTAGGAATAATGATGATAACCTCTGGGATGAAACTTAATTGTAAAATCTCAGGCTCACATGGAAAGTCAGTCTCATAGCACATCTTGTCAAATCTATTAACCTGCAGAAAACATGCACTTTCAGGCATGTCTAAAAACAATGTAAGTATCATTGCCCTTCCCAAATTTTTCAGAAATATTTATTTCTACTATTTTTATTGTTTTGATCTGGCAGGAGAAATAAATCAGCTGTGAAACAATTTAAAGTATCTCTCTCAGAAACACCAGGATAGATACCCTGACATTTTTTGCTATTCCTTGCCAGTTTAAAGACAACTATATCTATTTTTCCATTAATTTAAAAAATTCTATAACACTGACAAAGAGAATATCTTTTATTGAATAGTTTTCAAATATGTCAACCATTATCTGAGGATATTTTTTTTCAAAAGATTCCAATGTAGAAAATCACTTTGAAAATTTGCCTTCCATAGATAAAAAGCATTTTAGCTATCTAAAAATTGCCAACCCTTATTACTGCCAAAAGTCCACATAAAATCATCCTTTAATCTTCATTGAGAGCAGACATTCATGAGGCATGTTTAGGTTGGGCACATTTATGCACATAGGACCTGATTTTCAAGAGTATTACATGCTTAAAAATGGGTTTTACACATGTAAATGCACTTTGCCCATTTAAGTAGGCTTTTGAAAATTGTTATAATGTATGCCATTGAATTGCTGTTAGGATTCACCCGTGTAAGTGGAATTTATATGGGTAAATGGCTTTTGAAAATTGCTACAATAGTAGTTACATTTACACATGTAAATCCCTTTGAAAATTACTGCCTTAAATTGCATTTTCAAATCTATATACTTACTTTACACATACAATTTTACCTACACAAAAAGCTGGTGGAAGTCACCATTTATGCTTTGCACACAGCAATTTTGAAAGCAAAAGCATATGTTAGCTGGTTAATCTTTGTGGCTAACTCTTCTCCTCCCCAGAACACCTCTTGCTTGCCCCTGGAATCTCCATGTCTTTTTTTTTTTTTTTTTAATTTATGCTAATTATATTTACAAACAAGCAGCAATATCAACTTGTCATTTCTACAGGTGCAAGCAAACAAAATTACAAACTTTAGAAACATAAGAAATCAAACCCTGTTATAAGGCAACAAAAGAGCCAAGATAACATAGTTATGAGCAAAATTTTGGAAACAAAAAACTAGGAAATATCTGGTACAACACTTTCATTACTGAGACTTGGAATCAGTGGAGGTAATTTGGCATCAAGAAATTTCCTTAACTCACTTGGGTCCAAAAACACATACCTTTGCTGCTGATGTTTCACAACACATTTGCATGGATAATATATTGTGCTTTGAGCACCTATAGATCTTAATTCCTGATTCATCTGAAGAAAATTCTTTCTACGAATTTGGGTACCCCTCGTGATATCGGGAAAAGTCCAAACCTTTTGACCCAGGAAGGTTTGTCTCTATGTTTTAAGGATAATCTTAATATCTTATCCCTCTCTGAGCTTTTTATAAACTTTACACATAAGGTTCCTCTAAAATCTACCTGCTCTGACATAGACTGTTCTAAGAAAGCAGTAAGATTATTTATATCATTTTGTGCTCTTATATTTTGCTGAGCTACTTCCGATGTTTCATTCTTCCTTTTTCCCAATGAGGTAAAGAAAATTTTTTCTATGGATGGTAGCTCAGCAATATCAAGCATTAGATTTTCCATCATAAATTTTTTATACTGTTCGTATGGTGATATAAGTTTGATGCTAGGGAAATTGAGAACTCTTAAGTTATTATATCTAATTGTATTTTCAATCATCTCAATTTTCTTATCATTTATCAATTCCCCCTGGATCAAACCCGCTTGAACCTTTTCAATTTGCTCACAACGATTTTCAACTCTTACAATCTTTTCTCCATGCAAAGACATTTCTGGTTCAACTTTCATTATCCGATTCTGTATATCTTATATAAATTATGTTACCCAGCTAGAGTTTAGCCAGATAAGGGCTGAATATAGCTGGGTAAGCCATTTAGATGCATAACTATTACATTATCTGTCTAAATGGCTTTTGAATATGGACCTCCACATCTTCAAGCATAGAATTGTAAATTATACCTGTAAAGACCTTTTGCAAGACTTATATTTTTATTTCTATATATTTTATTTTGCCTTTCTAAGCTTGAAAGACTGAATACATTTCATAGAAACAGGCAATTAACTTCTCCTACAGATGTATCCTGTGAGACAAGGACATACCCAGAGCCACTTCCTCCTATCTTAGAAGTTAAAAGTAAAAGTAGGAAACTGAAAGGGAGGGGTAGTATGGATCAGTAAAATGAATCTGAGTTTAACTGCTCCAGATATCATACACAAATTATGAAGTCTCAGTTTAGTGGACCCTTGTGCCGACCTGCAGGAGACTGGGAAAGGGATTCAATGTCTCTGGTACACCACAGGCTGGGAGGCAGAAGTTCAGGCAGGATATAGTGGTGCTCTTCACCCTGGAAGCTGGTGCTCCTCTGGGAGGAGCCCGTAGGAGCCCAGCTGCTGGGACTTAGGTGAGGCTTCAACCTTGGAAGCTGAAGCCCCCCCGGGAGGAGCCCGTAGGAGCCCGGCTGCTGGGACTTAGGCGAGCTGATGAACTTGAGACTGGAATGAGCAGGCTGATGAACAGGACAGGGAACTGGAACCAGACTAGAACAGTAGACAGGAACTGTAGCAAGACTCGGGTACTGGAACCAGACTAGGACACTGTAACAAGACTTGGGTACTGGAACCGGGCAGGAACTGTGGCAGCAGGCAGGAACCAAGCAGGTTCTGTAGCAGGCAGGCAGGAACCAAGCAGGTACTGTAGCAGGCAAGCAGGAACGGAGCGAGTTCCAAGGCAGCTCACTCCGGGGCATGGAACAACAGGGGACCAGTAGGTAAGCCCGTTGCAAGGCAAAGACTGAGTGTCCACGGCGGGCTTATCAAGGCCGCGGCATCTGACGTCAGGAACTGGGCGAAGTTGCTACTGGCGGGAAACGGCCTAGAAAAACACCCAAGTGGCACGCGCACCTAGAGGCAGGGCATCCAAGGGAGGCTTCCTGGCAGCATGGGCCCTGCGGGGATGCCGCCGAACAGGCCGTGAACTAGGCCACCCGAAGTGGGAACAGGTCCAGGAGCATGGAGGGTAAGGGTCTGGTTGCGGCGCTCGCAGCCAGAACCGTAACACAAATTATATTATAGCATGGTATGATTTGCCAGTGTGGAGACTATACAAAATTTTAGCATATGATGAGAAGACGTCCAAACAAGTAATTGCAGATATAAAACTTAGGAAAGTACTTTGGATATTTTGTTAAACAGGTTATAGTTTCAATTAAGGTCTGACATGGACAGCCTTGCCATCCAATCATATTTGAAATGAGCTCTAGACAATTGGTAACAGCTTGCTGAAATTGCATGGTGTCTCTTTGATTGTCAAAAGGCTAATGAGATATCTCAAAGGCCAATAATGTATGTCTATGAACTAGCTAACTAATGAAAGAGGCCTAGCGCCAGACCTCAGCCACTTATGAACCAAATACTGATGATGACAAGCTAAACACTGCCTACATTGACTACTTGCAAAATCATCAGCATAGCAGTCTAAACCAAGAAGATCACAACGGACAGCAGTGCTGGGAGGAGGTTAGAGCAGTGGGCTACGAACCAGGAGACCAGGGTTTGAGTCCTGCTGTTGCTTCTTGTGACCTTGGGCAAGTCACTTTACCCTCCATTGTCTCAGATACAAAACTTAGAGTGTAAGCCCTCTGGAGATAGAGAAATACCTACAGTATCTGAATGTAAACCGATGTGATATCTCAGATTGAATGTCGGTATATAAAAAAAAATAATAAATCACACACAGTCCTGGCAGAATAGCAGCATGCCCTGCTAAATACTTCAATTTGGCAAGACTTATGAAGCAGCTAAGTTTTAGGTGATATAAATCTTAGATGGGGATAGCAACTTTATGCTAACAAGTTTAAGTAGTAAATTTGGTTAAATTTTGGGTATATGACTATTTTTAAGTGATAGCCCAGACCTGAAACATAGCCTATAATAGATTTGTATATGTCTACAAAGCCTGAGATGTGGGGGAAACACCAAGGGAGTCCACTAAGGGTTAAGCTGTATACTATTTGGGATCCTGGGAGGTGGGTACCCTCTAAGGGTTAGACCATTTGTACATTACAATTATATATAATTAGCTTAGAGATTAATTGGGGCAATTGGAATCAAAGATTTTGAGATTAGGCTTATGATTTGCATTCTCTGTATATAATCAACTTTAAGTTTAGAATAGCATATAGTTAGATGTTGTCTAGAAAGGAAGGACAAATTAATAGTGAACAACTGGAGAAACCAATGATAAAAGGCCCCTTCCACAAACAATTGAGGATGGACATGACAATTTTTATACCTGTAAAGTAACAAAATCTAAAACGTATTAATCCTACAGAATAATATTTGTACTGTGTGTCTTTTGTTCAGCGAGAGAGAGGAAGCACAGCTTCTGCTATGTTCAGTGACATTACTAGTTCTCTTATGCTGCAATATCTAAACTGGAAAATAGTTAAAATGCAAATTTATATTCTGTTATTGTCAGAAAATGTTGCTAATAAAACTTGGGTGCTTTCTTATGTATTTTGATCCTATTAGTGTGTCTTTCACAGTAGTTTACAGCATCAGTTCTCCACTTGCCTCTAAAAGCTACCCAAAGAGCAACATTGACAAAAGTATTCCTGTCTTGTACCTAACTCCAAAATGAAACTTTTCTGATTTGAGGCCATTAAAAGGAATAGCAAGGGAAGTAGCATGGATCTGGATCCATATTACAAAATTACTCACAAACCTAAATTAGCCCATAACCCAAAATCAGTATTTCCAGGCTACAAAATCAAAAGCTTTTTTAGCATCTGTATTGACTAGGACTTCATTTTTCAAAGATGCTTTGCAAATTTCTGCTATTGCTACAATTATTCTGTAAATGTTCCTAATAGGATATCTCCTAGCAACACATTCCACATGATAAGATTCTTTTAATTGTGGTTTTAAAAGTTTTAGTTATTCAGAAATAATTTTGCTGGAATCTTAATGTCAATACTTAAAAGGGAAATAGGTCTATAGGAGCTAGGCAACTCATTGTCTTTCACTTTTATAAAACTAAAAGGTATATTTTCTAGGGATGTGAATCATTTTTGAACGATTAAAATTATCATCAGATAATTTTAAAATCGTCCTAAATCATCAGAGTGCACGATACAATACAAATGCCCATGATTTATCGTCATAAATCATCCTAAATCGTTAAATAGGACACAGGAATTATTTGGGGGAGGGCGGGAAAACCGGCACACCAAAACAACCCCTAAACCCACCCCGACCCTTTAAAACCAATTCATTACCTGGTGGTCCAATGGGGGGGGTCCCGGCGTGATCTCCCGCTCTCGGGCCATCGGCACCAATTTGGCTGCCACTAATTAAAATGGCGCCGATGGCCCGATTAAAAAAAAAAACAAAACCCACCCGACCCTTTAAATCGACCCCCTTAGCCTCCCCCACCCTCCCGACCCCCCAAAAACCTTTTAACATTAACTGGTGGTCCAGGGGGGCTTCGGGGGACGATTTCCAGTTCCCAGGCTGGATGGCCAGCGCCATCTTTAAAGATGGCGCCGGCCATCCAGTGCTCCTACCATGTGACAGGGGCCAGCCAATGGCACGGATACCCTGTAACATGGTAAGGGCAAAGGGCATCGGCGCCATTTTTTTTAGCACAGCTGATGCCTGGGAACGGGAAATCGTCCCCCGAGGCCCCCCTGGACCACCAGGTAATGTTAAAAGGTTTTGGGGGGGTCGGGAGGGTTGGTCAATTTAAAGGGTCGGGTGGGTTTTTTTTTTTAAGCGGCGCGGGCCTCCCTAAAAAAAAAATTAGCGCTGTGAATTGTAATTGGAAACGATTCCAATTCACATATCTTAACGATCAGATTTCCCCCCCCCAGCCAAATCTGATTATTAAGACGATCTGGCACACGATTCACATCTCTAATATTTTCAAAATGTTACAAATGTAAGTAGCATGTACTCATATAGGGGTAGATTTTAAAAGGTGCGCGCGGGAGTATATTTGTTTACGCAACCCGGCGCGAACAAATCTACTCCCGATTTTATAACATGTGCGCACTGCAGCCTCACCCCCAACACGCCCCCCAGGAAATCCCTGGGACTTACGCGCGTCCCGGGGCTTGCGCGTGCCGCCAAGCCTATGCAAGATAGGCTCGGCGCGTGCAGGGGGTGGAAGGGGAAGTTTTTCGGGTGTTACGCGCGTATCTTATGCGCGTAACCCCTTGAAAATATTCCCCTTATTGCGATTTTGTAAATCTCAACTTTTCATGCATAGATAGGGTTTGCATATAAAAATAGAAGACAATGAGGCCTTCTGGGGTGGGGCCAACATTTACAATTGTAAATTTCTGTTTTATATAAGAGACATGCATACAGGTTTGGCAACATTCACGTATATCTTCACCAGCTCATTATTTATTTTATTTAAAATTGCTTATATATCAACTACTCAGTAGACTATAGCTGTTTACAATTAAAACATTCACAATAAAAACATATAGTTAAAACAAATTCATCATTAGTCAAAACATTGAACACCTTCTGAGAATAAATAATACAGAGGTCACATTGTGCTATTGCTGAAACAGCCAGGTTTTCAATTTTTTAAAATTGTTTTCTTATCAGGTGCTAGCCTTAATAAGTCTGGCCTGGTAGTCTACAAAGTGAGCCCTAACACTGAGTTAGCCCTCTCTCCCACCTCCCTCAGGTGTGCTTTTTGAATTGAAGGAACATCAAGAAACCCTTTATTAGCTGAGTGTAAATTACAGAATGGAGTGTGAAAATACAATCTAGTGTTTAGCCAGATAATATCTATGTTGTACATGATGTTATGAATGATTATGAGTGCCTTATTTTGTGTCCTATATTTCATGGACAGAACAGGGATCATATGATTGTATTTCTGCTTCCCAGCAAGGACTCTATCAGCAGAGTTCTGCAATAACTGAAGATGTCTTATTGTGTTAGATGGTAAGCCCAAGAGTAATGAATTGCAATAATCTAATCCTGCAAATATCATGGTTTATAATAGTAGCCAAAAGTCATCTGTCTCAAGGAATGGTTTCACTCTCCTTAGCAGTCTGAGTTTAAAATCCCCTGTCATGACCAAATTATGGACATGATCCTTCAGTACAAGTCTAGTATCAATCAACACACTTAGGTCACATACTTATCTGCTGTAAGTGATATTAAACATCTTTATTGTGAAGTACTGAATGAGTGGGAGGTCTGGGTGGTCTTGGGGGAGTTCAGATTGAACAACCAAAAGGAGCTCAATAACTTGGAGAAGGACTGGACAAACTGGTGGACTAATTGGTAAAACTGTAGTTCCACTCATGTGCTATGTTAGAAAATTTGCAGATTTATATGCCTAAAAAGCGACGTACTTGATGTAAGTGCTATTTAAATTTTGCATGTAAAATCTCACATGTATATTTTTAAAATAGAAAATAAAAAACACTCATATAGTAGTTCCATGCCACTTTGCTGGATAAATCTTAAAAATTGCTACTTATCCAGGTAAGTAGCACTATTTGAGACTTATCCGGCTCAGTCAACACTTATCTGGGTAACTTGAATATCTATTCATGTGTATTTTTTATACATGTGTGAATTAGGTGTGTTCTGGGGTAAAAAATGTTTCCCTTTTTGTTTCATTTTTCAGGGGGGGTTCCCCATTAATTTCATTTTGTTAAATGTTTATTTTGTTTCTTTAGTAAAAAACAAACCAAAAAAAAAAAACATAAAAAAGTGGAAAAATAAAAGAAATGAGACCACCTAAAACTTCCCATCCTTCCCACTTGGAAAAATCCAGAGCCAGGATCCTCCCCAGCCCCCTACTTACCCAGTCTGGGGGATTCTGCTGGTGAAGCCTAGGTCCAGGCCTCAGCCTTTCATAGGCCTAGGCCGCGGTGGGTCACTGTGACCTCTGCGTACTCCCTACACAAGGCCCAGGCTTGAAGCCTCCATCTAGGCCCAGGCTGAAGCCTTGATCTTGCATAGGCCTAGGCCATGGAAGGTCACTGTGACCTTGGCCTAGCCCCATGAAAGAAACAAATTGAACCTATTCATTTTATTTTGCAGTTTTGTTTTATCTGGATGTTCATCTCTAGCACGAATATCGCAGAGAAGAATTACATGTATTTTATAACTGGCACATGCATGATATTATATGGGTTATAAAATACTGGGGTATATTTGCTTATGCCAATATATATGCATATATGGGTGAATGCACAGGTCTTTTAAAGTTATCCTCCCTGAGTTTTAAGTGCTGAGTTTAAAGAAGGCAGGCTATTCTTTCTACTAAATGGTCCACTAAACTTTGTAACTATATAATTCCCCATCCATTTATAAAATTCATTGACTCCAATCAGGTTCTGGAAACTTAGCTAACCTAAATGATCCAAACACAGCCGAAATCTCCTTAGCATTAATGCAAATGTTTAAATGTTCTAAATATTGGGGCACGGTTGCAGTAATTCCATGTCTGCAAAGAAGTTCTTTGCAGCTACCATGTCAGCCTTGACCTTGCCATTGAGTTTTTGAAAGTGATTGTAAAAATTATGGTTGATACCTTTAATTATGAAAATGATTGCAGCCAGAAATATCTTTGAGTACTGGAATATATTTTTATTGTCTGCCTCCCACTTTAATATGAACCATTATAATCCCAGTTTGTTACAAAATAGGTAAAGCCTATGTTTAGCATAAAAATGATTATTATTTAGCCTGTTCTTCTAAGAAACTGTTAGGAAAATAATTTGTCTTCTGTATCAGCCCAAGGTTTTTATTCAGGCTATTTTTAATTCAAAATTCTTTTTATCAGAGACAAGTTGACTTAGAGGAAAATCCATTCTATATGATTCCTTCTTTTAGAATAAAATTATATTTTGCCACAAATATTGCTTTATCAGATTCTAAAAATAAACCAGATGTGTCACAATATATACTGTAATAAAGGACATTTATATATCCCAGTTTTGCTGCAACCCCCACCCAATAAAATCCTAAGTTTTATATTCTGATAAATAGAACCTCTTATAAGGAGGTTCCATTTTAATTGAAATAATAGCATGATCTGAAATTGAGCACGCTGTTTTTAACCTTGCAGGCTCTACCTAAACTCTGATTGATGATAAGAAAAGAATCCAGCTTAGTGTGTGGAAAGGTTAGAAAAAAAGGATATTTTCATGAATCTGGATTACAGAGCCTCCTAATATATCTTATAATAATGTCTTTTATTAAGCTGACTGAAAGAATTCTTATGAGGGGGTTGTCTGTCTATTAAGTGTAAAATACAATGAAAACCTCACACAAGCATACAGGTATCAATTCACAAGAATTCTCAAGAAGTCTGGAAGTAAAGCCTTGGAAAAAAACAAGTGAAAATATATTTTGTGCACAGATTTTGCTTAGGAGCTGTTTTTGATTGAATAATTGACACTCGAGGGGGGGGGGGGATTTTAAAAACTTTACATGCATGTAAGTAGCCTCTACTTGCATAGTCCATATTTTATAAAAGTAAAAAACGACACCCGTATTTTCACTTTCACGCACACTGGCTGTGTGGAGATAAGAATGGTCTAGGGGCATTCTGGGGTGCAGCCAACACTTGCACATGTGTTATTTTAAGACACATGTGAACATTTGCCAACTTACTTGTGTAATTTTATACCTGTTAATTATCTGACATAAGTAATATTAAATGTGTTAATTATGTGGTACTGACTGGGTGAGTGATCTGGGTGAACTGAAGAGAGTTCAGGCTGAAGAACAAGAAAGGTCTTGATGACTGGAGAAGGACCAGGTGAACTACTGGATTAATTGGTAAACTGGTTCATTTCATTTATGCGCGGCTGTTTTAAAATTGGCTGATGTGAGTAAGTCCTACTTTCACATGTACAATATAAGTGTGTATAGTTTTAAAATAAATAGGAAAAGTACTTTTCTGAATAAATGGTGACTGTTAAATGTAGCTCAATGTTCAGCCACCACCACTTAGCCGGATAAGTCCATACTTATCTGGATAAGTGGGACTGAATATTAAATATTTAAGCATTAGAATTGTTGACCAATGGAGGTAAGAATTTTCCACTTTAATTTACAATAGAATAGAAAAGACAAGAGAGTCTGAGTCAGTCATTTAAAATAACCACCATTCTAGACAGCTCTGTAATCTGAAATCTAAAATATAATACTTATCAAAAAATTCTCTCAGGGCACAATCAGTCAAAAATATGTGTCTGAGCAACTTCCTGCAATTTCACGGCACAAAAATGAGGTACTGGACTGAAGAAACTATTTAGTCTCAGTTGGACTATCCAAAATTTGTGGCCTTAGAAAGGAAGAGGCCCAGTGGCATCAGAAATAGAGGTTATTCCTTGAGCTAGGCTTCACATGAGGTCATTACATAGTTTCTTGATTTTAAATTGGCTTCGCCCATGGGCAAATCTGTCTTCAGCTTTATTTTCTTCAATGAATAAAGAGCTATTATATTAAGGATCGATGTACAGACTAGGAGTATTACACATCAAGTATGTCTGGACTAAGCAAATGTAACTAAAACATGGGGATGGTAACTTAACAGCTGCTTGGACGCACATGTACATGTGTATGCCAGCTCACACCAATGGACACAACTATTTTATAACATACCATGTATATGCACACATGGTATGAAATAGGCTGTATATGCATTCATGTGCACACAATTTTATATAAATGCACACGTGCATGCAATTGCCACCTCTACTGTGTAAGTAGGGTAATTTTAGTAAATACACGTGCCGTTACCAGTTTCCCCAGTTCATTCCCAGTTTGCCTGGGTAAAGGATAGGGCTTTCTAACTCCCCTAGTTAAATTGCCACCCTTTTACCCTGTTAGCCCCAGCTCTTAAAACCCTGCTGACTTGCCTAGCTTTTATTGTTTTGTGACTTACATGATATCCATAGCAGAAGTAAAGTTACGCAGTAGGGGACCCCAGCGCACTTGTGCGCGTAAATACTTACGCACTGGTTTAATTAAAAAAAATCCAGGTATGCCCATGCCCCACCCCTTTTTTCAAAAAAGGTTTTGTATGCATACTGGGAGATAGGTGCGTACTCGTGCACCTTTAAAAATCCGTGCAGTATGCACCGGCCCTACTTCTCCTTTCTTATTACAAACATCCACATATGTTATTTTAAGAGCTCTTACAACTCACAAGAGCTTCTCAGCTTTACATTAAATATTTTGTCTAGTAGTACCTATTATAAGGTAACCGATATAAAAAGTATATAGAAAATGAAGATTAAAAAAGAGGAAAGAGAGAGGAAGTTCTGCAATTGAACTTCTTCCTGGACCTCAGGAAATGGTCACACTAAGCAGAATGCATAGTTTCTCCACTTTCTTTTCTCCATCAGTTTTTTTTCATCATTGGACCTTTGAAACTATGCAATTACTTTATGACTATAGATACATATTTATTGGGATTGTGAATCTTATTAAATGAGATGCCAGCTGAAGATAATTGAAGATGACAGCATAGAAACTCAAAGAAGCAGAGTCACTTACCAATGGGCAACAGAAAAAGCTGCCCCATGAGCTATATAACATGGGGTCCATTACATGAGCAGAGATACCAGTCCTGTACTTACTCTCCCAGGCAGCAAGCATGGAAGAGGAAGGGAACAACAATGAATCTATTGTAGACAAAGCATAGCAAGAGTCATTCTGCTCTTTAATCCAGCCCTTCCCTGCCTGTTATTCAAGGACAAGAGGGGAGGGAATGATCCTGAAAAAGACACTGCAACAGGGGCATCTCTTTGGGATGGGAAGGGGTGACAAATGCTCCCTGAAAAAGTCACTTGCCACTCCTTTTAAATCCCAACCTTGGCCAGCAAAATGGTACAGCTGCAGCGTCTGTTTCTGGCTTTGGTGCCTCTTTCCTCTTCCTTCCTTCCTTCCTTCCTTCCTTCCATTCCCTGCAGTTGAAACATGAGCAGTTTGAACCACAGGACTCTTGTATCTACAGAGCTCCATGTGATTTAATAATCAACTGTGGGTTTCATACAGTTCAAACTGAAAATGCTTCAACTGCACGAAGCTCTGCAGGCACAAGTGCCCTGTGGTTCAAACAGCTCATCATTCAACCATGCAGACCACAGAATGGAAGAGGAAAAAAGACCCTAAGTTATAAGCAGGAGATGTTGTTGCCCAGGTTAGAACCTCAGGTTAATAAAAAGCTCCTTATGGAGGGAGAACAGTGAAATTGAGGATTTGGGGAATAGAAGGGATTGGTTGGGGTAGGGAAGAATGGAGACTCAGGGACTGGGTACTTGAGAGGGAATGGGGAAGAATATGGACTTTGGATGAAAGCAGGGGGAGAAAAATAACTTGAAGAGCAGGAGAAGAAAATGGACTTGAGAACTAGGTGGGAGAGCAGAGTCTTGAGGACTTCTGGGAATCTGGAAGAGCTGGGACTAGGAAGTTAGGTGGTAATCTGGAAGAATGTGGACTAGATGGGAGTCTGGGAGACCAAGAATTCAGTGATTGTGGGAAGGAAAGCAGGGAAAGCATTGGACTCAGAAAATGGGAAGAGAGGGGAGCACTGGGGACTGGAGGATAACAGAGGAAGAATGGGGGTTGGAAATTTAAAAGGGACTTGGGGATTGAGTAGAAGAGCAGGGACTCAGGGACTAAATAGTATGGAAGAGCACAGAGGGACTGGGGGAAGTCTGAAATCAGGGATTGGGGATTGGAGGGAGAGCAGAGGAAAAACAGGGACTTGGGGAGAGCAAGAGAAGAATAGGGACTTGGAGACTGAGTGGAAGAATGAGGACTGGATGGAGATCTGGAAGAATTGGGAACACAGGGATTGGGTGGGAGATGAGTGGTAAAGTTGGGGGTGGGCTAGGAGTCTGGGATACTGGCAAACTCAAGGACTAGGACACAGTTGGGTAAGAATAGAATTTGGGAATTGGGAAGAATGTGGACTCAAAAGCAGGGGGAAAATGGTGATTCAGGGATGAATGGGAACTTGGAGACATGGTAGAAGTCTGGAAGAATTGGGACTTAGGCACTGGATGTGAGTCTGGTAGACCAGGGAACTCTGAGATTGTGTGTGTGTGTGTGTGTGTGGGGGGGGGGGGGGGTTAAGAAATAGGAAGAATGGGGCTTAGGATCTTGGGGGGAAAGCAAAAGAAGAAAGGGGACTCAGACTGGGAACGAGAGTAGGGAATTGGGGGAATGGGTGGGAATCTGGAAGACTAGAGACTTGGAATTATGAAGGAGAACAGAGGAAGAATAAAACTCAGTAACTAGGAGGAGAACAAGGGAAGAACAGGGTCTTGAGGACTAGGTTGAGTCGAGGGATCTGGGAAGAGCAGGGTAAGAAAAGAACTGGGATAAACAGGAACTTTAATTGGAGGAGAGTATTGGAAGAATGGGGAGATGGGCTGGATGAGAATGTGGGGGAGAAGAGGACTTGGAGATAGATTTGGTGCAGAGCAGGGTTAGGTAGAGGTGTGCATCCGTTTTCCACATATTTGTAATCCGCAACTTATTTTGTCCTGTCTGTTAAATACGTGGGGAGGCGAAACACATCGCAACTCCTCACGTATTAAACAGATTTCTGTTTTATTCGGCCTCCTAAATAAAAATTTAAACCCCCCATCCTCCTGACCCCCCAAGACTTACCAAAACTCCCTGGTGGTCCAGCGGCGAGTCCAAAAGTCATCCCTGCATTCTCACACCCACGTTTGCCGGTTTCATCATGACGCCGATAGCCTGTGTCACAGGGGCTACTGGTGCCATTGGTCAGTCCCTGTCACATGGTCACCGGCGCCATCTTGTGCTCCTACCATGTGACAGGGGCTGACCAATGGCACTGGTAGCCCCGTGACATAGTATGGGCAAAGGCTATCGGCGCCATTTTGAGTCCTGGCATCGGACGGCAGGTCGCTCCGGGACCCCCGTTGGAACAATAGGGACTTTTGGCCAGCTTGGGGGGGCCTCCTGACCCCCACAAGTCTTGCCAAAGGTCCAGGGTGGGTCCGGGAGCGACCTCGTGCACGCCGGCCGTCCGATGCCAATACTCAAAATGGTGCCAATCGCCTTTGCCCTCACTATGTGTGACATAATGAGGGCAAAGGCGATCTGCGCCATTTTGAGTATTGGCATCGGGCGGCGATTTTGAGTATTGCCAATTTTGAGTATTGGCATCGGACGGCGATTTTGAGTCTCAAAATGGCGCCGATCGCCTTTGCCCTCACTATGTGTGACATAGTGAGGGCAAAGGCGATCGGCGCCATTTTGAGTATTGGCATCTGACGGCCGGCATGCACGAGGTCACCCAAAAGTCCCTGTGGGTCCAACGGGGTCCCGGAGCGACCTGCCATCCGATGCCAGGACTCAAAATGGCGCCGATAGCCTTTGCCCATACTATGTCACAGGGGCTACCGGTGCCATTGGTCAGCCCCTGTCACATGGTAGGAGCACAAGATGGTGCCGGTGACCATGTGACAGGGGCTGACCAATGGCACCGGTAGCCCCAGTGACAAAGGCTATCGGCGCCATGATGAAAAAACCAGCACCGAGGGTGTGAGTGAGTTCCCGGACCCCCAGATGGACCACCAGGGAGTTTTGGTAAGTCTTGGGGGGGTCAGGAGGGTGGGGGGGTTGTAGTTAATTTTAATTTTAGCTGGGACAGGAATTTAACTCGCCGTAGTAACGTATTGACAGATCGACAACTTATGGAATTCTCCATACTTCCGCATGAAACGGAATTGACCCCCCACGAATACGTATCACGAATGCAACGAAAACTTTTTGGCTGCACATCCCTAGGGTTAGGTGGATAGTGAGGGCTCAGAAATTGGGTGGAGATGTGTTAGATGGGTTGGAGTATGGGAAGTGGAGTAAGGGAATAAGACTGAATGGTGTGATGGGTTGGGGTTGATTAGTATGAATGATTTGGGGGGCTGGAAAGAAGATGAGAAGCAATGAAAAGAAACAGGGGTGCTGTGGAGCGGTTAGAGAGAGGAAAGGGATTGTTCTATGATGGGAGTGAGAGAGGGTGGGAATGAGACTGGGGAGGTGGTGAAAAAGAGGTAATAGGAGGCTGGGCAAATAAGTAAGAGCTATAAGAACAGGCTGGAAGCCAGGGAAGTAATTTAATGACATGGAAGCAACTGGAGCTGGTAAGAAAATGAGAAGTGGAGGAAGGTTGATGAAAGTTGGGGAGGGGGTGGGTGCACAAGGCAGAAATGTAAGATTTGAGAGTGGGTAAAAGACAAAGGGGGAATAGGCTAGGAAAGGAGGAGAGAGGAAATGGGAGGGCTGGAGAGGGGATGAGAGTGGGAGATGGAAAATTGATAGGTAGGTAAGAGGTGAAAAGAGGGAGACTGGGGATTACAGTGTTAAATAGGGAGGAAGGAAGGGTTAAATTTATCTATGAATGGATAGAGAGGCACAGAAGAGGAAAATGGAGAAAAAAAGATTAAGAGGACAGACCAATGTCAGAATGATATAAGGAAGGAAGAAGAGAGGAGGATAGAGAAGAAATTGAAAATGGAAAGGATACCGAGGAAAAGAGCATACACATACAATGTAATGTGTCTGGATCCATAAGATGGGGGTAAGTGGGGCTGGGGTAGAGTATTCCAGTTCTGGTACATTTTTGAGAATGGTGGGAGGGGCCCAGGGTGATCTGAGCCCCAAGTTTGATTTGATTTTAGGGGTAGAAGTGGGGGCTGAAGGGGCCTGGGGAACCCCAGATAGAACCAACTGAACCCAGTCAGGCAGATCCAGGCCCCAGGCTCCAGGTTAAATTTTACAGGGCAGAAGGGTGATTGGAGGGTAAGGGAGATCTGAGCATTTTCATTGGAGGCCATTCCATTTGGAACAAGCCAAAAAAGGTTTAATTTTTTGCATTTGTTTTTAATAAATGCACATCCCCGATCTTTTAATTTTACTTAGCTCAGGAGGAAATGCATTTGTTTTTCTTTTTCTAGTACTTTATTAAATACAGAGTCTGGCTGCTTGGGGTTACCATTTCAGTTTTTGTCTGCATGCTTCTGTTTCTAATTTGTGATTGCTTATTTTGCATTAGGTTTGGTCTGTATTCTACATGTGTGACCGAGGTGAGGGATACTGCTATTGTGAACTATAGTGTCTGTGTAGGGCTTTATTGCAGTCTGATTGGTGTATTGGTGTTCTAGATCCTGAAGTGCTGCTCTTTCTCAGGAATTCTTGCTGAGAGTCCTGAGATTTAGTGCTGTTCTAGTATGGCAGGTATGCTGAAGAGGTTTGCTACATCGATTATTTGTGTAATAACAGCCTTGCTCAGACCCTCAGTTGCTTCCTAAATCAATTCAAGAGTAAAACAGAAGGTCTCGTCAAGCTGAAAGCCCTCTATTCATCTCTTGTATCCCCAGTTATAGCTGAAAACCTTTAAACTACAGGGTCCAAATACTGTGATCCAACACCACCACCAGATCGATATTCACTGTCACCTTCTACAAATCTGGTAAAATCATTGCCCCGCAACATCATTTTGCCATCTAGTCGTGCTCCCTGCTGTCAGGATCATTGTCTGCTTTATTCTGAAGGCTTGTTGTATGCCAGGGTCTGTCAGAGGTTTTCTCAGGCCCAGACTCAAAGAAACTTCTGAACCTAATGGAGATGGAGGCACATCTCTCCCCCTCCCCTCCTAATTTCTTCAGTGGTTTATCACTGGCCAGGATTGACATAGCCACAATGAAGGAGTTCATGGGGCCCTTTATCTGTGGGAAGGACAGTGTCATAGGGTAAGCTCCCATCATTCCCTTCCTAATCATCAGGACATAACTTTTAAAAAGCAAAAAGGAAGCAATAGAGGAGTGATGAGAACAGACTCAATGCTGTCATGTCACCATCTTGAAGTCTCCCCTTTCCCACAAAAGCAATATCTAAAGAGTATTATTTTCTGGCACAAAAACTCAAGGGATTAATACCTGATAGCCATAGAAAAGAACTGGGCCAAGGAGAGTGGCCTGCATTTATCTCTTTGGATATCCATGAAGTGCTAAGCTGTATGACACCCCTGTATATGTCTTATATTAGACACGTGAAGGAACAAATTGATAAGAAAAGGATATCTACTATTTCAGGGCTGCTATCCTCCTTATGGGATATCCCTGATTTCCCAGAGTCTTTTACTAAAAGTAACTTCTTCATTTGCTATATTCTGGGGATATGTACTTTTGGATAGATGTTTGAGAAGGAGAGATAGCTGTTCATCAAATTAATAGAAGAGATAGCAAAATTAAAATATCAATATTTCAATATTTATAGCTGAAAGGATTGTTTATTCTGTCATCTGTTTAAAAAAATGCATAGCAGAGAGCTCACAGAATTTGAGAAGATTACTTCAGATATTTATTTCTTAGGTCTTATATCATACGTTTGTTGACTTTTAACTTCGAATCTTGAAGATTCCTTGAGAAGGGAGAAAACTTGATGGGTCAGAGACATTGGTCATGAGATCCCAGATAATCATTGACAAAAAATCTTCCATAGAATTAATGGCAACTCGATATGTGTTGCCACCCAAGAGAATGGCTATAAATTGTACTATTGGTATACACCTGATAAATTGAAAAAGATGGGTCATCTTGGCCATGATAGAAACTGGTGAGAGTGTGGAGGAAAGGATGCCATCTTTCATATTTGATGTACATGGCCCAAGATACATACACCAAAAGAACAGAGCATGAGAAAATTAAGGTAGTTCTTACAAAGTATAGTAACAAAAATCGCTGAATTTTATTAGAACTCCACAGTCTTGTTGAATTAAAAAGCTTCACTTAAGCTTTCTGTGGCTTGACCAATATACATACATACTTACTGATCTGAAATTCTTTTTTGGATCTACCACTTTACTGAGATGACGCTTTCACTATCCTTTTAGAGCTACCAATTGGGGTTTCACTCCTTGATACAAGGAAAGGAATACATTTAAGTATATGTATTTGTTGCTGCTGTATGTAATATAGATTGCCAGTGCATATTATCATCTGTTTCTTTAATTTTTTCTTGGTTGCAATTACTTTGGCAAGTATATCCAATGAAAACTATAACCAGGGTCCCCAGTTTCCTGCATTTCCATGGCTACAGGAAGGGTAAAAAAAAAATCCAGGCCTATCACAGAATTTCTCCATCATCGTGGCAGCACTGTAGGAGACCAAGGCACTGAAGCAGAAGCAGTGGTGGGACCATGTAGGGCAGAGCATCAGTCGTCAGCTTTCCCCCCTATTCCAGCTTAATCTCAGCTTACTAGGAGGAGAAAGAATACAACAGCAATGCAGTGCTTTTAAGCAGCTTCCTCCTCCTCTGTTGTCCAGGTCCTCAGTGTTGTGCCTTGAATAGCAGGGGACATTGTAGTGCTGCATGGTTCAAATTGTAACACTGGGGGCTCTGCAACAGAAGGAGAGGATGTGATCTGAAATGCTGTATTTGCCACTGTGTTCCTCCTCCTCCTCCTGGCAAGCTGAGATTGAAGTGAGGTGGAAGAACCAGAGGGTGGAGAGATTGGAGGGTTGATGCAGCTGCCTCAGATGCTTGCACTGCCACATGGCCCCAGGCAGAAGAAAGAAGAACCAATCCTAAGGGGCTGCACTGCCATTGTGCAAAGTACAGGGAATGGGGACGAGCGAGTGAGAGGCAGGGAGGCAAGAGTGAATGAATGGATACCAGAGATTGCAGAGAAAATGAAATTGCATGAAGGGTGTGGGATGATTGGAGAGAAGTGAGTGAGAGAGGGGCAGGAAGGAAGCGTGGGAAAGGTGATCTTTGGAGTGGCGGAAAAGGGAGTGCAAGGGGGATTGGAGAAAAGAGAGTGAGGGAGAGAATCAGAGAAAAATCAGGAAAGGGAATGAGTGAAGGGACTGGAAGGTGAGCAGGGTAGTGAGCGAGCGAGAGGATTGGAAGTGTTATGAGTTATGACAGATGAGTAGAAAGGTTGTGCTTTATGAATAAAGAGATTGGAAAGGTTTGCTTGGAAAGGTAGTGAATGAGCAGTGTGGAGAAGGTGTAAGGGGTACATGAAGGGATTGAAGGGAGTATGGCCTATAAGAGAGAGAAAAAAAATCAATGTTGGGGGACTTGGTGTAAGTGAGTCATTCCTTTCTTTCCTGATCCTAGATTCCCCTTCCCTGATCCCTCTTCCCTTTCCCTCTCATTCCCTTCACTCTCCTCTCTAATTCCTCTCCTCTCCTCCCTTGCTCTCTCTATCCTCTTCCATTCCTTAGCCTTCTACCTCTTCTATCTGAGATGAATTTTTCATTTCCTTCTTCTGAAACTCCCTCACTTTACATCTCCAAATGCCTTCCCCTTCCTCTTCCTGTTCTGCACCAACTACTAAGATCCTGTTTTCTCTAATAGAGAACCAAATAAATTAACTGGAAACTGACATGTCAGAAAGTGACTTTATTTTTATACATTTAAAAATATATTAGTAAGAAATTATGTCAATTTGCCATGATTGTTGCAGAATTTTGCCTCAGAATTTTCTAACTCCTGCTCTAGAATCTTGAAAATTTTACTGCAGGAAACCAAGGGCTCTGACTATAACCTTCCAAACTGGAAATTTCTATTGTAATATACCTAAGACATGGGAACCTTTTCTCTCAGGTCAGTTCTATATTTGTTACTATTGAAGTACCAGATGAATAATGTTAAAATAAGGTTAACATGCCTGATGGTTATTAAGTCCCGGAAATTGAACTGTGGATTAGTGTTGCAATTATATGTGTTAGGATAATTACATACTTTATCAACCTGCTCCAACTGTTTACTTCATGCCTACTTTGCTTCCAGCAACACCATGACCGAAGTAATTATATATAAGGATTGCAGGAATTTTGTACCTTGTTAACACGTTTGCTTTGTTATATTGGTTCTAAAAAAAAAGTCAAGATCAGATCAGACAGATTTGTGGTAGTAATGTACATATATACAATGGAACAAAAAGACTCAGAACATAGTAACAGAATTTCTTAAGTTCTTATGAGTAGGAAGCTTGGTTGAAAAAAGCAGAGGTAGAAGAAAACCAAGTAGTCTCAGCTGCTCCTTTGCAGCTCAAATAGCTGAATCAAGTCCAAATTTCCTGCATAGCATTGTACAACACTGCCATTGAGTAGTTATGATTTTTAAGTACTCTTACAATAATGTCAATATTTATTAAAATCTGGTTTTCATGTAAAAATATAATATAGCAAAGGTTCAGGGGATTTGAGTGGTCTGTAGGTCATATCATTTGATACATTATTCAGGAAAAGAATTGGGATGTACTGTAAATGTAAGACTTCTGTTTATTCTGAATATGGAAAGTCACTTTCTTTGTGCTTCAAAGAGTGAACTAATAAAAAAACGGTTCATTTTACTATGAATTTTCTAGTTGCAATTTTAAAACAGTACCAATTAGCACAGTATATCTTGTTCCAGAATAGAATATGCCTCACTGTCACTGTGCACCTGTTCTGACCAAAATAGCAGCTATGAGCATGGTAAACCCATTGTCTTTTATTGGCATCATTAAAGGGACAATTTTCAAAGGCACTTGTGCATATAAAACCTGGCATAAGTGGCTCTATAAAAGTAGGCCCAGCAGATATGTATATAAAACTACACATGCAACATGATTTTGTGCATACTTTTTCACTACTTGCTAAAGAGTCATTGTGGGGGTTAGAGTTTGGGTGGGGTTGGGATTTACATGCATAAATTCAGTGTTCAAAAGTAGGCATGTAAAGTCACATGCCCGAAATTATACCTGTGCACTCTTGCAAATTTTCAAAGTGGATTATGTACATAAATCCACCTTGAAAATTCTAGTTTAAATCTGCGTGCAAAAAGAACCCGCAGATTTTAGTCTACACAGGCTGTTTGAAAATTACCCTCTACATATTTATAATGAAGAGGCAAGTATTCAGCGCCACTTATTCAGCTAAGTTTCGACATCTAGCTAAGTGGCAGGGCTGAATATCTGTCTGGGATCTGTCTGAATATCTGGGCTACCACTTAGCTGGATAATCATCTAAGTGGTTGAGGCGAGGGTGTTCCATGGAGGACCTGAGTTAGGTCTGGATTGTCTTATTGCACACCTCTTCCTGAATCCCACAGTAACAGGGGACAGGGGGAGGGGGGTTGAAGTGGGTGGCAGGCCTGTGAAAGCTGGCAGCGATCGCACCACTGCGGTGTTATCGCTGCCGGCTTTCGCACCCAATAGCGCCACCGTGAAAGGTGGTGCTATTGGGCGCGCTACTGGCAGCGATAACAGGTCGTATCTTATCACCGCCAGCGGTTTCCGCCGTGTCTGCCCCGACGCCGCCCCAACTCCTCTTCCTTTTCCAGTCCTGATTCCGCCCCTATCTAGCTATCGCATGTGAAAAGGGACTTTTCGCGTGCAAAAAGTCCCTTTTCGCATGTGATAGGGATAGAAAATGACTCCCTTAGCCAAGTAACTTGACTGGCTAACTCTGATATTCAGAATTAGTCAGGTAACTTATCCATAGAAACATGACAGCGAAAAAAGACCATATGACCCATCCAGTCTACCTATTCATCCAATTAATTTAGCATTATAATTCTCATAAATTCCTTAGAGATCACCTGTATTTATCCCATGCATTTTTGAATTCATATACTGTTTTTGTCTCCACCACTTCCACTGGGATGCTTTTCCACACATCCACCACCCTCTCTGTAAAGAAATATTTCCTAAGATTACTCCTTAGTTTGTCCTCTTTCAACTTCATCTCATGTCCATTCATTCTAGAGTCTCCTTTCCATTGAAAAAGGCTCACCTCCTGTGCACAAAAACCTTTGTGATATTGAATGTCTCAATTATATCTTCACTATTTTGCCTTTCCTCTAGGGTATACATGTTTAGATCTTTAAGTCTGTCCCCTTAAACTTTAGAATGAAGACCACAGACCATATTTTGGTAGTTTCCCTCTGGACCAACTTCATCCTGTTTATATCATTTTGAAGGTCCAGTCTCCAGAATTGTACACAGTATTCCAAGTAAGGTCTCACCAGGGACCTGTACAGTAGCAAGATCACCTTCCTTTTTCTATTGACCATTCCTTTCCCTATGTAGTCAAGCATCTTTCTGGTTTTTACTGTCACTTTATCCACCTGTTTGGCCATCTTAAGATCATCAGATACAAATAGTCCCAGATCCCTTCTCTTCCTTTATGCTTAGAAGCACAATACTGTACCTTTCACTTGGGTTTTTGCATCCTACATGCATTACTTTGTATTTTTTAGCATTAAACCTTAGCTGCCAAACCTTAGACCATTCCTCAAGCTTTGCTAGATCCCTCCTCATGTTTTCCATTCCTTCCTGGCTGTTCACTCTGTTACAGATTTTGGTATTATCGGTAAAAAGGCAAACTTTTCCCAAGATCCCTTCCATTACGACGCTCACAAAAATGTTGAAAAGAACCAGTTTAAGGACTGATTGCTGAGACAAGCAGCTAGTAGCAATACCTTTCTCAGAGAAAACTCCATTTACCACTATCCTTTTATTGCCTCTCACTCAAGTCAGTTTCTAACCCAGTCAGTCACTCTGGGATCCATACCAAGGGTGCACAATTTATTTATGTTTATCTTAATAAATATATTTAATCATAGCACAGTATGGTCAGTGGTAGTCATGTGTGGGTGTACTCATCCCAACTCAGACTCGATACAATAAATATTTTGTTTTTTATCGCAAAAATACTGCAAAACATTTTTCAAGTGCATTCCAAATAATGGGGTGGAGTTGGAGAGCGGTATATTGAATGGTAGCAAGCCATGTAGTGATAAGTATAGCGCTAGCAGTTCTAGAATCCTTGCAAAAATGATCAAATCAAATAATCAGTGGAGATATCACTCGAAGAGTTCCAAAATTTTATTCCAGCATTTCCAAGTAGTGACAGCATACAGGAAAGTTTTGGTCTCCTGACAGGGACTGTGTTTCGCCACAAGGGCTGCGTCGGGAGGGACAGAATCTCAAAGAACTTAACTGCCAACATATAACAACAATGAAATGATCAATGGGATTTTAACAAGGACACAACAAAACATCAAATTGGCAGAACAAGCTGCCTAGAAGAAATATTTTATGACAAAAGAACAAAAAATAATAAATAAGTAAAAAATGAAACAGTAAAGGATTGAATTCAGAACAATGATGAAGATATACTGGAAGCAGTATATCTTCATTGAAAAGGACAAACAGAGAAACAGTACCGGGGGGGAGCCAACGTAAGAAAATTATAAATAGATTTATTATATTCTATTAACATTTTTGGTATTTTTTAATGTTTTTTTTTATAAGGCACACTGTGATGAAACCAATAAAGTTAAGGAACTGACACATGAAAAACAAAAAATGGCAAAGAAAAGTAACAAAAAGGAACTAGAAAAAGCCTATAGTACGGGTGGCAAAGGAAGCATAGAACTGACCTGAAAACAGCAAAACAGTATGAAAGGAAAACAAGGGAAGATGAAAAGAGTAGAGGGGGAGGGGAGGGTCAGGAAAGGAAGGAAGGAAGGGAGAGTATGGACAGGAGGGGAGGGACAGAGGCACATATGCGAGAGCTACCTAGTTGCACTGCATCCCAGCAGTTTTCAATAAGAGAGGTTCTATATACTGTTGAGAGAGGGGAAAAAAGGAAAAAGGTGAACGGCTGAAAAAATGAAAGAAAATGAACAACGGGGTAGAAAGAAAAGCAGGGCATACATATACCGCACAGAGGAAATGCTATTCAGGGCTGGAAATTACAATGGTGGCACCCTTGCAGTGGTCCCTTTAAGTAAACAAAAGTACAAAAGGGTGTCAAACTAAAAGAAAAAGTGTAAGATAAAAATAAAAAATGGAAATTCCAAGAAATGCAAATAAAAACAGGACAAACATACCTGAACAGCTAGAACAAGTCAGGCTGCCGTCAATCAGGCTACATAAGGGAATGGGAATGGCGAAAACCCCGGTCAGGTGGAGGCGCTCAAAAAAGGTGTATTTTCACTGTAGCGACAGAAATACCTGCAGGAAATAAGACATAAAAATGCAAGACAACGTTGCGAACAAAAGTAAAGGCAGTTACCCAGCTAGGAAAGAGAGGCAAAGGTAAAATAGGTGAAAAAAGACCTACCGGCACAGTGGGTCAGGACTGTATCCATGACGGCTGTATTTAAAAAGCAGCAAACCAGGGGCAGAGCTAGCCCCAAAACTCATGAAATCAAGTGGGAAAACCCAAGGCAACCGAGAGCCATACACATTCAGGCAGCAGAACAGCTGGAGAGGCAAAGACCTGAGATGAACGATCAGAAAAGGGGAGAAAAGTACAGTGGGATAATATGAATAAAGGCCAGGAAGGGCATGATGGTAAACATATTAAACAAAAATATAAAAAGTTTTGGTCCCCCATCCTGGGGGACCAAAACTTTCTTGTATGCTGTCACTACTTGGAAATGCTGGAATAAAATGTTGGAACTCTTTTTAAGCGATATCTCCAGTGATTATTTGATTTGATCATTTTTGCAAGGATCCTAGAATTGCTATCGCTATACTAACAATAATAACTAACATTAGCAATCCAATGGAAAGGGGTTCTTCAAACCATCTAAAATGCTGTTTGTTTGGTTTTTTTTTTTAAACCACTCAATTTTTTCCACATATTTATACATGACACAGGTCTGGTGCAAATCATTTCGCAATTGTGTCAATGATTGTGGATCAGTAGATAACCATTTTTGTAAAATACATTTCTTAGCCATAAATATTGTCAACCTGCACCACCATTTAACATATTTATTAGGAAATATGATACCCCTCACATCATCCCATAAAAATATATTTACTGTTAAGGAAAAACTAATACCACTCATCCTAGTATTTATTTATTTTATTTATTTAAATCTTTCTCTGTACCGTCGTTAAGGTGGGTACCGTCACAACGGTTTACAGTAAGGCACATAAAAGTAATGCTATTAAAATCTATCAGTTTACATAGGTGCCATAAGGTTTGGTAACATAGTTTTTAATTAATGTTAGTTGTTGAATGAATGTGTCCAATATCATGTCCAGGTCAATTCTATAGCAGTTTTGAGTCTGACTCATTCTATAATTGTAACTTATCCTTTAGTAATGAGTTCTATAAAAACTACACCCTTACTGTTTGTGTGGGTGTTCATTGTTTGTACCTTGCACTTCCCCGTTTTCTATTCTCCCTTCTCTTTTTGAAAAGCTTGTTTAAACAGCCAGGTTTTTAGATTTTTCCTAAATGTTTTGTTTTCTCTTTGTAACCTTAACTCTAGGGGCATGGAGTTCCATAGTATGGGTCCCGCTAAGGATTACATCCTTTCTCTTACCTGGGTTAGTCTTGCTGTTTTGACTGATGGAATAGTTAGAAGTGCTTTGTTGGCTGATCTTAGGTTTCTATTGGGGATGTGTACGCGAAGGGCTGTGTTGAGCCAGTCTGCGTTTTTGTTGTGTATTAATTTGTGTATAGGTGCATATTGTTTTGTACTGTATTCTTTGTTCAATGGGAAGCCAGTGTAACTCAGCCAGTGTTTCAGTAATGTGGTCTCTTTTTCTTTTTCCAGTTAATATTCTTGCAGCTGTGTTCTGCAAGATTTGTAGTGGCCTTATGGATGTGTATAGTAAACCTAGTAGAAGGGTATTGCAATAATCAGTGCTTGCAAATATTAGCGCTTGAAGTACTGATCGAAAGTTGGCGGTTGTTAGAAGTGGTTTAAGTTTTCTGAGGACCATGAGTTTGGCGTATCCTTCCTTTACTTTTGTGGATATATGTTAGTATGGTAAGTATTAATAGCAATCCAAAATCTGTTGATACAGAACAGGTCCAAAATTGGTGGCCGAGAGTACAATGTCTTGAACCCAGTATGCCCATTTTATTGTCAGTCTTAGAAGGAATATAGAATCTGTGTAGAAATTTAAAATGTAGTTCCGTAATATTAACATTCATTCAGGCCGATACAGTAACGGCAAGTAAAAAAAAGTGCAGCAGTGCCTATCACCCGCTCATTTGACGCACGCATATTTCGGTTCACATTCCGCTCGATTCAGTATTCAAATTGGACGCAAATCCAAGAGGCGGCAAAGGCGTGCCAAACACGCACCTAAAACGCGGTGGGAGTTCGTTATCGATTTTACTGTATAGGACGTTATCAAACGCCCTATACAGTATCCAGGACACGCTGCACAAATTGTTGCTCTTCCATACATGTCATTCCATACCTATCATTTCAATTGAACAGGAGTTGTCATTTCGAAAATGTTACAAATTCCAAGCTTTTCATCTATCTGTAAAATTATCCCATTATTCCCCCTTTGTGACATCATTGCTGCATCATAATCCTACCTTGGACGTGTATATCAGTCGCATCTCCGAGTGAAAAAGTCCCTTTGTATTTGGTTTTGGCCTAGGACAGACTGGGTACCACTGTTCCATTGGATATCTATCGGAAGATCGGTAATGCTTTCAGCAGGTAGGCATACCAATGCATGCTTCTTTCTTTCCAACAGGTACCCCATGGATCCTGGGAGTCATGGATGCTGAGGCCACGCTAGCTACTTTCGAACATTTGACCAACCTTTCTGGGCACTCAAGGCAGCTAGCTTCCAACCTCCTTGGCCACTTGAGCATCCGTAAAGTTTGGTAGACATACAGCTACCAACCTTTCCGGGCAGGCCATGGATGTTGAAAGGTAACATGGCCGGCGAACATGGACGTTCCTGTCTTTTTCTGCCCACCATCCATGGCTAGCTTCCAACCTCGTTGGCCTCTTGAGTGTCCGGAATGGTTGGTAGCTATACCGACATGCTTGTACAGCTACCAACCTTTCCGGGGGCTCAAGGCCGCTCCGCTGCAGGCCATGGACATTGGAAGGTAACATGGCCGGTGAACATGGACATTCCCGCCTTTTTCTGCCCACCGTCCATGGCTAGCTTCCAACCTCTTTGGCCTCTTGAGCGCCCGGAAAGGTTGGTAGCTATATCGACATGTCTGTTTGCTGTATATGTTCCACTTTTCTTGGTCATTCTGTTTCTCATTTTCATGATTTTGACTGTTTGCCGTATGCTCTCCATGTGCCCCTCTTCCTTTGGTGTTGTTCTTGTCATAATTTTCTCTACATTCATTAAACCCTTTCCTCCGGCTTTTTTTCTCCTATTCAGACAATCATGCCAGGAAAACATTCCATTGCACGGGTAGAGGCGGAGTCTGGAGATCGGCAACCACTGGAAGGCTCTAGTTCAGGCGCTTGCTTGATGCTGTCCATGGGCCTCTCTTGTTTCTGAGTCACATTTTTTCATTTGTACTGCTTTTGTCTATTTCTGTCATGCTGTCTCTCCACTCATTAATCACCATTCTTCTTCATTCTTTTTTTTCCCATTAAGGTATTAACATGGCTGGAAAATGTACTATTGCGGAGGTCGAGGCACAGTATAGTGGTCATCAACAACAGGAAGGCAGTACTTCTAGCCAGACATCCAAAAAACAAACCCGTAACACTCGCTTCATGGATGAAGAAAAGGAGTTGCTGTGCCGTGCTGTCTGTGACAAATATAAAGTTCTATTCCAGTCCAAGGTTTCGTGCTCCATGAAGAAACGGATTTGGGAGAAGATCTCACAGGATGTGAGCTCCCTTTCTGTGACATCCAGGGACGTTAAATAGGTACAGCACTGGTGGCGCGTCACTAGAAAAGAGGTGAAAGAGAAGGCTTCAAAAATTGACGCATCGGCAAAGAGGACCGGTAGAGGGCCACTGTGTCATATAGTGTTGACACCAGTGGAGGATCTGGTTCTCCATACTGTGAGGCCGGAGGTCGTGGTCGGTGTGCACGCACAGTACGGTGCTGACACAGGAGTAAGCAAAGGTATGCATAAACATATATCTTGTTTGCATTGCCTGTTAACTTTTGGGCTCATGAGGGGTAAACTGACAACTCTAACTGCAACCTCTTTCTCTATCTTTCTCCACAGATAGAGTGGACGATGGTGACATAGCCAGCGAAGAATCCATTCCCATGCCTGACGAATTTGTTTTCCCCATGTCAAACGCTGACTCCCCCAGCCAACATGTCTCCACAGAGGAAGTGGTTACACTTAACCTGTTCGATGTGACTCTGCAGAGCCAACAACCTGAGGCATCTGCAGCCCTGGAACCATCTTTTACACAACCAGAGGCATCTGTCGCCATGGAACCATTTCTAGCGTCAAAACATCTCCGCTACAGGCTGCTGCTCCACCGGTACAGGAAATGGCATCAGTATCACAGGACCTTGAACAGGCACTTTTTGGAATTGATGGGCTAAGCGAGCAGTTTGTGAGTGGAATCACCTCTCGACAGGATCAACACAATGAATAGATGCTCCAGGAAATGAGGTTGATCCCAGCCGACATCAATTCTGGGATGGCTTCTCAAGAGACTTTGATTAGACAAATGATGATAGAATTGATCGGCGCCATTAGAGATGTTGCCTCCGCTTTTCGTTCCATTGACCAGCCTTAACTTTTTTTTAATAAAAGTTTGTTTTGTCCATTAACAGACGTATCATTTTTGTGTGACATCCCACCCCTCATTTCATTTTAAAACTAATAAAAAAAATGTAAATTAATCAAACTCAGTCAATATTCAAATTCAAAATATATTTTCTAACTATTTACAAATATTTTCTTAGGCACAACAATATCAAAACTGTTTTTTTGTTATATATGGGATGGGATGGGCAAGGAAAGGGAAGGGACCATGCCATGGGGGAAGATGAGGATCATCATTGATGTTGCTCAGACGGTGGCCATCCCGCAGGAGCCTGCGCCATGACCAGCAGGGATTGTGCTCCTGCCATTTTGCACAGGAGCTCGATGATCTTCTGCTGGCCATGGCTCAGGTCGTGCAGGATGGTCACTGCCTGCATTGCCTGTCCCTCCAGGTCATCCAGGTTGCGGGGTCACCCAGATCTGGAGAGCTAGCACAGCATCCAGGCATGCCACAAGGGCCAAGTACCCTTCCCCGGATGCTGCGCTGGCCTCCTGTCATAGACCCGCACATGGATGATCTGGAGAGACCAGGTTGACAACATCAATGATGTCATCCTCGTCCTCCATGGCTGCTGGGGCAGGAGAGATGGCTGGGGAGGGAAATCATTGGCACTGGAAGGGTAGGAGAGATGAGGGCTGGAGAGACAGAGGGTGGAGAGACGGGGGGGGGGGGGGGAAATCATTACTGCTGGCTCGCCCCCCATGGCTGGTCTGGCCGGAGTGCGGGGCAGTGGGAGAATTTATTGGTGCCGGCTGATTGCGTTCCTCCTCTTCCAATGTATCTGAAAATATAAAAAGCAAAAGCGTTACTGCTGTCGCGCATGCAAAGATACAGAACGGTAGGAAGGAGAACTTGCTTATATCCATTTTTAAACAAGACATCCCATCTTGCATTACCATAAGCATGACATTTAAAATTCAAATGTGAGCTGCGTGCCAAACGGCATAAAACATCCATATACTTTTACATGGACTAAACTATTATAGGCTCACCTTGGTTTTCTGGTGCCGGGAAGGCAGAGGAGCTGTTTCTAAGCTATCTGAAGATTCAGAGGTGGTCTCTGAAAACAGAAATAGCAAAAGTGTCACAGCTGTGCATGCAAAGATCCAGAATGGTACAAATAGATTTCTTATAGCCATTATTATAGAACACCTCACCGCTTGCATGGTAACCATGACATTTCAATTGCTGACAGCACATACCTTCCTCCACTCTGTGGTGGTCCTGCAGGGCCCGCAGGTATTCCGGCTCCTCTCTCCTTATCCTTCTTGCCCTCTTTTTCAATGCCTCAACCTGGTGAGAATAAAACACAAATAGGAAACATAAGTTAATATAAAACTTTAACTTTGCTTTACAGGCTAAAAGCTATTCGAAACAAACAAGTGTCAGTTTTTCTTTTCTGACCCCCTGCAATACAGAACACCACGAAAATACTAAATTTAATTTAACTTTTTTTTTTCCTGCTAGCTAGAACTATAGGCTGTATCATTCCTTATAAGCAACATAAACCCGACTTTAGCCTACCACAACAGAGGCCTATGAACTTACCTCCCTTGGGAAGGATGACTGGGCGTTAAATTCTGCCCTGAGTGCTCGCCAGGCCTCGTCAGCCCGATCCTGGTCCCGTGGATGCCCAGGGCGGAAGTAGAGATGGCGTATGTCCGCCACGATTAAGGTGGCCAGCAGCCGGATGTCCCCCTCGCTGAAGTTAGGCAGCCTGTGACGCGGCGTCTTCAGATACCTGGAAAGCAATAAAAAAATGGGCACCTGGGCATGGCCGCAGGGAATGGCTTCCATGTGCAAGAGTCCTGCGTCCTTCTCCCGGTGTCTGTACAGGCGTTCATGTCTCTGATGGACCCGCGGAGCGGCAGGGATGCCTAATTCTAGACGCCGGAGGAAGGCCTTCCGCGGCTTCAGTCCCCTGGCATCCGTACAGGCGTCCATGTCTCCGATGGACCCGCGGAGCGGCAGGGATATCTAATTCTAGACGTCAGAGGAAGTCCTTCCACGGCTTCCTTCCCCTGGGGTCTGTACAGGTGTCCATGTCTCCGCTTGTTCCCGGAGCATCATGAACGCCAAAATAACATTGGGTAGATAATACAAGGAAAGGAAGAAATTTAGGATAAAATGGGTAGACACAGTTTATTGATTTTATACTTCAAGAAATATAAATGAAACCATAAACACCAAGAAGACAATGAATACTTTTGTGCTTGCTGGGAAAGGGTTTGATAGAGGGATCAGCTTGCTGGGAAATGTTCTGATGGATGGATCACAGCTCCTGAAATAAAAACAACACAAGATTAAGCATACTGTACAGGCATTGAAAGGATTAATACCTAGAATTTAGCAGAGCTATGTACTATAATTAAAGCGCCACATCAGTATGGGACTCTGGAGACAGGAGTGGTGCCACAAGACATGAGAAGATCAGTATGGAGAAATGAATGTATAACAGTTAAGAACTTACAAGAGAAATAAGTTTCGATGATCCTTCGAACATCATGCCCCCGTGCAGTGTTGTCCGCTTCAGCTGCCGGTTCCACAGGCGGATCTGGTGGCAAGTTTTCTGCTATCTCTGCATCCACACCAATCACAGACAAATGTTGTGTAGCATGCAGCAGGCAACAATTATGCTCACCATCTTTTCTGCACTGTACTGCAGGGCTCCCTCAGAGCGATCCAGACATCGGACATGTCTTTCAGAACTCCAAAAATCCACTCTATCACGTTTCTGGTACTGCCATGAGCCTCATTGTAGCGTTTTTCGTCCGCAGTGCGTGGGGACTGGAGTGGAGTTAGCAACCATGACATGGAATCACAGGCCATAGCCGTTGTCACTTACCAAGTAGCCAGCCTTCACTTTACTTCCCTTCAGGGAAATGGGTCCCCAGAGATGAATGTGCCAGAATGTAGACATCATGGCAGCTCCCAGGAAACTTCGCTACAACATTTAGAATTCAAAGGTGTGCATCGCAAATGACTTGAACATTCATTGAATGGAAGTGCTTGCAATTCCAGGACGAACTCTTTCTCCGACCTTGGGGTTAACGCAATATGGGTGCAGTCTATAGCACCCAACACGTTTGGCATCCCTGCAATACCCATGAACCCACTGCATATCTGTTGCAGCTCCGCTGGATCCATAGGATACACAATGTACTTCCTCATCCACTTCATCATGGCCTTCAAGACCTGTGCCAGATGCCGTGAAATGGAGGCCTGTGTCATACCTGCAATGACACTCACGGGGTTTTGAAAACTTCCGGTACCAAAATAATTTAAGGCACCAAGAAGTTTCATCAACCCTGGCACAGCATGGTGGCGATTGGCCAGGGGATCAAGGTCGCAGCGCAGATCTTCATAGAGGAACAGGATTGCCTGTGAGCCTAGCCGGTAGGTTTGGACTACATCTCGCTCCTAGTCTGCTGATGACCCAGTCCTGTGCCTGCATGAAAAACAACACAAGAAAATCCAATTTATATAGGCACAAGAGGTCAGGACATATAAATACTTTCACTCAGTACATTAATGGATATGCCCAGGGTGGATTCTCTGGTGTACATAATTTTATTAAAGTATGGATTCTCAGATGAGCTATGCATTCTTATTAAAGCTTTTACTACAACAGTACAAATATATAGAAGTGGAGCTTCAGGGAGGGATGCCTAGTTCTAGACGCGGTGGCTTCCTTCTCTCCGGCGTCCATAGAGGCATCCATGTCTCCGCTGGACCCGCGGAGCCTCTGGACACCTAGTTCTAGACACCAGAGCTAGACACACGGAGCCTCAGAGACGCCCAGAGTACCGTTGGATACTCACAAAAAAGAACACAAACATACCTCCTCCAGTCTTGCTGCTGGGTTCTCCTGTTGGCTGTTGTCTCTAATCGGCCGTCTACAATTCCCTCGCCGATCATTCCTTATTCTGGTTCTCATCCGAATGAAAAAGATCACCAAAGCCAATCTATACATGTTGTCCATGACGCTGTCCAGTTGGATGCTGACTGTCACAGAGCACAATACCACACTAACACCAGGGTCAGGGTAGGTGGTAAATATAGAGGTTAAAGACGCGGTAAATATGAACGTTAAAGACACGCTATTTTGGGTGCGCGTTACTGTATCAAGGGGGATAGCTAATCCGATCATTAACATACCATATACATGTGGCGGTAAGGACGCGTAAAAGCTGATACTGAATTGCGCGTCCAGCTTACGCGCTTAAAACATGCGTCTAATGTGGGTTAAAAGACGCGCAAGCGCGGCCGTGCTTTACTGTATTGACCTGACAGATACAGACTGTGCTCTTATGAAACACCCCATATAAAGATGGATTTTTAAAGACATGCGCAGTTCCCGGCACGCGCATTTGGATGCAGAAATTTTATAAAATGCATGCGTCGGCATGCACATGTTATAAAATACAATTCCTATGTGCTCATGCGTGCCCAATTTTTATATTGGCGCGCGCATATGCAGGCCGGTGGCATCTTGCGTGTGCAAGGGGGGATTTAAAAAAAGAATACATGTGGTAACACGATTGGGCCTACACCAATTCGCTTCCAGTCCATTCCAATTGAGCAGTCTGGGAAGGAACTTTCATATCCCCCTTTTCCCCCTCCTCCCCGACCTCTAAAACCTCTTTTCCTACCTTTTTTTTTTTAAATTTTTGGAACTTGCATCATCTGAATACATGAAGTAAGTTTCGCGTGCCAGTCGGATGCCAGCGCCTTCTTCTCTGGTACAGGGCCTAATAGCTGCTGTCCTAGTCAGTCCCTGCACCAGCCCGCCCCTTTCAAGGAGACCGGCACTTCCGTGCATACCGGGGAAATGTGTGACCAGATAGTTTTTAAAATATGCTCAGCGCGCGCATGGCCCAGCCACGCATGTATCCCCTGGATTTTGCATGTGCTGGGCTTTTAAAATTTGGGCTAGAATATATAGAGATCAGCTTAGTCCCCAGTTCTCTATTCCAGCCCTCTGTTAAAGTAGTCCAATTTAAAGTGGGCTTATATTTACATAATAATCCATCATCCAGATCAAAAAAATCAGATAGAAATTCCCAAGCATGATTAAGTCTTTGGTGCATGACCAAATCAAAGACTTTGCTGAAATCTAAATACAATACGTCTACTGTTCTCCCTTAATCCAACTCTCTGGTCACCCAATCAAAGAAATTGATCAGAATCATCTGACAAGATTTACCTCTGGTGAAACCATACTGCCTCGGATCTTGCAATCCATTGGTTTCCAAAAATTGATTATCCTCTGTTTTAGCAGCATTTCCATTAGTTTGTTCACCACAATGGTCAGACTAACTGGCCTGTGGTACCCAGTCTCCTCCTTACTTCTACTTTTAAGAATAGGAACCACATCTGCCCTTTTCCTGTCCTCCAGAACTACTCTAGACTCTAAAGAACATTGAAAAGGTCAGCCAGCAATGCTGCCAGGACATCTCTAAGTTTCTTTAGTGGCCTTGGATGTATCCCATCAAGCCCCATTGCCTTATCTACTTTAAGTTTAGCTAGCTCTTCACGAACATACTCTTCTGAAAATCGATTGGGGTTTACCTCACTTCCAAGTTTATTTTGTGTGGTCCTGCTCCAGGCCCTTCCACAGTGAACACCAAACAGAAATGTAAGCAATTTTGCTTTTTCCTCATCAGCTTCTCTATATTCCACCCCTTCATCTTTCAGTCTCATAATGCAACTTTTGTACTTCCTTCTAAAATTAACATATATATATATATATATATATATATATATATATATATATATGTTAAAGTCGTGTCCCCTGTTTTATCAATTTGTTATTTTCTTCAATGTTAATTTATGCATTCCTGACTAGTTTCCCAGTTTCTCTTTATTTTTCCAGATATTTTCATCTGTCTTCATTTTTCTGCAATCTCTTGTAGTTTGAATGCTAACCTTTTTACCCTTACTTTTTCAGCTATTTCTTTAGAAAACCATAATGGTCTCTTTTTCCTCTTCCCTTTATTTACATTCCTAACAGAAAGATTAGTTGCTCTTATGATATCTCCTTTTAGTTTTGTCTGGTTAACTTTGGCTGGGCCATAGACCTGTCCTAAAGTTAATCGGATAAACTTATCCGGTTAACTTTAGGATAGCCGGCAAATCCTGCGGTATGCTCACATTGCTGAATATACAGGCTAAGTTAATTGAGCCACAAATTTGTTAAAAATAAATACATAAATTGGTTTCCTCTATTTTTATAGGTACTCTTCTTCTAGGGGTAGATCACTTTTAGTTCATTCACCCATATTGCAGAAGATTGGTTTCCTTTGTTATTCATTGCCAAATTATACATATTTATGCCAGGGAAATGGTTTTCTCTGCAGTATCACCAGAGAAACTGCTTTCATCACCAAAAAATTGGGTCATAGAGGAGCTCTAGTAGTCTCCGGAATTCCCATATTTATCAGGGAACTCATTTTGTGAAAGTTGTGCTTCCTCAGTACATACAGCATTCCAAAAAGTCCACATCAACTTCTATGATATCAAAAAGCTATCTTTCTCTCCCCCACCCCCCCCATGGTTGCAAGTAGGAAATGCAATAATTGTGGTATTAGTATGAAAAGTTATTGCACTTTGCAGTAATACCTATGGGGTACATTTTAAAAGAGAGTACGCTGGATTTTATAAGATACGCGCATAGCCACACGTATCTTATAAAATCCGGGGTCGGCGCGCGCAAGGGGGTGCACATTTGTGCAACTTGTGCACGCCGAGCCCTGCGAGCGCTGCCCGTTCCCTCTGAAGCCACTCCGAAATCGGAGCAGCCTCGGAGGGAACTTTCCTTCCACCCCCCTGCATCTTCCCCTCCCTTCCCCTACCTAACCCACCCTCCTGGACCTATCTAGACCCCCCGCCCCCCACCTTTATCAGAAAAGTTACTACTGCCTCCGGGCAGTAGTAACTTACACGCGCCGGTGCAGCAGGCCCCGACACAGGCCGCTGTGTCGGGGCACTCGGCCATGCCCACAGACCGCCCACATGCCCCCGATCCAAAACCGAGCCCTCTGGCCACGCCCCTGACCACCCCTTTTTGCAAGCCCCGGGACTTACGCGCATCCCAGGGCTTGTGCGCGCCGCCGAGCCTATGCAAAATAGGCTCGGCGCGCACAGGAGGGTTTTAAAAGGGTTATGCGTGTACCTTATTTTGGTATCTACCCAAGCCAGAACAAACCGCAAAGTATCCAGAGAAACTTCTCCCAGTCTTACCAAAGGTTTACTCAGGAGAGTGGCAGTAATGTCTACAGGCTGGGTGTTCCATGAGGCGCTGCTCACCAATAGCACATTCTTAATTCCTCCAGAGCTGATACATCAAGCCGGGGTGACTCTACTCTGGCAGTGGCCCCTCCCACTGGAAAGCAGTTGGGTCATCTTCTGCGACTGCTCCAGCGTCACGCTGTTAGGGTGTCCCAGCTGCCTCAGATGCTGGCATTCAGGAGGGCTTTAAGTCACATCCAGCAAGACTGATGGTGCCTCCATTGGGTTCGCAATTGAGCTCTCATCCCCTGTTTCTTCCAACAACTGGCTTAGCATGGATTCAATCATGCGCTGACCAGGCAGAACTGGGGACTCAGTCTGCCTTTGTGTTTGGATGGCATTGCAGAGGACGTTTTCGGGTACTTGCCAGGTTCTTATGGCCTGGATTGTCCACTGTTGGAAACAGGATGCTGGGCTTGATGGACCCTTGGTCTGACCCAGTATGGCATATTCTTATGTTCTTAAGAAAAGGCAAAACAGGAAAGTCTTGAGTGCACAGTGAGCCTAGCATGCCACCATCTTGATTCAAGAAAGCCACATTCTAAGCAAGAGCTTGAAGATAAATAATACTATCAGATATGATTCAGTAGTTTATCAGATAATACTGTTGTCCTTCTATAAACGGAGCTTTAGGAGGAGTAACCTAGTGGACAGTAGGGGTTGGGCATTTGTTGCATTTCATGGGATTACAAAATGGAAGAAATAACCATGAGATTTTGTATGGTTTATTTCTTTCATTTTTTTTAAAGAAATTATATATATTTGAAAACAAACCCAACTGCAACAACCCACTCGAACCCTTCTCCTTTTTCACACAATTCACTGCTAACCAGCTGGCACACCCTAGCCAACCTTCCCAAGCTGCTACCCCCTCCCCCCCCCCCCCCCACTTTGAAGTACCTGAAAGGTTGTATATAAATTTAATTTAAAAAATTTTCCATGATGATTTTAGATTTATTTTTTAAGAATCCCAGAAGCTTTAAAATTCCTTCTAACTTTTCTTGTAATACCTTATGTTTGTTTGGTAACCTTGACTGAATGCTCATGTAGCGTTGCCAAGAGAATGTTTTGTTGGCTTCTTATCTTAATTATACTAGAAGTTAAAATTTCTTTACATGAAAGAAACAAAGTATTGTTAGTGTCATTTTATTTCTAATGCATTTTTCCTTGGAAAAAATATCAAGTGTCATTTTACAAAGATTTTTCCCTTAGGCATGAAGTAGGAGGACAGCTTTGGTGATAAGGCACACGTTGTTTTAAGCACACAGAAGAGAGAGAGGATGTAAAGGCAGCATTAATGTCAATTGTTTTATTTATTTCACACATACGGTTAAGAAAAGGTTTCTCTTTTCAAGCGATAGTTTGCATTACTTGACTCTGCTCTCCCCTAACTCAAGCCTTTGCAACTGGAACACTATTAATAGTCTTTATGAACCATGTGCATATTCTTTCCAGAAGTAGGAACTTCATGATTACCGTGATCTGATGAGTAGTTTAAAGGAAGGTCCATGTTATAATAAAGAGTTAAAGATCAATAGTACATGATCTAAACAGGACTTTGCTGGAGTAATTGTGTATTGTATGAGTTATGATTTAGAAGGAGAGGAGGCATTATCCAAGGGGAAAAGGTACTCTTTTTATTATGTACATATCTATATAAATGCCCAGATAGGAACGCAAGAAACATTGTGATCCTTAAAGGTGAACTGTCATGCAATTTTTTATTAACAATGTTATTGTAAATGAATCCTGTAATCACTAGCATGGCCTACTAAGATTTTTGAGACTTTACTGAAAGAAAGGATAGTGGCGTAATCTACAAGCCAGTGGCTTGCAAGACAGCGTGGTTTTACCAAAGAGAGATTATGTTAAAAAAAAAAAATCTGGTTGTTTTTTTTTCTTTTTGATTGGGTGACCAGATAATTAGATCAAGGGCATGTGTTAGATGAGGTTTATTTTGATTTCAGCTAAAACTTTGATACTGTCTTGCACAGGGGGTTAATAAATAATCTGAGCAGCCTGAAGGGTGGGTCCTGAGGTGGTAGACTGGATTAGAAACTGGTTAAGTGATAGATGACAAAGAACAATGATATAATGAGATTCATTCTGAGGAGAAAAAGATAGTCAGTGCAGTGCCTCAGAGATTTGTCCTAGGGCTAGTTCTGTTCAATATCTCTGGGATGGACATTCCAGAGGGTAGGAAGGAAATGTTTACCCATATGCAGTTTATACACTTTTGACAGAAAGATCTGCAATGGTGTGGACACCTTTTAGGGAATAAACAGAATGAAAAGTGATCTTAAAATCTTGAGAAATGGTCAGATGCTTACAGTTAAAACTCAATGTGAAAAGTGCAGAGTCGTGCATTTGAGATGCAGAAAACTGAGGGAGCGGTACATGTTGGGTGGTGAAAAGCTGATGTGCACTAACTGGGAGAGAGACCGTAGGGTAATAGCGTCTGATGATCTCAAGGTAGCAAAATAGTGTGATTAGGCAGTGGTCAGAGCCCAGAGCATGCTTGGGTGTATAGAGAGATATAATCTGCAAAAAAAAAAAAAAAAGGAGATGATAATGCCATTGCTGATGATTCACCTTGAATCATGTGTTCAGTTCTGGATGAGAGAGACTAGAGGTGGTTCAGAGAAAGGCAACCAAAATTGTGTGGGGACTTTTACTATGTTACTATGGAAACTAAAAAAAAAATCAGTCTGCTGTTTTGTGAGGTACTTTTTAATATGGTGCTTGAAATTGTCTCCTATAATACTATGAAATTTGAAACCTGATTGCAGATTTTAGTGCCTGAATATGGCTGCATATATAAAACTGTAGTGGTTTCATTTCTTCATGGTTTCATGCTACGCTATTATGTCAGTTTTCTAATAATAAAAAAAGAGCACTGATTTTTAAAACTAATGTATTTTAAAACTACATCTCATATGGGATTCCAATATTCTTTTATAATATATAGGAGAGAATTTGAGATAAGAGTAGAGGGAACAAAGTATCAGAGATCCCAAATTGTGATTTTCTAATCATTTCTAATGAAACTGGTGGGAAGATATTATAAGAAGGGTGAAGGCATGCCAGTGCATCAAGACTGTCGACTAGGGATGGGCAGAAGAAAAAAAAATTCATTGGTACTCAAATTAATTTCATTATTTTCAAAATGAAAAAAAAAAAGTTTGTTTCATTAGTTCATTCATTTTCCATTAAAGTCAATGGAGGAAGCATTACAGTTTATTTTGGACTCCTGAATAGTGGTTTTTTAAAATCAATTCTCATGAAACTTGTGGAATGAAATCATCAGAAGGGTAAAAGAAGTCCAAGGTACTTAGACTATGGCAAAGTGGCAACAAAAGTGCCATGAATAGCCTGAGGCTCCGCAAAGAGGTACCACCATTGATAGGAGTTTTCCAGGGTACAATGAGAGCAGCAAGAGGAGGAAAGATCACCCCAAGGTGCCAAAAGATGACAACAGTAATAACAAAATGAACCCTTGATGGCATCACGAGAAACAAAGTGGCATCAAAATGGCATCAGTACCACAAGGCACCATGAAGGGGAAACAAAGTGGAAAAGGTGTTAGAAAAAATCCCAAGGCACCGATAAAGGGTCAAGTGGTGGTGGTGAAGACATAGCAGCTTGAAGCAGGATGTGTCAAGCTCCAGTGATTGTGGTTGGAGCATGGCAGGCTGAATCAGGATGTGTCTGGACCTAGCAGTGGTATTAGGGACATGGCAGGCTGAAGCAGAATGTGTCAGGCCCTGGTAGTTGTGGTTGTAGCATGGCAGGCTGAAGCAGGATGTTTCTGGCCCCAGTGGTGGTGTTGGTGACATGGCAGGTTTCAGGATTCTGTGTATTTAGACCCTTGTGCTGGCATTTCAGGCATAGGAGGCAGAAGTAGCATGTACGGAGGAGTGAGGCCCAAGTGCTGGTGTTCAGAACACGCTAGGCACATGCAGTCCGTGGATGTCACTGACTATATTTGTAGGCCACAGTGGTGGTATTTGGGGCAAGGCAGGCAGACATAGTCAGTGGATGTGACAGGATATAAGCCCTAGTGGTGGTATTTGGGCCCAGGTAAGCAGATGCTATCAGTGGGTGTCACTGAATGACTGGATTTACTAGTAGGCCCCAATGGTGGTGGTTATTGCACAATAGGCAGATGTAGTAAATGGATGTAACTATATATACTTGTAGGCCACAGTGGTGGTGTGCATTGCATGGCAGGAAAATTCAGTCAGTGGATGTCACTGGATGTAAGTCCCAGTGATGTTATTCAGGTCAAGGCTGGCAGATGGAGAAAGTGGATATTTCTGAATGACTGGATGCACTTGTAGGCCCCAGTAGTGGTGTTTGGTGCATAGCCGGCAGATGTACTCTGTGGAGGTAACTGAAAGTACTTGTAGGCCAAGTGGTAGTATTCCAAACAAGGCAGGCAGAGCAGGAACAAGCCTTCTAATTGCTTTCATTGATCTTGCCACTCGCATGGCAAATCTGGAAACCCAAGCAAAGGCAGATTAATTTTCAGGAACACTAGCTTTTCCATCAAGTGTGGTGACAGTCTTGAGTGATGAGGGTTCATAATGTTTCCTGTCATTGAAAAGACTCATTCACTGGGCACACTAGTTGGTGGGCAAGACAGATAGCGCTGAACCACTCTGGGTAGGTCTGGCCAGATAGTGGACTTATGCGACCAATATGCAAGCATATCTGTGTCCGTGTCCTCAATGGTCTCTGTGAGATAGCATGTCGCAGAGATTTCTCCTGCTGTTTCCTTTGCTTGGGTAGGTCATGCATCTTTCTTTCCAGCTATTTTCATGATTGCCTGTGCCAGAAGTAAGTAGTCTTTACGAGCACCATGGCTTTGATGTGTTATAGTGGAACAGGGAATATTAGATGTTGATGACAGGGCAGCGCTCCTACTTACTACTGTCTGATGTGCCCGCTATTAGTGTTTCTTCCTTTGCTATATCCCTCTTCTGCCTCAGTTTTTGGCACTTTTGCACAGAGACCTTCTTTGTCAGCCTGTTCTTCATATGTATCATATTTTTGGTCTGGAGGGCAAATCTCCCTTTCACATGGGGATCACATAATGTAGCGAGCATGTATGTGTTGTTTTTGGTGAAAGGTCCTACTCTTTGTTACCTGCTTTTGCAAAGAGTCCAGACAACACAGCACCTCAGCTGTCATTCCTCTTCCTATTTAAAGCCCTTCAACTTTTCCTCCAGGATGTTTACTATGGAAATAACCTTGGCCAAGTTGGAACCTATGGCACTTGGCTCCTCCATGGCATTCTTAAAAGGCTTCATGATTTTCACAAGCTATTTCATGATTACTCAATCATGATTTCCTAGGGGACACTGCACATCTTGAATGAGATGCTTGTGAGGCATCTCAAAATAATCCTTCTTTTCATGGAGAAACAGTCCCATCTTCACATTTATGTGGAAATGACCAGCTATTCTTTTGCACTTCTCTATTAAATTATGCAATTAGACATTCTCTTGGTCCCTGGACCCAAGCCAGAGGACCTCCCTCACTACTAGGTGCAGAATGTGAGAAAAACATTGTATACCCTGATATTCCCCATTAGATTAAGTTTCTGTATGGATGTGAACCCTGGGCCGAGGTGAGAGGTGTCTCCGCCCACAGGGAGGAGCCCTGTGAGCCTCACCATTGGTAGGTGTAGTCTCAGCAGCACAGGACACAGCTGTAAAGTAGAAACTTTATTATGCAGGACAAAAGGCAGAGCCCGCAGAGCGGGGAATGCAACTAGTTAGTTCAGAGCTATGGGGTATACTCAGAGAGGTGCCAGTGATGAGAAGGTCCAGTGACCAGCAGAGCGGGGTAAGCCAGGAAGTCTCTGTAGATGGATAGAGATTATCTCAGAAGTGTAGATCCTGTAGTGGCCCGCAGAGTGGGGTACACCAGGAAGTATCTGTAGATGAATAGAGATTACCTCAGAAGTGCAGATCCATTAGTGGCCCGCGGAGCAGGGTATGCAGAGGATGTCTGTTGTGGTGATCGTGAGGTAGTCAGAGATGCATATCCTAGAAGTATACTTTGTAGCTGCAATGGTACTTCCCTGCAGCTCAGGGTATACTGGAATCAGTAGAACTGAAGAGTGCAAGGTTGTGGCCCGAGGCACGGGGTACGCTGTAGGATAGTTTCAGTAAGGCTGGAATCATAGAAATCTGTAATGGATACTCATAAAAGAGTCCCAGGAGAATGTCCAGAGCAGTGGGACAAGAAGAAGTCCAAGGAAGAAGAGCCCCTGAGGAGTGGGTACTCAGAGCGTCCACATGCCGAGAAGGAATCTGGAACAGAAGTTTGAGACTGGAGTGGAATCAGCAACGAGGGAACTCCTTGCTAACTTGTCTTAACAATGAGCAGGTCAGCTTAAGTACAACATAGAGTTGATGTCATCGGGAGGGGATGCCCCGAGGTTCCCACCATGACATGAACAAAGGAGGCCCTTGTGCGCACGCCTTAGGTGATTCCAAAAGTAAGATGGCAGTCGGCAGTGCCTACGCCATTCCGGGCATGCCGGGGAGGTCGGCGTTCACTAGCAGAGGCCACCATTCTTCCCAGAATAGATGGAGCAGGGAAAAAAGAGGTGAGCATGAGAGGTCGCAGCCGTCTGCGACCGGGCACAACACAGATATTGCCTTTAACATATTTGCACCATTGTCAGTCATGAAAAATCCTGCGGTTTTGACTCCTGGCTCTGTCATCCACCTGCCAGTCCTCTAGCATTCTCTAAAATATTGGCCAGGGTATGGCTGATAAAATATTGGCTGAGATATGGGCCTTGTCTGTCAAGTAGGTGTGCAGAAAAATCCCATTTGCACCTTGATATTTCATCCCCTGTGGAGCTGCTGCCTGCCTCTGCCTCAGTCAGGTCTCTCCAGTGTGCTCTCAGAGAGAAGAAAGAATGTGAAATATTTGTAGTTGTCCAAATGTTGCTAGAGAAATGTATACTGCTCCCCTCTGCCTTGGCAGCAGTGCCTATATATGACTACAGCACAGGCTGGGGATGACCTTTCTATTAAAAATTGTCCTGGAGGGTGCTAACCCCTGCAGTAAATGCTTGAAACCACTTCCTCTACTACCCACAGGGGCTGAGCATCCCAGAGTAATCATTTTGCCAATGCTGCAGGTTATTGTTACCACTTTAGGTACTGCCTGCCTCTTTCCCAGAATAGTGTTATCAAACACTACCCCATTTCCTCTATTGTGGGCTGTCGCCTATGACATATAGCAGGAAACTCCTGGCCTGCCACCTGACTAGTAGAAACAGCTGAAGATGTGGGAGCAACTCGAGGATCACTCGTCACCTTTTGAAACAGTGTCCTCTGGATGGAAGAAGTGGGTCCCCTGATTACTGCTACTACTACGATTCCAAACAGACTGTTGAAGTGGATGCTGCTTTGCAGGCGAAACAACATTACTTGCTTGCCTTGGCTGATGTCCTTGGCATAATAATTACACCGAACCAAGCATGGGACTTCTCTCAGTTGGAAGTACCTCCAGATCATAGATTTCTTTTGTGATCCCTTGCCTGTGTCAGCCTCCTTGGGGTGGGTGAATCTGGCCTTGAAGTTGAGGTGGAGGTGGATGGATCCTGAAAAACAGTTCCTGCATTGTTGCCTGCTCTTTCTCACCAACATCCTTCCTCTTTCTCTTCCATCACTGAAGTGGAGTCTAAGTAATCCTCCAAAAGCAATGACTTCAGCTAAGGTCTGTCCCATCTCCTCTTCTGGGAATCTCTTAAAAGGAGATTCAGCTTCAGATAATTAATAGCAGTTTATGGATTTTTCCTCTAGGAGCTTATCCAAACCTTTTTAAACCCAGTTATACTAACTTCTGTAACCATATCCTCTGGCAGGGAATTCCAGAGAACTATGTGCTGAGTGAAAAAGAATTTTCTTTGATTTGTTTTAAATGAGCTACTTCTTAACATCATGGCGTCCCCCCCCCCCCCCCCCCCAATCCTCTTCAGTGCAACTAAAGAAGATTGCACTGCTGGTGCTTTTAGCATTTGCACTTCTACCTCCCATGGCACTGTGGTGTCCTACTGCTGCTATTACTGCCTGTTTTTTCCCTCTCTCCAAAACAACAGGGAGATAAACAGGTGTTGGAGGCATATTTTCTCCATATTTCAGTTTCTTCCTGATGGAACTGCTGCTTCTCCTGCAATTTTTTATTTGAAAATATTCCTCTTTATTTTCCTCACTATTTCAGGGACTCCTCTGCCACCTATGGGCTTCCATCAGCCTCTGCCTTTACCTGACATAATGGGATTATATTTATCAGATACAATTCCTACTGAAATTTAAATGTAGGGATGATTTAATCTTTGTTAGTTTGAATGAAGTGAATGAGTCTGAGTGGTACTGAACAATACCAATGACTGACCACTGTGAACTATACAAACATAAATAAGATATGCCATACTAAGTCAGACCAAGGGTCCATCAAGCCCAGTATCCTGTGTCTAACAGTGGCCAATCCAAGCTACTTTAAATACATTGATTAATAGCAGTTTGTGCTTCTGCTCTAGAAATGTATCCAAACCTTTTTTAAACCCAATTAAACTAACTGCTATAACCACATCCTCTAGTAATGAATTCCAAAACTTAATTATGCATTGAGTGGAAAATAATTTTCTCTGATTTTTTTTAAATGAGCTACTAGATAACTTCATGGAATGCCCCCTAGTCCTATTATCTGAGAGAGTAACCTATTTACATTTACCTGTTCAAGTCCTTCATGATTTTGTAGACCTCTATCATAATCCCCCTCAGCCATCTTTTCTCCAAGCTGAACAGCCTAACTTCTTTAACCTTTGCTCATTGGGGAGCCATTCCATCCCCTTTATCATTTTGGTCACCCTTCTCTGTACTTTCTCCAGTGCAATTATATCTTTTTTTGAGATGCAGTGACTAGAATTCTACACAGTATTCAAGGTACAGTCTCACCATTTTGTCATTCCATTTTGTCATTCCATTTTGTCATTCCCTCTCTATTAATTCCTAACATTGTTTGCTTTTTTGACCACCACAGTACACTGAGTCAACGCTTCAATGTGTTATCTATTATGACAACTAGATCTCTTTCCTGGGTGGTAACTCCCAGGATGGAACCTAACATCATTTAACTACAGTAAGGGTTATTTTTCCCTATATGCATCACCTTGCACTTGTCCACACACGAGATCAAAGATACTGCTCTGCTCTTTGTGCAATAGTAATTTACTGACAGCTTTGGACAGATGCATTGTGGTGCAGTAAAAACCCAGACAGAGAAAAAAAAAACCCTCTGTCTTGGACACTGTGGCACAGTGTGTTTACGGCAACTGGTCCCCTATCATTCGCAACGTGCTTCCCCCAAAGGGAGGAAGAGGGCATGAAAACACAAGCCTTCTTTTCTTAGTGGGAGTGTTAGTAAGATTTAAAAGAAAATTCAGTGCAGAAGAACATAGCAGACAAAGGATTTGAAATGTTTCTAGTCTTAAACCAGAAAATTGCTGTTGAACATTCTGTCAGAGAGCTTAACAAAGCACAATCTCTTCAGAAGATTTCTAAAGAACAAATGCACCTAAGTTTGCACATGCTCAGATCTTAAGATCATTATCAACGGATCCACAGAGCAGCGACAGGCTGAATTGGAAAAATGCTTCAGGCTGATATGTTGGCATTCTTCTTTCCTTGTGGACACATCCTGGCAATTCTGTGAGATCACACATGATTAACTGGCAAGGGCTGGTTGTTATGGAGACTCCTACATGACCTCCCACATCAGCTCCTATAGTTTGAAAGCTCCCTAGTTTTTAGTCTATGGAAGCTAAAGAAATGAAACAAAATCCTTTTGTTTCAGATATGCCATTTGTTTTTAATGAATGCACATCCCTTATTTCAATGTAGCACCAAAAATGGCTTGGAGAACCCAATGACCTGCAATGGAACAAACTGGTAGTAGCAGTGGTAGGAGTTCTGCAAAACATCATTAGAGGAACAAAACAGATCAACCCAAAGTTGACTGGCCAGATCAACCCAAAGTTTCAAAAGTGGGCAAAAGGCACCAACAATAGTGGCATAAAACCTCAGACTGTATGAGAGAGGCAAAATGGCATCAAGTGTGACATGAATAGCTCAAAGCATTATGAAGTGTAACAAAACACCACAAAAGGCAGAAAATTCTACAAGGCAGTGATAGAGGTTAAAAGCATTTTAGAATGGCATGAAGACCTCAAAGCATTATGAGAGATGGAAAACAACCAACTACAGTGCAAGAACATCCCAAAGCTCCAAATGAGGGGCAAAAGACACCAACTAAATTGGTACAAAACCCTAAGCAGCTTATAGGAGACATAACAACATAAGAACATAAGAAATTGCCAAGCTGGGTCAGACCCAGGGTCCATCAAGCCCAGCATCCTGTCTCCAACAGATGCCAAACCAGGCCACAAGAACCTGGCAATTACCCAAACACTAAGAAGATCCCATGCTACTGAAGCAATTAATAGCTGTGGCTATTCCCTAAGTAAATTTGATTAATAGCAGTTAATGGACTTCTCCTCTAAGAACTTAACCCAACCTTTTTTGAATCCATCTACACTAACTGCACCAACCACATCCTCTGGCAACAAATTCCAGAGCTTTATTGTGCATTGAGTGAAAAAGAATTTTCTCCGATTAGTCTTAAATGTGTTACTTGCTAACTTCATGGAATGCCCCTAGTCCTTCTATTATTTGAAAGTGTAAATAACTGATTCACATCTACTCGTTCAAGACCTCTCATGATCTTAAAGACCTCTATCATATCCTCCCTCAGCCATCTCTTCTCCAAGCTGAACAGCCCTAACCTCTTCAGCCATTCCTCATAGGGGAGCTGTTCCATCCCCTTTATCATTTTGGTTGCCCTTCTCTGTACCTTCTCCATCGCAACTATATCTTTTTTGAGATGCGGTGACCAGAATTGTACACAATATTCAAGGTGCGGTCTCACCATGGAGCGACAGAGAGGCATTATGGCATTTTTCATTTTATTAACCATTCCCTTCCTAATAATTCCTAACATTCTGTTTGCTTTTTTGACTGCTGCAGCACACTAAGCCGACAGTTTTAAAGTATTATCCACTATGATGCCTAGATCTTTTTCCTGGGTGGTAGCTCCTAATATGGAACCTAACATCGTATAACTACAGCAAGGGTTATTTTTCCCTATATGCATCACCTTGCACTTGTCCACATTAAATTTCATCTGCCATTTTTATGCCCAATCTTCCAGACTTGCAAGGTCCTCCTTTAATGTATCACAATCCACTTGTGATTTAGCTTTTCTGAATAATTTTGTATCATCCACAAATTTGATAACCTCACTTGTCGTATTCCTTTCCAGATCATTTATATATATATATATATATATATATATATATATATATATATATATATATATATATTTTATTTATTTATTTATTTATTTATTTATTTATTTATAGGTTTTATATACCGACATTCATCAATGATATCACATCGGTTCACAGCGTAACATAAAACTAGTGCCTGTGGCGGCGCTTTACATCGAACAAGTTTAACATAATATAATTAAAACATATTGAAACATAATAACTAAAATATTGAACAGCACCAGTGCAAGTACAGATCCCTGAGGCACTCCACTGTTTACCCTTTTCCACAGAGAAAATGTAACATTTAATCCTACTCTGTTTCCTGTCTTTTAACCAGTTTGTAATCCACGAGAGACCTGATTTAAATTCCTGGCTGTGCTTGAAGTTAGTTCTCACTGGAGGCACAATTCTTCTAAATCAGTTCTTACAAATACTGCCTCCATTACCTATAAAGAAGGAATCATGGAGGAGCACAGTCCAGGTAGTTCTGGATGTTGCACTTCTCCAGCCTTTGCCAGATGAGACTGGGAGAGCCCTTGGAGAAGAACACCAGACTCTGAGAGAAACCAAGGCGCCCTCTCCCCTGATGTCAGCTGGTGTACCCCGGGAAGTTAAAAGCTAGTTCAGAGCAGTGTGCTGCCACTGATACTTCAAAGCCATACCCCTAATGGGCATACCCCCTGCTCATTGTTTTGTGTGATCCTCATAGAGTAATTACCTTGGAGTTCCTGACTGAAATGGGTAAAATGAGGAAAGGCAATCTCGCTCACTTCCTTCTATGGCTAGTCAACTTCCCTCAACTACCCAGATGATGCTGGACTTGTTCAATTTTGGAAATATAGTTTCGGGGCTGTTGGATCTTGGAACTACTGCTCCTGACCCTCAGGATTCTTTCATCTCTCTCAGTCCCAAAGGTCCAGTTCCACGGAAGAGTCCTATTAACTTGCAGGGGGGAGGGAACAATGATAGAAACCTAGAAGTAGCAAATGTTCAGCTGTTACCAGAGCAGTTCCCTGTGTTAGCAATGTATCATCTTCCCCTGCAGGTGTTCTTATTCTTGAGAAACCTGCGGATGTTATGTTGGACTCTCTTTGGATGGCTATTTCCAAACTGGAACTGACTTTGTCTGCTCATATAGAATCCATGGCTAGTTTTATGGGATCTTTTACTACACAACTTAACCATTATTCACAGGAGATAGTGGAGCAAGTTAAAGAAATGTCAGAAGTTAAAATTCAGTGCCAGAAAAATCCAAGAGACTCATTTTTCTTTATTGAAAGACAATTTGGGATTATCCAGGCAGGTAGAGACTCTTGGTAATATGGCAAAATATGTAATTTACTTTTTCTTTATTTTCCACAAGCTTCTATGATTTCTCCTTTAGAGACATCAAATTTATTTTAAACAGTTTCTTCAAGTTACTTTGAAGTTAATTCCTAAGTTTGTTAAACTTTATTACCTTCCTGACTCCTATCCTCTACTAGGTCTGAGGATATATAGATATCTGATCTTTCCTCTTTCAAAATTTCTGATTTTTTGGAAATGTCTCACTGCCATTAATGATAGAGAAAGTCTCCATGTGGAATATATGCAAGAATCTGATAAAATCTGGACTTTGTGCCTTTTTCTTCATCTAAGGGAGCAGATTTGTTTTTCGACATAAGTTATCTGTTTTTCCTGACTTTGTCAGGGATACCCAAATTTATAGGAGGCTTTTCTTAGAAAAGAAGTCTAGGGTTTTGGCCATTGGGGACACTTTTTTTTTTATTGAAATACCCTTGCAAATGTGTCCAGAGGTGGCTGGTTCCAGTCCTCAAGAACCACAAACAGGTCAGGTTTTTAGGATATCCACAATAAAGATGCATGAGATGGATTTGCATGCACTGCCTCTGCTATATACAAATATATCTCATGCATATTCAATGTAGATATCTCGAAAAGCATATCTTTTTGTGGCTCTTGAGGACCAGAGTTGTTCACCCCTGGTGTAGTCAAATTTCATGGCTCTAGCTATATATATTTTTGATCCTTTTCAGTTAAATAATTTCTTACAGAATAAGTCTTCTCCAGTTGGTTTGGCTAGACAATATTGGAACCATTAAGAATTGTTTTCACATTTCCTTTTGTTAGTTTAGTTCTCTCCCACATTATGATCTTATTGTTCAGGTATATTTCTCCTTTTTTATTTTTTTCTTGTTGTGTACTAATACCTTGATTATTGTATTTGAGATATACCTGTATAATTTCCTGAAACAAGAGTATAGACTTGTAACTGAATTTTGAAAAGTAATAAATAAAAAATACAAGATGAGAACAACAATCGAAAGAACATAAGGGAATGGTTTTGAAGAAAATGTCCAAGAGAGAATAAAACTGTTAAAGATAATTAGGTGGGTAAGGCTGTGTAAACTATCAGATGGCCAAGGCAAGAGTAAGAATCAATAAGCACCTTAGGGGAGGGGATTTGGTGGTGGTGGTGGTGGTGGCAGCAGTGATGCTGGTAATCATTATAAACAGAAATAGTAGGAGGAGTGCAACACAGTAAGAAGAGTAGTTGTAAAACTTCCAAGATGTCGTGTACCTCAAGGGCTGAGGCAGAGGAAGAATGGTATCAAGCCCGAGAAGTTGTGCAGCAGGTGTATAAAACATTGGATGGCCAGAGAAGACCAAAGAAAAGTGGAATACAAATCAAATAAGTAAATAAATAGACAAATAAATAATAGTCAGCAAATACCATAAGATAAGGGGATTTGAACAGAAGCTCAAAAATGGCCAGAGTAGGTGATGCCTGTCTCAGTGGGAGGAATGTTGTTGATGTAACCAGTGAAATAGCATATGCTTCTGTAAAACAGTAAAGAACCAGCCATGCACATGTTATATATAGACATATAGTACAATGAAACTGTGAATGGCTCATTAAAATAGTTATGGTTCCATCTGATACTTGTATAACTTTGTTGATTGTAGAGCTAATATATACTGATGAGCGCTGACCCCGAAGACATAATATATGGAATCACAAATAGTATAAAGGCATCAAAGCCCCCAATGCATACAGTTCAGGAAATCACAACTAGCACAGAGGTGCCTATAACTCCATGGTATACAGTGCAGGGAATTGCAAACAGCACAGAGGTGCCTATACCCCCAATTTGTACAGTGCGAGGAATCTTAAACAGCACAAAGTTGCATATACCCTCAAAGAATTCAGAGTTGGGAATTACAAACATCACAGAAGTGCCTATATCCCCAAGGCATAAAGTGAGGGCAATCACAAACAGCACAAATATGTCTAACTCACCAAGGCATAAAGTGTGGGGAATCACAAGGCCTAGACAGGCTTTATAGCAAGATATAAAGCCATAAAAGAGATGAAGTAGGAGAAGAAATTTGTATGTTCTTTAAATGTTTTCACATTTTTCTGGGGAGACAAAACATTCCAGTATAACCTACAAATAAATAGGGTGTGAGAAATAGGCTGGTACTGTAGAGGGATAGAACAAACCTAAGAATCATATAAGAGTTGGGGGAGAGGAGAAATTCTACATTTTTTTTTTCTTTTTCAACATTATTTTTCTGGGGACGCTGGTATAACCAACAACCAAGGAAACAATGGGAGAACTAGGCTGAAATCAAAACAGCAAACACATAGGCACCAAAACTCCTTGCTAGTACATTATACACATGGCAGGTAGTCATATTAATAGCATGGCCCCAAGGTGGGATATCAGGGGCAGGCAGGTAGGCAGGCAGAGATGTTGCATAAAGACTCCTAAGTTGGTACATCTGAGGTATGGTAGGTAGGCAGAGCAATAGTAGTAAGACCCATAGGATGGTACATCTGGGACCTGGCAGATAGACAGAGTGGTAGTTGCAAGTTCCCTAAGATGTACATTGGTGCAAAGAAGGTATTCATCTGGCAACAAGATCCCTAAGGTGGTACATCTGGAACATTTTAGGTAGGCAAAGTGGTAACAGTAAGACTTCTAGTGTTATATCTGGGGTATAGCAGATAGGTAGAGTGGTAGTATCAAGACATCTAAGGTGGCGTCTCTGAAGCCTGGCAGGTAGACAGAGTGATAACATGGTCTTCAAGGTGCTTTCAGTCATCTTGCTACTTGCATGGAAATTCTGGAAACCCAAGCTCAGCAAAGGCAGATTGATTTGCTAAAATACTTGTTTTTCCATTGACTCTGGTTGCAGCCCTGCGGAATGAGGGCTCACAATGTCCCCTGCCAGTGAGAAGACAATGGGCACATTGGTTGGTGAACAGGAAAGGTAGCACTGACCCACTTTGGCTAGATCTGGCTGGACTGCAGACTTGTGTGCCTAAAATGCCAGCATATTTGTGCCCATCTCCTTGATGGGCTTTGCAAGATAGCATGTCAAAGATATTTGTATTGGGATTCAATCTTCCCTCTAATTTTTGAAAGGCTACATATGCAAACATTTTCTTTTGTGCAGATTTTTAAAACTGAGTTCAAATTTCTGTGCTACAAACCCGTATAATGCAAATAATATTGGGATTTCTTGTTTGTATACTGTTTTGCTATGTATGCAGAGTTTGACATGTGTGCGCCTGCACACAAACACAGCTTAGGGGAAACAGTGCTAGGTTCTTATTTGCTGAGGTGGGGTGAGGGTCCCTCCTACCAGATGCTTTAGATATGGCCTGTGTCAGAAGAGATGGTTCTTTGTGGAAAATGTGGCTTTGGCATATTGAGGTAGAGGAGGAAGCTATAGCTGACAGGGTGCAGCTCATACTTGCAGTATTCTCTGAGGTGGCCGCTCTTTCCTGTGCTACATCCCTGCTGTGCCTCTGCCTCTGGCACTCCTGTTCACATACCTACTTACCAGCATATCCTTCATGAATGTGAGACTGGAACTGGAGAGCAATACTCTTTCACCTGTGGATCGTAAATATGTATGTATTATTTTTAGATAGAGGTTTCAGTCTCTGTTCTACCTGCTGCAACAGAAACTGCCAACACCTCTGCTTCCATTCCCTTTTGCTCATGGATGCCCTCTAACCTTTCCTCCAGAATATTTACTATAGGGATGACCCCCCCAACCAGGGTGACTCTTCTGGCATTCAGATTCTTTGTGGCTTCCTTATAAGGCTTCAGGATTTGTATCAGATTCTTCATCACTGCCCAATATGAAGCACACCTATCTCTATTTCCAGAGATAGATCAGGAAGGGATGTTTGCTTCTCTACTAACTTCTGCAGCATCATATAGGTAGAATTCCAATGGATTCTAACATCTTGAATCAGATACTTCCAAGGTATCTTGAATTCTTCCTGTTTCTCATGGAGAAGCTACCCCGCATTCATGGTTCTATGGAAAATGCCCTGCCATTTTCCTGCACACCTCTATTTGTTCCTTTAGGAATAGATTCCTGTTGTCATTGGGCTCTGGTCCCAGGGCACACCTCACTATTTAGCTGCAGCACCTTTGCATGGAAAGCCTGAAAGCCCCATCTTCTATTGCCTTCACCATATTTGCACCAACATATATCACAAAGAAACTTTTCTGAAGTTTCTTGCCTCTCTGGTCTAGATTCTAATCCTCCAGCATCTTCCTTAAGGCTGATAGAATATTTGAGGTGTGGGGGTCTCTACATTAACTGGGTGTGCAGTAAATTCCACTGGCACCCTGATGTGCAGTTCTCACAATACAGCTGCTGCCATAACCTGCCTCAGCCAAGTCCCACCAGTGTGCAGTCAGGGAGAGGTAAGCATGCATTGTGTTCATGCTAGTCAATACATTGCTGGTGAAATGTATACTACTTACCTCTACTTCAGTCAGCTGCGCTTGCATGTGACTATGGCACTGGTTATACAGGGTGGAGAGTACCTTCATATTAAATGTAGTCCTGTATGGCACTTAATAATTGGGTGCTAACATATACAGCAGGCACATAAAGCCCATATTCTCCATTAGCTGCAGGGACAGGGACTGGTCATCAAGGGCAATCCTTTCTCTAGTGCTCCTCATTTTTACTTTAGAGGTTGCCTTCCTGTTGTCTGGGGCAGTGATATGGAACACCACCCCATTTCCTCTATTGTGGGTTGCTGCCTCATAATCATGGCTGGGGACTTCTGGCCTGCCATGTGATTTGCTAGAAGGTGCCATGGCATTAACTCAGGGAAAAATCTTCCTTTTTTTCAGCCCTTTTCCTCTGGTTTTTACTTTGACTGGCATAACGGGTCCCTAGGCTAGTACTGCCACTCTCCTCTGCTAGTGGATGCTGCATTTCCAGGTGGTGTTGCATGCCAGTGTTTATCAGCTGCCCCAGTTTCTTCCCTTAACTGATATCTTTACTGCAGGGAATGCATTGAGCAAAACAGGGGTCCTTTCTTACTTTTAAGTGCCTCTAGAGCAGAGATGTATTTTGTGATCTCTTCTCTACATTTGAGGGGGCTGATGCTGTAATTAAAGCTCAAAGGTGTACCAAGAGAAGGAAATGCCAGGGTCATCATCATGCTCCCTGCCTGCAGTGCCTGATTTTGCTGGTGGTTGCTTTCATCACCTATCTCCCTCATCACTGAACTGGAAGCTAAAATGCTACAGACTAATTCTCACAAATTTCCTTCAACTACTAGCTCTTCAAGTTCTGATTTAGGACATTCCATACAAATTTCTTCCTCAGAATCAGTTGTTGAAAATACTGCTTCTATTTCCTGAGAAGCAGTAACCAATGTAGAGGACTGTACAACTAGTTTTGACTGTTCCAATTCTGCTGCCCTAGTCTGTTTCCCTACCCTGCTACTGACTGCTTTGGATGGCTCTCCTGCCTTTTTCCTCTGCCCCAAAATAAAAGGAACAGGCAGTGGTGGCTTATGCTCTCCAAATTTTAATATCTTCAGCTTTGAGCTATCTTTCACTCCTGCCACTTTGTTGCCAAAAAAATCTGTCTTTAATTTTGGGGGAGGACTGACTTTTTTTTTTTTATCACTGCTACTATGTTGAGCTGCCTCTGCACCACTTGCTTTGCCCTTGCGAATATCCTCTTCTCTGCCTTTCATGTCATGATGGAATTTTTCAAGTGCAGTGCCCACTGCCTACTGGGAATTTGAATATTACAAATTAATGTATTTAGTGATACTATTGCTGTACCCTCACTCATAGTACCACTCACTGTATAGAGACATGTGACTCACATACACATATAGTACATGTGTGTTATGTTGTGTACACTAGTGTTGACTAACTCTACACACAATAACACCTGTTATTCACTAATAGAACCAAGAAAGATTTGCAACATGGTTTGACTCCTTCTCTTCAGTATCAATGTGTACTGCTCACCTCACTGGCATCCAGACAGAGACAAAATAATTACTAATACTGTTGCAACTTCCTCTACACTGTCTCCCACACTAATTCTCCTCCACTTAAGAGAAAAATCAGCAGTGCACTGTCTCTCTTTCTGGCACAGTGAGAGTACAATCCCTGTAGCACAGAGAAGATCAAAAGCAGTGAAAAATCATTGCCAAATCGAAATCTTTTAAAGCTTTTTTTTAAACTCTGATAGCTTCTAAACATATGTTCTTCTCAGCCAGAACTGGAAATGAAATACTCAGAACATCTTGAATGTTCTCAGCGTTTACAGTGGTAGGATGTCAGCATCGAGTGCAGGAGATCACTCCCGGAGCCCCGCTGGACCACCAGGGACTTTTGGCAAGTCTTGGGGGACCCTCCTGACCCCCCACAAGACTTGCCAAAAGTCCAGCGGGGGTCCAGGAGCGACCTCCTGCACTCGGACCGTCGGCTGCCAGTATTCAAAATGGCGCAGATAGCCTTTGCCCTTACTATGTCACAGGGGCTACTGGTGCCATTGGTCAGCCCCTGTCACATGGTAGGAGCACAAGATGGCACCAGCCATCAGTGCTCCTACCATGTGACAGGGTCTGACCAATGGCACGGATACCCTGTCACATGGTAAGGGCAAAGGGCCATCAGCGCCATTTTGATTAGTGGCAGCCGATGGCCCGGGAGTGGGAGATCACTCCAGGGACCCCCACTGGACCACCAGGTACCTGTAAAAAGTTTTTTGGGGGTCGGGAGGATGGGGGAAGCTAAGGGATTAGTTTTAAAGGGTCGGGGTGGGTTTAGGGGTTATTTTTGTGTGCCATTTTTCCCGCCCTCCCCCAAAACAATAAGAGAACCCCCACGATCAATTTTGTGGGGTTTTTCCTATCGTTTTGGGGGAGCCCCTGATTTCTGACGATTTTGAAAATATCGTCCGATATTTTCAATCGCCCGAAGCCCTATTCACATCCCTACTCTTTACTGCAAAACTGGCAGAATTTACCCATTTCTGAAAATAGAACCCCAAAATGTAATCTTACAAAGCTTTATTGAATACTGTAAAGATATACAGCACAAACTTAATAAAAAGTTGACTATTATACAAGATAGCGTATTTTATCTGTTCTTTTAGCATGATTCAGGAAGCAAAATTGCAGACTACATTTTATTTATGTTACGACTGTCGCTGCCTGACGCCTCCACCTCCCACCTTACCTCTTTGGCGATTCCTCCCGTGGTTGATGGACATCTGGCTGCCACGGCATCTGCCTGCCGTCCTCTCCGGCGTCCCCAGTCTGGCTTGGGCGCTGTATCCCGCCATTTTGTTCAGCTGCCATAGGGCGCACGCGCCGCGCGGCCCTGCTTCTTATTCCTTCTTTGGCGTGAACCTCAGGGGCATTGCCCTGTGATGACGTCATGCATCTCGGATACAAAAGCCTACTCTGTTTGCTAGCTATTCGAGTTAGCAAGGGACTCCTTACGGATGGGATTCGCTCTCTGTACCCAGTTACTCTGCCTCTCCTTAATTGGACTTACTCTAGCAGGATACCCGCTCCTCGGGGGCCTCTCTCTTTTCTTTCAGGTTGCTGCCTGGAACCGGTACTCGCTCCTCGAGGACCCATGTTCCCAGACTCGCTGCCTGAGCTCACTTCTGCTTGGAAGAAACCCCTGCCTACACCATCAGTGAGTTACCATCTATAATAAGAACATAAGAAATTGCCATGCTGAGTCAGACCAAGGGTCCATCAAGCCCAGCATCCTGTTTCCAACAGAGGCCAAAACCAGGCCACAAGAACCTGGCAATTACCCAAACACTAAGAAGATCCCATGCTACTGATGCAATTAATAGCAGTGGCTATTCCCTAAGTAAAATTGATTAATAGCCATTAATGGACTTCTCCATTCTCTGAGCTGTTCCCTGGAACCAGGTACTCGCTTTTTGAGTGCCTGCCTCTATTCCAGCTTCTGTGTTACCTTCCGGGAGAAACCGCTGTGTGAGTAATTAACCAACGAGGCTGTATACCAGAACCCTGTGTATGCTCCACTGTACTCACTATCTCAGTTTCTCTCCACTACAGCACAGCTATTGAGGGATAGCTGTTTCAGTGTCCTGAGGGACTACAAGCCCAGCCGGGCTTCATCTCTACTCACTACTGCCACCTCTGGTGGCTTCTCTACTCTGTTTAATAAAATATAATTCTGTGTTGTGTGTCCTAAAGCTGAGCCTGACCTGTGGCCCCTCACGGGACTTCCCCCCGTGGGCATGGTCATCTGCCACAGTGTCCAAGGGTCCACCCAAAACCTTACAATTTATAATCATGCAATATTCTTTTTAAAATTAAATAAAATAAAAATAGCTTTCCAAAACTAAAAACCTTCAAAGAAATAGCCATCTTTGTGAGCAAGCCAGATACAAAATAAGAGAATAACTGCTATCAATAAATAGAAAATACCTATAGTAGCTTACAGTAGATTTCTGCATTATGTTCAAATCCTTTTTTCCACATTCAAAATAAGGCCTCCAAATCTGAGTTGATGTCAGCAATAATCAAACGATTTATTCAAGGTATCAACTGCCTGGGCTAAAACAAAATATAAGTGCTTTAATTACATTGTCATTAACCATCATTACAAGATATGCACTTATTAAAAACTATTTCAGAGAGTAAGGTTTAGTGACTTAAATCAAGAAGATGCTAATGGCTCAAATTAACTCCACCTCTGTTATTAAATACAAAGATGAATTACTTTCAATCCCATAACACTAAACCTTTGGGGATGTCCAATATAAATGGAAGTGTTATCTTATTACTTTCACTTCCGTTCTAATAGAGCAGTAGATGGCATGCAGATTCCTAAAGCATGTGCTCCATAGATGCTATAATTTAACACAAATCTCCTAAATGTGCATTCCTTCGGGATATAATTTTAGTTACATGAAATATTATGTTGTTTTCTCATCTTAATCTACCACAGAGACAGAATGGAGGAGGTCCAGAGAAAGGGGGGAGGGGAGTGTCTCTATCAATTGACTTATGAGGAGAGATTGAAGATCTTAAATATGCATACCCTGGAATAGAGCAGGTGCGGGGGGGGGGGGGGGGGGGGTATGGTACAGACCTTCTGATACCTAAAAGGTGTTAATGATGCACAATTGACAAACTTTTTCCATTGGAAAGAAATCAATAGGAGGCATGTAATGAAATTCCAGGGAGGATGACTCAGAATCAAGGTCAGGAAATATTGCCGGAGGAGGTGGTGATGACTAAATCAGTGAAAGATTTCAAAGGGGCATGGGATAAACACTGTGGATCCCTAAAGGCTAGAGGATGGAAATGAAGAAAAGAGTGCATGGGGTAACTTGCTGGTGTGCCGGTTGCTATCCTTAACCAATAAGCCTGATACTTCTGATTCAATTCCAACATTGCTCTCTGCTTCAACAGCAAGAGGTGATGGGGAATTGGACTCAAACAGCAACCAACGAGGCCCCTGGCTTAATGGCATGGGAAGCTGATAAGTATGGGGGTGAATTGTTAGGTGCAGCAGATGCTACCATAAGCTTGCCGGGCAGACTCGATGGACCATTTGGTCCTTTTCTGCCATCATAACTATGTTTCTATGTTTAACAAGCCAGTATGTTTCACATTGTAGCAAGTAAATTTTAGAGAACAGATTGTTAGTTTTTTCTTACTTTGATAATAGAAAGAAAGGTCAAATCATGACTTTCTCCAACAGTCAATCACAATGAACAACTTTCTGCCTCATCCTTCTCTGAAAGGTGAAAAGAGAAGCGCGCTCCAAAATACTGATGCACTTGCATCTAACACATGTGCATGTCTGACCTATTTTATAAACTTTTCACATACGTGCACAAGTACAGATATGCAAATATATCATATCGAATAAAAAATAAAAGGGGGCAGAATGGGGGTGGAGCATGGGCATTCTGGGGCATGGCTAAGAGAGATACACGTATGTAGTGAAGTGAAAATAGCGCTTGTCCAGTTCATTTCTGCGCAAATTTACTTCTGCTATAGATCAGGTGTAAGTCTGAATAAAACTATTTCTAGCCACATATGATTTGCTTGAGAGATCTGCGTAAACTTGGGGGAATGCAGGCTAAAGACCAAGGGGGGCATGACCTATATATGGACTGGACAAACTGGTGAATGATCTGGTTAAACTGATCACGCATGCTATAAAATGTCCTTACTTGTGCATATAAATGCCAACAGCTCCCAGCTGTTCATGTTAATGCTTAAAATTAGATGCACACATACAGAAGCAAGGCCTGTTTTTATAACATGTGCGTGTATTTGCACGCAGGATACAAGATTTCAGCATATGTGGTTGCACGCTCATATACATGCATATGAGTGCACACACACTTGTTTTAAAGTTACCGTCTTAGGAGGTAATTTTAATAGACGTTTTACATGTAAATGTAACATACTATTGTAGAAATTTTAAAAAGCCATTATTTGCATAAAGTGCATTTATGCATTATTATCATATGGACAATTCAATTGTATATATTGTAGCAATTTTCAAAAGTCTGCTTACATGGGTAACGCATATTTACACATGTGAAATCCAATTTTAAGGAATTAATTTTCAAAGGAGTTTCACATGTAAATGTAACAAACTATCATAGCAATTTTCAAAAGCCATTACCCGCAGAAAGTGATCTTGTGCAGATAAATCCTATGGAAAATTCAATGGCATATATTGTACCACTTTTCAAAAGCCCACTTACATGGGTAAAGTGCCTTTAAATCCATTTTTAAGCATGTAAATGCTTTTGAAAATCAGGTCCATAGGGCTATTTATAGCAGGTTAACTTTAGGGCAGCTCTTTGGCATGACCAGACTTAACCAGAGACGTGATCTGGCTAACTTTGAATATAAGTTTGCCAGTTAACGTAGCCAGCTAACTCAACTTTTCCCAATTAAGTCCCCAGGATGCCCCTAACTTATCCCACTAAATTCTTGCCACCTAATTAATTAGCTGGATATATACCCAAATAGCTGGCTAAATGCTTTTGAATATGGACCTCCAAATCTTTGTATTCAGTCATCGTTTTTTGTTTGAATTAACATGCTTATCAGTTGATAGGAATAATTTGGTATTTTTCTGCTCTATCAACCCTATACCTAAAGGACTATTTTAGCATTTATTGCAATCTGTCAGGATTCCCTAACATCCTTGTATTGTAATTATCCTTTAAAGATACATCATTCCAAACCCAGCACTTCTGAGCAACTTTTGGCTATTCTCCATCATCTAGTTTAAAAGCTGTACTATTTCTTTTTTAAAGGTTAGTGCCAGCAGCCTGGTTTCTCTTTGGTTTAGGTAAAGCCTGTCTCCCTCTTCCCCAGAATGTTCCCCAATTCCTGACAAATCTAAAACCCTCTTCCATGTAACATCGTCTCATCCACACTTTGAGACTTTGGAGCTTGGTTTGCCTCTGTGGTCCGGCACAAGGAATGGGGAACATTTCTAGGAATGAAACTCTGGAGGTTCTGGATTTCAGTTTCCTACCAAAGAGCCTACGTTTAGCCTCCAGAACCTCCTTCCTACACTTTCCTATGTCATTTGTACCCACATGTACCACTACAGTTGGTTCCTCCCCAGCACTCTCTAAAATCTTATCTAGGTGGCACATGAGGTCTGTTACCTTTGCACCAGGCAGGCAAGTTACTAAACGATCTTCATGCTCTCCAGTCACATAGCTGTCTTCTTTTCTAATGATTGAATCACCACTATAATGGCTGTCCTAACCATTGCCTCCTGGGCACATAGCCCTGGAGACACATTCTCAGTGCAAGATGATAAGGCATCACCTGGTGGGCAGCTACAGGATCACTTCCTGCCACATCAAGATTAATAAAACGGAAAATGTCATAATGCCTCTATATTGCTCCATGGTGAGACCGCGCCTTGAATACTGTGTACAATTCTGGTCGCTGCATCTCAAAAAAGATATAGTTGTGATGGAAAAGATACAGAGAAAGGCAACCAAAATGATAAAGGGGATGGAACAGCTCCCCAATGAGGAATGGCTGAAGAGGTTAGGGCTGTTCAGCTTGGAGAAGAGATGACTGAGGGAGGATATGATAGAGGTCTTTAAGATCATGAGAGGTCTTGAACGAGTAGATGTGACTCAGTTATTTACACTTTCGAATAATAGAAGGACTAGGGGGCATTCCATGAAGTTAGCAAGTAGCACATTTAAGACAAATTGGAGAAAATTCTTTTTCACTCAACGCACAATAAATCTCTGGAATTTGTTGCCAGAGGATGTGGTTAGTGTAGCTGGGTTCAAAAAAGGTTTGGATAAGTTCTTGGAAGAGAAGTCCATTAACGGCTATTAATCAAGTTTACTTAGGGAATAGCCACTATTAATTGCATCAGCAGCATGGGATCTTCTTAGTGTTTGGGTAATTGCCAGGTTCTTGTGGCCTGGTTTGGCCTCTGTTGGAAACAGGATGCTGGGCTTGATGGACCCTTGGTCTGATCCAGCATGGCAATTTCTTATGTTCTTATGTTCAAGATGATGGTCTCCTGCCAAGTGACCTTGATTCTCCAAAGCAGCACAACAGCTGCTTGACTGGAGTTGGGACTCCTCTATGTCCCTGAAGGTGTCCTCTACATACCTTTCTGTCTGCCTCAGTTCCTCCAGGTCTGATGCTCTGGCCTTCAGAGATCAGAGTCATTTGAGAGCCGGGAGCTCTCTGCATCGGATGCACACATACAACATCTCACCAACAGGCAGACAATCCACATGTAGCGCTCAGTGCAAAAGACTGGATAGCCCCCCAACTTGCTGTTGGACTACTTTCTGCATCTTCATTTTATTATGCTGATAAAAGTTTTAAAGCTAATTAAAGAGTACATCTCTCTCTCAATTTAAAGGGGTTTTAAATTAGTTGGTGTCTTTTAAAATCAAAGGGCCTGATTTTCAAAAGCATTTACTCACTTAAAAATGAGTTCCACACATGTAAATGCACTTTACCCATGCAAGTGGGCTTTTGACAATTGCTAAGTCTCTTTGCCATTGAATTGTCCACAGGATTTACCCATGTAAATGCATTTTGGGGCAGATTTTCAAAGGGGTACGCGCGTAAGATACATGCATATCCCCCAAAATCCTGCCCCAAGCTCGGCGGTGCGCATAAGTCCCGGGGCTTTTCTGGGGGGCGTGTCGGGGGCATGTCACGGTGGCTCGTCATTCGGGGGCGGGGCTGTGGGCGTGGTTCCGGCCCGGGGCATTTTGGGGGTATGGCTGAGGCCTCCGAAACAGCTTCCGGGCCGGGGAATCGCGCACCGGTCAGCCGGCCGGCACACGCGAGTTACGCCTGCCTCTGGCAGTTGTAACTTTTAAAACAAAGGTAGGGGGGTTTAGATAGGGCTGGGGGGGGTGGGTTAGGTAGGGGAAGGTGCGGGGGGTTGGAGGAAACGGAGGCAGGCTGCGCGGCTTGGCGTGCGCAGGCTGCTGATTTTGGGCAGCCTTGCGCGCGTCGACCCCGGATTTTAAAGGATACACGTGCTAAGCGCGTATCTATTAAAATCAGGCATACATTTGTTTGCGCCTGGTGCATGAACAAAAGTACATGTGGGCGTACTTTTATAAAATCTACCCCTTTATGCGGGTAAATGGCTTTTGAATATTGCTACAAAAGTAGTTACATTTACACATTTAAATCCTTTTGAAAATAACCCCCTGTGGGGCCGGAGGATGGGGAGCTTAGACTTGGGGGGTCACCACCACACACACATTATTGAAATTTATTTTTATTTTTGGGGAGTTTGGTCCGCCTCCAATGGCAGCCCTGGGTTGAAATGGGGGTCAGGATTGACTCCTGCTCAAACTCTCCATTTGGCTTTGGGTTTTTTTTTTTTGGGGGGGGGGGGCCAGCAGCCCTTTAAGATGATGGTGATCTAGTGCATTTGGGGCCTCCATCACATTAAAAGCCGCTTGACACTGCCTTTGGTGTCGCAGTGTATTTTCAGGGAAAGGGCTCCCCTATCGTGGCGACACCCCTCCCCCCCCCCTTTGCGATTGTGGGACCCCTCCTATGAAAACATATTGTGGCTTGATAAATCTAGGTGTAAGTTAGTGCATAACTGGCTGAGAGGCACTGAATATCGATCTCCATGATTTTATACTTTTTGAAGATAATTTTATAACTCCTTGCATAGCAGTAACGTTTGCTTGTACAATATAGATGCAGACTATATGAAAGATTTTAAGAGAATTAATGTGCATATGTTTGCCTTGAAAATCCTTCCTTCTTTGTCTGGGTATGTGCGGAATTGGCTACACAATAAGTTATACTTGCTCCAAGCAAAGCATAACTTGTGCATGGTAACTTACATGAATACTTTTCAAAATATAAAAGTATACACATAAGTCATATCCCTGCCTCAACTCTGCTCTTGGGAATGCTTACTCCTAATGCACATAAAAGTAAGTCATGAAACTGACTTATACACATACTTTTATCCATACTGGCCCACGATTATTTTCAAAGAATACTTACATGCATAAAACAGTCCCTTTAGGATCAACATTTATTTATCAAATCATTGACAATTCTTCTAGTTTTTATCAAATCCCCTTTCATTTTTTTTCATCCCTTCATGTATATCTGCTCTGTTACAGATTTTTGAATCATCTACAGAAAAGCATAATTTCCCTTAAGTTCCTCAGCAATTCATTAATAAAGATATTGAAAAGAATTGGTCTTAAAACTGAACTCTATTATATCCCACTGCCCACTTTACTTTCATCACTTTGAACTCCATTGACCACCTGTTATGTTCAGCAGTCCGTGAGCTACCCCACGAACCGCTGCACTCACCTCTAGTCTCGGCCTGGCCAAGTGACTTTGAAACACAGCAGGATGCCACCAATCCAGCCCTGGGCCGACCTGCTGCTCCTCAATGTGGCGAGATGCCTCCTATGATTCCCACACAGCAGGATGCTGCCTATGACTCCTAGACATGTGCGCTCGTCTCTTGCCTGTATTTAAAGGAACTGCAGTGGGAAAACCAGTGTGGCCCCTAGTGATAACTTCAGCACCCAGGCCCTACATAAGGGCAACTCTCCAGATATAACTTGCCTCAGCAACAAGTCCAGTTATGTCATTATAGTGCACGTTGTTTTCCAGCCTTGTCTTCAGTTCTTTGTTTGTCTTGTCTTCAGTTCATCAGCTTGCCTTCAGCCTGTTGTGTTTGTGGCATTGTGGACCCTTGGTCACTGTGGAGATGACGCTGCCCACAGGGAGGGGCCCCGTGGGGAACCACGGCGATAGGCTAAACTCAGCAGACACTAAATGAATGGAAGGCTTTATTGTACTGCTGTAGATAGATGGTATGAAGCAGGAAGGTAAGGCACTGAGGTCCGCGAGGTGCCAATACGTTCAACAGTCTCAGATGTAGAATCTCACCCAGATGTTCGAGAGGTGGAGGCCTGCGGTGCGGGCAACGCCGAGCCTGGTGGGTGGAGTTGGAGCACCAGATCGTAGAGGTACTCACAGGAGTGTAGGCGTCTTCCTGGTAGTGAGATGGTGGGACTGAAGGTCCATGGTACAGGATACATAGACTGGTAGGCTCTCGAGGAGCGAGTACCTGATAGTCCGGAGATCCTGTAAAGAATAAGAGAGAGAGACCCCCGAGGAGAGGGTGTCTTGAGCTTCTAAAGGAGTGAGGCCCTTGGAGTGTAAAGCGGTGTCTAAGCGTGCAGCTTAGAGCGGTCAGAGTAGCTTAAACCGAAGTCCTTGCTAACTCAAAGGTGGTAGCGAAGCGGAGGCTTTAAATACCCGGCGGTATTGACGTCATGCGGTGGGGGCGCCCCTGAGGTTCTCACCATGACGTGTATTTGAGCATAGGAGATGTGCACACTTGTGCCCTAGGAGGCCACGGGAGTGAGCATGGTGGACTGGAATGCCCATGCTAAGCCGGAGACGCCGAGGCCCTTGACACTCGGCACCGGAGGCAGCCATCCTGCCCAAAGAGGAGGAAAATGGAAGAAGTAAGGCAGAGTGGTCGCAGCCATCTGCGACTGACGGACACAACACAGCCCAGCTCAGCCCAGCTCCTGTCTGTTCTTTTCCTTGCCTTCTATCCCTGTCTACCCATCCTTTGTCTCCTCCCTTGGACAGACCTTTGACTTGACTATTCCCTGGACTTTGGATTCCATTGACTGCTGTCTGTCTCTGACCATTGCCTGCACCTCAGACATTCATGACAACCGCCTGCCTATGACTCTAGCTGATATCTGACCTATTCTTCTGCCATCAGCAGAATATGCACCCAAAGGCTTAACCTGAAGGAAACGTGGGCTGGTATAGGCAAAGACCCAGATTGGTCTCTGCTTCATCCAGGTCTGCCTGCCGACAGTGGCAACCTGCAGAGCTCCTCCCTACAGGCAGAGCCAATTCTGTTTCGGCCAGAGAGTCTACAGATACAACATCACCATAATCAGCATATTTGACGCAAACTGGGTAAAGAACTGATTGTGTATCTTTTTGCCCTATTCTCATACTGTTTAGCTTGCTTACTTGTCTTTAGCAGAACAGTGGCAAAAGCCGTAGTACAATCCAGGCAGGCAATAAGTACCTCTCTGGTCTTCCATGTGAATCAGCTCATTAAAGACAAGACATTCCTTTGTGAAATCATGCTATATCCTTATTCTGAAAACTGCTTGTTTTAAGCTATTGTACTTTCTTTTTCTTTAGTTTTGTGCTCATAATAGTTGCCTGTCTACTTTGTCTGAATTTATATAGCAGGAATACATCCACTCTCCTCTAGTTCCTTTAAATTTTCCCCATCTTCAAGAACAAGTAAAACAGAGTTATGATGGCCATGGTCCACACACTCTTTAGATTTTTTAGCATCCTGGGGTGAACACTATGTCCTTATTACTCCTATCTGTGCAAGTTGCTTGAGTACTGTCCCTTGTAGGTTTCCAAGACTTCACCATCTTACATAGAAACATAGAAATGATGGCAGAAGAAGACCAAATGGCCCATCCAGTCTGCCCAGCAAGCTTCACACATTTTTTCTCTCATACTTATCTGTTTCTCTTAGCTCTTGGTTCTATTTCCCTTCCACCCCCACCATTAATGTAGAGAGCAGTGATGGAGCTGCATCCAAGTGATCCAAGTGATCTTTAGATGTTGCAGCAAGTAAACTGCATCCGCACCTAGTAGACTGATGTCACCTACAAATAGGACCTCCCCTTTGCTTACCACCTTGATGCCTCTTACTATGTCTACATCCACCACCTTTTCCTTTGCTGGAGATATGGATATTATACTCCCACATCCCCCAAATGTTTTAGGTTTTCCAGGACTACCTACAGTGAGGCACCAGTGCCCTATAATTATAGTGCTCCTAACTATTCTGTGCCTTAAGAACATAAGAATTGCATGCTGGGTTAGACTGAGGGCCCATCAAGCCCAGTAGTGGCCAGTCTAAGTCTCAGGTACCTGGAAAGATCCCAAATAGTAGAAAGATCCCATGCAGCTAATGCCAAGGGATAAGGAATGGCCTATCTACCTAAGCCTACTTAATTAACATGGTTGTTGCTCAAGGAACTTGTCGAACCTTTTTTAAACCAGTTTTAAACCTTGTTTGGTAAAGAGGTATATTTTATTTTGCCTTTCAGCTACTTCAAAGCAGATTGCGTTCAGGTGCCTTAAATCCTTGGGAGGTAATTTTCAAAGGAGTTATGCATATAAATGTAACATACTAGGGGTGGATTTATCAAAATGCGGTAAGTACCGCATGTGATAGCAAAAGGGGCATGTTTTATGCTAATATAGCATTTATTGCTAATTACCTGTGCGAAGAGCTAAGTTAGTGCAAATTGCAATACCATTTCAGACTCTGTGATAAGTGCCAGACCTGTTGTATTCAACCACTGTGAGAGAGAGAGAGAGAGAGAGAGAGAGAGAGAGTGCACCTGGCCATAATGTCATGGCCTATAGGTAGGTATTTGTATCCCTATGGTAGGCCCACCTAGTAACTCGAGGTGGGGATTAGGTAAGAGTGTAAGGGGTTAGGGGCCACTTTGACATTCTACGTGATACCTACGAACAGAACAGTGGTCTCTTGTGAAGATTTGCTGGCCTTCGGAGTGAGGAAACTCACTCCAAGATGAGATTTGGGCAAGGTTCTCTCAACCTAGCTTGATGTTCCATCAAGCCTACCATAGGGATACAAATACCTACCTATGGGCCATGATATTATGGCCAGTCTCTCTCTCTCACTCTCTCTCTCTCTCTCAAATCAGACTTATGGGAGACATCACAAATGGCAATGAAACCTGATCACAGAGCCTTACGCAATCAAAAGAGGTGTAGTTAAAATCAGCTGTGCAATAGCTCTTCACAGACAGGCTAACTCCTCCTATTTTCAGAATTTGCATCGCACCATACGATATGGTGCGATCACATGCATTAACAGGGCTTTTCGCATGCGAAAATGCCTTATTGCATTTTGAAAAATGACCCCCTATGGTAGCAATTTTCAAAAGCCATTTTACTCGAGTAAAGTGCACTTACATGGGTAAATCCTATGGACAATTCACTGGTATATATTGTAGCAATTTTTAAAAGCCCACTTAACTAGAGTGAAATGCATTTACTTGAGTAAAGCCCAGTTTTACACATGTAAATGCATTTTAAAATCAGGCCCTTGCAGTTTTTCTGGAGACCCTTTTCATGTGAATGGGGGTGAAATCTCTAGGGGAACATTTTCTTTCTGCACAGGAAGAGTTTGCAGGAGGAAGTTGTAGAATCAGCACCTATTTTATTGTTCTCATGGTTTTCTCCAGTATGAAACATTTCTGTTTACATTCTAACTACTAGATTTTTGGCTAACAGCCACGAGAAGGAAATTTCCTAGGCCAATAGGGAAATTTTACCAGTCATTTCACCTGAAAGATGGATGATGTGAATTCAAATATATTGGAAATTAATGAAGGTGAGAAAAGTTTATAAAGTAAAAGGACTTGTCTATTGATTTATTAAAGCATTTCTTTGCTGTTATCTGAAATTCAAAGTGGCTTAAGGAGAAAATAATTAACATACAAATAAAAACAAATAAGCCCACATAAACACTCCCTATTCACGACAAAAAATCACCTCCTCATGTAGACCAAAAGACAATGAGACAGGGGTTAGAAGTCCTCTCCTGTACCTTAAACTCTTTTGTGATGATGGTTAAAGTAATTCTTCCAATTGGACTTGGTCTCCTAATATTTTTATTGAAGAGATATAGTGAGCTGCTATTTTCTTTATTTTTCATTTAGTGAATTGTAATATCCTCACTATGAATTCATGTGGATGTGGAAGCTATTACCATTGTCTCAGAAAATAAACAAATATTATTGAAAGTATCAGTCCTTTCTCCAGTGGAATATTTCCTGGCATGGAAATTCAAATTTGGGATATTACATAAGAACATAAGAAATTGCTATGCTGGGTCAGACCAAGGGTCCATCAAGCCCAGCATTCTGTTTCTAACAGAGGCTGCCAAACCAGGCCACAGGAACCTGGCAATTACCCAAACACTAAGAAGATCCCATGCTACTGATGCAATTAATAGCAGTGGCTATTCCCTAAGTAAAATCGATTAATAGCCATTAATGGACTTCTCCTCCAAGAATTTATCCAAACCTTTTTTGAACCCAGCTACACTAACTGCACTAACCACATCCCCAGTTAGTTCTCCACAGAGGTGACTGGTCATTCTTATCCACAGAAGATTATACCTCAGGCTGATCTACTACACCCCTTTTTCAACACATAATACAAGTAACTGGAAAAGGGATTAAAACCCAATCATCTTTATTTCAATGGCTCTATTTGTGTTCCCAACATAAACGGCCTGATTTTAAAAACCATTTACACATGTAAAACTGGGTTTTACTTGAGTAAATGAGCTTTACTCGAGTAAGTGGGCTTTTGAAAATTGCTGCAGTATATGCCATTGAATTGTCCATAGGATTTACTCAGGTAAGTGCACTTTATTTGAGTAAATGGCTTATGAAAATTACTACGATGATGGGTTAAATTTCCGTGCATAACTCCTTTTAACATTACCCCCAAAATAACTCTTCCTCCTCATTTCCTCTGTTGTTCATTATGAAGAGATTGCGTGGGATGGTCTGAAGGTAACCTGGATTAAATAATGAAATTAGTGGAACAGTTTTGCACAAGAGAAGGAATGTGTATTTGTTTTTAACAGGCTTTGCATGAGAGACGCAAGCAGTTTGTGTGGAGCCAGCTCAAGGCCTAGCGTACCAAGATAACGGTACTTTTACATCATTAGTTTAGGTAAAAGGTTTAGTCCAAATAAGGAAGTCATCCCAAAACAAAAAACATTCACTGTTTGCAAAATCTGTATATAAGAATGTAATGTGTAACTTGAAAACTGAGAAGGCTTTGCTGCGTCACTCTTAAGACGCTACAAGTCACTCCCAGGAAACGCTGTATCTTTCCTGTATTCTTCTGGCTTTCCTTTGCTTTTCTATAATAAATAGTATTATTGAGAAATATAAAGACTGTGAGTGTTTTCTATAACTAACCAACCTGCGCAGCGAAACCTCTGAGTGCCATAAGCCTCAGTTAGTAAATTGGGAAGTTCTTGTGAGGTAAGAAAGGTAACAACTAGTAAAGTCCCTGCCCTGCTGGTAAGGCAGGTAATAACTAAATAGTCCCTGAGACAGCCGCCCTCGGGACTATAAACAGGTCACATCCTAATCTTGGTTTCTATTATAACAAGACTGTGATTACAATTACATACAAGTTTGTCTCTGCTAATGTTGTGAGTGAGCTGTTTAGTGGACCCTTGGGCCGACCTGTGAGAGACTGGGGAGAGGTGTACTATAGTCTCTAGTGAGTGACAGGTCGGGAGGTGGATACCAGGCAAGAGCTGGACGGGAGTTTCACCCTGGAAGCTGATACTCCCCCGGGAGGAGTCCATAGGAGCCCGGCCGCTGGGACTTAGGTGAATCACCCTGGAAGCCGGTACTCCCCCGGGAGGAGCCCGTAGGAGCCCGGCCGCTGGGACTTAGGAGATCACGGAAGCTGGAGCTGGAGCGGCAGGCAGGGATCAGCAGTCAGGCAGGAACTGAAGCAGGACTGGCTACCGGAACCAGACAGAAGCTGAAGCAGGACTGGCTACTGGAACCAGACAGGAGCTGAAGCAGGACTGGCTTCTGGAACCAGACAGGAGCTGAAGCAGAACTGGCTACCGGAACCAGACAGAAGCTGAAGCAGGCCTGGCTACTGGAGCCAGACAGGAGCTGAAGCAGGACTGGCTACTGGAGCCAGACAGGAGCTGAAGCAGGACTGCCTACTGGAGCCAGACAGGAGCTGAAGCAGGACTGGCTATTGGAACCAGACAGGAGCTGAAGCAGGACTGGCTACTACAAGCAAGCCAGACAGAAGCAAGACTTGGGCATGGAGTGAAACAAGTCTCAGGCAAGAACAGAGTTGCTAATGCAATAGCACATTCCAGGGCATGGCACAACAAAGAACCGCAAGGAACCCCGTTGCAAGGCAAAGTCCTGGGCTCCGCGGCGGCCTTACATAGGCCACGGCGTCTGATGTCACGGATAGGGAGGAGCCTTCAGTGGCGGGAAACGGCTTTCATAAGTGCGGCTTGCGCGCACGCCTAGGGAGAAGGCATCCAGGCAGGGCTTCTTGGCGGCGTCCCCCCCCCCCCCGCGGGGAAGCACGAAACAGGCCGCAGACCCTCGGAGACGGGCTGGGACCAAGGAAGTAAGGGCCTAGTCACGGCTGCTGCGACTGGGACCGCAACAGCTAAAATATACATAGTGCAGCATAAAAATGGTTAAAATAATAACTAAATAAAAAATATTCTCCAAGTCTGCAATTTGTTAACAACACCTTGAACATTTGTAATTGTATATTCCTTGTCTCTTTCTTTTATTTTCCTTTTATTGTTTTCTTATTTTTCCATTATTTTAGCATTTATTTTTCCTCTACTTTTTTTTGCTGTTTCTTACATTTTATTGGCTGATTTTATATCTTTTTATCCCTTCTGGGCTTATCGCATTTGTTTCTGCCCTTGTGGCTTTCAGGGAAAGCAGTTTATGCCTCCCCCTTGCTTAGTTTAAAAGGTGGTCACAATAGAGTTTGAAACTATGGCTAAGGACCATAGTTCCTTCTTGGATAGATGTTAAACATTCCAAATTCAAATACTCATATCCTCCCAGGCACAACCCTATACAATATACCCATATACTTCTTCCTTGCACCAATCTATATTTAAAATTAACCGCTTATCAAACTTTCTAACCATTTTCCAGAATAACATTTTTAATCATGACATTAAACAGCTAAATACATGCTAAAAATATAAAATGTAAAAGTAATAAATATTAAACATATAAGGTAATACAATAAAACAAATAGACATTAACACAAAATCATCACCATAAACCCAACAAGGCATTAAAGTAAAAACAATAACATTTTTACCTGCCAATTCTTCCCATGTCTCAAGCCACACTTGATCAGCTGTTACTTATCATAATTATATCGTCCAAGTGAATCCAATACTGTTTACACACTCATGATTGACACCTTAATCACTAATGCACTTTATGATCCAACCATGAATGGTTGGAATCATTATATTACAGCCTGCCTTTGGTCATCTATACCCCTTCTGGATTAAACTAAATGAACCTTTAAACCACTTAATTACAAATTAACAGTTTTAATATTAATTCTTCCACTAATGTTAATTTCCTACTATCGCTCATCAATCTTTCATTAACATTGGTTTCCTACTGTCTCCCATCAATCATGTTACCCATTAATTTACTAACAGATTAAAGGCCTGCTTGAATAAATGAGCCTTGAGTAATTTTCTGAATTTAGTGGTTAAAATCTCTATTCTAAGTTCTGGTACTAAGGTATTCCATAACATTGGACCTTGGACATAAAACAGAAGTTCTCATGTCTTGTCAAGCCTGACTAATTTAAAGTACAGTAAAGAATGGGAAGCAAACTTCAAATTTCTTTTCAGTCGATATAATTTGAGAGTTGCATTAAAACTCAGGGGTGTGTATCCACTGACTCCCTTAAAGACTATCATAATAAGTCTTGAATTTAATCCTCCAGGTCACAGGTAGCCAGTGATGCTCTATCAGTGTTGGGGTTATGTGCTTAAAAATTGGAACCCCTGTGATAATACGGGCTGCAGAATTTTGGATATACTGCAAGGCTCTCATTGTATTATTGGGCAAACCCAAATAGAGAGCATTGCAGTAATGAATGGAAGACATAACTAATTAATGAACAATTGTTTTTAAGTCCTGCTCATCCAAAAAAGGATGCAATCTTTGCAGCAATCTTCACAAGAGTGCAGCTTATAGTAAGAATTCTTGACCACCTGTTTAATATGGGGCTGCAAAGTTAGTTTGGTATCCATTAATATGCCCAAATTCCGGGCTTGTTTTTTATAACTTGTTAGGAAAATCTTCATCAGGAGTTCTAGGCAATTATAAAATTTCTGTTTTATCCATGTTTAGTATCAAGTTATTATCAAATAGCCAGGATTCAGCTTGGTCAAAAATCAAGCTTTCTTGCTCAAAGCTTCAGTACATGGTCCTCGAAGCAGAATAAAAAATTGGATATCAGAGAATATGTGATACCCCACATTTAAATTGGCTAGTATTTTGCATACCGCTGCAATGTAAACATTAAACGTTGAGGCTGACAAAGCTGACCCCTGGAGTACCCCTCCTTTTGATTTTAAACAAAGCTGACTTTTTTCCCCCAATTACTATTTTTTGTGATCTTTCTTGTAAGAAGGATTCAAGCTATTTGTAGATAGTGCCTCCTAAGTGCCTCCTATCTCATTATGATTGAATTATTTCAACAAAATGGATGATCAACCAGATCAAACGCTGCTGTTAGATGAAGAAAACTAACAAAGTCCTTACCTATTTCAACCATGAATTAGTTCTGCAAGGAGTCAAGTTGTTGCCAGTATGCCATCTACTGTCAGGTCTGGGTCTGACTTACTTTTTATATTTATTTATTTATTTATTTATTTATTTATTTATAGATTCTTATATACCACGGTACATATAGTTATACATCACCTCGGTTTACAGTGAAACAATAAATTAGCAACAGGCTTTACATATAACAGGTTAAACAGAAGAACATTTAACAGCTACAGGCTTTACAAAAATAACGGGTTACAAGGGTAATATGCTAACTTCATTAACTATGATAACCAAAATATATTAATTTTCAAATGTTACGCAGGAGTAATTGACTGTGAAAAGCAAAATCCAATGTTCCTTTAAAGTCCATAAACAGAAATTAAATAATGGATGGGGGTAATAGCGGAACAGCGGGATTGGCAGTATGAGATAAACATATGAAGAGAGTAAGAACATGGTGCAGGTAAGTAAAAATATGGGATAGCTGCATTTCAGATTAGTTATTGATCATTGTGAGAAGGCTTGTTCAAACAACCATGTTTTGAGGTTTTGTTTGAAAGTTTTGTGGCAGGATTCAAGACGCAGGTCCAAAGGCATATTGTTCCAGATATTGATACCAGCTATGGAGAATGAGCTGGTTTTGATAGAGAATGAGATGATGGAGAATGAGCTATATTCAGATGACATTATATTCTTGATGGAGAATGAGCTATATTCAGATGACATTATATTCTTGATGGAGAATGAGCTATATTCAGATGACATTAAGTTTTTGTTCCCAATCAATGAGTTGGTGGAAAAAAACTAATAAATTCAGGTCCTTATATTTGAACGCCATAAAACAGGTATTGACCCAATTGAGATTAGTTCTGAACGTCGAGAAGACTGAGACTATCATACGGGCGACCGTTGCCCGTATGACATAGTGAGGGCAAAGGTAGCGCCGGCGCCATTTTGAAGATTGGCAATACGGCCCGCGTGCAGGAGGTCGCTCCCGGACCCCTGCTGGACTTTTGGCAAGTCTTGTGGGGGTCAGGAGGCCCCTCCCAAGCTGGCAAAAAGTCCCTGGGGGTCCAGCGGGGGTCCGGGGGCGATCTCCTGCACACGTGACGTCAGGAGCCAGGAACCAAAATGGCGCCGGCGCTACCTTTGCCCTATCACATGATAAGGGCAAAGGGCCACCGGCACCATTTCTCAACGCAGCCGTGGCCAGAGAGAGAGGGAGATCGCGTCGGGACCCCCCCACTGGACCCCAGGTAATTTAAAACATTTTGGGGGGGGGTTCAGGAGGGTGGGGGATTTGTTTTAAAGGTTCGGGGTGGGTTTTAGGGTTTTTTGGTGTGCCGGTTTTCCCGCCCTCCCCCGATTTACGATTTTTAACAATTTAAAAAAAAAAAAAAAGACGATAAGATTTCCCTCCCCCCCCAGCCAAAATCGATCGTTAAGACGATCGATCACACGTTTCACACCTCTACTGTAATTCTTTGTTTTTAGGATTACCTGCATCCACTACTCGACCTTTACAAGTTTTACAAAATGTAGCAGCTCGCATTCTGACCAGAAAAAAGAAATCCGATCATATCACTCCAACTTTGATCAACTTACACTGGCTGCCTATTGCATCTAGAGTTAAATTTATATCAATTTGCATTTTGCACAAATTAATTTATGGTGACCAGGTGGACTGGCTTAATGCTGCCATCAAATTATATGTCCCCCAGAGAAATCTATGTTCTGCTAATAAAGGTTTTCTTACTATTCCAGTAGTACAATCAGCATGGTTGAATGAAGTGAGGGACAGGGCTCTGTCCCTGGCAGGTCCTAAAATATGGAACATGCTCCCCGCAGAGATTCGAATGGAGACAAATTGTAAACAATTTAAGAGGGCTTTAAAAATTTGGCATTTTAAGGAGGCCTACCCCAACCCATCTTAAATTCTGTCCTTATGTCATGATTTTACAGTTTTAACTATTTTTTCTTGTTTTATAGAAGATGGGGCCTTATTTTTTACACGTATCACACGCTGTAAGGGACGTTTCGCATGCGAAATGTCCCTTTTCACGTGCGATACCAAAATGGGGGCGGTCGGCCCCGGAAGAGAAGGAGTCGGGGTGTCACCGGGGCCGACTCCGTGAAGCCTCCGCGGACGACGAAAAGGTAAGGACCTTTTCGCGTCCTATTTCACTCCCAATAGCTACACCTCCTATGGTGGCGCTATTGGGTGCGAAACCGGCAGCGATCGCACCACGATGGTGCGATTGCTGCCTGCTAGCGCAGGCCCGCCCCCCGTTTAGGCCCCCCGCCCCTCATTTCCTAAAGTATCGCAGGCCTGCGATACTTTAGAAAAATGAGGCCCATGGTTTGGTTGTTATTGTTTCCACCATACATTAGTTATAATTTATAATTTATTTATTTATTTGTAAGTGTTTATATACTGTCATTAAGGTATTTACCATCATAACGGTTTACAATGGGGCACATATATCAAGGAAATATAGATCATGGTTTAAATAGAGTGTGCCATTATTATACGACATTAAGAGTAGTATGGCTTGTGATGTGGAACTTACATTGCAGAAATTCTCATGGGGGATTGTATATTTTATTGTAAGATAGGAGGAGGGATTGGATAAGTTTATTTAATTGTTTTCTGAGTTGTTTTTATTTGAATGGTTGTAATTTGTTTTATTTTTTAGTCCTAGGAAGTTGATTTTAGTATATTTTTTGTGCATTATTTTTTATTGTTGTGAACTGTTACAGTGGAACCCGAGCGATGGTATACAAAAACCAATAAATAAATAAATACATTTTCAAAATAGACAGCTCCCATGTATGCCTCACTAAAGGGCTTATTTTCCAAGCTGCATTATGGGCTTTTCGCATGCGGAAAGCACCATAACGCATGGTGCGATGCTACTTTAGAAAAAGGGTGGAGTTTGGGGTGGGATTCCTGGCCAAGTAGGCTGGCTTTGCAACTTGTGAAGCCATATTGCACAGTTTTAACGTGGCTAGTAACTACACCTTTTTAATTTGTGTTAAGCTGTGTGATATGGCTTTATTACACTTTGTGATGTTTTTGCACATAGCATTGTTAGTCTTTTAAGCTACCTACAACCACTGGGGGGAAGAGAGAGAGAACCTAGCTATAAGGCCCTCATAGTAGTTAGGTATTTATACCTCTATACGAGGCCCACCTAGATACTCGAGGTGAGGTTTAGGTATTAGTAGGGATTAGGTGACATTCAGAGTGAGATGTACAAACAGAACAGTGCACTCTTGTGAAGATTTGATGTCCTTTGGAGTGAGGAAACTCAACCAAAGATGAGATTTGTACAATATTCTCTCAGCCTAACTTGATGGACTCTCTACCTGGGTAACATCAAGCTAGGTTGAGAGAACATTGTACAAATCTCCTTTGGGCCAGTTTCCTCATTCCAAAGGACATCAAATCCACAAGAGTGCACTGTTCTGTTCGTACGTCTCACTCTGAATGTCAAAGTGGCCCCTGACCCCTACACTAATACCTAAACTTCACCTCGAGTAACTAGGTGGGCCTCATATAGAGGTATAAATATCTAACTACTATGAGGGCCTTATAGCTAAGACTTCTGCAGCTAAGGACTGATTGCTCACATTGACTCTCAATTTCCATCTCGTCTGGTTTTTGCAATGTACCCACAGTTAACAAACTTCAGATTGCAGAAGAAAATTGTTTTGAGTTATTGAATCACAGATATAAAACTAAAGATTCCAGTTTTACAGTTTGCAATTTTAATTAGGCATAATGCCAAGTGTACATTTTACTTCAGTATGCACATATAGATATGGACCGTAACTTTCAAACTGGCATGCGGGTGCACATTTACGCATGTGCGTCAGCATGTGCCCATGGATACTGTCATTTTATGACTTGCGCACGTTATGAAATAACCTGGCCACACGTACATGTGTGCCTAATTTTAAGTGGGTGCACTTATGGGTGTGCAAATCCCACTTCTACTGCGAAAGTCAGGGGATTTTAAAAGGGATGCACGCTCACACCATTCCTAGTTTACCAATTCGTCCATCGGTTCGCACAGTTTACAGATAAGTCCTCCAACCCTCCCCCCAGTTTGATATCCTAAACTCCCCCCAGTTACCTCAGACTCTTTAAACACCTCAGAAATGGCTCAATTCTTTAATTTTATAACTTACACGTCATATAGAAGTAAAGTTACATGGGAGGAGACTTCAGCGCGTGCTGGGGCGCATAGGTATTTACATGCACATCTCTTGGCCAAGCCCTGAAACTCCTGTTCCCCACTCAGACCATGCTTATACCCCATCACTTTTTGGAAACTTTTGAGATGTGCGTGCAGTGGCATGTACATGCATATTTGGGTGCTTTTTAAAATACAGCCAGTTTGTGTGAGCCCGACTTTGCGCATCCCCTAATTGATGCACACACTGGACATTTAAAATTCACCTTTAAGAAAACAAACATGCATAAAAGGGTGGCTATACATGAATATAAATGGAAATAAGTAAGTTGTTAAATGCCATGTTATTGCTTGTCTTCAGACTATAGGTAAGAAATTTTGGCATCTATATGTTGGAAAACAAGAGAAATTACTTCCCAATTCAGATATTAATGATATCAGAGAAGAGGGTCATTTTCTCTATAAGGAAACTTTCTAAGAGGTGTTAAGTTCACTTTTTTGTTCCTCCATTCCCTAGCTTAAGGCAGCAGTGGAGACCAGAATCATTTACCAAATTCTGCTAACAGCTTGACAGCTTTGCAGTTATCTGAAAGCTTTATGGAACTAACACGAGAAACAAAAGTACCCAGGAAAACTGCCTAGTATAGCCATATTTAGTAAGCCAAGATGCTTTAAAGTGAAGTTAAAGATACTGTACGTGAACACATGCTGGACCAGCATCAGATATGAGAACATAAAAAATGTGTTCTAAGAAGTGCAGGAAACAATTGACCTTGTAAAAGGAGGAAGACATTCTCAAGGAGCCCAGTTAGTCATATGCTGTTCACAGAAGCACTAGGTATGTGCATAAAAGCTTTCCAAAGAGGTCACAGAGATAATGAAAAGAAGATAATAGATGGAACTTTCACAGCTGAACAGACACCAATTGATATTTACTCTAAGATTAACCAAATATACCCATAGTTAATCATTTGGATTATCACATGTCCTATATTTGGTTCTTCATCAGAGACAATAAAAATACAGTGAGGTCAGTTTTCAGAGGTATGTAGCTGGATAACTTACAAGTTATCTGGTTAAATGGTAAGGTTTCAATATCGCTGGTACTTATCTAGCTAACTTTCAGCCAAATAAGTCATCATCCAGCTAAAAATTATTCAAATAAGTAGTGGGCATATTGAGGGCATTCTGGGTTGGGGATGAATTAGCCAGGAAACTTATCAGGCTAACTCCAGTATTAGGAGTTAGAAAAATACATGTTTTGGCTAACTTTAGCTGTCCCCAGGAGCAGGTCTAAAGTTATTCGGGAACACATTCCCGGATAACTTTAGGGGAAACTGGCTGTTTTCAAACTAAGAAAGCCAATTAAGTGCTGATAAAATTTGAATACCAAGCCTGGGTTAGTGATCAGAGCTCCCCTTCCCCTCCCCTTCTCCCCCAAAGAGGTATTGAAATTTGTGCCAATAGGCCCATGCCCCCCCCCCCCCCCCCCAAGATCCACAAAATGAAAAAATCAAATGATGACCAGAAAGAACCGAGGAGGTAAACCAACCCTCCCATTCAAATCATAAAACATTAGGGAGCTGCCTCCTCCTGTCCCCATCCCCAAATGTCAAAGAATGCCAGGGACATTGTACAAGAATACTGCTCCCAGAGGCATCAGTCATTGCCATGATTTCAACACTGATGGCGTATGAACAAATATTCCTACTACAACTGTAGGTTTGTATGGTTGTACAACCAAATGATGCTGGATGGTTCTGAGACTGGTGCCTGTTTAGTTTCACTGTGACTCCGTTTTCAGTGCTGAGTGCCATTTGAAAGAGGCATTGAAGAGGCAGAAGTTGAGTGGGCATCCCTCCTGCCCTTTTTAATGACCAGGACCCCCCATCCACGGTAGTTCCCAGCCCATGCACCTTTTTCAAGGGAGGTAGGAGAAGGGTTGAAGGGACCCAAGGAAGGCCCAGGCTCATTTTATTTATTTATTCATTATTTAATATTTTTCAGATCAGTAAAGGAACTGGTGAAATACATATTAAATTAAATTAATTCTGGGTTACATTTTATTTTATTTTAATTTAATTTAAAAATCACTCATAGCCCACTCCCTTCAAAGTTTGGGGCAGGGTACATGAAAAACATACATAATGACAAAAGTATAAAAAGCTCCCCCCCCTCAAAAAAAAAGAACCAAAATAAAATTTTGGGGGCCACACATCCCTACTAATTTGGGCGTGTGTGACAGTTGCATTAAGTTTGACTTGGTGTACAAAGGGGCCGATGCAATACAGTGCGTTCAGCTGTCGGACGCGGGTTAAATAGGCGCTAATCCACCCCCTAATGCAATAGGGGGATTAGCGCCTATTTAACGTGCGTCTGACGCGGGGTGAGTGAGTTAGCGCTCATCACATGCAAATGTATGTGAATGAGGCTATTACTCATTCACTTAAAATAAAAAAGATAAATGTGCGTCTCAGACACACATTTATTGCTCAGATATTGACGCCTGCTTGGAGCAGGCGTTAATAGCTGAGCGCATTGAAAAGAAGTACAGAAAAGCAGAAAAAACAGCTTTTCTGTACTTCTTTTAAAGTAAAAAAAATAAAATAACTCGGCAGCCGTTTTCATTACTGGCAGACAGGCAGGTTATGAAAACCAATGCAGAGTTTACAAGCGTCAGTCTTCATAACCGACAGCCACAGCGGGTCATGTTAGCAAGGAGGTGCTAAGGTCGTGCAAGCGACCCTAGCCCCTCCTTCCTAGTGCAAGCCCCTAATTTACATATTGCATGGCGCCCCCCCTTGCGTTAAGAAAGCGGGTGCTGAAAAGTGAGCACCCGCTTTCCGCGAAGATTATTGCATTGGCCCCATAGTCAGGAAGTATCTGCACTACATTGCTGTGTTTGTAACAAAAGTGAGTGTCTGGTTTGCTATCTGTATATGTCCATACTCGGATGTATATTTTAATACTAAAAGTTCCTACCCTAGTGATCTATCTTAATAAATTCCATCATGTTATTGTTGTCAAGAGGCAAATGTGGCAATGGGAGAGAAAAAGATAAGGATATTTCTTTACAGAGGCTTAAGGTTAGCACTTGTAGCAGAGATCATGATAGCCATAGAATTATGGGACTATGAGTCCAAATGCTAGGAACATAAGAGATGCCATATTGGTCTATAGAATCCAGCATCATGTTTCCAACAGTGGCTATTCTGGGTTGCAAGTAGATCTATTTCCTATTATTCACTCTCAGGGATAGCAATAGTTTACTTAATATTCCTGACCAATTATGCTGTATGGACTTTTCCTTTGAAACTTGTCCAAACCTCTTTTAAACCCTGCTATACTAGTTGCCTTAACTCCTAGCAACAGATTCCACAGCTTGATTGTGCACTGAATGAAAAAGTACATGCTAAGTAACCTATTTGACCTACAGGTGAAAGGGAGTATCATTCTCCCTGGTTTACTGGAAGTAAAAGCTTGTGGTTAAAGTATAGGAATGGAGCATCAGAGGTAGAGGGACAGTGGGGATGCAGCAAAGGAAAGCGTGGGCTCCCCATGCAGTACTGTTAGCATCAGCAGCACCCTATGTGTTACCACTTACTTCACTAATCAGACACACCCCCCCCCCCATGGCACTACAGAATGAGCTATCCTGACATAGGCCATAAGTTCAGCAGTTGACAGCAGAGACCAGTAACCTCTCCCAGCAAAGGAGCCTCTGAACAAATTTCAATCACTCAGGATCCTGAAGAGCCCATTGAAGCCATGGACATAAACTCAGCATACTGGGTACACAAGGCCACAATCTGGCCAGACCTCACTAAGGTCACCCAACATGTCCTTTCTTGAGCACCATTCAGTGTACCTAGTGAATGGAAATTCTCAATAGCAGAGAACAGTGTGATTCTATATTGTTTATGGCTGATTTCAGAGTTAGTGGAAATGATAATCTTCGACATGACTAGGAACTCGAGACTTGACTGAAACTTGGAACTTTAAAAATACGGATAGACTCAGAGGACCATCCAGTAAAGACAGACTTGGAGACAGGTTCTGTTCAGGAAGCACCCTACACAGCCCTCCATAGACTGCTCATGGACCAAAACACTGGCATGCCAGCAGGAAGGACGAGGAAGAATCTAGAAGGCTGACCTTGGAATGAAGGCAGGGACATCAGGAGCTTGATTGAAGATTCAGAAGACTTGGCAAGGCGAGGACTTAGTAGGCTTGGATGTGGAACTGATGAGAAACCAGGAACATGGAATGTAGAACGTGGAGGAGCTCGCACTAAAAAGGTGACCAGGAACATGTAACAGCAACAGGAACATGGAACAAGATGATCAGGAACATCCGATGAAGAACATGAACACCATCAAGATAGGAGCATGACCACAGAAGACTTTGCAGGATGACAAGACTATGGATGACTATGAACACTCTTGCAAAGGCCCTGAAGAACTGGCAGAGCCCTTTTATAGGGCTGAAGGACTGACGAGGCAATGGTATCATCAGCAAGGGCCATGGAGCTTTTCCCACTGCGGGCCCTTTAAATTCACAGGAGAGGTGCGCGCGCGCCCAAGGAAAACCCAGTGTCAGGACAGGAGCGTCAGCGTCGATGGATTCTCTGCCATGAAGATGGCAGAGTTGGCGGTGGTCTCGCTGTGAAGAACAGGCAGGACAGCGGTAGCTCTTAGCCACCAAGAGAATGGCAGCAGCGGCGGTTCCCAAATCACACTAAGGAGGCAGAAGCTTTGGTGGTGCTTCTGCCATGAAGATGGTAGCAGCAGCGGCACCAGACTTCAGCCACATGGGTGGAGTGTGGGAGGAGGACTGGGGTGGAGGGGCTGGGGGAGTCAGGTGAGGGGGGGTCCACTTGAACCCAATGAGCTTTTTGACTTGGCTAGTCCAGTGGATGGGGAAGAAGCCACTAGACACCAATACTGCCTTTTTTACCTCGTAAGCAGTGATCATAGAGGAGGGGCTTTGCTTGTGTCTTTGCCCCTGTCCTGCTAAAACCAGCCTCCAATGGCTTTCCTGCTTTTTTGCCCCTGCTTCAAAACAGAGGGAGAGGAACATGCAGTAGTGGCACATTCTCTCCCAATTTGTGTCTTATGGCTTGAGCTGGCTTCCACTCCTGGCTTTGTGCAACTAAAAAATTCTCTTAAGTTTAGGGACAGTACTTCCTTTTTTTCCCGCAGATAAGCAGGTTGAATTAGTCATGAATTCTGGGGATCGTCCTCAACGCACACAGAGCTAATCTCTATGTGCCTGTCTGTGTATATAATCATGTGGTTCATGGTCTGCTTCAGTCATTGTCTTTCCACACTGCATGGTGCATGCAGAGTCTCCTCTCTCCCTTACTTAGAAGGTTTTGCAGAAGGAAGAAATTGATGACACCCTGGTCAGCTCCGAAGATCCTGGTGACTCCGTCGCTTCTGAGGCCATGGGCCTAGATTAACACCAGGCAGAAGGTAGGCCATGGACCCAGCCTCCCTGCTCCAGTTCCAGCAACCCAAACTTAGTCTCCTCGGGTGGAGGAGTGAAGAACCTGCATGGAGCAGAACCAGCCCTCCTGGATGGCGAGGCTGGTGACGGATCAGTCCTGTTCTGGGCCCCTTATTGGGTTCCCCGAGAGCAGGGATGGAGAAGCTCCTCAGAGGAACGTCCTGAGGCATGGGACTAGACTCCAGGCAAAAGGATGAAGCTCACTGGCTCCCTCCCGACCCTGCTTTCGGCAGGGGGTAGGACTGCTGCAGCTAACCTGGATACATTATGGGCCTGGACTTGTTACACCAAGCCGGGTCTGGAGACAAGCCACAGAAGGGGAAACCAGTGCAGAGGCTGGAATCAGCAGATGATCAGCACCTCCTAACCTGTTGGTGTGGAGGGGAAGGGGCAGAAGGAGCATCAACCCTCCTCTGGGCCTCTGATCGGGCTACCTGAGAGCAGGGACTAGGAGGCCCTCCCCAAAGGAGCTCCCAGCATCGTGGGATTGCCTCTATTGAGTGGCTGGTGCTTCATAATTATTGACGCCAATGCCATCGAAGCATTGAGGCGGACACACTAAGACTGACTCATCGATGCCGGAGCGCGAGGCTGACGCACCAAAGCACACTGAGCCTGGCGCACAGAAGGCACTGAGGCCTGCATGTTGACGCGACCATATTGAAGCCAGTGCACCGAGACCGGCGCATCAATGTGGATGCTCCGAGGTCGGCGCATCAAGACTGGTATCCATGCAGGCCAGGACTGGAGCATCGCCGGCATGCAGAGGTTGGTGTACTGAAGTCCATACATCAAGCGGACACATTGAAATTGACACACCAATGCCAAGGCATCAACGCTGGCAGATCAAACTCCCAGCAATATGCGGAAACTGGCAGTGCTGGCGTGGCTGTCCACATTGCTGCCGAGAAAGGAGTAGCCTGGGTATGTTCCCAAAGGATCTGGTAGACTACCAAGGAACATTAGGCGCAATGGAAGACTCATTCCATGGGATGACTGGGTAATGCTTGTGTGGCACGTAGATGGGGCACACAGTCATTCCAGGGAATGCTGGCTTATCAGGCCACTTTTTGAGCAAATAACAGACCACCCTCAGTCAGCTCCTAGAGGGTGTTTACTAAAGGATGAGTGGAAGATGGTACGAGTGGGTTCCCAATAGGGGGAATGCCTGACTTGATTATCTAGTTGGAGCTACCTCCCAGGGAACCTCCAAGTAGAAGTTTTCCTTTCCGACTCCACCAAACGGACACTTCTTTGCCTCAGAGGCCATCTTGAGGTCATAGGTCATGGCCATGAACATTCTGGCCACTCCAAGAAGAGGCAGTCACTCTCAGGATGTCTCAATTCCTCTGCATGGCTTGAAGTGATGCAGTGGTAAAGGCTGGGTTCAGAAATTACATGTACCTTCACGGGGAGGTCGCTAAGTATCCGGGAGAGTTTACACGACGTACGTGCCAGGTAGAATGCCAAATATAAATGCAGCATTTGTCGGAATGCCTTCAGCCCTCAAAGCCAGATCGTTGCTGCCTCCTGGATAGCAAGCCCATCCCCCCCCCCCAAGGAGCGGCCTGCAGGGGGGGGGGGGCGAGTGTGAAGTTCCTAGACCAGTTTCTATTTAATTTCATAGAAGGTGGCAGCACAGGGCTGTGGTCGACAGCGTGGTAAACACCCAGCAGAGACCCTCAGATACTGCATAGCAGTAGCCTTGGCCTAAAACTTTTACATGCTCTGACAGTGCCCACACTTCCTTGTTTCAGAGAAATCAGAAGACCATCAGGCGCTAGATCAAACCTATCGCTACGGGGAAGATGGGATGATTCTCTCCAACCCATTCCTACTAATAACTCGAGGACGGGGGTATGAGCCGATTGTCAGAACTTCATACTCGTGGTCTGCAGTCGCAGCCGACAGAGCATTCACATCAACCATATGGTACCACTGATTCAACCCCTTTCAAGACCCAGCAAGAAAGCTAGGAGTACTCACAACCATTATCACTTTTAATGGGATTTTATCCTGTTTCAAAACTCAGAGTAAATCATATATCATGTACAGCAATGTACGGTGGGAGGCGGTGGTTAGAACTTATGTTCACTTATTCAACCACTGCATATACTCACGGTAATTTTACAGTCGGTCAAGGCGCGTCATGTCCAGTCCCTGGCACACCTTCTGGGCCTTTGTCATCCAGAGCGTCCCACAAGACACAAAAAGATAAAGGAAAGCCTTCTCTGTAGCAAAAGGATGCGGTTGCACTAGGTCTATTCTTCGGCATCACAGCCTACAGATGACTTCCTGGTGGAAAATTCAGCCTACGTATTCTGCACGTGGCCGCAGATGGGTCGAAAGCAGTGGAGCATGAATATACGGGAGGTATGACACCCGCATCTCATGCCACAGGAAACAATATGCCAAGAACACGGAGACAGGGTCAAAATGAAAATTGCACCCTCTGACATCGATAGGAATGACGCTTGTTAATCCAATAAACCATTTTCTCCGAGCGAATTCAGAAGGGCTCAGAGATAGAAGCGCTTCATAACCGAAGAAAGACACTCCAGCTCATAGATGAACCATCAAATGAAAGGTACATCAGGTGAAATATGGGTGGGGGTTGGGGGGCTACTATATCCCAGCAGACTCAGCCCACAATAAGAAATGCAGGAGTAGACAGGCCAGCTTCACCCTCAGGAGGCTGCAATGATCATGTTAACAAAGGGGCACCTATCTCACGACCTCTCAACCTGAACTCGACTCTTGTGGGACAAGTTCCCTTCAATCTCATGTTCTCCCTTCCTTGCCACATGGGGTGGAAAGTGGAAGGATGTATCTAAGATTCATTATGTCTAATTCAGGACATCCTGTATCCTCCAGGAAAACCTCCAGTAGGAGGAATTATGAAGTCAAGTGGTCCAGGTGTTTAATGTAGTATGGAGAACACAAGGATCCTTCTCCTGCGCCGGGAATGTCTTTGGAGTACCTTCACTCTCTGTATCAGGTGGATCCAGCAACAGTATCTGTTGGAGTACATGTCACTGCTATTGCAGTTTATCACTTCCCTTGAAGTTCCCTGGTGTCATGCCACCAGGTTATGAAGGCATTCTTTCACTGTACCCACCAGTTCAGAGGCCACCGGTGCTGTGGGATCTCAACATCCTCCTGGAACAGCCAACGCTACCAGCCTTTGAACCCAGGAACAGTAGCCATATGGAATATCTCTCCTGAAAGAGTGCTCCCTAGTCACCCTAACTTCAACAAGGAGTGTCAGTGCATGGGAAGTGCTAGTTCATTTCTCACCATATTGGTGAACCTCACCATGATAAAGTAGCATTAAGATCACACTCTTGTTCATTCCCAAGGTGTATCAGCATTCCACCTTAACCAAGCAATCAACTGTTTCGAAGACGCATAAATCTGAGGGGGAAAGACGTCTTCACACATTGGGCAGAAAGAGTGCCTTGACTTACTGCAAGAAAAGTACATACTCAGTCTAAAGCTTCTCAGCTTTCATGCCCTTTAAACCAATTCATCCTGGACTATTAGTTTCCAAGAGAGCCTTATTGTATGTGTTTTCTCAATGCATCCTGTTCTGTTATAACAAGAGAGCTGAGATCTCAACTACATCACCAAAGGCTCACTGAGTCAGAGCGATGGCAGTATCCATTGGCTACCTAACAGAATTACCTATTTCGTTCATATGTAGAATCGCCATGCGGTCATCATTGCATATCTTTACCTCACATTACTGCGTGACCAGAAGACAGCCATTCCTTGGGCAGAAGCATCCAATTCCTTGGGCAGAAGCATCCAATAGAGACTGTTCGCAAGGATGTGACAGGTTGAGTGCACCCTCTAATAATGGGAACGGATTACCATCACTTCCAGAGACCAGGGGGCACACAACCTGCTAGCTAGGATCTCCCCATAATTCATGGCTAATTCAACCTGCTTACCTGCAGAAAAAAGCAAGTTTGCTTACTGTAAATGGTGTTTTCCGTGGATAGCCAAGTGAATTAGCTATGCTAACCCGCCCACCTCCCCAGAAAGTCTCCGGACTATGCAATGCAAGCTTGGGTAACAGACTGTAGCAGACCGGAACCACATGGTTATATACACAGGCAGGCACATAGAGCTCAGCTCTGTGTGCTTTGAGGAGCTCCACCACCTAGAGGACCGGAGGATGATCCCCAGACGATCCCCAGAATTCATGGCTAATTCACCCTGCTATCCATGGAAAACACCATTTCCGGTAAGCAAATTTGCTTTTCTTGCTGCTACTAGTACTGCTTATACTTCTCAGAGGCTTGGCTGGATCTGCAGCAACATCAGTCCTCCAACCCTGCCATTCCCTCCTCTACTGTCTACCCGCAGTGGCATAATATAATTTGAAGTGCCTACTGGGGATTTTGATGTCCTTATAGTATTTATTAATACCGTAAAAAAACTCACAGTACCATTCTAGTACTGAATGAGTGTGCCTGTTACAGCGATAGGCTAGCTCTGAGCAGAGATGGACACAGAGAAAGATAGTCTTTAGTATACTGCAACGTAGATGGTAACCCAAGGAATGGGCAATGATCCCAGCCAGAAGAGGAGATGTCTGATGGCATTGTTATGCCTGAAGACTGCGGAGTGGAAAAGGCAGTTATACAGTCTCACCAGGTCCCAAGAGGGAGATGGGTCCGGTTGTGGTCTGCGAAGCGGGGTAAGCCGAGAACCCAGGCCTAGATGGAAAGGCCAGTGAGAATAGATCCGGTAGTGGTCCACGGTGTGGGGTAGGCCGAGGATCTGTGTAGAGAGAGATGAGACAATGCAGAGACAGAACTGGAGCGGTAGTACTCACTCTGATGCTGGCAGTTGTAGTAGGAGAGAACCCCTGAGGAGCAGAGGTCTGGAACGAAATAAGGCCCCTGAGGAGCGGGTACCTTAGGCATCCTTGTAGGTGGTCGGCAACCCCAGGGGGTAGACAGGAGCAAGGCAAGGCCCCCAAGGAGCAGGTACCTAAGTTGTCCTGGAACGAGAGTACACAGAGCGGAAGCATCTGGTAACGTAGAGAGATCAGCATGGAGGATTCCTTGCTACCTCATATTAGGAATCATGAATGGAGTTTATATACCAGAGCTTGAGATGTCATGTGGTGGGGACGCCCCTGATGTTCCCGCCATGATGCACATAAAGGACGAGGCTGCTCGCGCACGTGCGTCCCCCTAGGTGACTCCGGGAGAAAGATGGTAAACGAAATTGCCTATGCTAGACCGGGGACGCTGGAGGGGTCGGCGTGGAGAAGCGGAGGCAGCCATCATCCCAAAAGGAACTGAGTCAGGCAGAAAAAAGGTGAGCAATAGAGGGCACAACCATCTGCGACAGGGTGCAACACTCAAAGTGGCCCTGAGAACCGTATGTAAAAAAGAATTACAGGTAGTCATGTGTTGATGGCCTACCCCCATCCCCCAATCTCCAAGTAGGCCATGATGGCCAAAGCCTTACCCCCCATGTCCCCACTAAAAAAAAAAAACATGGCATACTTTCCCCCTCAGATCTGTCCACCCCACCCCAACCTCCAAAATCCATAAAAGACCTATTGGTCTGTAGTGAGACCCTCTGACCCAGTCCTCCTTCCCCTTAGACCCTCTAAGTATGAAAAAAAAACCATTGGTTTCTAGTGGAGGACCCCCTCCTGTACCCCATACCTCTAAAGTATAAATTCTACAATAAGAGGGTCCCAGGCCCAGTGGGTTCCATTTTTCAAAATGACACTGACCTGACCTTGCCTCAGTCACCCCCCCATGAAAATAAATCATGGATTAGTACATCTAGGTGGCTAGTGCACAAACTGATTGTGTGCAAATATGTCTGTCTCACTCACTCACACACACACACACACACACACACATACACACACACACACACACACACATATATATACAGTGTATGTGTGTGCTGTGCTGACTCCTTGTGCACACACAAAAATAGAACCAGCAAAGACTGGCAAGACTATTCTTCTCTCTTCTTCAGTCTGCAGATAAACTGAGTTGGCTGCATCAGAGAGAGAAACACAAAAATCACTCATCACTAGCATCTGCAAAAAACTAGTATTGCGTCACACCTATCCTGCCCCAGTGAGCACAGAGAGCAGTGCCACTGCCTCTTTCTGTGACAGTGAGTGAGAGACCACTGATTACAGCAGAAAAGATCTGAAATATCCCTTTGCCATTGCAAATGCCTACTTGTTTATACTTTTCTTTAAGTCTCATGGAGCTTCAGAAAAGAGATCTTTTTCTGTAAAATCTATCAGAATTAATAGTTTCTTTGCATATGCTCAGACCTTTCAGTGGGAAGGCGTAAGCACCACTTAATGCAGATGGCAGCTATAGGCTAGTTAAAAAGCTGCTTAACTGTGATTTGTCTTTCATCCAGTCTTCTTGCCAACTTGTCCCACCTTGGCTCCAATCAGGCTGCTATGTCACATAGGCAAGAGTTGGTTTCTTAATTAGCAGTAAGTTCTCTTTGCACCTGTTATTTGTTCAGTAAAGCCATAGACTTGAATGGAAAACAAACAAATGGAAAGAAAAATTTTGTTAAATTCATCCTCCATTTGTTTTAGGGGCCCATGAATGGAACAAAAATGGTCTGATTAATTATATTTTACTCAATTTCTTTCTTTGTTTTTTTTTTTATTTGAATATGATTTTTATACAAGTTTTATTCATTTTAATTGTTGAAGGTTTTTATCTTGTATTTATTTTTTATTTCCTTCTTTTTTGATATTCCATTGTATTCTTAATATTATGTATGTTGACCTGTAAGCTGCTTAGGGCTATGGCATTAGTGGCCTATAAATACAAATGAGTGAATGTATATCCCTATTAGTGCATTAGTCCATTTTATAGGTAGGACTAATTTTTGATGTTAAAAAAATAAAATAAGCATTGTGAGACTCATATTGAAAAGGAATTTAGCTGGTTAAGTCAGTCTTAACTGGCTAAGTAGCAGCCACTGAATATTCAGCAGCTACCACTCAGCCAGTTAAGCCACTAGTATAAAGATGGCCTTCCTTTTCTTTAAAAGGAGGAATTTTCTAGCAATTAGAGGTTCAGATGGAATTCATCATGAGTAGTGAGTGACAGGATACTTCTATGTTCAAAGGGGATGGATCAAAGAGAGTATATATGGTGTTTCTGTGCGAAATGGGAGGAGCAAAGGTGTATCTAGAGTATTTGACACCTGGGGCAGATACTTCTTTGGCACACACACACACACCCCAAATATATAATTTAAAAATTTCCTAAACATCAATAAAATATTTAAAATCAGCAGCCACCTCAAATAACACCCAATAATTAAAATTAATAGGGATTTTAAAAATCTCTTGCTCTCCATATCTGTCATCCTAAGATTGTTGTAGAATAGGGATGTGCAATCGTTTTATGACGATTAGGAAATTTGTACGATAATTCCTAAATCGTCATGGATCGGGAAACATAAAACGATTGCACTTTCCCTGAATTAGTGCACACTAACAAAAAAACATTAGTTTTTTTGTTGGTGTGAGGCGAAGCAGAGGAATATGGGGATGGGGTGGCAGAGGAGCGTGGGGAGGCTCAGTCTAGGCAGGTAGGTATAGGCCTTGTCTTATTCAGTAGGAGCAGTCCTGTTTCAGTTTTTTGTTCTGTTTTTTTGAGGGTTTAATATTATTTTGGTTTGGCAAATGAATTGAACTAAATACACATTTAAATTGTGCAGATGCAGAATAAAAACTATTAAAAAAAAAAAGACTAACTCCTTCCCCCTCCAAACAAAACATTGTTTTGTCTGCACATCCCTATAAAACAGGCAGAGTTTATGTCTAAAAAAACCCCAAAAAAACAGACAGGTTCAAAAGCAGATAGCTAGCAATTTGTTACCTCCTTTTGGATGTGAAGTAACACACCTGAAACCAATTAGAGTAATTGAACATGCACCTTAATTAACTCTTGATCCTCCTGTTTATTCACAGAAAAAAGTAATTAATCAGCAGGAATGCAGATCACTTAATTTAAACAGATGCCTGCTAAGACCCCTGGTGTCAGCACAACAATTTCAGTCCAAATAAAGCACTACTCTTAATTGTACAGCACTGACTGAAATAGTCTTTACTTATTGAGAATGTCATTGTATCCTAAAAATTGGTCCCTCTAGTCATTTGGATCTTTTGACAGAAAAAAAGGAAACCAAGGGTATCAGGCAAAGGTTGCCTGCCAAAACAATCTCTGTGGCATGTTCTGCAAGTCCTTCACTAATAGTGTCTTCATTGAACAAGAAAAGGCCAATTATTTAACAATAATGAATAGAAATATGAAATTATTTAGTGACAGGTAATTTTTAAATTTAATTCATCTGCCTTTATTTCAGAACAAAATTACAATTTTATTTTGAGTTGAAACAAAAATGTCAAAGAATAATTTTAGTAATATGTTTAAAGATTTGTTTTAGCACCTTATTGCCTAACTGTAACAGATTTTTTTTCTTAAATTGCAATTAGTAGTGCATTCTGTATAAGTTCCTTCAGATTTAAACTTGCTTCAGTAACAAAGCTTTGATTTTTATTAGTGATTTATAAAGTGCCATAATCATATACTTCTCCCAGAAGGAGAAAAGCACTATCTGGCTTGCCTTATATAAGGAGTTCTATATGTGATATGTAATTTGTCCACAGCAACCAGCATTTGCCTTGCAACACTATGGAAGGGTTAGGTGAACTGGATAAGAAATTAGTTGAATAATACGCAACAGAAGGCACTGGTAAATGCAATTCACTCTGAAGAAAGAATGGTGATGAGGTGAGTGCCTCGAAGGTCGGTCCTGGGACCTGCTGCTCAATATGTCTCTGACTGATATTGCAGAGGGGGTAGGAGGAAAAGCTTCCTTTTTTTTTTTGCAGATGATACTAAGATCTATAATGGATTTGGACAGCCTGAGGGAGTAGACTGAATTCAAATTGATTTAATAAAGTTCTAAAAGAGTTTGAGTACTTGGCAGTTAAGATTCAGTGCAAAAAAAAGTGCAGTCATGCATTTTGAGAACAGTAATCTGGAGGAGTGGTACTCAGAAGGGAGTGATATTAGGGATGTGCAATGGCAAAATTTTTGTTTCGGTTTGTTCATTTCATAGGTCGTTTCCATTGATTTATTTTGTTTCAATTAAATACATTTTTTTGTTTTTTCCCTTTGGGGCGGATTTTAAAACCCCTGCGCGCGTAAATCTGGCAGGGCCCTCGCGTAAATCCGGCAGGGCCCTCGCGTGCCGGCGCCTATTTTGCATAGGCCGCCGGTGTGCGTAAAGCCCCGGGACGTGCGTAAGTCCCGGGGCTTTCGAAACGGGGAAGGAGGGGGCGTGTCCGGGGCGGGCCCGGGGGCGTGGCACCAGCCTGGGGGCATGGTCGAGGCCTCCGGATCACGCCCCCGGGACTGGAGGACGGAGCGGGGCTGCCGGCGATGCGCGCAAAGTTACGCCTGCTTTCAGCAGGCGTAACTTTGCCGACAAAGGTAAGGGGGGGGGGGTTTTAGATAGGGCTGGGGGGTGGGTTAGGTGGGGGGAGGGTGAAGAAAAGTTCCCTCCGAGGCCGCTCCGAAATCGGAGCGGCCTCGGAGGGAACAGGCAGGCCGCGTTGGGCTCGTCGTGCGCAGGTTGCACAAATGTGCACCGCCTTGCGTGCGCCGACCCCGGATTTTATAAGATACGCGTGTAATAAAATCTGGTGTACTTTTGTTCGCGCTGCTGGCGTGAACAAAAGTACAGGCACATGTATTGTTTTAAAATCCGCCCCTTTATGTTTTATTTTACATTAAAGTCAATAGGAGAAGTCTGTTTTGAGCTCCAAAGTTGGAGTTTTCTAATGAAGGGGGAAGAGAACTCCTGGTACCAAACTGTTGCTTAGTTGCACCAAAAGTGGCATGAATAGTCTAAGGCACTTTCAAAGGTCAACAGTGGCCAGAGTTCTCCAAGGCACAGTGAGAGGAGAAAAAGCAGAAGCAAGAGTGGCAAAAACACTCCAGAGCTTCAAAAGAGGTCACCAACAGTGACCAAAAGCAGCATGAGAGAGGAAAATTGGCACCAAGAATGGTATGAACATCCTAAAGCACCATGAAGGGAGGACATAACAGCAAATGTAGTAGGAAAAGCCCCACAGCATTGATAGGGCAAAGAAGCACAAAGAGTGGCGTAAACACATTATGGTATAATGGGGGCCAATGTAATAAAACTCACTCTAAAACAGTATATTTTTTTGCACTGACTTTCAAAGCAGAGTGCAGAAAAAACCAGTGGCACCGCTTGATGTAATAAGATAATGATATGCAAATGAGACATGCATTAAAAATCCATGCTAGGTAAAAAAAAAAGCACTTGCCAAAACCCATGCTGAAGCCTTGCGTGAGGATGGCTGAACAATAGAGATGTGAATCTGAACCGGAATCGGTTCAAATTCTGGTTCCAATTCACATGTGGGTTTTTTCCATCGGGCCCGATCGCGTTTTGTTTATCGGCTGCGCCCCAGCCGATAAACAAAAACCCCACCCTGACCCTTTAAAAGTAACCCCTTAGCTTCCCCCACCCTCCTGACCCCAAACCTTTTTACAGGTACCTGGTGGTCCAGTGGGGGTCCTGGAAGCGATCTCCCGCGATCTCCCGCTCTGGGCCATCCTCCGGCTCCCAGGCCGTCAGCTGCCACTAATCAAAATGGCGCCGATGGCCCTTTGCCCTTACCATGTGACAGGGTATCCATGCCATTGGCCGGATCCTGTCACATGGTAGGAGCACTGGATGGTATTAGTGTAGGGGTTAGGGGCCACTTTGACATTCAAAGTGAGACATACGAACAGAACAGTGCTCTCTTGTGAAGATTTGATGACCTTCGGAGTGAGGAAACTCACCCAAAGATGAGATTTGTGCAATGTTCTCTCAACCTAGCTTGATGTTACCCAGGTAGAGAGTCCATCAAGCTAGGTTGAGAGAACATTGCACAAATCTCATCTTTGGGTGAGTTTGCTCACTCCGAAGGTCATCAAATCTTCACAAGAGAGCACTGTTCTGTTCGTATATCTCACTTTGAATGTCAAAGTGGCCCCAACCCCTACACTAATACCTTAACCTCACCTAGAATTAGTAGGTGGGCCTCCCATAGAGATATAAATACCTATCTAGTGTGAGATTATGGCTAGGTTCTCATTCTCTCTTTCTCTCTTTCTCTCTTTTCTCTCTCTCTCTCTCTCTCTCTCGCCCTCGCCGTGATAGCTAGGCTGGCTCTCCAGTGGTTGTATGTAGGAAATACAACAATTCTGGTACTTATCGCAAAGTGCAAACAAGTTATCACAATTTGCGTTAAGATAGCGCTTCGAATAGGTATTAGTGCAAATTGTGATAAATTGCCTATTACCATAAAACATACCTCTTTTCCTATCGCATGCGATATTTAGTGCATTTTGATAAATCCAGGCCTTAATGCCATTTACCAGAAGAGGGTATTGAGTAAGATCTAGAGGCATATGATTTCTACGATGAAAGTAGACCACCTCAGTTTTCATCAGATTTAAAAACAAATTATTCTCCTGCATCCAGATATTAACAATTGAAGATAGAGAAGCATCAGTGGGGAAATATAACTGCAAATCATCAGCATAGAGTCTAAATCTCTGTGCCCAATCTCTGTGCCAAACAATGAACAAAGAGGTACCAAATAAAAGAGCTACTGAGATTGAACCTTTTGGTACCCCAAACTTCTGCACATACCTTTCTGACCTCTTGCCTTGAATCATAACTTGCTGTCTTCATTCACTTAAATAGGACATAAACCAATTAAACAGTACCTAAAATTCCCATCTGTTTCAAACTAGTAAGCAAAATGTCATGACTAATATTATCATATGCTTCTGAAATATCTTAAAAAACCCAAAAAAACAAAACACCAAACCCCTCCAGCAATTACTTGACCATTACTGACCTACTGACAGAGTAAAAAATCTAGTACTGATACTAAAAGCATTTTGGCACTATGATTTTTCCAAAAACCCTATCGGTACCAATGACATATAGCCCTGTTATCCAAAAACATCAAACTGTTTATACACCAGTTTCTCCTATAACTTACCTAGTGAAACTAACAGGCCGATACAGTAAAGTTCACGGGAGAGCGGGCGAGCGCCCGCTCTCCCGGTGCGCGCACGGGGCAGTGTCCTGTGCGCGCGATACAGTAAAACAAAATATTTAAATTAGGGCCCGTGGTAAAAAAGAGGTTCTAGGGACACTAGCGCGTCCATAGCGCCTCTTTTTGGACAGGAGTGGCGGCTGTCAGCGGGTTTGACGGCCGATGCTCAATTTTGCCGGCATCTGTTCTCGAGCCCGCTGACAGCCACGGGTTCGGAAACTGGACGCCAGCAAAATTGAGCGTCCGGTTTTCAACCCGCAAGCCGCGGGCTGATTTTACTTTTTTTTTTTTTTTTACTTTTTAACTTTTTTAACTTTTGGGACCTCCGACTTAATATTGCTATGATATTAAGTCAGAGGGTGCACAGAAAAGCAGTTTTTACTAGAGATGTGCTTCGTTTTGTTCTGCCGGGTCGTTTTTCGGTTCGAATACTTCGTGGTATAATTCGGGTGTTCACGTTTCGTTTTCGGGTCGTTTGTCCGAAAACGAAACGAGAAACCCGAAACCAGACCGAAAAACGAACCGGGAAACGAAGCTAAAAAAAAACCCACCCCAAGCATTTAAACACGTTTCCAAACATTTTTAGTACATACAACCCCCCCCCCATCCCGATCCCTCCCCAAGACTTACGAAGATCCCTGGTGGTCCAGCGGAGTCCCGGCTTCCATTTGCCCTCCGTGCCCTAGTCCGTGCCAGTGCAAGCCGCGCGCCAAAATGGTGCCGAATAGCCCGAACGACCATGTCACAGGGGCTTTCGGCGCTATTGGTCAGCCCCTGTCACATGGCCATCGGCGCCATCTTGTGCTCCTATCATGTGACAGGAGCTGACCAATGGCGCCGAAAGCCTCTGTGACATAGTATGGGCAAAGGCTATCGGCGCCATTTTGGTTACTGGCAGCCGAAAACGAAATCGCTCTCCGACCCTTGCTGGACCCCCAGGGATTATTGGCAAGCCTTGGGGGGGTCAGAAGCCCCCTCCTGACCCCCCCCCCCCCAAGGCTTGCCAATAATCCCTGGGGGTCCAGCAAGGGTCGGAGAGCGATTTCGTTTTCGGCTGCCAGTAACCAAAATGGCGCCGATAGCCTTTGCCCATACTATGTCACAGAGGCTTTCGGCGCCATTGGTCAGCTCCTGTCACATGATAGGAGCACAAGATGGCGCCGATGGCCATGTGACAGGGGCTGACCAATAGCGCCGAAAGCCCCTGTGACATGGTCGTTCGGGCTATTCGGCACCATTTTGGCGCGCGGCTTGCACTGGCACGAACTAGGGCACAGAGGGCATGGCAAATGGAAGCCGGGACTCCGCTGGACCACCAGGGATCTTCGTAAGTCTTGGGGAGGGATCGGGGGGTGGTGTATTATAATTAATTTAAATTTGGGGTGGTTTGGGGTGGTTTTTAATAAAAAAAAAATAATTTTTGCCCTCTCCCCAGGCAAACCCGAAAACGAATTTCCCCCCGAATTTCGGGGGGGAAATTTCGTTTCCGGTTTCGGGGCCTCCGAAACAACGCCGTTTATGTCGTGTTTTGGAGGCTCCGAAACAACAACGAATTAGGAAATTTCGTTCAATTTCCTAAATAGGGCGAAAACCGAACCACATCTCTAGTTTTTACTGCTTTTCTGTGCACTTCTCCAGCGTCGGCAGAAATTAATGCCTACCTTTGGGTAGGCGCTAATTTCTTAAAGTAAAATGTGCGGCTTAGCTGCACATTTTACTTACTGTATCGCGCGGGAATGACTAATAGGAACATCAATATGCATTTGCATGTTGCGGGCGCTATTAGTCTTGGGGGGGGTTGGACGCACGTTTTCGACGTGCTATTACCCATTACTGAATAAGGGGTAAAGCTAGCACATCGAAAACGTGTGTCCAAATGCTGGTTAACAGTGCGCTCCACCGGAGCGTACTGTACTGTATCGGCCTGTAAATTAGAAATTGGTCAATAACTCTTGGGATCATTCACTGGTAGGTTTCTTTTTTAATAAGCTGGGCATACTGTTGATAATTTCAAGGAGCCTAGAACACATCCTTCAGAAAGCGACTGATTACACAAGGAAGTCAAAACGTCTTGAAATGAATCTTTAAGCATATATATGATCGAAAAAGGGCATGGATCTAACAAGCTAATGTCATTTTTTTAATTAGTCAAAAATCCCTCAACCTCTGATTTCCCTATTTCAAATTAATTCCAAGCATCAATTTCAACACCTCCATTAACTACCATATTTTTATTATCCCACTCTGATTGTATTTTTTTCTCCATGCTGTTTTACCATCATATTTTGATTGTTTTCCTACCTTTGATATACATTCATCAGCAAATTCCTGAGGTGAAAACTGCATTTCACTCTGCCTAGACCCCACATCATGGATCAGTTTATGTGTAACTTAAAATTCTTTAGGCCAGTTCAAAGACCACCAAACACGAATGAAATTAAGTTTTCCTAGATGTTTCAAATAACATTTTGTAATCATGATGGCAGGATAAACACAATTTTCAATAGACTTATTTTTTCGCCAAGTTCTTTCTGCATGGCACATTACATGCTTCTTCTCTAAGAGATCATTCAAATACCAAGGTACACGAGGCCTTTAACAAGCAAACGTTTTCTGTTTCAAAAGAGCTAATTAGCCTGTAATATCAGTTAATATTTGCATCAAATAATCAGTCAAAGATGAAACTGTTTCATCTTTTAAGGTGTTTGATCTCAAACTCCACATCTCTTAACTGAAGTATATCTGTTGGACCCCAAATATCCTTGATAATTGGCTGTTTAACAAACTTTGTTTCCTCTCCAGACAAGGAAAGGGCAAAGGAAATAAAAAAAATGATCTGACCACAAAACTGGTTACACCATTATTTCACTAATGGCATCAAAAAATTGGGCAGAAACAATCATTTGATCCAAAATATGACCCTCCCTATGAGTCACAGTTTTTACCAATGGTTACAAGTGTAAACCATTGAGACCATTGATAAAATCTCGAAAACTAGATACAGGTTTGCTAGTAATACGGGCATCCAGGACATCACTCGCTCACATCCGTCCTTTTACATTCCAAATTAATCACAGACAACATGTTATGGGTTAACAGGGCCGCAGCTTTAATAAAACCTGGAGGCCTGAGCCCCCTTCAAAACAACTTTACAAATACAAACAACAAGCTTCCCAAACCGTCCGCCGCTTCTCCAGCAAGATGACTCTTACCAGCCACTCTGCTCGCCATTCGGCCTCCACACCAAGTTCAGACTCCCACCTCCTGCCAGCAAAGGAGCCAACCCAGTGGGCCACCGCCGCCAACCAGCAAGGAGCCAGGCCTGCCAGACAACCCCCGCCGCCTTCCAGCAAGGAGTCCACCCCCGACAACTCCCCAGTTGTCCACCATTCTCAAATCGCCACATAAATCCATCTTAACATTTAACCAGTGTATAGACAGCATTGGCTCGGGCCATCCGCTGCGACAACTAAACTACAGCAAACACCATCAACACGATTAAGGGCGGGTGGGAGGGAAAACACGGCCTTGTACTTTCCCGGAGCAGCCGCGCCGAAGTGCAGGACAGCGTCGCGATGCTCCGGGACTACCCCCTACATGCAGCCAGCACGGGCTTGCCGACCAATCCTGGTCGGCCAGCATGGCAACGGCTCCCTGCTCCCCTCCAATCCCTGCCTTCCAGTGCCAGCCTAAGCCCCTCCTAACCCTGACTCCCCACCGACCTCCTGCCCCACGTCTGACCCTGCACCTTCCGTGACCCCTCCTCCCTCACTAAGGCGCCCCCCCCCCCCCCCCCCCATGGACCGGCCATTCCCAGAGCGTGCCTGGGCCCGCATTACCATGGCCTGCCGATCATTACGACCGGCAGGCCCCTCATAAAATGAATATTTAAACCCCCCAAAATCAAAACTCTATCAGATTGTAAGCAAAGGAAAATAAAATAAAATAAAGAATGACCCCTAGATCTCTTGCATAATAAATCTGGTGGGTAATAAAGAATTGTTAACAACCAATTATGAATTTGAACCACAATATTCTCACAATTATTACCTAATGACAAAGCAGTTATTTTTAATGACAAATAGGATTTATAAAATAAAATCACCCCTCCCCTTTTATTCTTTTGAACATCTTGTAAGTAAGAATATCCCTTAGAACATAATAAGTTCATGGTCATTTAATGATGATGTTTTTTACGTGCCGCGGTATATAAAAAATCACAAAATAAATAAAATAAATAAATAATCACGTTTCACTAAGACATAGTATTTCTAGGTCTGCACTCTGTAGTAATTCTGAGACAGCCCCAGATTTATTACACAAAGAATGAACATTAATATAAGCTACAGCTAAAACCAACTTAGACCTTCTAGTTTCTTGAAGAGACTGATGAGATGGATAACATACATCCCTTCTCAATATATTTACTTTATCTGCTAGATGATTCTGCAATACTGGATGATTTAAAAACCTAATATACTCATACCTCCCCCTTCCACAAATAATGGGGACATATTTATCAGGCATAAATAAAACCTTGCAAACACTTCTTAGCAATAAAAAGCTTATCTAAAGCCATAAATTAGTCATACAGAGTCTCGGCAGAGGTCTTGGCGAAGGGACCGGCAAAGAGACACAGCCCTTTAATGGTCCCTCGGGCCTCAACTGATGACATCAGCGAGGGGACTGATGTTACATAAAACATGTCTCCTACCACACAGTTTAGAAAATACTAGCTTGAATCTCTGCAGGCCAATTTGTGCATGCAAATGGTGTACTGCAGGGCAAGTGTTTATTGACTGTGTATTAACTTATTGTTCTTGTTGAAGATTATGGTAAGGCCAGGTTGGTCACAGTTGTCCATATTACTATATTTTGACACTAAATTTTCAAATTTATTTATTTATTTTATTTGTTTAAAAATTTTTGTATACCGACGTTCGTTATGCAAACATCACATCGGTTTCCATGTAACATAAAACTGGCCAACAGGGCTTTACAGTGAAACTGATAAAAAGAACTGGGGGGTGGTAAGAGGGGGGAAACCTGAAGGGAAATTATTGTACAAGAAAAATATAAGCGAGGTAATATGATTATAAGCGTGGGAGCATGATTATATATAGGCAATAAAATTATATACAAAAATTATATACAAGTAAATTTTTCATGCATACAAATAGCATATATTTTTCATGCATACAAATAGCATATATGCGTGTAAGTAGCATGTAGTCATGGATATCTTATTTTATTAGTCAGAAATATGCAGGTATATTTTATTTTGTGTGAACATTTTACTAGTAGGAGAAAGGGGCGGCCTATGGGTGTTCCACGGTAGGATTCAGAAGTACATGCAGTACGTGCGGTTTTGTAAGATATATATTGTAGGCATAGGGAAGATATCTTTAAAACAAGCACATATGTGTGCATATGTAGGCATGAGTGCAAATTGCGCACATTATACAAAATACACATCTTCACTCATATTTATGCTCCTACTTTTAAGAGCTTATGAGGAAATGATAATTGTGTATTTTCCTTAGCATTTGTTGGCTTTTACACAACAAGGGGCGGATTTTAAAAGCCCTGCTCGCGTAAATCCGCCCGGATTTACACGAGCAGGGCCTTGTGCGCCGGCGCACCTATTTTCCATAGGCCTGCCGGCGCGCGCAGAGCCCCGGGACTCGCGTAGGTCCCGGGGTTTTTTGTCGGGGGCATGTCGGGGGGGGCGGGGCTGATCGACGCGGCGTTTCGGGGGCGGGCCCGGGGGGCGTGGTTTCAGCCCGGGGGCGTGGCCGCGCCCTCCGGAACCGCCCCCGGGAGGCGTAAATCCGTGGACAAAGGTAGGGGGGGTTTAGATAGGGCCAGGGGGGTGGGTTAGGTAGAGGAAGGGAGGGCGAAAGAGAGTTCCCTCCGAGGCCGCTCCGATTTCAGAGCGGCCTCGGAGGGAATGGAGGCAGGCTGTGCGGCTCGGCGCGCGCCGACTGCCCAAAATTGGCAGCCTTGCGCGCACCGATCCTGGATTTTAGAAGATACACGCGGCTACGCGCGTATCTACTAAAATCCAGCGTACTTTTGTTTGCGACTGGCGCGCCAACAAAAGTACGCGAACGCGCATTTTTTAAAAATCTACCCCCAAGTCAACACAATTTGTAACTTGCGCACATACAGGAAACAACCAGTTTAACCAATTAGTCCCCCAGTTTGCTCGGTCTATCTCTAGGTCAACTAGAACCCCCTGGTTATTCAGCCTTTACAACCCCTTTACACTGACCTTTCAACCAGTCAGTAATTTACTATAAAGTATGTTATTCTGATTTGCACCTGATAAAATGGCAGAAGTAAATGGGCACAGATATGGTGGAATAGAAACTTGAATGCTAGAAAAATACTAATCTAAATTATGGTTTATATTCACTGATAACCATTGTTTATCAGTATATGTCAGCAAAATGTGACATGTCTACATGTTGTCTATAAATGATTTGGTGTTTGTAATATAGTAGAGGTATATATTTTTTAACTGTTCACTCATTTCAGATTCATCAAATCTTTCATTAAAAATGTCTTTGCAAATAATGTATTATTTGAATTGTATTGTTTGCAGATTGCCAATTTTTATTAAACTTTGTACTTGGGAAGATGGATATTTTAGTTTCTATGGGGAGTGACAATATTTACAGCAAATATTATAAGACTCCAATGTTTGCAGACTTATTAGATTAGCTGTAATGAGGAATTCATGTGTGAAATATGAAGAAGATATGAAATGACAAAGCTAAAGCTGTTTTTATTAGTGTGATATTCTTTCAAAATCTGCTTTTGCAAGTCTTATTTTTCATGCCGATATTTCTATGCAAGTTGTGATACATTACAACATTCTTAATCAATGTATTGATTTAGAAAAAAATTATATTCAAATTACATATATTTTGAAACTTAGACATGCATATTTTCTCTGTGGACAAGCAGGAACAAATTCAGCTACATAATTAGGTGATGTCATCTGATGGCACCAATATGGATGTACTCTCTTAGAGCTCAAAAAGATGCATGGGAGTTCCTGTGCAGCCGCTCCTCAGTCATTTCTCTTCTGTGACTGTAAGGATGTGCTTCTTCTGCTGTCTTGCAATACTGCAATTTTTCATGCTTTACAGTTTATCTTCCTTTTTAACAGTTTTTATTTTTTTCCTTTTTCCATCTTCTTTAAGTCTCTGAAATTATTTGTTTTTAATATTTTGGGCAGGCATCCCTTCAAGCTCTGTGTCAAATATCACCATAACATCATCAATGTGGACCTCTATTATATCTATTTGCTGTCTAGGTTCTTCTCACAACTTACTGCAGTAGCCCAATGGCTGAGTAAGCACAAATTCAAATTAAACCCCTCCAGATTGGAAGTCCTCTGGCTAAGCTGCCACATTTATCCCCTGTGATCTTTATATTCACTATCAGAAAACCTCCATCTTAAGGAAGCAGTACATAATCTTGGGGTTCCACTTGATCATAATCTCAGGATGGAGATACACATCTCTAAGGTGGTAAGAACCTTCTTTATGTATTTATGCCAGAGTTGCCAACTGGGCAACTAGTTTGGAAAGCACAACCAGATAAAATAATCCATGTGGTGATTACCAAACAAAGTGATTAATGCAAATCTCTATACAGTGAAATTTCTCACTACAGTCTAAAATGCCTCCAACATTTTCAGAATAATGCAATCAGAATTCTGGTAGGGACCAAATCAATGGATCATTTAATACTCATGCTATACCAGCTGCACTGGCTCCCAGTCGAAACCAGGATAAAATGTAAAGCCTTTTGCTTCATCTTGAAATGTGTGAATAAATAGGCCACTGAGTAACACTCATTCCTTCTTGCCTCCTACTACCCCCATCCCCAGAAAACTTCTCAATTATCCCTTTTCTTCAACCCCCCTCTCTTGTCTTCTGCCAAATTTTCCAGCAGAAGATATTAGGCATTCAGCTGCTTTGAACCTAAAATCTGGAATGAGATTCCACTCCCCCTTCACCTTGAGCCACCCTACCTCACTTTCCAGATGCAGCCTTTGAAAAGAGTGAGAGGAGGTAATTTCTCAAAGTACTTGAATGAAAAGAACAATATTTTATTTTCCGGTGGAATACAGTAATTCCCTTTGGTCTAAACAGGGAGATAGAATGGTCAGTGTTCTATTAAGTAATATTGAGTTTGGGATTGAAAATTAGCATTTTGATTGGATCACCTTTCTTTAAATTTGATTGTATAGTTTTAGTTTTAAAGTGTAGGAAATGCTGGATGCAGTCGTGATTATATCATTGTTTGGCGTGAACACTGTTCGATTGTTTGAAGTAAAGGATATGTACAACAAATTGGCAGATGCTCTATGCACAGGTAACAACTTATTCAGAGACAAGGTAAAATAAATGATCAATATTATAAAGGAAAATTGCACAACTTGAAAACATTAACCAGAGGGGAAACCATGGTAGTGTTTTGAGCAGAGGATGTGATCTGAGACCGTCCAATGGCATGGTTTCAGAATAATGGTGAAATGTAAATGGAAAGTCTGGGGAGTTCCCCCTAATCACCCAAGGAGGCCAATATTCAGAAACAGCTCATTTATCCAGCTAAATGTCCTGCTGAATATCCCCAAATAAACTTATCCAGGAAATCCTACCCATATAAATTTGCAACCTAACAGGCTAGATTGATTATTGATGGTTAAGTTGCAAAGTTATCCAGGAATGTGTTACTGGAAAACTTAAACATAACCAGTGATATTCAAAGAATAGAAGCTGGTATGAGGGTCGCGTGGCCCAATCTGTAGATTTCCACCTCCTCGATGATCCCTGAGTCCCCCTCAAACCAAAACAAGTTGTGAGCCTCTAGGCCTGATAAGACTTCTAACCCTACCCCTCAAAATTTATAAATTAAAAATATGAGAGGAGGGGGAGGAGTCAAGATGGCGGCATAGGTGGACTTCTGGTGGTACATGATTCTGTGCTCTCTGAATTTAAAATTTATACATGTTGTGCCTTCCAAACACAAAGGAAAAGTATGGATATTTCCTTCCGAACCTCTTCCTTCTCCAGTAGTACAACAGGAGATCACCAGATATATGGTATGTCCACACCAGCATTAACTCCAGAGATCGAGGATCCTAGTGAGCGGGGCGACTTAGGAGCATTGCCATCACCGATAGAGGAGGCTTCCCTGAGTCCAGATCAGCATCAGCCGCGGCGCAGAGAGCAGGAGAGGCGATACCCGCTGAGGAGCCGAGAGATGAGGTCACTTCCAGACCCAATGAGGGAGGAGTAGTCCGCTGCAATCCCCTGCATAGTTTGGACTCCACAATAGCGTTTCTGTGAACTGCAGCGACGGGAGTGGAGCCGTGAACCCTGCTTTGGACTTTGAGGAAGCATGGCTGAACTTAGTGGTGGGAATGGCAGTACCCCAATCGGGGGCCCCTGGAAGTGGTGAGCCAGTTAAGATCCCTGCAAAACCAGCAGTAGTAACGATAGACGCACTGTGGGATTTAATAGGGTTTGGGACCGCACTTACAAATTTGAATATAAAAACTGAACTTTATTCCACACAATTAAATAAGGGTTTAAAAGATATACAAGCTCAAGCTAATCATCTCTTTACTAAAGTTGCGGAGTTGGAAGCTAACATTAAGAAAATACAAAACTTTAATGCAGCTGTTGTGAAAGACCGTGAAAGCTTGCCTAGAAGAATAGAATTTCTCGAGAATAACGCTAGACATTTGAATCTGCAACTCCTTAATTTTCCACGGGTAGTCAGAGAGATCCCGTAATATGACCTTAAACAAGTTTGATGGAAGTGTTGGATTATACAAGTGAAACTTTGCCTTCAATTAATACATGTTTCTTTTTACCAAAATCGAGAATAGCTAGAGCTTCTGAGAATTTATCAAATTTTCTGGAAAGTTCCTCTATTGAAATTATTGATAGAGGAACATTGCTAGTTTCCTTTGTTTCTTCTTATGATTTAAAAGGTGTTATGAAAAGGTATTTTGGAAAATATCCAATTAATTTCCATGATGCACCAGTAAAAAATTTTCCTGATCTTGCCTCCATTCCCCAGACTCATAGGAAAGGGTTTCTATTAATTTGTCAAGAAGTTGCGGAGATTGGATTTACTTTCTCTCTTCGATTTCCCTGTAAGTGCATAATAAAAAAGGGTGATGAATGTCTTAATATTTTTTACCCCAGAACAACTAAGAACCTTTGTAAATTCTAGGAAACTGTCTATTTTATCTACCGTGACCAATTAAGTAAAGAAATGATGGGTATATGCTAGACCTTTTCCTTTAATGTAACTTAGCAAATCTCCCTTTGAATTTCTGTAATCTCCTCCCTTGAATACACTATATTTCTGTTAAATAGTGGAAGGATGTATTTCTTAACAAGTAATTTTGAGGATAAATATGATTATTCCACATGTTTCTGTATACAAATGTTTATTTAGTTTGTATTTAAAAAATGCTATCAATAAAGAATTGAAAAAAAAATTAAATTACTTATTTTCACAGCTTTTCAAATATCCCCTCTCCCTCCAGACGAGAAGTGTCCATTCTAGGCCTCTTCACCCCACCCCCTCCCCAAACATTCAGATTGGGCTAAGGGCTTGAATTGTGAGTTCAGCTCCCAGCATGTCCTACATTGGCCATGCTGAATGCCTAAACTTCCAGTGTCTGTCTCCCTCTAGTGACTAAGGGCCTTATTTTCCAATATCGCATTGGTAACGCATTAGGGGGCGTTACCAATGCAAATGAGGCTTCTTTCGTGCAGTGGGGAAAAATCGCGTGCGGCGATGTTTTCGCCATTCACGAAAACATTAGCGCCGCACGCGATGTTTCCCCAGTGCACGATATTTGCCGGTTTCTGTTATCACGGTGCACGATAGTCCCAGACAGCCTGTTTCAGGCTCTGGAGGGGGGGGGGGGAGGGAGAGAGAGAGAGAGAGAGAGAGAGAGAGAGAGAGAGAGAGAGAGAGAGAGAGAGAGAGAGAGAGAGAGCGCGCCTTACTATAGTGCCTATGCCCTACATAGGTATTTTAACCCCTATGGGAGGGCCACCTACTAACTCGGGGTGGGGATTAGGTATGAGCGTCGGGGGTTGGGGGCCACTTTCGCATTCCACATGAGACCTACGGACAGAACAGTGGTCTCTAGTGCAGATTTGCTGGCTGTCGGAGTGAGGACGCTCACTCCAAGAAGTGGTTTGGGCAACGTTCTCTCTACCTAGCTTGATGGACACTCTACCTGGGCAACAACATGCTAGGTGGAGAGAATGTTGGCCAAATCTCCGCTTGGAGTGAGCGTCCTCACTCCGACGGCCAGCAAATCTGCACTAGAGACCACTGTTCAGTCCGTAGGTCTCATGTGGAATGCGAAAGTGGCCCCCAACCCCCGACGCTCATACCTAATCCCCACCCCGAGTTAGTAGGTGGCCCTCCCATAGGGGTTAAAATACCTATGTAGGGCATAGGCACTATAGTAAGGCGCTCTCTCTCTCTCTCTCTCTCTCTCTCTCTCTCTCTCTCTCTCTCTCTCTCTCTCTCTCTCTCTCTCTCTCTCTCTCTCTCTCTCTCTCTCTCTCTCTCTCTCTCTCTCTCGGACTATCGTGGATGGCGGTAATCCTTTTCAGGCCCATAACGCGAGGTTGGAGTTGGAGTTATTAGCCGCGATAGCAGCCGCGCTAACACTGCGGCCGTTTCGCCGCACACGATACACAGGTTCCCGCTTTACATATGCTCCGCCCCTGAATACCAAATGACTAATTTGCATTCGCAAATCGCGTTAACAGCTGTTAACGTGATTTGCGAATTTATCGCACGCGGTAAAGTGCTTGGAAAATGAGGCCCTAAGTCCATTAAGGGCTATTTTCCATCTTCACCCATCATTGGTCCTCCTTCAGTAAGGTTTCTACTAGTGACTTTTAGTCAGTGATTGGGAATTTGAAGTCTTGCTATTTCTCCATTGGTCCCTGTCCTTTTATCATTGTGAAAAATTTGCAGAATGTGTTATGATTTCATCAGCTATTCTTAATCAGTCATTGTTATCTGATTGTGTACTTACTATATTGAAGGAAGCCACTATAAGGCCTGCATAGAAAGATCTGGCTCTTCCATCTGATCAATTGTCCAATTAGCCTATTTTGACATTGCTAGCCTTGGCCAAAATTCTGGAGAAGTGTGTTCTTTCTCAACTGGATGATTTTTTTTTTTTTTTAGGAAAAAATGTATTGGACAAACAACAATTTAGATTTGTAAAACATCATAGCATGGATCTTCTTTTGCTCTACTTGCTAGATTTATTATATACTAGGTTGGATCAAGGGGAAACAGGGATTTGGATACAACTAGACTTGAAATCAGCTTTTGATATCATAAAGCATGAGATTTTATTAATGTACTTTTGTAATGTGGGGTTTGGCAGGGTAGTTGTAGCATGGTTTAGGTCCTTTATGGAAGGTAGAAAACAATAGCTCCAAAATGGTGATTTATATTCATCATGGATTGAGCTAGAGAGTGGAGTTCTTCAAGGATCCACTCTCTCTGCAGTTTTATTCATTATTTATCTTTGTGGAGAAGGACATGCTATTAGAAGATCTCATAGAGTTTTTAAAAAGCTTACAAACTGAGATTTGGTACTGGTAAAATATAGTCACATAGTAACATAGTTATTGACGGCAAATAAAGACCAAATGGTCTTCCCAGAAAGTTGCCTATGACAGCAACTGCAAATCCATGCATGTTACCCCCCTACCTCCATTGCCTTTTGTTAAGGGTAGTACCTGCCACTCCATGCACATTACCCCCTTGCCTTCTGTAAGTATAGTGACTGTTTGTGCTGCTTTGTCACTTTATCAGTGCCTTGGGGTTTTCATGCCTCTTTTTTTGCTTTGTTTCCCCTTCATGATGCCTTCAAATGTTGGTACCACTCCTGGTGCTACTTTGCCTCTCATACTGCCTTTGAGAGTTCATGCTACTGTTGTTAATGCCCTTTTTTGAAGCTTTAGGGTGTTCTTTCCACCCTTGCTGCATCTTATAAGAACATAACATCTTTGCTCCTTTGACAGAGCCTTGGAGGACTTTTTCCCCTGCTGGTATCATTTTTTCCCGTTAAAGGCCCTTGAGCTCTTCATGCCACTTTTGGTGCCATGCTAACATAGTCTTGGTATATTGGCATGCCTTCACACGTCTGATAATATCTTTCCACAAGTTTTCTTAGAATTGATTTGAAAACCCAATTTTTAAGCCCAAAATAGGCTGCATTGTTTACCCCAATTACTTTTATGTTAAATAAATGAACAGAGAAAATGAAGAAACACATTTTTTTCATTTGAAACTAATAAAGCAAATGGAGGTGACCTACAAAATGGATAAATGAACTGAAACTAATATTTTTGTCAGCACATTCTTAATACAGATATGCCCAAGAGACTGTTCCTTTTCTGTGGAGCTCATATTCTATTCTAGATTCACAGAAAAAATATTTAAGAGTTGTTTACAGAATTGAGGACAAGAGCCTCTTTAACTATAAAATCACGCTTTTACCTCTTAAAAGTGCATACAAAACTAGCAGGGTGGTGGTTGGGTATGGGGCAGGGACGGTGGATCTTAATATCCCTTGCATATTTAAACTCATGGCATCTTTAAACAGATGTAGAAGTAGAAACAGAAGTAGAGAAAAAGTGGTAACCTATCAAAATAAAAAAAAACAACAATTAGCTAAACACTATTTTCTAGTTTCAGTTGAATTCCAAGTGGGCATAGATGATCTAGAATAGGAGCCACTGTAAATGTTTTTATATCCTCTAAAGTTTCTATAAGAAAATCAGGCTATGGATATGGGGCAGGGAGGGAAAGTAAGAAAACAGATTATGGTTTGAAAAGAGAGCTTCAACCACTTTTACAACTGGGACATGCTTACAAATACACCTGTAAAATAAAATGTAGACAAAATAAGCACAATTAGAATAAAAACATTTTTTTCCTTCTTACTTGAAAGCAATTAAATAGATCCAAGTTGAATCTCCATTAAACATAGAGAGTTATACATGAAATCAGACCCAAAGTGTAGATAAACTAAGTATCATTTGGTTATTTTTTTTAAGAGGATTTTCTTTATTGACAATTTGACATTCCTTAGTGAAAGAAAAGCAGGTTTTGAGTACATTGTACAAAAATCCTACAATGTAATATTAGTTCACATTATGTGTAGGAGCAAAATTTAAGGGGGTGTAATAATTCTGTGATTTGGTAAAAGAATAATAGAAGAAAGAATAATAGAAGGTCTATGCAAACTGTAGCACACTAACCATGGCCATATTTGCTTTTAAAGTTGAAGAAACTGAATAATTGGCTGTAAGAACTCATGGGTTAGTGGACCCTTGGCCCGAGGTGAGAGATGGTACCACTCACAGGGAGGAGCCCCACTGGGCCTCACTATCAGGAGGCAAGGTCAGCAGGAATAAACGACACAGCCCAGAGAGTACAGAGAGAGGGATGTGGAAATAATTGCCAGAGTAGGTCCCCCTAGTGGTGAGGAGATGGGTAGACTCCGAGGCACGGGGATGCAGGTTGAGTATAGAGGAGTGTAGAGAAAGAGCTTCCCCAGGGGCAGAGTCACAGAGAGCATCAGCACGGGAGGTATAATGTAGGCTACCCGAGGAGCAGGAAGCCCAGGGGTCTCTGGCAATGAGGAGCGGGGGAGTGAGGCACAGTCACAAGAACACTACGCACTGCCCCAAGGTCATAATCACAAATGAAAGGCAAGTCCCACAGGATGGGGTACACCTCTGATGGTCTCCACGAAGCAGAGTAGGAAGGCAATGGCTCGAAGGGCGGGGTACACCTCACGTAGAGTCTTCACAAGGCGGAGTGGTTCCGGAAGCAACCCTAATGAGTGGGGGAGCTGGTAGGCAGGATCCTAGGCACAGGGCCCTCTGAGGAGCGGATAGCCGGAGACAGGAGCAGGGCCCCCGAGAAGCAGGTACCCGAGAGTGTCTCATGCCAGGAAGAGCGGGAACCAGTAATCAACATCCGTACAGAGATCAGCAGGATTCAGCAAGGAAGGAACTCATTGCCAAGTCGATTAGGGCCAGGCCCTGATGGAGCTTAAGAGTCCAGGGCTAGTGATATCATCAAGGGGAGACACCCCTGAGGTTTCCGTCCTGGCGTCCATAAGAGGGACCATGTAGCGCGTGCGCCTACGGAGGCCCGGAGAAGACATGGTAGTCTGCGGCGTCCTCGCCGCCCCAGGGAGTCCTGGAATGGATCAATGAGTGATGGCAGCGACTGGCTGTAGCTGCAAGTCTCCCCAAGGGAGAGAGATGCAGAACATGCAGTGTGTAATAGCGGTTGCAGTCGTCTGCGATCGACGGTCATAACATTGGCTTTCTTTTTTTGGCAAAAACAGATGAAATGCAGTATATATGTATTATATAGACATTACCTTGTCCTCTTTGAGGTCCATATTCAGAATTTGAGAACTTATGTGGCTAAATTTCCTGCTTCTATTGTTAACTGGTTTTTTCCCCCTAGTTCATTGTAAACCGGTACGATAAGACCTGGTCTTGAGCATCGGTATATTAAAAGAATTTAAATAAATAAATAAAATAAATAAATTCTAGCCAGATAATTTTATATCCAGCTAAAATTTGTCCGAATATGTTAGGATTTGAGGAGGATAACTGGGAGATGTTGAACTTGCTAGATAAGTTATCTGGCTAACTCCTATATTTAGAGTTAGCCAGATAACTTATCCAGCTAATTCTTGTCAGCTCCATAACCTTCCCTAATGTTAACTGGATTAATTTATACTGCTAACTTTAAGAAAGCTGAATATATGGGCTAATTTAGCTAGATACGTTTTCTTAACAGTGGATCAGAATGCTTGTACCAATGCACTTTATAAAGTATGCTAATATTTGCCTTATAAGTATAACTATTTTGTAGAAGATATGAACATGCTTATTTTATGCCCTAATCCACAACTTAATATTCTGTTCATATTTAGTCAACAAAAAGTAAACTAATGCTATCTGCCTGATTTGGGAACCTGCTGGGATGAAAGGAAATAGTCCATGAACAATGTAAACTATTAAATGTGAATCATTTTGTAATTTGCCAGTGAATTAACAAAACACAATCTACTATTTCAGATATCTATACTTATAAGCAATGGGTAATCAAATTGGTAATTGAAATAAAAGCTCTTCTACAGATAGTGTTAAGCAACTACAGTTAATAAGGATTTTCTAATTATACTTTAATTCCTAGATGATAATGTTATCACTGCATTATGGTTTTACTTCTGAAAGAAATGGAATATTAATATACCTGCCTTGAATGTTTTATAAGTCTGTTTTTCTTTTCTTGGTGCTTGAAATATTTCACATAAAGTTACATTTGGAAGACTTACTCCTAGTATATGTAAGAAAAAATATTGCCAAATGTTTTAAGATTCAGATGACACCATTTGTAAGTGATCTAATTCTATGGTTATCTGTATAAATATCATACAATTTAAGAATTTAATCTATTAAAGAGGATTAAACTACACAATGTCCTAATGTGAAAAACAACAAATAGAAAAAGATATTGCCTGTGAATATTCAACGCTCCAAAGCAAAAGATGAACTTAGAATGTTTGACCACCTAATTATATAAATGGGGTGTATAATTAGCTCTTTATAATTTGCACATAATTGAGTGAAGAGGCACTTTTTGTTATTTGTGAAAGTATAGTGATTTAGCTACATATTGGGGAACATTTTTTTAAAATACGCACATGCATCCATGTGCGCGCACTACTCAGTGCGCGCGCATGGATGCGCGCTTTTATAATATGTGCGTGCTGGTGCGCGCATGTTATAAAAACCAGGGTGGCACGCACATGGGGGGTAGAATTTAGCAAATTCGCGTGATGATGAGATCAGGGCTCCCCCAGTTCCCTCCCAGTCTGCTCCAGTTTAGGAGCAGACTGGGAGGAAACTTTCCTACCTCCTACACTAACCTACCTTTTATTTTGCAAGTTACTTCAGGGCCGGACCTGAAGTAACTTGCACGTATGGGCAGCTGGCTGGCATGAGAGGCTTCTTTGGGACAGTGAGGAATGGTGCTGTCCCAGCCTGCCCAGAACACATCCCCGGGCCAGCCCCTTGCAGGAAGGTGGCATCTATGCGCGTATTGGCCTTTAGGAGCGTGGCCGGGACTTTTTGAAAATAGGCTCAGCGCACGCAAAGCCCGCCACGCACGTAAAGGTGCGGGGGGGGTGGGGGATTTAAAATCCAGCCAATTTTGTGTATCAAAGAGATGCACTATAGGTACTATACAAAGGATATATTTCTGTGTTTCTCTTCATAAACAGAATGGAGTTTTATGTGAAGCACAAAGTTTACAATATTTTCTGTTTCTGAAATGTAATATTTACAAAAATGTATAATTGGTAATTTTTGTAATAACTCGCATACATTTTAAATCAAATATGCACATAAGGTACACCAATTTTCAAAGGGAAAATACATGCATACCTTCACTTTGAAAACTGTTCCACCAAAACTACCTGCTCACATGTATACGTACTCAGATGTTTTTTCAGAAATATTTACACATATACTTTTTAAAATGCAAAAGTATCTACATAAATACAAATCTATCCCCAACCCAAGGAATGCCTCTGTACTCTGCAGGTAAATTGAAGTGCATACAAACCATATGCAAGTAAGTTTACTCACATATCGGCCAGGCAATTTTATTTCAGACCATTTCCATGGTTAAAGTACTGTTTTACTTGTTGAAATGCCATTAAAAATTACTGTCCCTGTGAACAACTTTGCAAGCCTTTAAAAGCAAACAGCTTTAGTCTCTATTAACGTCTTTGTGATCTATTTATTTGGAAATAAATAACTCAGACCTAAACTCTGTTCAGTAAGAATTTTTGGTCCTATAAAACTTCTATCTAATTATAGTTCCAAATGACACATTTTTGTGGCTAGTGTGTGGACTCCACCAGTGATATTGGTTTCTTAGCTGTAGGTTACACTCTTCTCTCAAAGTGGTCACCATGAATCTTGGTGTCCAATATTATGAAATTTGGGAATGCTCACTGTGAACTGCCTTTCCTCTTCATTTGTAATCCTGGTCACCACCATGAAACAATTTTGTGACTTACAGCCTGCCACTATGGGGAACTTCCTAAGCTTATTTTTCTGGAACTTCCAACTGTGCTCTCCACAGGTAGCAATCAGTTGATTATAGACCTGAGTTCATTTTCATGCATAATTTCACGAGAACCTTCCCTTCTTTGTTTCCTGTTTAGCCAGTTATTTGTATTTTTTTTCTCTTTCACTCTTTTGTTTGCTGTACTTAGTTCACTGCTGAGGAAAATATTGCTAATTTTCCAACCTTATGTAGTATTCTTCATCGTCTACTGATGTCTCTTTCTGCATGCCTATTCATTTAAAACTGTTCTTTCTCTTTACTTGTAACTAGTTAAAGGATAGGAAAAAAACTGAATATAACTAAACATTCAGAGGTCAATATTCATAGAGTCTGCGAGCAGCAAATTTATCTGGGTAAAGATATACAGTATGGGCCAGATTTTAAAACCACGCCTGATTTAATAACATGCGTGCACAGCCGCACACTTGTTATAAAATCCAGGGTCGGCGCGCGCAAGGGGGTGCACAATTGTGCAACTTGCGCGCGCTGAGCTGTGCAGCCTTCCCTCCGAGACCGCTCCGAAATCGGGGCGGCCTCAGAGGGAACTTTCCTTCCGCCCCCCCCCCCCCCCCACACACACGCGTAACCCTTTTAAAATCCTCCCCATGAGGAAATATTCCCATATATTCAGTGGAACTTACTCAAGTCTCCCACTGAATATATGCTGGTAAAGTCATGTGTGTAACTTTACTCAAATAAAGTTAGGACTGTGATTTTCTAACCAGATGTGCACATAACTTTAATTAGCACACAATGAGGTAAATTTTAAGATCTGTGCGCAGGTGCACATGTGCACACATTTACCGAAGCTTGCACATGGACGAGTAGATTTTATAACATATGCTTGAGTTATAAAATTGGCTATATGCATGTACATGTGCATTTGATTTTATATTGCTACGCGCATTTACACACAAATGACGACTAAATAGCGTAAGTGGGGAGAATTTTCGTAGATATGCGCACCGATATGATTACCTGTTTCCCAGTTTGTTCACAGTTCGCCCTAGTAAAGGAGACTTCCTAAACCCCCTAGCTAACTTGCTTCCCTTTTACCCTATTAGCCCCGACCATTAAAACCCTGCTGACTAGCCTAGTTTTTATTTTTGTTACATGTCATATACACCGTCCATAGCAGTAGGGGATCACGGCACATGTTTGTGTGCCATATACACGCTGACTTCATTTTACAGAGTGGGCCCACCCTTGACCCGCCCAGACCTTGCCCCTTTTTGGATATTTGTGATTTGTGCATGTTGTGGGAGATAAGCGCATTCCCACTCTGGTTTTAAAATCCATGTGGCATGCGCCAGGCCGAATCATATGCATATCTTCAGGCTTTGGTGCTTATAGGGTTTTAAAATCTACCAGAATATGAGGTAGATTTTAGAAGCCCATCATGCACATCAATTGGGGAATGTTTGCACTGTTTGGGCTTGTGCACGCCTACCAAATTTTAAAAGCCATCCAGATCAGCTCGTATCTCCTGCTGCGTGCACATCTCACATGATTAAAAAATAGGCGGAGTGTGGGTATTTCAGGGTGTGGCCAAAAGGTGTGCACATAAATAATTATACACATACATTTTTATGGTGAAACTGGTCATGGCATGGTTTAAAATACCCTGACTTATGCGGTAGAAACCCAGTTTACATGCCTGGGTGCATGCACACTTATATGTGTGTGCACATGTGAGTACACCTAGGCTATTTTATAACATTCGTGTAAGTTATAAAGTGGCTGTGTATCTGAGCGCATGCCAGCATATATGTGCTAAAGTGTGCACACGCGCCTGTTTGAAAGTGTGCATTCTGACTAAAATGTATCTCCACCGCTGGAATGCTTCCATTGATACCCATTTCTAGCATACATTTTGAGTGCACAGAATGTATGTGGTTAATGGAAAATATTTGAAAGTGAGGTTTTCAGCAGATAACTCAAAAGGTTAGTCAGATAGGGAAGGTAACTGTCAAAGAACTCCTAGGATGGTTTCTATGAACTAGAGATGGACTGGGTGAACTGGCAGAGGTATCAGCAAACTGAGGATCTCAAGTACATGTGTACATTTTAAAATATACCTACTTTCACATGTAAATCACTGTTTTACGTAAACAAGTTATATTTTTAGTTGCGCATAAAATATATATGCGTACATTTATAAAATAGATTGAAAAAGTACCCATTTTCAGTACGTTGCAAATATCCACGTGCATTGAAACCAGCACATATGAAGGGAGTGGATATATGCATATTTTATAATCTTCTGAGGGATCACCACCAACGTAGCTGCAGCATATCCCAAACTCAGCAACTCTGAGTACTGTTGCAAACACACATGGGCCCAGGTTTGGAACTTGGTAACGCAACATATTGCTGTACTAATAACACTACATTTTACTGTGTGTACATATCAGGGCCAATATCTGACACTTGGTAGTGGTTCTTTTATGTTGCCACATGCTGCCTCTAATTGCCACATAACAGGCCTGTACATCAAACTCTGAAATGCATCCTGAATGTGGCCAAACAAATGACATCCTCAATCTAACCAAAGTCCTCATACTGGCTATTGGCCTTGTTTCCCCTGAAGAAACAACTCTAGTGTGTTGCATGATGCCATGCCCTTAATTGGCAGTGAAGCCATGAATTGGAATAACTCCATTGTGCATGGGCGAGTGCTGTACCCAATATTAACAATCTGATAAACCTAGTGAAACGAAAGCAGTAATAACCAGCAAAGAATTTCACATAAGAGGAGCCTATACTATAGATATGCATGACCTATGTTTCTGGGAAGGACACAGCAGTGGACAGAAAGTACCCAATCAGCATCATGTGGCAAATGTGAGAACACAGAGTTTCAGAAATTTTCTCTGGTGGTTTTATTTTAGTTGAATCCATGCCCCCTCTTATCTGGTTAGGGAATTGCTTGACAATATGTTATTTTGGTTCTTGGAGGTGAGTAATTTATCTCTGGTAGATGAGGTGGTTCCAGGTAATTTGAAGTAGGCAAAATTAATACCTATTTTGAAATATTTGGATCTAGCCACCTGTAATATTTATAAACCAGTCTCTAATCTACTTTTGGTAGCAAAATTAATGAGAAAGTGGTGACCAAATGGATTTCATATTTTTGTGACAGAAATGGGATTTTGGATGTAGTCCAAGCATGCTTTTGGAGTGGATGTAGTAAAGATACTGTGTTGGTAGCATTGTTAGATGCGATGCTAGGATAGATGGAGGAAAACTATGTATTTGATTTTATTAGACCTGCCCAGAGCATTTGATCTAGTAGACCATTCTATTCTGATGTCACATTGTGGGGAATTAGGTTTGAAAGCTCAAGTTTTGGATTGGATTAGGTCTTTTTGAGGGAGAAAACAATTTTTAAGCTTTCAAGGAAGAAAATCACTATTTTGTAGGTGTTCCCCAAGGATCTTCAGCATCTCTGCTTCTCTGTAACATCTTTTTGGCACCTGCTGGAAGGCTTATTGGGCCTTTTGTGTTTTTCCCTTAAATTTATACAGATTACATAAAATTGATGATACCTTTGGGGAATGATCCCATAAAAACTGTTACCTGGGTTAATGAACATTTAGCAGTTTTAGAAGTTTGGTTGAGGAAAAATGGTTTTCTTTTTAATTCTAAGAAAACAGAATGGTTATAGATTGGGTTGGACTTTCCCCAACTAGCTCCATAAGGTCCCTGATGACGAATATGGAAAGTGCAGTGGTAAAAAAAAAAAAAAGTATTTGAATTTAATAAGACATTTTAAGTTGATACCAGATATGGATTCTTTGATTTTGGAACTCCCCTAACTGGTTCCTCAGCAGGGGAAAGTAGCTCAGTGAGCACTCCTCAGTTACCTCCTGGTCTGGATACTTCTATTTTTTCATGGGTAGAATTTTTCCAGGGATTGCAATCCTTTCTTCATGCGTAGTCCCCAGAAGTTGGATCACCTGTTTGTTCTTTACGGCGGTCCTAGACAGAGAGAGATTGCCTCGCGGGCTACAATAGCTCGTTGGATTAAGAAGGTAGTCACGGCTGCATACGAGAATGTGGGGAAGCTGTTGCCTAGTCAGATTAGGGCTCATTCCACTAAGTCTCAGGCAGTATCATGGGCAGAGGTTAGATTGTTGTCTCCCATCAACATTTGCCGAGCTGCGACATGGTCCTCCTTACACACCTTTTCCAGAAATTATTGTCTGGATGTGCACGCCCGGGAAGATGTGGCCTTTGCGCATGTGGTTTTGACTGGACCGCAGGCAGGCTCCTGCCCTATTTGGGAGTAGCTTGGGTTATCCCACTTCTGGATTCATCTGACTTTATGCTAAGAAATGAGAAATTACCATTTACCTGATAATGTCCTTTGCTTTAGGACAGTCAGATGAATCCAACTTCCCTTCTGAGGCTGCCAAATGATTGCATTATGGTTCTCTTGTGTGATTGCATGTTACAAAGATTACTGGTAAGTGTTAATCCAGTCCCTAGACCCATTGTTTATACATTCTTGTCTGAGCTCAGTGTTGCCTGTTGGCTGAGTATTGAAATGGTTATTTGTTTTTAATCAAAAATGTTACTAGTCTGTCCACAGTTGCTTTTGCAGACAATACTGGCAGGCTGATGTCACTGCAGGGGTATAAGCACTGTGATGTCAGTTTGCTCCGTCTCCATCTGCTGGTAGAGGTGCATAACGCATTTTTTCTGATTTCATCTGATTTTCCTAAAGAAAAGGAAATTATCAGGTAAGAGAATTTGTCACTGAATTCTCCATAGGATTTACCTATATAAGTGCACTTTATGCAGTCAATGGGTTTTGAAAATTGGTGCAATGGTAGTTACGAAAACACATGTAAATCCTTTTGAAAATTACCCCTTCAGGTGAATTTTCAAAGAAGTTATAGGCGTAAATGTAACTTGCATGCGTACATAACCCCAGTTACCCCAGACCTCTTAAACCCCTCTCAAGCCTTTTTTTAAACTTCCACCTCCTTCGTAGCAGAAGTAAAGTTACGCTGCACTGGATCTGGGTACATGCCCAGGCACGTAAGTACTTGCATACACTTCTCTTGGCCCCTCCCTGGAATGCCCATGCCCCGCCTACATCACGCCTACACCATGCCCCTTTATTCTCCAGTGCAAGATGTGTGCACATCGACATGTGTGCACACATCCCACCACTTTAGAAAATGAGGTGGACACGCATGCCCATGTGCACGCATCTCCCGTTTTGGTGTGAACCTGGCTTTTAAAATTCACCTCATTATTTGATTGCAGGCTATAAAATACAGTAGTAAATTTGTGTGCACCTTTATACATGCGTATATGGGTGCACATATCTTATTGATATCTGGAAATAAATGTCTTACTGGGTTAAAGGCCAAATAGTACCCTATATACTAGGGATAAGCAACTCCATTCCTCAAGTTACAATCGCCAATCATGTTTTCAGGATATCCACACTTAATTTGCATGAGATGCATTTGCACACACTATCTCTACTGCATGCAACAACCGCATCTCATGCATATTCATTGTGAACATCCTAAAAACTTGACCAATTTGTAACACTTAAGGACTGAAGTTGCCTACCCCTTGTATATAGGGTACTATCTGACCATTAACCCAGTAAGGCATTAATTTACAGATATTGATAAGGTCAAAAGTCATCACAGTAGTTTTTAGTACATATTTAAAAAAAAACTAATACTCAAAAACTGGAGTTATCTACCCCTGCTATATACTAGTGATTTCTTTAAGCCTACATTGGAAATTCTTCCTAAAATTTCATTGTTTTAAACATGATGCTGTTTAAATGTAAATCAGTATATTAAAAGGGGGCGGGGGAATTCCTTAAAGTTCCAAAGAATGAACTAGCCTGTTCATATTTTGAAAAATAAAAGACAAGCTTATATTTAATAAATATTATAGATAAAAGCAATGCTTCTACATTCATTGTAAAATAGTATTTTATAGAGACGTGCAATCGTTTATCACGAATTAGGAAATTGCAATGAAATTGCCTAATTCGTCGTGGTTCGGGGGCCCCGAAACCCGAAAAGGATTTTCACCGAACTTCGGGGAAAATTCGTTTTTCGGGTTTGTATGGGGAGAGGGGCACATTTTTTTTTTTAAATTAAAAACCACCAAACATTAAGATTAACTATAATACAACCACCCTCCCCCCCATCCCGATCCCTCCCCAAGACTTACTAACATCTCTGGGGGTCCAGCGGGGTCTCAGGTTCCATTTGTCCCTCCGTGCTCGGTGTGCCACTGCCAGCCATGCTCAAAATGGTGCCGAATAGCCTCTGAACTACTATGTCACAGGGGCTACCGGCGCCATTGGTCAGCCCCTGTCACATGGCATTGGCACCATCTTGTGCTCATACCATGTGACAGGGGCTGACCAATGGCGCCGGTAGCCCCTGTGACATAGTATGGGCAAAGGCTATCGGCGCCATTTTGATTCCTGGCATCCGACGGCACGAGTGCAGGAGATTGCTCCCGGGCCCCTGCTGGACCCCCAGGGACTTTTGGCCAGCTTGGGGGGGCCTCCTGACCCCCCTCCCAAAGGCTTGCCAATAATCCCTGGGGGTCCAGCAGGGGTCCGGGAGCGATTTCGTTGTCGGCTGCCAGGAATCAAAATGGCGCCGATAGCCTTTGCCCATACTATGTCACAGGGGCTACCGGCGCCATTGGTCAGCCCCTGTCACATGGTATGAGCACAAGATGGCGCCAATGGCCATGTGACAGGGGCTGACCAATGGCGCCGGTAGCCCCTGTGACATAGTAGTTCAGAGGCTATTCGGCACCATTTTGAGCACAGCTTGCAGTGGCACACCGGGCACGGAGGGACAAATGGAACCCGGGACCCCGCTGGACCCCCAGGGATGTTAGTAAGTCTTGGGGAGGGATTGGGATGGTGGGGGGTGGGTTGTATGTAACGTATTAAAATGAATTTAAATGCTTGGGGTGGGGGGTTTTTTAGCTTCATTTTCCTGCTTTGTTTTTTGGGCCGGTTTCGGGTTTCCTCGTTTCGTTTTTCAAAAAAACGAAATGAGAAAACCGAATTTTACCACGAAGTATTCGAGTCAAAAAACGACCCCGTAGAAAAAAACGAAGCACATCTCTAGTATTTTATTGCTTTTTCAAAATATCTAAATCTGTTGTATTGCAAAAAGTAAGAAGGCCCGACTAAAATGGGGTAAGAAATAAGAAATAGTCCTTGAGAAGTCTGGGAAGTAGTTCTGAGGAGGAGCAAGCAGAGGTGAAAGTGTCTCTGATGTGTAGAAATGAAAAAGAACCACAAAATAGCTGAAGTCGGGAAAGCAAAGCAGATGAGTATGAATCATAAATGCCAAGAGAAAAATAATGAAATGTGGGTCAAAAAGAATCAATGTACCCTAAGTTCAACAAAAATTTGGGTTGGGTGGGCATCGCTGTAGTGGATTGTAAAAAATTAACTCAGAATATTTTTATTTAAAATGTGTGCTGTGGTGATATTGCTTAGCTATATACATTTTCCAGGGCAGTGCTATACATTCATGCCCATGCCCTTTTACACTTTTTCAGAGTCCGTATGAAAAGAGCATCAGCTCCTCAAAATTTAACTATGGAAGCATACTTAACGTTAATTTCTCTACTACAATGTATCCTGCTATTTTTTGTACCGTACATATTAAACCTTACTGAAGAAAGGCATTGACCACCAAATAGATGATGATTTTTTTCTAAAGTTAGGATTATCATAACTACTCTTTTTGAAAATGAAATTAGCAATAATAATTTAATACTTTGTATTATAAAACTCTGTCACCCAAATAGTATTTTGTTTGTACAATTGTTTAAAGGTTAGTACATAAAGGTCAGTGCAAATTATTATCTAATAGCATACACACATGTTAAGTGCTTGTTATTAAATTACCTTATACTGTTCTCTTGTGGATTTTTTGAAATCTAAAATAAAACAAGAGCTGCCTGAAAACAAGGGATCACACAATTCAGAATGAAGCATTCAGAGAATCCTAACTTAAAAACGAATAATATATACAAATAATATGAATGTAAAAGAAGGGGGATATCATGAAATTCATGGGTAGTCAACTCAAAATTGTGTCCGGCATAGATAGCCAAAATCTAAAGCTTGACAGCCAAGAAGACATTAATTTCATGCTAAGGGAATATATAGCTTTGGGGATGGTCTTTTAAAATGTATCTTTCTAAAGGTCTGGATGGGATTTAGATATGTGGGGCATGATACTGCATTGTGAGAGGTTTGAGATATTGGAAGTGTGACCTTTTTTTCTAGTTTTGAACTTTAGTTTTGGACATTCATATACCTCTGAAAAAGCAGGACTCGTATGTTCCAAGAAAGTTTTTTACTTTGGGAACTTTAGGCTAAATACTGCATATCTCTTTAATTGAACCTACATACCATCTCTATCCACTGCCCTCCCCCCCCCCCCCAAGTAATTATTATTGGCCAGTGTCTTCACCCATTTTTATAGATACTGGGGTACTGTATATTCAGGCCCCAGGATATCCATCCACTGAAAGTGCATTCAATTCTATACCTCTGCAACCTCAGCTATGGGGGAATATTGTTGGGGGTTTTTTTTAAAGAGTTTTTCCTCACCTCTCCCTGCCATGTTGGTGGTGATATTCTGAAGCAAGACTCCTGTCAGGTCTCCTTCGTAGATAGAGATTATTATAAATATTTCTACTTAGTTTCAACTCTTTTATGTGCTATGGGCTATTTTTTCAAATATTTTATTGTTGACATGTTTTGTATGAGTCATAAGAGTGTCTGTTTATGTGATTTTCACACAAGTGGTTTTCAATTATATTTCAGTATGCTTAACTTTAAGGGTTTTATTTTCCTGCTTTTCTGTTTGTGGCTATTAATTCTTTTGGAAGTATCTCTGAAGTTCATTTTGAGCACATGATAGGTTCTTGTCTCTGAAGGTCACAGGAAAAGAAGATATTCTTCCTTTATCTTTACCTAATCTTCTAGAAGATTAAATTACAATTACTTGTGTGGCCATCTCCTTTCAAGGTCTTCTGGGGTACATGGGAAAAAGATCATTTTGTATTTTGGAGCAGGTAAAACAGTGCAGAAATGGCCTTTTATAAAATTGTTCACCCAGTATTCAGGTATATTTACATGTGTGTCATGTTTGCATGAACATTTAATTGAACTGAGCAGAGGCATTCCTAGGAGTAGAGTTGTGGAGGAATTTGGACGTGTATCCATAATTTTGGATTAAAAAAATCTGTGCATAAATTTATGCACATGATTTAGCAGATAGAACATGCAGGTAAATTTTCAAAGCAGACTCATTTGTATCTGCTTTGACAACTGGTGGAGAGAGAGACTGACTATCTACAAGGCCCTTCTAGTAGTCAGTTATTTATATCTCTATAGAAGGCCCACCTAGTAACTCAGGGTGAGGTTTACGTAGTAGTGTAGGGGTTGGGGGCCACTTTTACACACAGAGTCAGACATACAAACATAACAGTACAATCTTGTGAAGATTTGGTGTCCTTCGGAGTGAAGAAACTCACACAATGAGATTTTTACAGTGTTCTTTCAACCTAGCTTGATGGACTCTCTACCTGGGTAACATCAAACTAGGTTGAGAGAACACTGTACAAATTTCATCTTTGTGTGAGTTTCCTCACTCCAAAAGACATCAAATCTTCACAAGAGTGTACTGTTCTGTTCGTACGTCTCACTCTGCATGTAAAATTGCCCCCTAACCCCTACCTAAACCTCACCTCCAGTTACTAGGTTGGCCTCCTATAGTAGCATAAATAGCTGCTTACTATGGTGCCACCCCTAGAGGTGCTCTCTCTCTCTTCCTCTCCCTCTCCCCTCATCTTAGGCCCTTCCTCACTCTCCTCCCACATCTCAGGCCTTTCTCCCACTCTCCTTCCCCATCTCAGGCCCTTCCACAGCCTAAAAATGCCCAAAACAGGATTCACAAATTACATAATGGGCATAATGCACGATGTCACACAGCTTAACACTATTGAAAAAGGTGTAGATATTTTTGGCGTTAAAAATGTGCGATATCGTGCATTATGGCTTCACATTTTGTGAAGCCAGCCCACTTTTGTGGAAATCCTGCCCCCAACTCCTCCCCAATCCCTCCCCTTTTAACAGTTTGCATCGCACCATACGTTATGCTGCTTATCACATGTGTTAAGGCCATAACACATTTTGAAGAATGATGTGGTCTGCTAGATGTCTAGCAGTTCACTCCTATCCAGAAGTTTTATTAATGTCTTTAAAAAAAAAATCCAGTAGATTGAAAGTGCAAGACTTCTCTTTGCTAAATCCATGTTGGTTCCCAAATAAATCCTGCCTATCCATATAGCCAGTAATTTTGTTTTCAAGAATGACTTCTACCATTTTGTCCAGCACTGACATCAGACTCACTGGTCTACACTTCCTCAATCACCCCAGAGCCCTTTGTAAAAATTGGCATTATATTGAATGCTCTCCAGTAGAGATGTAGACAATATGAAACTTGCTACCTGTAATTTCTCTATAAATTAATGGTCCACCTTCATACGATACCAAATAAAGGGTTATCATGCTGATAAGCTCTATTAATTCTTCAGAGCTTTGCAAATCATTAGGTGACCGGGTATTGTGCTGTATGATATGCTGTTTCAGTCCAGGCAAATAAATGGTTTAATCTGGTACTCGAAGTACTTATAACATCCACTTGGAATGAGGGTTCTTGCTGTCCAACAACGCGTGGTTTCGGGGTGAGGGCACCCCTTCTTCATGGACCCGACTTAGAATGGAATGCACAGTGGATGTAGTAATTTTGTGGGGCGATGCTAGCCGCTATCGCTGAAAGATCTTGAGTGTGGCGAGTGTGTGTAATTCCTGGAAAATGCAAATGCAATAGCCTGCACAATGTGATGAAAAAATAGAGACATTTTTTTGTTGTAAAAAACAACTAAATTGAAAAGGCTACTATTAGCACAATACCCGGTCACCTAATGATTTGCAAAGCTCTGAAGAATTAATAGAGCTTATCAGCATGATAACCCTTTATTTGGTATTGTATGAAGGTGGACCATTAATTTATAGAGAAATTACAGGTAGCAAGTTTCATATTTTCTATATTGATTTTTTCTTGCTTCCCTTCTTTGGGTCTTAATTTTGAGTATTTGTACGTGACTCCAAAAGGTAATCATTTCAGTTCATTTGCTGAACTAAAATAAACATAAGAAAATGTAAAATAAACTTAAATGGAGCTTCTGGGTTCCTGTTGCCACTTCCCAGGTCCTTTCTGGGGCCTCTCTGGGCTCCCCCAACCCAAGACACCATGGCTCAGGTCTACCCAGCTGGCCAGAGCCTCCACAGATCCCTCCAATCCCATTTCATGCCCCCCCCCTCCCCGATAAATCAGCTGGGACATACACTTGGAAAATGGCATCAACAGGCCCTGAATTCAGTGCCATTTTGACATCATTGTTTCACCGGTCTCAGTGTAAGAGACCATTTTTAAATAGTCATGATCTGGCAAGAGTGAATGGGATCACTTCTGTGACTTTCTTCTGCCAAGAACCTCATAGAATGGTAAGTGGTTGCTAGGAAGTTCCCGGACTTGACTGATTTCAGGGTTCCTCCTCTTAAGTAACATGTATCCTGTCACATAGTACAATCTTGTCCTAAAGTTATACGGCTAACTGAATATCTCTGCAAATTAGTCAGATTTGTTTTATCCAGCTAACTTTGCTAGCCAGCCATTGGATACATTTGGTTCTCCAAATATTTAAACTGCCACTGTAAATTCAATAATGATGGAAAGTATGATTTATGCAATTTTATTTTAGGGTAGTATTAAATAATTGTGGTTTGAAGAAGCATCACCTTTTTTATACTCCATTGGTTGCATTATGTGTTCTAGTAAGGCAACAGAATCTGCTACTTAATTAGACATTTTTTAAATTCAGATCCACATTTATAGCTATTCTGTAGGAATGTGCAGAGGCAAAATTTTGTTTCATTGGTTTTAAATAAAAAAAATTTTTCTTCATTTAATTTTTTTTTTGTTTCTCATTAATGTGAATGGGATAAGCAATACAGACTATTTTGAGCTTCAAAATTGGGATCTTCTAATCAATTATAATGAAGCTTATGTGTAGATAACATCAAAAAAGGGGAAGAGAGCTCCAAGGCACTGAGATTGTAGCAAAGTGGCCCTAAAAGTGGAATGAATAACCTGAGGTAAAAAGGTATCAGCAGTGGAAGGAGATCTCCAAGGCACCATCAGAGGTGTAAAGTAACATTAAGAGTGCCAAGAACACCCCGATGATCAAAAGAGGGCACCATTAACATTGGCATGAATCTACAAAAACTGCATAAGAATTGCAAAGTGGCACCCAGAGTGGCATGAACATCCTAAGGCAACATGAAAGGGGGAACAAAGCAGCAAACGTAACAAAGTAGCACTAACAGTGACATGAAGAATCTAAGAAACCATGAGAGGCGCAAAGCAGCCACCCACAGTGGCAATAATAACTAGAGATGTGAATCGTGTGCCAGATCGTCTTAAAGATCAGATTCGGCTGGGGGGGGAAATCTGATCGTTTTTTAGGGAGGCCCGCGCCGCTAAAAAAAACCAACCCACCTGACCCTTTAAATCGACCCCCCCCCTCCCGATCCCCCCTAAACCTTTTAAAATTACCTGGTGGTCCAGGGGGGCCTTGGGGAGAGGAGAGATCCAGGGGGGCCTCGGGAAGAGATTTCCCGTTCCCAGGCATCAGCTGTTCTAAAAAAAAAAAATGGCGCCGATGCCCCTTTGCCCTTACCATGTGACAGGGTATCCGTGCCATTGGCCGGCCCCTGTCACATGGTAGGAGCACTGGATGGTCGGCGCCATCTTTAAAGATGGCGCCGGCCATATGGTAAGGGCAAAGGGGCATCAGCGCCATTTTTTTTTTTAGAACAGCTGATGCCTGGGAACGGGAAATCTCTCCCCGAGGCCCCCCTGGATCTCTCCTCTCCCCGAGGGCCCCCTGGATCTCTCCCTGAGGCCTCCCTGGACCACCAGGTAATTTTAAAAGGTTTTGGGGGGGTCGGGAGGAGGGGTCGATTTAAAGGGTCGGGTGGGTTTTTATTTTTAGAGGCGCGGGCCTCCCTAAAAAAAAAGGGTCGGGAGGGTGGGGGAGGCTAAGGGGGGTCGATTTAAATGGTCGGGTGGGGTTTTTTTTTATTGGGCCATCGGCACCATTTTAATTAGTGGCAGCCAAAATGGCGCCAATGGCCCGAGAGTGGGAGATCACGCCGGGACCCTCCCCCCCCACTGGACCACCAGGTAACTTAACATTTTGGGGGGGTTCGGGAGGGTGGGGGAGGGTAAGGAATTGGTTTTAAAAGGTCGGGGTGGGTTTAGGGGTTGTTTTGGTGTGCCGGTTTTCCTGCCCTCCCCCAAATAATTCCCGTGCCCTGTTTAACAATACAATACAAATGCCCCTGACGATAAATCATGGGCATTTGTATTGTATCGTGCACTCTAACGATTTAGGACGATTTTAAAATTATCTGACGATAATTTTAATCGTTCAAAAACGATTCACATCCCTAATAATAACCCAAAGTAAAGAGTCAGGGGTATGCAGCAAAATCCCCAAGGTGAAAAGTCTGGTTATGGCAGCAAGGCTGAATGACAGAAAGACCAAGGTATAGCAGCAAAGGAGAGTGGCAGAAAGACACCCAAGATGGTTAATTAGGAGAATGGCAGTAAGACAGAGTGGCAGCAAAACCCTAAAGGTAGCAAGTACATGAGGAGCATGGCAGCTAGGCAGAGTTGGGAGCAAGACCCCAAGGTGGTACATCTGGGGTATGACAGCTAGGAGGAGTGTCACAGGAATTTCTGCTGGGGTATCCTTTGCTGGGGTGGGGCAAGAGTCTCTCTTTCCATCTGCTTTAGCTATGGCCTGTGAACGTTGAAATGGTTCCTTGGGAGCAAAGCTGATTTGGTGTACTGAGGTGGGGGAAGAAATGCTAGCTGGCAAGGTGCTACCCATGCCTGCGCTACACTCTGGGGAGACCACAGTTTCCTGTGCTACATCCCCACTGTGCCCCTTCCTCTGGCACTCCTATTCACACATCTTGTCTGCCTAGATGCCAGTATTTCCTTCATGATGTGAGAAAGTGGGACTACAGAGTAAGACTCTCTTTCACCCATAGATCACAAAGGGCTGGATTTTAATACCTATGTGCGTGGCCTACATTTGTGTGCGCTACCCGGTGCGCTCAAATGTATGCCCAGTTTTTTAACATGCACGCGCAGGTTATAAAATCTGGGGTCAGCGCACGCAAGGGGGTACACACTTTCCGCATTCCCTCCGAGGCCGCTCCGAAATCGGAGCGGCCTCGGAGGGAACTTTCCTTCGCCCCCCCCCCCACCTTCCCCTCCCTTCCCCTACCTGTCTCGCCCCCAGCCCGAAAAAAAAAATACCCCCGTACCTTTATCCCAGAAGTCACGCCTGCCGGCCAAGTGCCAGCATGCAATCCCCAGGCTCAGCGGCCGAAGAGAGGCCTCTGGTCCCACTCCGCCCCTGGATTGCCCCACCCCTCCCCGCCCATTGTTTCAAGCCCCGGGACTTACGTCACCTGGATTTACGCACGTAGGCTTTTAAAATCTGCCCCAAAGTGTGGCAAACATATAAGTACTGTTTTCTGTCAGAGGTTTCAATCTGACCTGCAGCTGCAAGGAATCCACAAACTGAAACTCCTTTGCTTCCACTCCCTCTTACTGATGATAACCATCTAACTATTCTAACAAAATATTTAGTATGGGGATGCCCCACCCAAGGTTGTACTTCTGGAACACAGATCCTCTGTGGCATCCTTAAGGGCTTCATGATATTTATCAGCTGCCTTATCAGTCTTGATACCCTGGCAGAGTGATCCACTCCTATCTCTGTTTCCAGAAACAGATTATGAACAAGTGCCTGCTGCTTCAGTATCCTTTGCAGCATTAGATAGGTGGGGTTCCATTGGTTGACAACATCTAGAATTACACTTGTGAGACATCCTAAATTCTTTCTACTTCTCATGGAGAAGCTGCCCATCCTTTATGCATAAAATGAAAATGTCCCTCTATCAAGTTCTTCAGCACTGGAATCCAGTGGTTCTTGGGCCCCAGCCCCAGGGCATTCCCTGCTGTCAGATGCAGCAAGTTTGTAAGACAATAGATCCCACAAAAGCCCCCATCTTGCATTGGCCTTATCATAGTTGCACTACCGTCTGTCACAGAAAAACATGCATGAAGATTTCTTCCTCTCTGGTCTAGCTGCCAACTCTCCAGCATCTTTCTTATGGCTGAAGGGATACTGCATGAGATATGAGGGCTATCCATCACCTGGGCGTGCAAGCAGGCATAGTGCTCACACTCATCTAGATTTTGCTAGTGAGATGCATGCTACTCCCTTCTGCATCAGCTAGCTCTGCCTCCCGATAACTACCTTACTGGCTGGACAGGGTGGGGATAACCTGCCTACTAAATATAGACCTGGATGGCACTTTGTAATTACAAGCTAATAGGTGCAGCAAATGCTTAAAGCCCAGATTTTCTCCTACTTGCAGGAGCTGGTCATCCAGGGCAATCATTTCCCTGATTGTTATACTCCCCAACCGCGGGGCACTGCAGTCAGCGTCGTTCACCTCTGGATGCTCTTCAGCCACGGCAGCGGGCCCAGGCTCCGTGGCAGCATCGGGAAGCTGCTGCCAATGTCAGCCATTCCTCCCTGGGGCCGCCTGAGTCTCTCCCTCCTCTCTGGTGGCCAGGATGCAACCGACTCCTGCTCCTTCATGGGCTTCTCCTACACGCACATGCACGCCTCCTCTCGGGCCTTAAAGAGCCGGAGGTGGGAAATTGCTGCCGGCCCTCCCTGATGACGTCTCCACCTCCAGCCTATTTAAGGTTGCATTGGGCTCCCAGCAGGTGGCTTGGCAACAGGTCTCGTTGTCTTCTCCAGCATGCTCATTTGGCTGTTCCTGCGTTCCTGTTCCTGCATTCCTGTTTCTGTCCTGGTCCCTTCTCCTCTTCCCTTGAACGGACTTTGGCTCTTGACCTGCCTTGCTTCTTGACCACAAATTCTGCTGCCTGCCTCTGACCTTTGGACCGGACCTGACTACGTCCTCTTCTGCCTGCTTCGGACCATCACTCCCTCATGATCATTCATCTCATCTGGTCGTGCCCTATGGGATCTTCGCGCAGAGGCCCACCTATGAGCAGCTGACCCTGGTACCCAAGGGCTCAACCTGTGGGGAAAGAGGGCTGATAGTGGTGAAGCTCCTGCTGGCCTTTGCTTCCTTTCCGGCCTTGCCTCCCGATGGTGGGGACCTGCGGTGGTCTCCCTCACAGGTAGTGCCAACACCACCTCGGGCTAAGGTTCACGTTCGCAACAGATTGCCAAGCCCATGGACAAGGTGGAGGCATCTGCCTTGCAGGCCATTCCGGGCCTGGCTCAGAAGATCTTCAAACAGAAGGTCTTAAAAACTCTCGCAATGGCAGTGGAACATCTTGGTGCCCATGTGGATTCCACTGTATCGGCAGGTCCATCGGTCCCTCCTGCTCCAGGCTATACGGCCCCCAAAACGACCACATGCCCTGTCATACCGCTTCCTGCTCCTCCACATTTTTCCGGGGACCCCCAACTCTGTCGGGGCTTCCTGAATCAATGCAATATGCATTTCTGCCTCCAGTGCGCACTCTTCCCTGATGATGCAGCGAAGAACACCTACATCCTCTTGCTCTTGGATGGAAAGGCCTTGGCCTGGGCCTCTCCCTTGTGGGAGTACTCAGATCCAGTCCTGCAGGACCTGCAAGGTTTCTTGGCCCTCTTCTGCAAGGTCTTTGATGATCCTGGCCAACAGACAGCCTCTGGATCATCCTCCACCTATGCCAGGGCTCCCGTTCCTTAACGGATTATGTCATTGAGTTCCGGATTCTGGCCTCGGAACAACACTGGGGTGAGGACTGCTTGCATTCCATCTTCCTAGATGGATTGGCCACCAGGATAAAGGATGAGCTGGCGGCCCGTGAGTTACCAACCTCCTAGACACCCTCATAGACCTAGCCGGCTGCATAGACTGCTGACTCCAAGAGCGGACCCTTAAACTGCAACCATCGAAGAAGCATCCACCTGCTTCCCAGCACTCCTGGCATTCTCCCTCTCTGAAGCAGAGCCCCACTCTGAGTAGGGTCACAGGGGAGTGACCCATGCAACTGGGTCACGGCAGGCTAACCCCAGAAGAATGCCTCCGATGCCAGCAGTCTGGCCTCTGCCTTTATTGTGGAGAAGCTGGGCATGTAATAGCCCACTGTACGGTATATCCGATAAACTCTCGGGCCTAGATCTCAATGGGGACTGTCCCTAGGCCTGACCTCACCAGCTTCCCCGCTAACTCTTCCTGTGACACTCTCGGTGGTAACCTCGACTTCCACACTCTAGCTCTAGTGGATTCTGGAGCAGGAGGCAACTTCATCCTGAAGCCACTGTTGGAACGCCTCCAGATTCCTACCTGTCTCTCCCCGGTACCACTTGTGCTCTCATCCATCCATGGCGAACCCCTACCAGGCAGGGTTACTCACACCACTGTTCCTGTGAAGCTCCACACAGGCTCCCTCCATGTGGAGCATTTGGCGATCCAAGTCATCAACAAAGCCATCCATCCTGTGGTCCTTGGCCTACCTTGGCTCCAGAAGTACTCCCCCCCCCCAATTTGATTGTGCTTCCCTGTAGCTGTCCCAGTGGGGCCTGTCCTGCTGCACCTCCTGTCTGGAGAAGTTCATCACCAGCACTGCCTCGTGACCTCTCTCCTCCCTGCTGGTCTTCCGCCCCAATACGCGTCCTTCACGGACGTCTTCTCTAAAAAGGGAGCAGACGCACTGCCACCTCACTGCCAATATGATTGTGCCATCATCCTCCTGCTGACACTGAGCCTCCATGAGGCAGGGTCTACCCTCTATCTCTTACTGAGACCCGGGCAATGTTGAAGTATGTACAAGAAAACCTAGCCAAAAGCTTCATACAGTGATCCACCTCCTCTGCGGGGGCAGGCTCCTTTGTGGCGAAGAAGGACGGGATGCTTTGCCCATGTATTGACTACCGGGGATTGAATGCCATCCCCTCCTCTGTCCTTTCCTCTTAGTAGCTTGATGGAATTTGAAGTGCATACTTGGGGTTTTGATATTTCAACAGAGTTTATTGATACTGTCTGACAACCTCAATCTAGTTCACAATGATGTCATCTCAGTATTTAGCAGGCAGTGAGCCAATTTGCCAAGCAGAGGGGGTTATTCATCAAATTGCATTATGATCCCAACGCCAGCAATAGCGCCATAATGCATGCATTAAATAACGCATCACGAGATGCTTATGCAAATTTTCAAAATTTAGTCAAAATGGAGGAGTTTAGGTAGAGTTTATGAAAATGAGGGGCGTTTAACATTGCATGCAATAGTTTAACACACTCTATCGCATGATTTAACACCAGAAATAACTACATCTTTTTTCCTAGTGTTATGCTGTGCGTTATGACTGAAACGGGATTTGCGATAAAAATCGCAAATTCCATTTTGAGCAGGGAGAGGGGAAAGAGGAGGAGAGAGAGAGAGCCTCTGGGGAGGCACATATATTATGCAACTTTTTATGACTGTAAGAGGGGCCATTCTGAACTAGGGGTGAGGTTTTGGTGATGACCATGGTTTTGGGGGGACGTTTTACATGTACAGTCAGAAGTATGAACAGCACAGTAGACATAAATGAAGATTTTGTGATTTAGAGTGATGAAAGGTACATAAAGATGAGATTTGTACATTGCACTCTAGCCTAGCTTGATGCTGCTATCAAGCTAGGTCGAGAGTACATAGTTTAGTTATTTCAGAGCCTTATAAAGAGTCGAGTCTCTCTCTTTTTCTCTCTCTCGCAGCAGCCCAAAAAGTGATAACAGCTGGTCTGGGCATTTCTCAGCTTGTGATGTGAAAATATTGTCTGATAAATTTAACGTGTATTGCACTAGAATACCTATGCAGTGTGGTAAAATAGTGCGTGTTGCGGTATGTGGAAAATAACCCTAGCCACGCCTCTTTTTCTATCGAGGGCGCTATTCTTGTGAAATTTGTAGTAAAATGATGAATCTAAGCCAGAGTTTTCAGCAGCTTGCTAGTGGTGGCAAAAACTCAGGCTCTCTCTTTCTAGGGCTATCCCTCACAGTGTATGCAAAAATGTCTCTGTCATACACACAGACAAAGAGATAAATATAGTGAATGAGTGTGCACTGCTAACTAATTTCTTTTGAGCACACAATAAAACTGTTAGGAATTGAACCAAGAACACTGGCAAGGCTGTGCTTCTCTTCACTTCAGTTTGTATGCAGCTAAACAAAAATCAGTTTGCACTGGCATTTCTTCAATCTCCACTCTAGTTCTATCTACCCTGTCCCCAGTGAACTCAGAAAGCATTTCCCTTTGTTGTTCTGATTCTGTCACTGTGAGTGAGAGACCAATGACAGCAGCAGAAAAGATCAGAAAGCTTCCATTAACAATTCCAGTGCTTTCTTTTTAAAAGCTTTTTAAACATTCTAAAAGAGGTTATGAACATGACTCCTCTCTGGTAAATGTAAGAGAAAAAATATTCTTGCACATGCTTAAACCTTTCTGTGGGAGCATGTCAACATCACATGATCCAGATGGCAGTTATAGCTAGTTAAAAAGATGCTTCCCCATGATTTGTCCTCTGTCTGGTCTTCCTGCCAACTTGTGCTGCCTCAGGTCCCAGGAGGCTGCGTGTCACACAGGCAAGAATTGGTTGCTATAGTTTGGTTGCTATAGTTACCAGTTAGACCCTACCTGCACCTGTTCTTTGCTCAGCACAGCCATAGACTTAATTGGGAAACATAAATAAATGAGAGGACATTTTTCATTTACTTTTGTGGGCACCCTCCATTTGTTTTGAGGTTCCAAAAATGAAACAAAATGGTCTCATTTGTTGCATTTTACCCATTCATTTCAAACAAATGCATATCCATACTATTACCAGCCAGCTGATCCCAGCTGGATTGTTCCTCAGACCCTGGTGTTGCATCCACAGAAAACAATATTTTTGCTTCTATTGAAAATACTGATATTATAGTGCCAATATTACCTTGGTGCATTTAAGAGAGAAATAACCATTAATCCCATTGTTTAGACTGCTCTAAAGTGCCACTTAAGAAGATAAATTAGTAAAAGAACACCATTCTTTCTGCCAGTGTCCCCAGGTGGTGCTGATTAAAGATGGAACACTGTCTGGAATGAAACAGAACTTCAGTGTTTGTGCTCTGATGGATTCTAAGTAATATTTTATCTTAAACTACATATTCCACATTATATAGTATCCCAGTACCTAGGCTCCAGACTGAATTAATCACATTTGATAACACATGCAGTTTACAGTCAGTATAGCTGCTGTCATGCTTCCTTACTCCTCCTATGTGTGGAGCTTTAACCTCTGACTCTGGTAGCTTGGTGGTACTATTCCCAAAACCTGGGGTGGAATATAAAACTCTACTGTTGTCAAAAGCACAAACAAACTCTACTCAGGATTAATGAGATATTTCCCACCAGGATATTACATCCCTCCTTTACTTTAAATGAAACCAAATTATGCAACCAACATTTATATTAAACAGGTGAGAAAAACCTAACAAATGAAAACAAGACAGTGGATATATGTAAAAAGGGAGGGGGAGGTAGCTTACAGTACTTATGAGGCAGCATGCAGATATTTAAAGGGAAACTCCATGTTAAGCAGTAGGTATAGGCAGGGTAGAATTACAGCTTGAAGTCTTCAGTAAAGTAAGACTGCTAGCAGTAGGGAGCAGGGTGGAGCAGAAAACTAAAGAGTAGAGATGTGCATTCGATTTTCCCAAATTAGACAATTTCAACAAAATTGTCTAAATTGGCATGGTTCGGGGACAATGAAAACCGAAAAATAATTTACGAAATTTTGGAAAAATTCATATTTCGGGTTTGTGCACACTTAGTGCGCACTAACCCAAAAATCGGGGGGCCCACGAATCGCGGGAAAAAAGAAGTTTTCCTCAGGGGCCAGAAAATGAAGCCTGAAATGAAAAAAGAAACCAATACACATGCATACTAAAGGGGATGGGCAGCAAGAGAACAAAATAGGCCAAAGAGTCCCTTGAAGCAGTAGCAGAAAAATCTGACCACCCAGTCCAAGTCAAGGGAATATATTATAGAGTTGGGGCTGGGGGATGCAGAAGATAGGATAAATAGGGAAAAGTAGTCCAGCCTAAGAGTGAAGGTGTTAAATTAGGTCAGGTGTAGGAAATACAGTCCTCACATGCTGCTAGTTGCTTGGAATTTCAGGATATCCAAAATGAATTTGCATGAAATGCATGCAATAGAGGCAGTACATGCAAGCACATCTCATGAATAGTCATTGTGAATATTTTAAAAATCTGACTGGCTTGTCGTATTTGAAGACTGTAATTGCCTTTCTCTGGATTTGGTAGTCTTTTTGGCATCTTACAGGTCATAAGAATATAAGATATATGATACTGGGACAGACCAACGGTCCATCAAGCCCAGCATCCTGTTTCCAACAGTGGCCAGTCCAAGTCACAAGTACCTGGCACGTACCCAAACATTAAATAATCTCAAGCTACTATTGCTTATTAATGGCAATTTATGGATTTTTCCTCTAGGAATTTATCCAAACTTTTTTTTAAACCCAATTATACTAACTGCCATATCTACATCCTCTGGCAATGAATTCCAGAGCTTAACTATGCGCTGAGTGAAAGAATTTTCTTTGATTTGTTTTAAATGAACTACTTGCTAACTTCATGGAGTGCCCCCTAGTCCTATTATTTGAGAGAGTAAATAACCAATTTACATTAATCTGTTCAAGTCCTTTCGTGATTTTGTTGACCTCTATTAGATCCCCCTCAGTCTTCTAGGGATGTGCAGAGGGACGCCATACGTTGCATTCGGGATTCGTATTCGTCGGGGGTCAGATGCGTTGCATTCGGCAAGGGGCCCCCCGATACGTTCTATACGTCAATTCCTATTTGTTTCCCTGCTAAAATTAAATTAACTACAATCCCCCACCCTCCTGACCCCCCCAAGACTTACCAAAACTCCCTGCTGGTCCAGCGGGGGATCCGGGAGCCATCTCCTGCACTCACACCCTCGGCTGCTGGTTTCAAAATGGCGCCGATAGCCTTTGACCTACTATGTCACAGGGGCTACCGGTGCCATTGGTCAGCCCCTGTCACATGGCCATCGGCGCCATCTTGTGCTCCTACCATGTGACAGGGGCTGACCAATGGCACTGGTAGCCCCTGTGACATAGTAAGGGCAAAGGCTATCGGTGCCATTTTGATTACTGGCAGCCGACTGCCCACGTGCAGGAGATCGCTCCCGGAGCCCCGCTGGACCACCAGGGACTTTTGGCAAAGGTGAGGGGGAGGCACAAGCTCCTGAGGCCACCTCATAGTTATACCCCTAGCGCAGACCTAACATAAATTTGTTATGGAAGCACATGGACACATCTGCTTATTAATGTCTTAATGCCTCTGTATTGCTTCATGGTGAAACCACACCTTGAGTACTGTGTACAGTTCTGGTCACCACATCTAAAAAAAGATATAGTTGCTCTGGAGAAGGTACAGAGAAGAGCAACCAAAATTATAAAGGGGATGGAATGGCTTCCCTTTAAGAAAAGGCTAAAGAGGTAAGGGCTATTCAGCTTGAAAAGAGACGGCTGAGGGGGGATATGACAGAGGTCTATAAAATCATGAGAGGTCTAGAATGGATAAATGTGAATTGGTTATTTACTCTTTCGGATAATAGAAGGAATAGGGGGCACTCCATGAAGTTAATCAAGTAGCACACTTAAAAATAATCAGAGAAAATTCTTTTTCACTCAACGCACAATTAAGCTCTGGAATTCGATACCAGAGGATGTGGTTAGAGCAGTTAGTGTACCTGTGTTTAAAAAAGGTTTGGATAAGTTCTTAAAGAAGTCCATTAATTGCTATTAATTAAGTAGACTTAGGTAATAGCCACTGCTATTACTGGCATTAGTAGCATGGGATCTACTTAATGTTTTGGGTACTTGCCAGGTATTCCTAATCTGAATTGGACACTGTTGAAAACAGGATGCTGGGCTTGATGGACCCTTGGTCTGACCCAGTATTGCAACGTATTATGTTCTTATGTTCTAGTACAAACAGTAGAGAGCAAAATTGAAGAGATGGCATGATGACAGTGCTCCAGCAAGAGCTACCCAACTCTGTATGGAATAGTTTTTCTACCCCTCCTCTGAAGTTTAATATGGATGAGTTTACTTAGCTTGTATGGCAGGACAGCCATATAGGAAAAGGATAGGAACAATGTCTTACATACAATCAAGCTGCATGGCAAGCAGATCTTTGTATTTAAAGAAAATAAAATAGGCTGCAGTGTTGAGATTCAAAGATGCCTTTGGGGTATACCTTGATTTATTTTTTGCAAGGTACTTTGTACTTGTGCTGTTTAACAGCTATGTTTGTGAAACAGAGCTGTGCATTTTATGTTCTACTTCTGCTATATCAATAGCTATGTTCTACTTCTGCTATATACAGGATATAGCAAAAGTAGAACATAGGCTATAGAAACATCATTGCAACAACAGTCCTGTGAAACAATTACAAAGAATACTTTCTTGTGGACTGAGATTCAACTGTGTCCCCCTTTTAATGAAGGTATCTTCCATGTGACTCATTTGCAATTCACATTTCAAGTGAGTCATTGTTTCATTACAAGCACTTTGTATATATTTTGACAATGTTTTGTCGATATCTATACATTTTACAAATGAATAACACTACAGAGAGTTTAGAAGCGGTGTGAATGTGGAATGATTAACTAGGGCAATTGATAAATGTTAGGGGTGTGCATTCATTGGCAATCCGCAATGTATATGCCATATTTGTTGTATTCGTGGGGGTCACGAAACGTATGGCGAACCCCCACGAATACAACGTATCACTAACAAATAAATCCCCACCCTCCTGACCCCCCAAAAAAACTTGCCAAAAGTACCTGGTGGTCCAGCGGGGGTCCTGAGCGATCTCCGGCACTCAGGCCATCGGCTACTGGTATTCAAAATGGCACAGATAGCCTTTGCCCTCACTATGTCACAGGGGCTACCGGTGCCATTGGTCGACCCCTGTCATATGATAGGAGCAATGGATGGCCGGCGCCATCTTGTGCTCCTTCCATGTGACAGGGGCCAACCAATGGCACCGGTAGCCCCTGTAACATAGTAAGGGCAAAGGCTCTCAGCGCCATTTTGAATACCAGCAGCCAACGGCCCGAGTGCAGGAGATCTCTCCAGGACCCCCGCTGGACCATCAGGGTCTTTTGGCAAGTCTTGGGGGGGGGGGGGATGGACCTCTCCAAGACTTGCCAAAAGTCCCTGGTGGTCCAGCCATATCCTGCACTCGGGCCGTCAGCTGCCAGTATTCAAAATGGCGCCGATAGCCTTTGCCCTTACTATGTCACAGGGGCAGACCAATGGCACCGGTAGCCCCTGTGACATAGTAAGGGCAAAGGCTATCGGCGCCATTTTGAATACTGGCAGCCGACAGCTCAAGTGCAGAATATGGCTTCAGGACCCTTGCTGGACCACCAGGGACTTTTGGCAAGTCTTGGGGGGGTCAGGAGTATTTAGTTAATAATTGAGCAGATCTTGAAAAGGTTGAATTTGTGTGGATAATTTGAGTGGCAAACATTATACATAAAAGTGGTAGGATTGAAAGGAAACAGCGCAAGAGAAGTTTTAGAAGAACATTTAAACATTTAGGACCACATATTAGAAAGACATTTATTAGATATCTAAAAGTAAAAAAGCATTTTACAAACCATAAACCATCTGTTCATGAAGACATTGCTTTGGTTGCAGAGTTCTGCAAGCCATTTACAGTGAAAAATTTAAACTTATTTTATATGCTATAGAGAAATGTATAGTGACAACCATGCTCCAATGTCAAAAGCAGAGGCCAGGAAACTGGGCAGCCATGTGTGTTAACCTTTTTAATTACATTGGGGTGAATGATTGGCCTTTTATTCAGACATTATGTTCCATATAAAGAAGTGTTTTTGGGATCACATAGTGGTGCATCTATTTATTTGGAATATGTTCAGTGTGTTCTTGTGATTCTATGAATATTGAAATAAGAATTTTCCACTACAGATTTTACCTACTTGAAATATTCCCCTGAAGCAGACATTTGTTCCATTACTTGGTCACATTGAGACTTCAATTTATTTCTTTACCATTTCTTATTTGTTTTTATTTATGCAGACATGTCGTATTTGCTCTTTGGCGTTCCAGTTTACTTGCGTGGTTTATAAATTGTTTTCTTTTCATGCATTTGAAATATACTTGCTTACTTTCAGAGCAGAAATATATGGTATTTTATAAATGTGCTGCTCCCACTGCATGGTTTATAAAATATTACCATTAAACTTCATGCATCCACTTACGCATGCAATTGCTGTACTGCAGATAGATTTGAAAGGTGAGCTCTCTCTCTCTGGGGACAGGGAAATATCCATTGTACCAGAATGTAACTTGCCTTGAGCTACCAATGAAAAAGGCATGAGCTAATTGCAAACAAATAAATGTCTCAGAGCTTGAGGTAAAGCTTTTATATAAAATGTGTACAGTTTCTGGAGTACATACATGAGAGAGCTTTTGAATTGGCTGTGAATGGTGGATAGATTGTGTGAATCCACTAGCGTCAAATATTGAAAGATTATGCTTGTTAAACTATTCCAATTCTTTGAAGACAAGTATACATAAATAATAATAGCTGTTGCCCTTTAATGCTAAAGATCAGAAGTAGCTGCTTTTTTGAATGTAAACAGTATTGGTCACTAAGGAAACCCTTATTGAAGTATGTCAACATACATTAGGTCAAGTAGGATGTTGGCTTTCACCTTTTAGCTATTGTAGATGTCATTACTTCTGGTTTGTCAGACTTTGAAATTGTTCACAGCTATTTGCCAATAGCTTACATACAGTACTTGTTGAATTTAAATGCAGGTCAAATTACCATGCATTTAAGATGCACCTATGTTAGTAACTGGAGTATAGGAATGGTGTTGTGCATTTTGTTTTACCCATTTTATAAAGAATATAGCACTTGAGCTATTCCAAGTGGTAGAGCTTTTTTTTTTTTTTTTTTTTTAGCAAATGCTTAATTATTTTCAGAAATTGAATCTTATGTGCCACTATTAAACTGGTATAGAAAGAAATATACTGTATATGATTTTAGAAAATGGAATAATATATCTTCTATGCTATATTTAGAAATCTCATTGATGTATGTAGTTTGAATTCAAGACTAATTCCATACCTGACAACCATGTTAAAATTGCAGCTTTGTGTATTATTACCAATTAAAGAATTACTTAGGTGAGAATATAGGCTCTAGGGAGCCATACAAGACTGTTTTTTCCAAAGCCTCCCAGTAAAGCAACTGTAAAATGAATGTAAGCACAATAAATGGTTAACCAACATTAATTAAATGAAATTAAATTGTATGAAGTACTTTTCCAAAGTATTAACGGTAGGATTTTTTTTTAAACTACTTACACCAAAGAACAACACACAGTTACAAATAACCAAATCAAGATCACTTAATAGAAGTATACATTGTTATGCTTCTACTCCTGAGGGAAGGAGGAGTTAGCAATCTGTTAGGGATCTGCTGCTCGAGTTAGCAATCTGTTAGCGACCTGCTGCTGGAGGCTCCTGTAAAGGGAGGAGTTAGCAATCTGTTGTGGAGTCGGCTGATAGAGAGAGCTATCGGATAGGATCCTGCTGCTGGACACTCCCACAAGGGGAGGAGCCAGCAATTGTTTGTAATACTGCTAGCAGTTAGCAATCTGTTGCACGGTCTGCGATGTGGATGGGAGGAGTGAGCAGATACGAATAGCAGTCTGATGGAAGTCCCTCCCCTAAGGGGGGGAATAGCAATCTGTAATGAACTGCCTCCTATGGGTCTGCTAAGGAATGGCAATGTTAATGTAGACTGCAGAATTGCCAATCTGTACCAGCGGAGTACTGGAGATGGTGCTCAGCTGGACAGAAAGTAAATTGGTGAATCCTTGGGCCGATGGCAGATGACAATGCCCTCAGGAGGGAGTCCCGAGAGGGTCCACCGGCTAGGCTGGAGACAGACACAGATAGTTCTTTATTAGATAAGCAGTATAACCACCAGAGGTGGCAGTAGTGAGCTGGTATGCCCGGCAGGGCTGAAGTCCCTCAGAGACTGGAACTGCGATTCCTAGGTTGCTGAGCTGCAAAGAGACTGTAGATAGTGAATAGACAGGATATGCAGATATACATAGCCAGTACTAGATAATATCTCACACAGGGTCTTGATATGGCTCAGTAGTTGGAAAGGGTAAGGCCCTCGAGCAGCGAGTACCTGGTTCCAGGGAAGCTCTGAGAGAGCGATGGTCACTCACACTAATCTGTATCTGGAAAAGCTTCTAGTCAATAGAGAATCTTCAGGGTGTTCAGGAACATAGGCCCTCGAGGAGCGAGTGCCAATTCCTATCTGTAGTCTGAAATAATAACTCACAATGTCTGTACCTGCGATGGCTTCTGGGCAAGGAGAATCTTCAGAGTGTTCAAGAACATAGGTCTGCGAGGAGCGAGTACTGGTTCCTGTCTGTAATCTGAAATAGAGAAAGAGAATGAGGCCCCGAGGAGCGAGTAACCCTGGTAGGTCCGGAGAGGCAATGTGCAAGAGTGAAGCGGGTCCGGAGGAATCCCGCAAACAATCCTGTGATGCAAGATGGAGTTTGGACAGCCGGAGCTAGTCCAATCGGAGTCCTTGCTAACTCGAGTTGTTAGCAAAAGAAAAGACCTTTTATGTTGGATGCGGATGACGTCAATACAGGAGGACGCCCCTGAGGTTCACGCCCTTGCTGGTACATACTTCGGAGCGCGCATGCACCCTAAGTCATCAGGAACATGGCGGATCCACAGCGTCAAGCCGGCCCGAGGACGCCAGGGAGAAGCGGCATGGAGGCATAGCGGCATCAAGCCACCCATCAGGCATGGAGGGAGTCGCCACTCAGGTAGAGAGGGTGGAGCAAGGGCGAAAGCAGGCACAAATGCAACATATATAAAGTATCCAGAAAGATAGTATTATATACAAATACAGATATCGAAAAGCAACTCAGTACTTACTAGCCAGAATATTTATTTACAAATATTTATATTTCGCCTATAATGACAATGCCATGCTAGGCGAATATGGCATCATGTAATTGATTTACCCATTACTGCAATGGCAAAACTGCCAATATTCTCCCACACTTTATCATACCAGCCTTTATTATTCCTTAATATCTTGGTCAGATTTTCACTTAGGGGTAGATTTTACAAAATTACGCACACGTGTACTTTTGTTCACGGACCAGGTGCAAACAAGAGTATGCAGGATTTTAATAGATACGTGCGTAGCCGCGCAAATCCGGGATTGGCACACACAAGGCTGAGCAAAATCAGCAGCCTGCGTGCTCCGAGGCACGTGTAACCCTTTGAAAATCTAGCCCTTGTGTTATATTGTGAACCTGCTTATGATGAGGCTCCAAGGCAATACAAACTCAGAGGGCAATAATATAAACAGGTTCTCTAATATCCAATAATGTAAACCCCACAAAAAACGAGAACCCAAAATGTCATCATATCAGAAAAACTTATATATAAACATAAAAAATGTTTATTAAGAATAATACATCCTAACTAGACACATAATACTATCTAACCATTCAACCCCATTCATTCATTAAAAACATCAATCAATGAACAACATGTAGACAGTTGTAAATACAAACATTTTCCAAAGAATACACTTTTCATAAAAGTAGTTACAGATCTCTCATTTTTAAACAAATCAAAGATGAAAAAATGGAATGTATGAAGGCTTTAAGTATTAGAAATATCTATATAATTAAAGATCCTTCCACACCATGTATATATTGTTCATCCCACTTCTTATCAATTACAGATATATACTGCTCATCCTACTCTTTATCAATTAAAAGATGTTAAAGCAGAACACTGCTAAACTACCATTATTCAAATTTTTTTGCCGTACACACGGCTATTCACTACTGCCACAATGCCGTTCATTCGGATCCTTTCCTCCGTTCACACGACTATCCCCGTCACACTCTCGGCTGTTCCCCCAACAAAGATCTTTGTTTCGCCCATCTAGCGAGCTTCCTCAGGGAGAACCTCTGCTGAATCTACACTATAACCAAAAACAAAAACAATTTTAAACTAATCCCAACATTTATTTCACAACTCAGTTCCAACAACCATTACCTTAAAACCCTTATCATCCATGACAACTGTTTCAACGCCATGAATACTTGCTTTCAGGTAAACGTCTCCAAAAGGCTTCAAATATATATACTCTTCTCCGAATATTTATTTCCACATATATTACTGGTCGCACAACTGCAACCAAGAAAATAATGTTCTCATGAGTCAAACAAATTAGTTGATTAATTGCTTGTTTGGTGTTGGGTGGTAATATAAGGAAGAGGGAGGTTTCGTGCTTGGTGAAAATGTGAGATGGATTTGTCACTTCCGGATTTTGAAGGTATGTGGTGTTGGAGTCTGTTCGGGTACGTGTGTAGTGTTACTCTTATTAATTATAATTTGTTTGACTCATGAGATACTAGCCTAGTTCTCCTTGACTCCTTGGGGGTCATGCTATTAATATGTCTACCTGCCATGCTTATTATGAACCAGCATGAGAGTCTTGGTACCTCCATGTTGTTTACTGTTTAGATACTAGCCTAGTTCTCCCATCCTGCTTTTAGGTTGGTTATACTGTTTTCTTGTGTCCCCAGAATAAAAAATTGAAAAAGAAAATGTTTCTCCTTACACCTGACCTGTAATATGGTTTTCATTTTCTGTCAAGGCCTGTCAATAGTGTTGTTTACAATTGACCATACTCTATGTTATGATACTTTATATACCTTTTTGCTGTTTTACAATGGTCCTCTTTCAGAGCCTTAGGGTTTAGATACCTTTGTGCTATTCTTGAAATGAATCACACCCCAAGTCTTGGGAATTTAAATGCCTTTGTATAGTTTGAGATGGACTGCACAATTGTGTTTGGAGTGGATCGTACTCTAAGCTTTGAGATTTAGACAACTTTGTACTGTTTGCGATTCCCTATACCATGTCATGGGGGTCAGTGCTCATTGTCATATATTATCTCTACAATTACCACAATCAAAGAAGTAAAAGATGGAACCAAACTGATTTAATCAGCCATTCACAGTTTCTCTGTACCATCTGTTTATACATAACACATGCATGGCTTAATCTTTATAGTTTGATAGACGTATATGCTACTGATAGGATCAACCACATTTCTCCTTCTGAGACAGACATCCCCCACACTGGTTGTTATTGAGGTTCTTTTCAAATCCCCTTCCCATACAGTACTTTCTGACTCTTCATCTTTCCCTGGCCATGCGTGGCTTTGCACACCTGCTGCACTAATCCTCAGGCCCTTCATTCCACTCCAGGGACCATTTTGTTTGTTCTAGTACCTTTGGGTTTTGATGCCATTCTTTTTCTTTGTACCTCAGCTCTTGAGGGTACACCTTTGGGGGTTTTCAGGTATTTTTCTTGCTGCAATGCTCTGCTCCTATTTCAGTTTTTAATAATCTCCAGCACAGCTACTGCTGCTGCCACTCAAAGCCAGTTTGGATAACTTAGGGTACTTTATCTGCTGCCCCAGTTAGCTTCTTTGAACTTTTTAAATCCCCTTCCCCCAGAACTTGGACTACGCTCTTCCAAGATTAGTGCTTCTGAGGTAATGGAGGCAGGATTTGCAATAACTGATTCAGAAGAAGAATCAAGGTATGGATTCCCTACATTTTGAAGAGCTAATAGCTAAAGAGCATTTGGTGTCTCTAATCAGTAGCATCTTAGCCTCCAGTGAAGACCAAGTATAAGCCCATACAGTTAGCTCTTTCGCCTAATGATGCCATACAGAAAGGAAATCAAGCATCCTCCAGGGATTTCCTCTAGCTTCTCCCTGCCTTGGGCTTTCTACCAACTTGTTTGGTGTTCTTTGTCCCTCATTTGGAACCTTGGGGTATTCGTGCCACTGGGTGGTGCTTTGCATCTCATGAAGTCTTAATGGAATTTAGGTACTGTGACCCTCTATCAGTATCTTAGGGGGTTTTCTGCCTCTTTTGGTACTTGGTTCCCCATTCATGGTGCCTTGAACTCTTCATGCCTCACTTGGTGCTGCCTTGATCCTCTTGTAGATCCTTGGATGGTTCATGCAACTGTTCTTGGTGATTTTTGCTCCACTTTTTCAGCCTTGGGGTGTTCTGGGCACTTTTATTGCTGTTTTGCTCTTGAACCAAAACTAAACTTTTTACTCACATGCCTACAGGATGGGCAATAATTACTGGATAAAACAATGTTTTATCTGTTGAGATGCCATTGATGTCCTCTACATTTAGTTTTCTCAGTTTTTAGCAGGTGTAAGTGACTGCACAGTTTCAGATTTATGCAGCAGGAATCAAAGCTGCTGAATGCTCTGAAGTGAATCATTCAATATGAGAGGTTAGCATAGGTTTCTTTCTTCACTTTGTGGTTATCTTGTTGAAAAAGAATATATTAATCTTTTGATGTAAAGAGTGAATAATTTTATTTGTTCTCTTGGTTTCTTTATTAATGAAACAGAAGTATTTGGTGTCAAATTTTCAGTCATGCTCTTTAACATGTTAATTGTAGTATAGATGTCAGGAACATTTGACTTTGATTTTTCTGCATTCCTTTTTTTCTCCTTAATTTAGTGCTTATGAAAAGTGCCAGACTGACATTACTGCAAACTAAAATCATCCATGTATTCACAGAAAAGGTACAGCACAGGTAATAGTGCAATCTTGTATTATGCTAACCTAACAATGTGCCTCAACCCTTCACTGGAAGGTCAACATCTAAGGATGAAAGGGTAATTTGATCTCCATTCCTGTGCAGTCTTTCATGCTTTTGGTGAGATTGCCAGAAGTGGGATCTATTAGTGCCAAATTGAGATGTTGTTTTGGTTATGTTGACATATATTTTGTCCTTTGGAAACTAGACTCAGACCATCATCACAATTCAAGAAGTTGATTTTCAGTAATGTCCATAACTCAGCAATAAACACATAGGGGTAGATTTTAAAAGGTTGCGCGCGGGCATACATGTGTGTGTGCTACCCGGCGCGTGCACATGTACACCTGATTTTATAACTTGCGCGCGCAGACAATTTTATAACATACGCGAGCAGCCGCACGTATGTTATAAAATCTGGGGTTGGCGCACCCAAGGGGGTGTACACTTGTGCACATTGCGTGCATCGAGCCCTAGGTGAGCCCCGATGGCTTTCCCTGTTCCCACCGAGGGCACTCTGAAATCAGAGCGGTCTTGGAGGGAACTTTCCTTCTACCCCCCCACCTTCCCCTCCCTTCCCATCCCTTCCCCTACCTAACCCGCCCCCCAGCCCTACCTAAACCCCCCTAATCTTTATTGCGTAAATTGCGCCTGCCTCCGGGCAGGCGTAGGTTGCGCACGCCAACCAAGTGCCGGCGCGTGATCCCCCGGCATGGCCACTGTGCCAGAGGCCTTGGTCTCGCCCCCGCACCACCCCTTTCACAAAGCCCCGGAACATAAGCGCATCCCGGGGCTTGCGCGCGTCGCTGGGCCTATGCAAAATAGGCTCGGCGAGCATAACCCCAGCTGGATTTGTGCACCTAGGGCTTTTAAAATCTGCCCCATTTTATGCAGGGATTCACATAGTTTATATGCATATTTTATAAATGTAACCATGCATATTTTATGCACAACATAATTGTAATGTGTGAAGTAGGTATTATATATATTTGGCTAATATATGCACATATCTTGCTTATGAAAATACTTGCTTGTGATCCAGACCACCATTTGACCTAGACCCCACAAGTTCATCTATACATTCCAACAGTTGTCCCTGACTCCCATTCAAAAACCGTAGACAGATGTCAGATTTAATTTTCACATTTTGAGTAATACAAATACTCTCCCAGGGATGGGGAAGAGAGACTGGAGCAGAAAATAAAAGAAATAAAATAAACATGTAATATTAGTATTATAAGCAATATCAGGCATGCATATTTACATAACACATTCTTTATAGGAAACAGAAACACAAAGATGATTTATTAGCATTGAATATTAAGAAAATGTGCTCTTTATAAATTATAATAGAAAACCACTAACCCCACCCTAAATCTCAGTTCAGTTCACTTGTAGAAAATTAAAAAAAAATTTGGTTTCAAAATTCCCTTCTAGATTCTGGCCAGAATATTAACAAAAGTTCTCAGATTAATCTCATGTGATGGTTGAATCCTTTAGACAAACTTTTCTGCAATCCATGTGAGTGATAAAGCAGATGCAGATGCTTGAGATCCAGCCCAGGATCAACTTGCTTCCCAGCAATTAATGTCCAAAATCTCATGTTGAAAATAGCATCTCCTTTCTATTCTAAATAAAATCATGACAAAGTTTCTGAAACTTCCCTGAACTTTTAGTCTAAGCAAAACAAAAATATCTAAAAATGACTTTAACTTTTTTTGCTAAAAACCATATTAAAAAAAGGCTATGCCTACTCTTTCTGCCACAATAGAAAAGTAGCAAAGTTACTATTTTTTTCTCAGTCTACAGAGAAGCTGCATATAACCCCCTAATCTCATGGCTACATACCTGTATCTCTCCCTCTGTTTCTGGCTTTAAACAAAAACAGTTCCACTTTTTATTCTTAGTTAAAAAGGCTCATTATTATTCAATTCATTGTCTCTCATTGACTCCAGGAAGGTCTCACCTACCCATGTTCTGACACAAAGATATACCGTTTGTGAGTTCAAATATAAATTTGTGTTTCATAGTTTGAATAAAAAAAAGTTCATTATCATAAATTCTGGTATCTCCCTTTTTTAGTAATATCTATTTGGTGTCAGTAGTCTAGCAAATAATACAGGACATGCTTGGAGCCAAAAAGGCCTGCTGAAAAAACTAGGACATCAGAGAATCTTCCCATGGACAAACCATTTAACAGTCCACTATAAACAAAGGAGATTGCCCTTATCGTTGTCTTTCAAAGAACATTTGGCATTTGCATTCCCCTGTAACAAACCAAGTGGCCAGGCACTAACCCTAGCCAGGCAGGAAAAATAATTTAATAAGCCACTAGATTACACCTATTTGATGATATATGCACATAATCAGCTTATAAAATGTATAAGTATGCATATACATTCCCATCCCAGATTACCCTCTCAATGATTTTGAAACACCCTCTTTCTCCATGCAAAATTATCCTTGCAGCAGAAGTACATGCATACTTGGGCCTTTCTGAATATTTACTTGGTCTGCACAAAGTCTACTTACACTTATGTGCTGATTTTATGCACACAAACCCCACACATGTTTTTTGAAAATTGACCCAAAGGTCTGTGTTTAACCTGGTTTGATAAATTTTGTTTTGTTCACTCAGTGACAGCCAAATATTTTCTACTTGTGATTACATAGTTGTCTGCATCTGCTGCAGAATCTGTGTAACAACATAAGAAGACTTTGAGTTTCTTAATAAACCTATGTTAATCATTCCTTTAGTTAACCATTCACTCTGTGGTTATAAAACTAGTTGCAATGCTTTATTTTCTTTTTTTATTCTTGAAACATTTCTCTTTATGTTAAGGTACCCCTTTTATATATCACCTGCTCATATAGGGATAGATTTAAAAAAAACCAAAAACGTGTACGCATCGATGTGCGTGCGGTTACCAGCATGTGCACATGGATGCGCTGATTTTAAAATGTGCATGTTGCTGCGTGCATGTTATAAAATACGATATCCATGCACACATGTGCGCCCGATTTTATAATTGGTGTGTGCATATGCGGGCAGGTGCCCCATTCGCACACGAGGGGGAGGGTTTTTTTTTAGTTATGCTCGGTGAAACGATCAGCCTCTTTCTCAGTTCTCATTAATTGGAGCAGACTGGGTAGGAACTTCCCTAACCCTATCCTTCCTCCCTCTCTTACTCTTGATGTCTCTCACTCTCCTTCTCTCTTTAGCCCAAAAGTGAGAAATGCCTGTCTGGGCATTTTGCAAGTAGCGAAGTACAAGTATCACAGGGTGCGAAAACTTTAACGCACATTGTGTTAAACTACCTATGCGAAGCACTAAGGGGTAGATTTTAAAAAAATGCGCGTTCGCGTACTTTTGTTGGCACACCAGTCGCAAACAAAAGTACGCTGGATTTTAGCAGATACGCGCGTAGCCGTGCGTATCTGCTAAAATCCAGGTTCGGCGCGCGCAAGGCTGCCGAATTTGGGCAGCCGGCACGCGCCGAGCCTGCCTCCATTCCCTCCGAGGCCGCTCCGAAATCAGAGCGGCCTCGGAGGGAACTCTCTTTCGCCCTCCCCTCACCTTCCCCTCCCTTCCTCTACCTAACCCACCCCCCCGGCCCTATCTAAAGCCCCCCCTACCTTTGTCCGGGGATTTACGCCTCCTGGAGGGAGAAGTAAATCCCCGCGCGCCAGCGAGCCGCTGGCACGCCGAGACGCAACCCGGGGGCGGTTCCGGAGGGCGCGACCACGCCCCCGGGCCCGCCCCCGAAACACCACATCCCGCCCCCAAAATGCCGCGTCGATTGGGCCCGCCCCCGACAAAAAACCCTGGGACTTACGCGAGTCCCGGGGCTCTGCGTGTGCCGGCAGGCCTATGGAAAATAGGCGCGCCGGCGCACAAGGTCCTGCTCGCGTAAATCCGGGCAGATTTACGCAAGCAGGGCTTTTAAAATCCGCCCCTAAGCGCGCGTGTGGTAATTCTAAAATAAATCTAGGGGTAAGTGCTGTAAAAATAAATTTCATTCAACTTAATCAACTATCACGAAAGCAGTTGGAAACCACATTGTCTCTGTGTGATTCTTGCAGTTAGTCATTGTGGAGAGTATATGTGCTGTTTACAGAGTCTGGGAAAAAGGGCTGGGCACACATTAGTTAATGAAAAGAAGACTAGATGCTGCACCCCCCCCCCCCCCCCCCACACACACACACACACAGGTGAAAGCTATCTGTGGAGAACCAATTGCAGATAGGGTCAATTTTATTTCTTTGTGCCCCTGGGTCTAGTACATGGGTTCTATGCTACCCAAGGATTACATACTGTGGGGCGGATTTTCAGAGCCCTGCGCGCCGGTGAGCCTATTTTACATAGGCTCACCGGCGCGCGCAGAGCCCCGGGACTCGCGTAAGTCCCGGGGTTCTCCGAGGGGGGCGTGTCGGGGGCGTGTCGGGGGCGGGCCCGAACCGCGCGGCGTTTAGGGGGCGTGCCGGGAGCGTTTCGGGGGCGGACCCGGAGGTGTGGTTACGGGCCGGGGCGGCCCGGGGGCGTGGCCGCGCCCTCCGGACCCGCCCCCAGGACGCGTCCTGGCGCGCAGGAGGCCCGCTGACGCGCAGGGATTTACGCCTCCCTCTGGGAGGCGTAAATCCCCCGACAAAGGTAAGGGGGGGGGCTTAGACAGGGCCGGGTGGGTGGGTTAGGTAGGGGAAGGTGAGGGGAAAGCAAAAGGAAGTTCCCTCCGAGGCCGCTCCGATTTCGGAGCGGCCTCGGAGGGAACGGGGGTAGGCTGCGCGGCTCGGCACGCGCCGGCTATACAAAATCGATAGCCTTGCGCGCGCCGATCCAGGTTTTTAGCAGATACGCGCGGCTCCGCGCGTATCTACTAAAATCCAGCGTACTTTTGTTTGCGCCTGGAGCGCAAACAAAAGTAGGCCTATTCGCGGAGTCTGAAAATCCGCCCCTGTATGTATGTATGGTTTTTTTTTTATACTGCTGCCCTATATTGCACAGTTTGGGTTTTCTACACGTTGTAGAGCTCTCCCAACTGATTAATTATTTTCTGAATGATTCTGAGCTCCTTACTGAATCTTCCCATTTTGTGTTTTTCTTTCTGTTTTCTCCTGCCTGCTCTATTTAGCAGAGATGTGTGTTGTTTTTAGATTTCAGATCGGGCTACGGGTCGGGCGCTTTCTGGAAAACTTCATTTTCCAGCTGGTTGTTTTTTTTTTTTTTTGGCGATTGTCTATGAAAAAAAAAAAGCCCACCCCAACCCTTCAAGTTTACTTAATTACTACCCTCCCCCCCCCCGCCATCCCGATCTCCCCACAAGATTTACTAAAATCCCTGGTGGTCCAGCGGGGTCCCGGGAGCGATATCTCCCTCTCGGGCCGTCAGCTGCCACTAATCAAAATAGCGTCATGGCCCTTTGCCATTGGTTGGCCCCTGTCACATGGAAGGAGCAATGGATGGCCCGTGCCATTTTCTAAGATGGTGCCGGCCGTCCATTGCTCCTACCATGTGACAGGGGCCGACCAATGGCACCGCTATTTTGATTAGTGGCAGCCGACGGCCCGAGAGGGAGAGATCGCTCCCGACTTTATCAAAATGCCGACTTTTGATAATTTGGGGCACCTATTCAGCTAAATTATAAAGATGCAATAACTCGTTATCTGTCTAAAATTTAGCCAGATTATATAGGGGTATTACTGGGGCGTTCCTAGATGGAGGTAAGTTAGCTGGCTAAGTTATTTGGTTAACTCCAATATTCAGCCGATTATCTGGCTAACTCTGTCATGCTAAACAGCAGTTCTAATGTTAAAAAGCCAGATACAGATATCCCGCTATCTTTAAGAAAGCTGGCTATATTCAATAGTGGCTATAACATTGAATATCCCTCCAGAGTTTATCCAGCTAAGTTTGTGATCATGCCAATGACTGAATAGTGTCCCTAATTGTATAATATCACAATGTTATGTAAACAAATTAAATAATTCAAAGTCCTAATTGAAGGATCACTAACCAATTATATGTCAATATTAACATCAATGTACAATATTCATAATTTAGACTAATTCAGATCTAGATATTCATTTGTCATCTCTTCTGGCACTCCTATGGGACCTGACAAAGAATCAAATCAATCCTACCACAATAGACCCACTTAATCAAGAATAATATATGACATAAATCAAGCTTAATCTATAATGTACCTCCCCTCCCATACTTCCATAATTTTCAACTTAGAAGACTAATACATTCTTAAATGGATAACAATTTAGAGACATTCCAGAGAAGAACTCAAGCAAAGACATGTTGACTAGTTTAAGCCTCTCTTTGTAACATATGCATTGCAAGCCTTGTATCATTTTAGTAGCTCTCTTCAGAACTATTTCTGTCCTCAGTTGATCAATATTTATTTTTAACCCACCTGACCTTGAAAAGCTCAATATCCTTATAACGAGAGAGCCTCCAGAACTGTGAACACAAGGCAGAGCTTTACTATACTGTGCTAACTTTATCCTTATTTTCTCATTAAGACATGCTTTTCTGTATGACAGAATCTGGGCTGGTCTTACATAGTTTCATAGTTCCTAACTCCTAATGAATGGCTAATCCTAAAGCCCCATTTTCCCATTAAGTGTCAATGTAATGTATAGCTATGCAGGATCTCTCATCCCATAACTAAAAACATGGGTTCGCTTGGGTGCAATGTAAATTATTATTTTTTAATTAGTGTTTGTAGAATTACCCTTTGATAAGGAATAGTAATATAACTGGTATTTAGATTTTTAACACTATAACTTAATTGATATTTGTTAATAATTATACATAAACTCCTGTAAACGGCATCACCATCACGGCACAATAAAGACTGATTTTAATTGTTTCCAGTAGGATCATAAAAACATAAATGGAGGCAAATGCTAACTCCTTTATTCAATTAACAACTTACAAACTCCTTATACTTTCTAAACTTATTTCTTAATCACTGAGCAAGGGAACGAGTGAGGGGAATTTTCTGAACCCTTACTTATACAGTAAATTGTTCTTGTGGTTTAAGCATAGATTGCAAATATGTTCATGCTTTGTAGTTTCTTATTTTTTACTTCCAATTGGTTAGTAAAATATTATTTTAATGTGGCACTGTGCGCATGCTTTTTTGCTGATCAATAGATAATTCAGCAATGTTTTAGTCTGTCTGTAGCCTATGTCCTAATCTGCGGCAGTATCAGCCTACTTACAGGGATAGGAACCTGCTAATCGAAACAGTTTCAATGATGTGCCCAAACAGCATTATTTTACAAAAAGATGTTTTTCAGTCAGTTTTACCTTTTTATTTTCTTCTACTGTTAGATCATGGGGGATTACTTCCTTGGGCTTCACCTGTATCTTTGGAAGCCTATTTCCAGTGTTTTATCTGTACCTATACAACTCTTTAGCCTGTCTGCATTTATCATCTACAAATCTTATTTACTGTAAGATAATATTGTCCAGGGATAATCATGGGTTAAATATGAAAGCTTGCTTAGCACATCCAGGAAATTATTGACCTTTTATCTGACTTTCATCATAATACAGATTCAGATTAACCCTTATAGAGTTACAAAACAAAGAAAATGTTACCTGCTTTTTGCAGCTGATGACACCTCTATTTATAAAACCAAACATACTGCTAAATTTTATAGTTGCTTTATTACAGGGGTTCTCAGCCTTTCAGGGAACATGGATCCCTTTTCAGCTCCAACATTTTTGTGTACCCCTACACACTTCTCTTTAATGTTTGCATGCAATAACAAAATAAAGAATGATAAGCACTCCAGAATCATTCATAGTATATAAAACTTTTATCTGAATATGTAGTGAGGGCAGTTTCAAAAGCTATTTAAAAATTGCTGTTATAATTGAAAGTTAAGGCCATTCTACCTTCCAGTCTAGCTGCAATGGGGAAAAGAACTGGGGAAACCAAGAAAATAGGATAAAACATAAGCAATGTCAAGTTAAGTGTAAAACATTGATAAGACAGGCAAAGAGAGAATTTGAAATGAAGTTGGCCATAGAGGCAAAAACTCATAATAAAAACTTTTTAAAATATATCCGAAGCAAGAAATCTGTGAGGGAGTCAGTTGGACCAAAAGATGACCGAGGGGTTAAAGGGGCTCTTAGGGAAGATAAGGCCATTGCAGAAAACACTAAATTAATTCTTTGCTTCCATGTTTACTAATGAGGATGTTGGGGAGATACCAGTTCCGGAGATGGTTTTCAGGGGTGATGAGTCAGACGAACTGAACAAAATCACTGTGAACCTGGAAGATGTAGTAGGCCAGATTGACAAACTAAAGAGTAGCAAATCACCTGGACCAGATGGTATGCATCCTAGGTTACTGAAATAACTCAAAAATGTGAATTGTAGATGTGAATCGGTTATTTACTCTTTCGGATAGTGTAGATGTGAATCGGTTATTTACTCTTTCGGATAGTAGAAAGACTAGGGGGCACTCCATGAAGTTAGCATGGGGCACATTTAAAACTAATCGGAGAAAGTTCTTTTTTACTCAACGCACAATTAAACTCTGGAATTTGTTGCCAGAGGATGTGGTTAGTGCAGTTAGTATAGCAGTGTTTAAAAAAGGATTGGATAAGTTCTTGGAGGAGAAGTCCATTACCTGCTATTAAGTTCACTTAGAGAATAGCCACTGCCATTAGCAATGGTAACATGGAATAGACTTAGTTTTTGGGTACTTGCCAGGTTCTTATGGCCTGGATTGGCCACTGTTGGAAACAGGATGCTGGGCTTGATGGACCCTTGTTCTGACCCAGTATGGCATTTTCTTATGTTCTTATTAGTTAAAATTTGTAACCTATCATTAAAATCATTCATTGTAACTGATGACTTGAGGGTGGCCAATGTAACCCCAATATTTAAAAAAAACTCCAGGGGCGAAATGGGTAACTATAGACCAGCGAGTCTGACTTCAGTGCCAGGAAAAATAGTGGAAACTATTATCAAGATATCAAGAAAAGATATGGTTTAATGGAACACAGTCAACATGGATTTACCCAAGGGAAGGCTTGCCTAACAAATCTGTTTCATTTTTTTTAAGGGGTTAATAAACATGTGGATAAAGGTGAACTGGTAGATGTTGTGTATTTGGCTTTTCAGAAGGCGTTTGACAAAGTCCCTTATGAGAGGCTTCTAAGAAAACTAAAAAGTCATGGGATAGGAGGCGATGTCCTTTCTTGGATTACAAACTGGTTAAAAGACAGGAAACGGAGAGTAGGATTAAATGGTCAATTTTCTCAGTGGAAAAGGGTAAACAGTGGAGTGCCTCAGGGATCTGTACTTGGACCGGTGCTTTTCAATATATATATATATATATATATAAATGATCTGGAAAGGAATACGATGAGTGAAGTTATCAAATTTGCGGATGATACAAAATTATTCATAGTAGTTAAATCACAAGCAGATTGTGATACATTACAGGAGGACCTTGCAAGACTGGAAGATTGGGCATCCAAATGGCAGATGAAATTTAATGTGGACAAGTGCAAGGTGTTGCATATAGGGAAAAATAACCCTTGCTGTAGTTACACGATGTTAGGTTCCATATTAGGAGCTACCACCCAGGAAAAAGATCTAGGCATCATAACGGATAATACTTTAAAATCGTCGGCTCAGTGTGCTGCAGCAGTCAACAAAGCAAACAGCATGTTAGGAATTATTAAGAAGGGAATGGTTAATAAAACGGAAAATGTCATAATGCTCCATGTTGAGACCATACCTTGAATACTATGTACAATTCTGGTCACCACATCTCAAAAAAGATATAGTTGTGATGGAGAAGGTACAGAAAAGGGCAACCAAAATGATAAAGGGGATGGAACAGCTCCCTTATGAGGAAAGGCTGAAGAGGTTAGGGCTGTTCAGCTTGGAGAAGAGACGGCTGAGGGAGGGATATGATAGAGGCCTTTAAGATCATGAGAGTTCTTGAACGAGTAGATGTGAATCAGTAGTTTACCCTTTCGAATAATAGAAGGACTAGGGGGCATTCCATAAAGTTAGCAAGTAGCACATTTAAGACTAATCGGTGAAAATTCTTTTTCACTCAGAGCACAATAAAGCTCTGGAATTTGTTGCCAGGGGATGTGGTTAATGCAGTTAGTATAGCTGGGTTCAAAAAAGGTTTGGATAAGTTCTTGGAGGAGAAGTCCATTAACAGCTATTAATCAAGTTTACTTAGGGAATAGCCACTGCTATTAACTGCATCAGTAGCATGGGATCTTCTTAGTGTTTGGGCAATTGCCAGGTTCTTGTGGCCTGGTTTGGCCTCTGTTGGAAACAGGATGCTGGGCTTGATGGACCCTTGGTCTGACCCAGCATGGCAATTTCTTATGTTCTTAAGAAAGTAAGTAAAAAAATGTTCAAGGCTAGCAATTTGGTATGACCTGGCAGAAAAGCAGCACCGATACTTGCAGACCCGCAATCTAATTTTCAAAGGGAAAACTGTCTGTGTGGTTTGTTTTTCAAAACTCGGGCTAAGAGAGGAAAGCCAGTACTTTTGTGGCTGTGTACTTGGCATCTGCTTTGAAGCAGGTGCCAAACTCATACGTAAAATTATGCATGGGAATTTCACAATTAAATCCCTGCATGTGCTTTCCTTCCCTCAGCTTAGTCCTGCTCTTCTTTTTCCACACAGGGAAAAGTATATATGCTGTTCACAGTGTAGCTACTCGTACCTTCACAGGTGGAGAATAGTCATTTTCAAAAGGCCATTTTACATAGGAAAACAGGGGCTTACTCACCCTTCCTGAAAATTGACCCCTTTTCACCTGCTTTTCTTTTATACTTTATTTTCTTTTATGATTCTTGCAAACATATAATAAAATGATAAAGTCACTGAACAATTTAGATTTTAGAAAAAGCAAAACAATAGCCTGCTTTTCAACGGGAAGAAGGCTAATGAGTTTTCCATGTCTGTATGTCCCACTAACAGGCCGATGCAATATCGGTGTGCAAAAAATAGGCACTCATGATTGAGCGCCCCCTTTTCTAATGCATGCCCATTCTCCTCTCCCAGGCACACAATGCAGTAGGAAAATGAGTCACTGCATTAAAAAGGAGGCACTAGGGGAAATTGTGCATCTCTAGCGCCTCCTTGGCATCGAGCACGGCTTAGGAAAACAGAAAGTCAATTTTATGAGCGTCCCTTTTCTTAACATGTGCACAGCCACAGGTTAGTAAAATCGACATTCAGTTAGGAAAATGGACGCTCATTAATTGAGCATCCATTTTCCTAACCTGATCATTGGCAAGACATTTTGTTTTTTTCACCTTACTCCTTTTTTTGGTTCCTATAACTTAGTTCCTTCAACTTAATATGACCATAAAATTAAGTCAGAGGAACTACAGAAAAGCAGTATTTTCTGCTTTACTGTTTACTTTAGGGCTTTTCAGGACTTAACACCTGCTCCAGGGCAGGCATTCATTTTTTAGAGTAAAAATGTGTGCTTTGGGTGCACTTTGATTTTTTACATAAGTGGGTAATAGCTAATAGCCGCCTCAACATGAATTATATGTGATGAGTGGTATTAGCTACATGCTGGTTTGGACATGCATTTGGATGCGCTAATCCCCTTATTGCATAAGAGATTATGGACTTGTGTCCAAAAGAGCCTCCAACCATGGGTTTAACCAGTCTGCTAGCCTGAGCACATGGTATTGCATCGGCCTGTAAATAACTTTTGTGTTTAATGTGATATCCACACCTGGCTATTATCTCACTGTTCCCTCCTCCTTGATTCCTGGTGGTCATCTTTCCATTCTTCCCTCCTGGACTGTGGTGGTCCTTCTTCTCTATCTAGCATGATTCATGGGGGTCCTCTCCTTCTCTCCTGTGATAGACTGCCATCCACTCTCACTCCCCTTAACCACTTCAATCATGGGTTCCTGTCTTCCTCGTTAACATTCTTTTCTTCCTTCATTCTTGGCTCATTCCTTCTCCCCTCTCTTTTTCCCCTAATACTGTAACCCCATTCCCATTCCTCCTTTTTTTCTTTGAGCCATTCTATTCACTTTTCTGGTGCAGCTCTCTCCTCTTTCTCTGTCAGGTCAGTGGCAGAGCATGTGGCATTAGTGAGAAATGTTTCTTACTTTTCTTAGTGTGCAGCAGAGGCTGAAAAGGTTCTGACAGCCGCAATCTGCAGCTCTCTTCCCCACATCCTCACAAAGTTCAGTAGCAGGGTTTATGACTCTTATGATTGCAATAGGTCTCTCTTTTCCCCACTTCCGCTAAGCATGCAGCAGTGCAGTTTGAGGTTTCTAATGGGTGTGAACATCCCCTTGTTGTCCCTCCTTCTCCTGGTCTTCAACAATGTGGGGTGAAGTTTTTGGGGCCATAATAAGATCCATTCTTGCATTCCTGGCCTGAGGCAACAGATCAACTAATCATAGGTAGCAGTAACCCACTCATGTTCTCCCTTGCAAAACTTTCTGGTAACCCTTTGGAGGATCTCCTAGAATGGTCTTGTGGACTACTGCTTTATTACATTGTCTGGCCTCTTCAAGGTCATCTGAGATGATTATTCCTAGATTTCTTTTTTTGTTTGGCAGTTTACAGCTCTTGTTCTTCTAATCAATATTGGCCTCTGTGGGAATGAGCAGTGATTCCCACAGCCCTGGAGACAAAACTGGTCTGACTCCAGCCTTTCTTAAAACATAACCGTTTATTCACAACTTCAGTCATATATACCACAGTAGACTGTCTTTACCTTTAGACAGTGTACTCTCTCTACTTAGAGTTTGTACTGCTTTGTCTGAGCTCAGTGTTTGGACAGTGTTATGTTACAAGTGTTGCCTTCCTTCCAAAGACCTGGGCATAGTCTGGTTATCTCCACCTGGATCCCTGATTTTATTCCCCAGTCTCTAGTTACACCCTCTGACCCCCCATTTGACCCGCAGGATCCTGCCCATAGAGCATACTCTCCTTAAGGAATTTAAGATGGACCAAGCATCTAGCCTGATCCTGCACAGGTAAATAGGGGAACACTAGGGGCACTACCTCACATACCCATTCCCTCAGCTTGGACCCATTGGGCCAAGTGTCCCTACTCCCTCCTGAATCCCATCCAGGAGAGTCCAAGACCTCCAAGTTCCCTTTTGCTGGCTTCCCACCAGCTATACTTGGGAACAGGGACCTTGTGACATGCTCACCCCCATCTCTTAGGCTTACTTTCAACCTCGCTGTGACCACCATCCCTTGTGTGGTTCACGCAGTGCACATCTCCAGTCCTTTAACCAAGTCCTTTGCTGGCTCTGGGTTCAAATTCTACCCCGATGGAGCTTTATGGACTGACTAGGGACCCAGAAGTGCTGATTCCTCTATAACCAGCTGTGCCCACTTCTTGGAATCTGGTATCTCTGACAAAGAGCCCCTCCTTGGCTCCTCTGTATCCTCAGTTGCTGGAGTCTCTACAGCACCATCCTCTGGGCTCCCCATGGACTCTTCCTCTAAAATCTCTGCAGTGCTTCCCTCTGGGCTCTCCGCGGCTTCCTCCTCTACCACTCTGCAATGTCTCCCCCTGGGTTCTCTGCAGTTTCCTCATCTGTAAATTCTGCAGCATGTCCCTCTGGGCTGTATGCAGTTTCCACCTTTGTACACTTTGGCCACTCGCCCATTTCGGTCGCTGTTTCCTCCTCAGCCTCACTTGCTGGGGTCTCTCCCATGTCACCCTCTGGGCTCTTCATGGCCACTCTCACTTGTCTTTCCATGCTCTTTCTCTCTCTGGGCTTCTCATGGGAGTTGTCTCTGGACTGTTGGTAGTGTTTGGGCACCCTTCAGGGTCTTCCTCAGGACCTCCTGTAGTACCGACTTCCAACTTTTCAACACTGCTGCCTTTTAGGCATCCTGTGTTGCCCTCTCCAGGGCTCTCTTTGCCCCTCTCTCAGGGATCTTCACCACCACCTTCTTGGGGCTTCTCATGGGAGCATTCTGGACTCCTGGTAGTATTTGGGCACCCTACAGTGTCTTCCTCAGGATCACCTGTAGCGCCATCCTCTGGCCTATCAGTGTTGCAGTCTGCTGGCCACTCTGTAGTACCCCCTCCTTGGCAATCTGTGTCAGCAATTTTTGACAAGGCTATGAGGCTCCACTCCAAATAGAAGTTGACCATGGCCTGGTGTATTTTCTCAGTCTGTTTTTGCTCAGCCCAGGCCCACTGACTCCTTGCAAGGCTCTCTTTTAACAGGCTTGCCAGCTTCTTTCAGTAGCCTGGCAGCTCCACTCCAGGTTTTCTCATGGCTGCATACCTTCCTTGCAGAATGGCTTGTTTGCTGGAAGAGGGACCCACCCTGTTTCCATTCACCACACTCACAGCCCACTCTGGCAGCTTTTCCAGGGCCACACCCTGTTCAGCATAGCCCTGCTGCACAAGTGTTCCTTCCTCTCTTTTTTTTTTCAAGGCAAAAAAAGGTAAAAAAAAATATATATAAAAGCCTGCATAACCAATAATAACTAAATCACTTTTAATCCCTATCAATCTATCTGTAGCCAGGCTTCTCCTATTTGCTGGTACAACCCTACCACTTCCTGGTTGTCCCTGCAACCAGGCCCACTCACAGTTTTCTCCCTACCTGAAACTTTTAAACTTTGGGTATTTTTTTCTTCAGTGCAGCTTCTGAAGCACACAGGTTCACACAAGCTACCATGCTCTGTGCACCCCTGCTCACTATACTTTGTTTTAGAGCCACAGGCCCCCCCTGTGTTCTGTACTACATTTAGAACAACAGGTTCTCTTCACAACTCTTCCTTTACTCTAAACAGATACTTTCTTGGAGACTGGGGTATTTCTGTGCAAAGCTGCCACCATATGTGGAAACGAGCAGTGATTCCCACAGGCCCGGAGACAAAACTGGTCTGACTGCAGTCTTTCTTAAAACATAATCTTTTATTCACAGCTTCCATCATATACACCACAGTAGACTGCCTTTACCTTCAGACAGTGTATTCTATCTACTCAGTTTGTACTGCTTTGTCTTAGCTCAGTGTTTAGACAGAGTTACGTTACAGGAACTGCCTTCCTCCTAGAGGCCTGGTCTGGTTATCTCCACCTGGATCCCAGCTCTTATTCCCCAGTCTAAGGTTATGCCTTCTGAACCCCACCTACCCAACAGGATCCCATCCAGAGAGTATACTGTCCTTAAGGCATTTAAGGTAGACCAGGCTAGATGCCTGGTCCTGCACAGGTAAATAGGGGAACACTAGGGGCACTGCCTCATATTTTTGTTATTCCTGTATCAAAGTGTTGAACATCAATGAAGTCAATGTTGCCATGAAAGTGTTTAAAAGAGTTGGTAACTGACAATGTATTTTGTATAGTCTTGAATAAGAATTGTATACCAAACTTGCAGAGTCTGCAGTTCAAGAAATTGCACATATAGCATAGCAAATGATGGAAAATAAACACCAAAATGGTCCATCTAGTCTGCCCAGTAGTGATGTGTTCACTTTGGGTAAATGCCCATAGAAATTACCATATTGAACCCAATATAGACTCCCCTATGGTTTTATATAGAGGAACTGTTTTCTGAAAAATGGAAACAATCTCTATAAAAAATGATGCTAGGGTTTCTGTAACCTTCCGGACTTTTGGAATATGATGAAGCTCAGCATACTTCTTTGAGGGGAAAAAGCTGTTCTATAAATATATAATCACTGGGAAAGATTTTATTATGAATGTGTACCACCGAATATGAAGAACTATTATAAGATATATATGAGGTAAGATGGAAGTTATGAAGAAACAGTTGGAATTTGTGAATTTTAGAGAGCCTTTAGTAGAGGAGTAGCCTAGAAGTTAGAAGAGCAGTTTGAGAACTAGAGAAACCAGGGTTCAAATCCCACTGACCTTTCTTGTGACCTTGGGCAAGTCATTTCACTCTCCATTGCCTCATGTACAACCTTATGAGTACTTTTTCAAATGGAATTTGTGCACAAGTAGCATGTAATGGTGTATATGCTATTATGTAAACCTCAAAAGTATGCACTTATTTTTGATTTTGAACACACATTTAGTGGTGCAAAAAAAAAGGGGCGGTCAGGGGCAATATATATATATATATATATATATATATATATATATATATATATATATATATTATCAAACTTGTACAATTTTACACCTGATACTTGAATAGTACAAGTGGAATTGGACTTGTCTGTTATCTGCAGGTTTTGGGTGGAAGGTCTGGGTGTGCTGGTTGTGCTTCACCCAGTCAATCTAGGCTAAAGGGCCTAGATGGACTGGGTGAATTGGCAGAGGTATCATCACAGTGGTGATTTCAAGTATGTGGGCAAGTAAGTATTTTCAAAATGGTATACACACATACTTTACAATATTCCTGCATCTGCATATAAATCAAAGCTTTTACACATACATGCTATATTTTATTCACATGTAAAATGTGTGTTTATAAAACAAAGTAAGCACATTTATTCCATTGCAGATATTCACACCTTCTGAAACATATGCCCATACTTTCAGAGCAGAATCACTGTTTTTTTTTATAAACTGTATACCATCCCACTGCACAGTCTATAAAATACTAGGATAAAACCCCATGAATCCACTTACTCCATTCACTACTGCAAATAGTTTTGAAAATTGGACTCCCTGAAAGTAAGTCCTCTGCGGTCAGAGAAATATCTACTGTACCTGAACATGAGCGAGTAATGAAAACGTTTGAGTTTAATATAAAATATTAAGCACTGAACACCAAATTAGTGGACCACTCTCTATTATAGCTAGCAAGCAATAAGTGAAAGAAATATATCAGTGGTATATAGCGGTTAAGTACACAATGGTCATTATAAGACTCTGTTGCCAACTGTTTCCACAAATGACAGAAATAGGAACAGTGACTCTGTAGAGAGGGTGACAGAATGGGAGAAAGAGAAATTCAGGAGAAACTATAGAGCAAAGCAAAACAGCTACAGAGAAAAAAAGAGTAGTAAAGAAAAGATTATATAAAACGGTACACAAATTATAGACCTGACTGCAGAAGGTTGGAGAACAAGCAACCAAAAAAGATCACAGGAAACTATGCATCAAAGAGACAAACGACTACAGAAAAAGAAAATTGCACAGAAATGATCACAAGAAACTATTGAGCAAAGAGGAATACAAATAAGGAAACAGATGGAGATATTAAAAAAAAAATGTCACAAGGAACTAGTGAGCAAAGAGAAATCTGGATGCAGAAGGCTATATGCATATTGAATGTGAGCCTGACATGTGGGTTCTCAAGGGTGGAGCTATCTCTAGTAGTAGTGAGTGTACACACAAACCTGCCCTTTTTGACTATCATTTTTAATAGTCTCTTTCACTAGTGTATGTATGTCTCTGTATCACTTGAAGGTTGATAATACAGTGTAAGTGACTGTACTTCGGGAAAAATTGGAATATTTTTTATGATTTAAAGGTAAATAGGTGATGGAACTTGCTGTTAGAGGATATGACAGCACATCAGTTATATGTTGTATTCCAGTGCAAATGAGCAAAGACAATTGCTCTTTTTGACATACATCCCTTGTGATGCAGAAGGCCCTGATAAATGAGTAAAACAGCAGAGTTGACTGAAAGAAGTGCTATAAAGCTGAATGGTAATAAAAGATTGCAGATACTGTCATCCATAGCTTTCAGAGCAATAATGTAATATATTAACACAAATTTATCATGTGAAATTAGAGTAGTAGTATAGCAAGTATAGTATTACTTTTGTGGTCAGCTTGAGATATGCAAACTATTTTGTTCTACTAACTCAGGGGTGTAGCCAGAACTGAAATTTTGGAGGGGCCCAAGGGTGGATGAGCTTTGTGGTCAGCCCATCCCATCCTATGTGGATTTTCACCTTTTAATTTCTGGCAATTCTCTGTATTTCTCCTGTCTGTCTTCACTATCTCCCTGGCCTGTCTGTGTGATTTCTCTCTCCCTTTTTAATTAAGGAAGATACTTTATACAAGTGTTAATCTATCAGATTTCTTAAAAGCAATTATGTAAAGAGGCTTCAACGCAGCCCAGGCATTCCCAAATTTTGAAAGGGCTGAAAGGAGGGGGCATAAATAATTACCTGTCAAAAGTAAACAGACTTTGATGGCCTCAGACTTTTACATGTTTAGCCTAAAGGCAGTAGTGTTTCGCATTCAAGGGATTGCGAGCCCCTAGCACAGGGGTCAGGAACCTTTTTGGCTGAGAGAGCCATAAACGCCACATATTTTAAAATGTAATTCCATGAGAGCCATACAATATGTTTAAAACTAAATACAAGTAAATGTGTGCATTTTATGTAAGATCACACTTTTAAAGTACAATAAGTCTCTGAAAATATTACACCAGGCCTTAAGACACCAATACATCTCCTATTAGGAAAACGGACCAAGTCAGGCTGCTATAGAGTCCTACACAGAAACTACACGCCAGCAGAAAACCTCACCTGAATCACGTGCTGTCCCTCACCTAACATAGAATAAAGAGACCAAAACGCATAACAAGAAGCATGCAGACAAAAACTGAATTGGAAACTGCAACAAGCCAGAGTCTCTGTATGCAGTGTAACAAAGGAAAAAGAAACATCACACATCCTTATAAAACAAATCAAGAAATATAAAATCATCAGCAGTAAAACTGTACTAACAAAAAGAACATATTTCGAAACAGCTGATGAGTGGAATATCCAATAATTAAAAACTCATATAAAACATTTCCAGATACCAACAAAATATTTCAAAATAGCAGACACAAAGATCCAGTAATGAAAAATAATAAGGATACAAAAATTTTTTTGCTCTGCATACCTGGGAACGTTTGATATCCAGGTGTCCTGAGATTGTTCTGAATTAGCAGGAGGTGGGGTGGTTTGCTTGGAACTTTCTCCTCTCTCAGTCACATACCAGCGCTCTCTCTCACACTGGCTCTCAATGACACACCTATACACACATGCTCTCAGTCACTCACATATACAAATGTTTTTTCTCTCTCACTTATATAGGCTCTTAATTACACATTTACACACATGCTGTCTATCTTTTCACGCTTACACACACACAGGCTTTCAATCACATAAATACATGCTGTCTTTTTCTCTCACACACAGACTCTCATTCACATGCTTACAAACATGTCCTCTCTTTCTCTCATTTACACCCAGGCTCTCAATCACATACTCACATGCTCCCTCACCTAAATCAGCTCTCAATCACACAGACACACATGGTCTCTCTCTCTCATTTAAACACAGGCTCTCAATCACATACTCACATGCTCCATCACCTAAACCAGCTGTCAATCAGACACAGACACACATGATCTCTCTTACTTATACACACAGGCTCTTAATCATACATACACATGATCTCTCTCACACACAAAGGATCTCAATCATACACACATACTCTTTCAAACAAACAGGTTTTCAATTACAAACTTACACATACAGGTTCCCAATGGTAAACTTACATTCATGCTCTCTCTCTCACAGGCAGGATCTCAATCACAGACATACTCTCTTTCACATATACAGGCTCTCAATCATTCACATACATGCAATCTCTCACTCACACACACAGGATCTCAAACACACATGCTTGCTCGCTCATTCATTCACTCTCTCTCACCCCCCCGGGAACTCGCGGCAGCAGCAGCCGCCTCCCAACACTAACCTCCTTCATTTTCAGCCCTCGCGGAGGCGAAGGCGGAGTCCCATCGGCCGCGGTTGAAGATTTTCATTTTCCTCCGAGCCGCGCTGCAGTCTTCTTCCCGCACAGGCACCCGATGCTCTCCACTTCCTCTTCCGGGCCGCGGGAAGAAGAGAGCACCGGCGTGCTCTCTTCTTCCCGCGGCCCGGAAGAGGAAGTGGAGAGCATCGGGTGCCTGCGCGGGAAGACCCGCGCAGGCACCCGATGACTCCAGCGCTGGCACCCGGCTGACACCCGATGACTCCCGCGCAGGCACCCGGATGACTCCAGTCGGCGTGCTCTCTTCTCCTCCCCCCCGCGGCCCGGAAGAGGAAGTGGTGAGCATCGGGTGCCTGCGCGGAAGAAGAGACCACGCTAGTGTGGTCTCTTCTTCCCGCGCAGGCACCCGATGCTCTCCACTTCCTCTTCCGGGCCGCGGGGGGGGGGGGGGGGAGGAGAAGAGAGCACGCCGGTGCCGCTGACTCCAGCTGTCCTGCCGCGTTCCGCCCGGGCTGACAGCATTTTAAGCCCGGGCGGCGGAGGACCGGGGAGCAGCTGGGTCAGCGGGGAACCGCGAAGTATGGCGACACGTGTCTGCGAGCCAGATGCAGCCCTCAAAAGAGCCATATCTGGCTCGGGAGCCATGGGTTCCCGACCCCTGCCCTAGCACCTCCTTGACAGGGTACACCTGAGAGAGGTCCGCTGTCGGCGGCTGTCCGCCGATTAAGAAAATGGAGTTTGGAAGGTGCTGGTAGCAAAGAATGCTAGGGCAGTGGTAATCTTGAGATGTGCTGACAAAGCATGGCCCCTCTAGGTGGTGGGTTCTAGGTCTTCCTGTAACTGGTGGCATAGGTACTGTATGATTTCCTTATTAAACCTGAACCTACACATGACTTCTTCCTCTGCCAGATCTAAAAACTGAGTCCGGTCCCAGGCCAGGTGTAATGAAACTGCTATCTGATGGGAGGAGCAATCAGATTGGAGTTAGCAATCTATAGTATTTAGGAGAGTTGTGGGTGGATCCTTGGACCAGTGGCAGATGACCACGCCCCCGGGGAAGATCCCGAGAGGGACCACCGGTCAGGCTCAGAGTATAGAGACAGACACACACTAGTTCTTTTATTAGACAGTATACTGAACCACCAGAGGTGGCAGTAGTGAGCTGGAATGCCCAACTAGGCTGTAGTCCCTCAGAAGCTGGAACAGCGATCCCTGGAGCTGAGCTGAAGAGAAACTGTAAATTAGTGAGTAGGCAGGGTAAGCAGAGTTCATGTACCGAACCTGATAGTAAGACTCACACAATGTCTCATAGAAGCCCAGGAGTTGGAATGTATAGGCCCTCGAGGAGCGAGTACCTGGTTCCAGGGAAAACACAGAGGGGCGGATTTTCAGAGCCCTGCTCGCGTAAATCCGCCCAAAACCGGGCGGATTTACGCGAGCAGGGCCCTGCGCGCCGGGAAGCCTATTTTACATAGGCCTACCGGCGCGCGCAGAGCCCCGGGACTCGAGTAAGTCCCGGGGTTTTCGGAGGGGGCGTGTCGGGGGGGCGTGTCGGGGGGCGGGCCCGAACCGCGTGGCATTTTCGGGGCGTGTCGGGAGCGTTACGGGGGCATGGCTACGGCCCGGGGCGGCCCGGGGGCGTGGCCGCGCCCTCCGGACCCGCCCCCAGGTCGCGTCCTGGCGCGCAGGAGGCCCGCTGACGCGCGGGGATTTACGCCTCCCTCTGGGAGGCGTAAATCCCCCGACAAAGGTAAGGGGGGGGTTTAGACAGGGCCGGGCGGGTGGGTTAGGTAGGGGAAGGGAGGGGAAGGTGAGGGGAGGGCAAAGGAAAGTTCCCTCCGAGGCCGCTCCGATTTTGGAGCGGCCTTGGAGGGAACGGGGGTAGGCTGCGCGGCTCGGCGCGCGCCGGCTATACGAAATCGATAGCCTTGCGCGCGCCGATCCAGGATTTTAGCGGATACGCGCGGCTCCGCGCGTATCTACTAAAATCCAGCGTACTTTTGTTTGCGCCTGGAGCGCAAACAAAAGTAGGCTATTCGCGCTCGTTTTAAAATCCGCCCCTGAGAGAGCAATGGTAACTCACAGATGTAGTAGGCAGTGCTGACTTCCTGGCAGAAGTGAATTTAAAGAAGTCCGGGAACAAGGGCCCTCGAGGAGTGAGTACCGGTTCCAGACTGCAATCTACAAAGTAAGAGAGAGAGTGAGGCCCCCGAGGAGCGGGTACCCCTGATTAGTCTGAGCAGGCAGGGTAGCGTAGATAGAACGAATCCATATCCTTGCTAACTCGACGTGTTAGCAAATTCTAAGACCTTAAATATCCGTCATGGGTGATGTCATCTTCGGGGGATGCCGCCGAGGTTCGCGCCATTGCCGGTACTTTAGTCGGGGCCACGCGCGCACCCCAAGCCTCCAGGAAACATGGCGGTTAGAAGCATGGAGCCGGTCCAGGGACACCTGAGGACCTTGGCAGAGAAACGCTGCGGCAGCCAATCTTCCCGTGGAAAAAGAGGGAGGCCCCGAAGAGGTGAGGAGGGCGGAGAGAAGACGTCGCGAACCGATGGACACAACACCAGGCCTACGAATCATTCCTAGACATAGGCCCAAAAAAAAAAATACAGAAAACAAAATGCTAACTCTAACCGAGCACTCACTAAACTTGTTTTCATTTTTCTCACTAGCCTCAGACCAGGGCAAGATCCCTTTGAGTCTGGAAACAAACAGGGCAGGGCTCTCAGTGTACAGTGGAACAAAAAAAGGCATTTAAAGATTTGTTTGCCACACTTTTTTCCTCTGGCAAGCTAGTTGCAAAAATAAAATCTGGAGCCAAGAGTAAGGGGTTTCCCAGCATGTTGTCAAGCTGAAGACCTCTACGGCACACTAACACAGGAATTAATGTTGCAATAATGATTGTATTACAAATGGGAACGTAACCGTTTCTGACATTGCCAGATATGTTTTCATCTAGCTATGACAGGGAGGTCAGACCTAGGGGATTTTCAAACCCAGGCCAACGTGCTGAATATATATCTCATAATCTTTCTAAACTATCCACAATTCCTACCTCAGCCAGTAAGATCCCTTGCTAAGGTGACAGAGTTCTCAAAGCTTGCATTGTTTGTCTCTACAAAAATACTATGCTACTTTTCTTCTGTTTTTTATTGTAGCAGCTAATATTCTGTGCTTTATGTAAGGAAATGAAATAATTTCTGCAACAATAGTAATGTGGTTGTACCAAGTGTACAATAAGCCTTTATTTGCCAGTAATTTCTGTCAATTTGTGTTTATAAATTTGAAATCAGGTTCAAACTTCTTGGGTACTTTTCTGCCTGACAACATTTCCATATCTAGCTAGTTTCTCATTTAAAATTATATTTACTATTTGCATAAACAAAAGTATCTCCGGGCCTTCAAACTGCCTTGGCTTTTGAAAATTGCTCCCAACAAAGGGAGAGAACTTTTATTTGTAAGTCTCTTTGATTCAAAAGCTTTTGGAATACCTTACACTACTGCTGTCTACCTCTCAATACTATTTCCTTGGAATTAATGTGAATGCTTAAACACACTGTCCAGTAATGCAATGCTATGTAGCGTAGTGCCACAATACAATTACAAATTTGTCATGATGTTTTTGGTGGAGGGTTGCTGTACAAGCATTGATTTCATCAGTTCAGTTTAACATCGTATACTTTTTTACAGAATATTGTGCAGAATACTTGGTTAAAATTGAGTTGACTTAGAAAATAGCCACTGCTATACTAGCAATGGTAACATGGAATAGACTTAGTTTTTGGGCACTTGCCAGGTTCTTATGGCTTGGATTGGCCACTGTTGGAAACAGGATGCTGGGCTTGATGGACCCTTGGTCTGACCCAGTATAGCATGTTCTTATGTCCATATTACTATGCTAGGAACCTAAGAAAGCATTCTGATATAATTTTATGACTGATTGGAAAATGTTTTATTAATTGTGTTCACGTATTTATTTTTGTCTATTTAATAGTTGCTTAATAGGATTATTTAGTGTCATTTAAGTAGCTACTTGAGAAGTAAACTACTTGAAAATTGCAGAACAAATTTTTCAATATTTATGTCATTAATCCAAATACATATATAATGAGATTCATATTCAGCCGTTGTGTAGCTTGGCTAGGTAGCTAGATAAACTTAGCTGCCTAACTTAGCCTGTATATTCGGTAGTATGGACATGCCATAGAATATTATTATTATTTATTTTTAGATTTTTATATACCGGTGTTCCTATATGAAATAAAGATCACATCGGTTTACATTGAAACAGAACATGAAAATTGCCAAAAGGCATTACATAGAACAAGGTTATGAAACTTGGAACAGTGTACATAAGTTCAAAATTTAACAATAACGTTGTAACATTGATGACCAAAAGATAAAGGAGAAAAAAAAAAAAAAAGACTTAAACAATTAAGTTGACAGGTCTTATTGAGCATAAAAATTATAACGTATAAGTGAGAAAGTCTCAAGTGTCCTGCAGCAAGAGATTAGATACCGAAGTAGGTAGTGGTATGGAAAATGGGGGTTTGTGAAGAAGATATGTTCTTGCTGGTTGGAGGGGAAAAAATGATGATCATGGTCCTGGAAAAGCTTGGCTAAAGAGCCAGGTTTTAAGTTTTTTTTTGAATGAAGAGTGGCAGAACTCAAGCCGAATGTCTGGTGGGAGCGCATTCCATTGAATGGGGCCTGCTGTAGATATGGCACGTTTATGATGCGAGGATTTTGTTGAAGGTACATAGAGTGTGCCTTTATATGCTCCTCTGATGGGTCTAGAGGAGGAGTGAGGGCGTAGTTGGTTACATAATTGAAGAGGAGAGATATTGTGAATGGATTTATGAATTATGGTGAGTACTTTATATAGGATCCTTTGCTTTATAGGCAGCCAGTGGAGGAGCTTGAGAATGGGGGTGATGTGATCTCTTTTATTCGTATTGGTAAGGATTCTGGCTGCAGAGTTCTGTAGCATTTGGAGGGGTTTGATGGATGAATATGGAAGGCCAAAGAGAAGCGAATTGCAATAGTCGACTTTTGATAGAATAATGGCTTGTAGGACCATCCGAAAATCGTTGAAATAAAGAAGAGGCTTCAATTTTTTTAAGACTTGTAACTTATAAAAACAGTCTTTGGTGGTTGTGCTTATGAATTTTTTAAAATTGAGCTGATTGTCTAGCATGATACCTAGATCTCGAACATGTGGTGAGTGATTTAATATGGGAGTGGATGAGTTGAGTAGGTCAGCTGGGTTTAGAAGTTTGATGTTGATGTCTTGATTGATGATTAGGATCTCAGTTTTGTTGTTGTTAAGAATGAGGCAAAGGCTGGAGAGAAGATGATTGATCTGTTGCAAACAATTGTTCCAGTGAGCCAAGGTTTTTTGTAAGGATTCTGAGATTGGGATGAGTATCTGGATGTCATCCGCGTAGAGATAGTGAGTTAGGTTTAGTTTAGTAAGTAGATGACATAGAGGTAAGAGGTAAATGTTGAAGAGGGTAGGGGAAAGGGAGGAACCCTGAGGGACCCCCCGGTTGGAAGGGATCGGTTGTGATTCTTTGTTGTTAATCTTTACTTTGAATTGTCTATTTGCTAGGAAGGATTTGAACCAGCTGAAGACTGTTCCTTTAATGCCTATATCTGCCAGACATTTTAATAGAGATGAATGAATATATCTGACTATTTTTAAGTTAACCAATTAAGTTTATCCAGCTAACTTTAGGACAGGTCTACAAGCTGACCAGAGTTGGCCAGATAGGTTATCATGTTAACTCTGAATATTGGAGTTGGCCGGCTAACTCCCAGAACACCACTAACTTATCCAGCTAAATTCTGGCCTGCCAACTTATCTGGCTAGAATTTAGTTGGATAAATACCCAACTCTTAATTTAATAACTTCCAAATTATCTGACTGAATGCTTTTGAATATGGACCTCAATGAGACTATTTTCTAATGACCATTTTATAAATACTTTTTATTCCTGAGCATAAATTATTTATTACAAATATTCATATTCTTTAAAGTGTAATATATAGAAGTCTAGATACAAACTATGTAGGAGTAGAAGGGGATGGACTAGTTTTAGTTGGGTAATATGGAACACTTTCTATTTGTCTTAACTTCCCAAAAATTTTCATTAAGGACTTGAGTCAAACAAATTCAGAACTTAAAATAAATTCAGGGAAAAATATTAATTGGCTTGAACTCTCAGATCTTCTCAAAGAGGTCTACTGGGTATTCCTTCTTCAAAACAAGCTCGTCTTGCTGACAAAAGAGACTGCACGTTTGTAAGGAACCGCAGGGTTTTGAATCCCTGGTCTTAGTGATATAAACCTGGATCCCTGGGCACCTATGTTGGTTCATGAGGAATTGATGATTTAGTAGCATCCTAGGTATTGTGGACAGAGCTAGGCCTAGTCAGACTCCCACTGGCTGTGAGGAAAACCATCCCGGTTACACAGCTGTGCTTAAATAGTAACCAGCAAGGAAGTGCTGCTGTTGGCACAACGTCTCCCAAGTGTTTGCAGTGAGCTTGGATTAAAATAGCACCGGAAGGATTGTTAGCTGGTCTGGGTCTCTCTCCCTCTCTCTACTGCTGGGTAAGGGAAGCTGTACTTTTAACTCCGTTGGCATTTTTTCCCTCCTGCAACCTTAAGTTGGGAAGTACCTATTTGTTCTGCCTTAATTTTCAGCATTGTGAGCATAGATATTGTGCTGTCTTATTGTCCAAACATCTCCCTTAGAGGCTTCATGCTTCAATTATTCTTGAAAATGTTTTTGAGTTTTTCCTCTCTGGCAAGTTTCTTTCCAAATTTTCTTTTGACCTACCTTGTTAATGCTTTTTCTCTAACTTGATGGCGCTTAAGCTTTCCTATTTTCTTCATTTGGATCCATTTTCCTGTTTGTGAAAGATGTCCTTTTGGCTTTTATAGCCGCTTTTACCTCAACATTTAACTATGTTGGCAGTTGTTTGGCCTTTTTTCTTCCTTCATAGAAACATCCTGCATTATTATGTACCACTCTGCTCCCTGCATTCTTCAGACAAATGTTTACTGGCTGTGCCATCTGATAAACTTGCTTACTTAATGGGAACTAGGCAGCGAGCATTCTTTTGTGCCGGAATGCCCTGCCAGTTATCTTGTGGGGGGGAAGGAGATAGTAAGTTTCATAAATGTTTAAAAGCTTTACTTTTTCAAGAGGCCTTTGGCACCACTTGATTTACTGCAGGTTTTTTGCTTAGTTTTCTGTTTAGCTCTAATTTTATTTTATGTTGTATGAAAATGTTTATTAATGCTTTAACGGCCAAATTTTAAATCCCCTGCGCGTACAAAAAAATGGGGGTTACGCGTGTGGCCGGGCCTTGTGCATGCTGCGTGCATCTTCAAAGGGGCCCGGCCACGCACGTAACCCCTGTTATACACCGAAGTGCTGGGCCCAGATAAAGGGGCAGTCTGGGGGGAGGGGCGGGACTGGAGACACTGGTACAGTGGCCATTTGCTGCTGTGCTGGGGAAGCATGGACTGGCAGGGTGCCGGTGCGTGCAACTTGCTACTGCTCCTGTTGAGGAGCAAAAGGTAAAACAAAGAAATCGGGGGTAGATAGGATAGGGATAGGGGACAGGGAGGAGAGGGGAAGGGAGGTTAGGTAGGGGGATAGGGAAGTTCCCTCCCAGTCCCCTCCTTAATTGGAGTGGACTGGGAGGGAACTGGGGAAGGCCGAGATGCATCGCTGTGCAAATTTGCAAAACTTTAACCCTCCCTTGCGTGCGCTGTGCGCACATGCACATATGGATTACAAAATCCGACATGCATGTGCGCACGACCCAACAATTTTATGATGTGCGCCTCGGCGCACGCATGTTATAAAATCTGCGCATCTATGAAAATCTACCCCTAAGTTTTTACTTGTTGTTTACATGATAATGTTTTTATCATTTTGTACTTCACCTAGCAGGTTTTATACTTACAGACAAATCATAAATATTTTAAATAAATAAATAATAAAATCTTGAATGAGCTTCCAAGATAATGTTTTTAAACAGCATCTTTGCTTCATGTAAACTTTTAACCTTTGCAAACTACTCCTTTTAGATTTTTTCTAATTTTCTAATAGTTTCATATTTTCAAGTTAAGGAAAACTATTGCAGTAGCAACTACTATTGCCAAGTGGCCCCATCACTGTTACCTCTTGCCCCATATCCTGCATCATTGTGAGGAATGGACATAGAGTATTTCTCCTTCTGGTCAGTTCCAGGACCAGCTCCTCTAAGGAACAGCCATTTATAGCATCTAAAAACTTTATCTCCCTGGCATGTCCTGATGAGACATTTACCCAATCAATATTGAGGTAATTGAAATCTCCCATTATAATTGTGTTGCCTAATATGTTAGCTTTCCTAATTTCTGTTAACATTTCATTGTCTCTCTTCATCCTAGCTAGATGGACATACAATGATAGAATTGTGTAAATAATTGGAAAAGATGAATAATATAAGGCCAATATTCCTGATGAATATCTTAGATTAAAGTTATCCATCTACCTAACCAACTATCTTTTGAATATTGCCGGTTAGGTTTTAGGTTATCTGGTCTCATGTGGCAGGATAACTTTAGCCTTAACTGGTTAAGGGTAGCTGAAGTGCAACACACACACACATTTTATGGGCCTAGAATACCAAACTGCACTCCCCACCCAAGCTATGACAAGTAGTCCCACTGGACCAAACATCTCCACCCCAAACCTCTCTAAATGAAACACTGAAGAGGTCCAGCACCGTCCTGCTCCTTCCCTTCCTATAGAAAACAAGACATTCATTATAGCAAGAACAACTGCTGCTCAAGTGACATGAATGTTGTTCTTGAGTTTATTCTAAACTATTTTTTACAAGCTTCAACTTCTATTGATCAATTAGTAGACCTTAGTTTTCTAAAAAAATCCACAAGAAGAAAATCAAAAAGTGAATGAAAACAGAAGCAATCCAATCAGGAAAATTGCATTCAACTTAAATTTTATAATTCACATTTAATATAAACCATACTATAACAGAAAAATTGATGTTGCAAATAATAGGCTGAAGAAAGGACCGACATAACACCCATTCAATTTTTTTAGATTATTTTTAATGCAAATTAAAAACAAAACACTTCCATTAATGGTTAGAAGTAGCGACAGCAGCAAAGTTTGTTCCCAATGCATTGGGAAAAAAATCTAAAAAATTGAAGGAAGGGACATTTTATACATGTTAAAATGATGGACCAATGATTAATTAGGATCTGGGCATTTCGTGCTGAAACTAACCTGCACGTACAGGTGTTATGACGGCCCTTTCTGCAGTCTATTATTTGCAACATCTGTTTCTCTGTTACAGTATTGCTTCTATTGAATGTGAATTAGAAGTTTACATTTAAGTTGAATGCTATTTTGGGGATTGGATGGTTTTCTGTAAAGCACAAATCTAATCAATGCACATTAGTCACATTTTAAATTTAAAACTTACAGTGAATCAGAAATTAAAACCAAATTCTCCAACTCATTGTACCATAAGGACCATGTAGTAATGTTTTCTGAAACTAGATAAAATGATTGATAGGCATTCCCCTGCAAGGTTTTGTTTTTCCTCCCATATTTTCAGTTCACTAGTGATGAGCACATAATTTATTCAGGATTTTCGGTAAGAAAATTTTGGAAAGGAAAAATGTTTCCTGTAAGTCTGAAGTCTCTATTTTATCTACTTTCAGAAAATAGAAATTATATTTGCACAGCTTTTTATTCTGACATTGAATTCACAAAGAGAAACTGATTGGTATTAGATTGAGTCTGTTATACTACCCTTCCCTATTCCTATTGTTTCTGCACAATTAGGTGTCCTGCCACAAGTTATATTTTCTGCAACCAGACAAAATAAAGGTTTCAGAAATGCTGACAATTTTCTCCTGCAGTATTCTGCTACTTAAAACCCTTCTTTATCTGAAGCATTATTCCCCCAAAATTCTGTACTTCCATACATTTTCTCCAGTTGCATAGGGATTATACATGTTTTACAATAAAGAGCTCTTGTACTGGAAAAAAAGAAAAAAGTATGCATTGATACACACAAATTAAAAATAGCTTGTGTTTGGAAATGTTGCAAAAGACCCCTCCCTCACCTACCTATACATACACACCTTGGCGCTAAAAAGGTTCATTGTATCCACCTGCCCATTTTGTGTTTGATTGAATTCTTTTGGTTGGGTAATATTCATGAGATTGAAGATCATATCAAAGCGTTTCATCTAAAGTGTATTCTTGAGAAATGGACAAAAACATTGCTCTTCAGTTTTGTCAAGATTCTAGGTGCTGCATTTTGCAGTAATTGGTCTTAAAGATATGTGCATTATGATAGGATAGTGCCTATGCTTTAATTACTTGTTGTGACTTTCACATCACGTAGTAAATAACATAAGGTTTACAAGAGTACATGTTTTTGTGTGGAAGGTTTCATCAGTTAGATAAGAATATAAGTTTTTCTAAGTGTTTGATTTACTATAGGTTTCCTTCCATTCATTATTGTTTAAATACGATTGCTTCATACCTGTTACGAATGTTCCCTTTATGCTATGCAGGTGTACAGCCAAACACACAGCTAATATCACGCCAGTGCACAGTTTCTGTTTCTCCGCAGAGGACAGGACTTTGCTGGCCTTCCAGTTCGCGATTTCCTGCAACTAAATCAAACTGAATTGCCTCCTGCAGTCCAGTTGGGTGGGAAGAGCAGGACTCCAAGGGATGAGGAGGGAGAGGGTGAAGGAAAGCGGAGCTTATTATGTAAATGTGATTGTCTAGCTCCAAGTGAGAGGTGGCCTGTGTGCTGTGAGGGAAATGAAATAGATGCTGTGGGATGGATACAGGGGAAAGGCAAAAAATGGAAGAGGGACAGATGTTAGGGAAGAAAAGAAACGGGAAATGAGGCTGGGGAAGGGAAGAAGCAGGGCGCGTATGCTAATGAAGAGAGGATAGAGGTAGGAGGGCAGATTGGGAACAGAAGGAAAACGGCGGTGGGCAGGTTATGGGGAAGGGAGGGGGACACATGCTAGAGGAGGGGGAAGGGATAGGTAGCAGATGATGAGGAAAGGTTAAGGGGAAGTTGGAGTAGAGTGGAAGAAAAATGGAGGGTTAGCAGAGGCAAGATATGGAGATGGGATAGGTGGAGGCATGGGGAAAGTGTCACAGATTTAAGAAATGATGTGAAGATGGAGGAACAGGAGGAGGGGAAGCAAAGATGGCGAGAGAAAAAAAAAAGTGGAGAAGCAGGGAACTGAAAGCTGAGAGAAGAACAGCTGGAAGCTGCGGAGAAAAGAGAGAATGAGGGAGAAAGGAGGAGAGACAGCACAGGTATTTGGTGGTAATGCTGGGTGGTGGTGGTCTGTCATAGAAAGAGTATACATGGTGGGGGAGGAGGTAGAAATGATGTACTATGTTTTATGTGCAGGACAGTTGTGCAACCCTTCCCTCCACATAAAAAAAATAGAGATTAGAGGGTGGGGCATAGTGGTGAGAAGCCTTTCCCCGCCCCTTCCCCCCCCCCCCCCCCCCTTGATGCTTGGTAGCAGTGCACATCCACACATAACTACCAAAAATGTGAGGAATCATTGCCTGTTTCCCATAGAGAGGGCAATTTTCAAAAGCCATTTCCCTGCGTAAATGGCTGTTTTCCCCGAGTAAATGGGCTATTTGAAAATTGCCTGACCTGAACACGGGTAAAAGTAGGTGTATTATGAAACAACATGCCTACTTCTAAGTGCATTATTGTGGATGTGTTCCTGGGGTAGAATTAGGCGGGGGAGATAATCCTATATTTTTCAGTGAAAAAGAGAAAGTGCCAAAGAAATAGTAGGTAGAGATCTCTGCTGACACTTTCTGTTTGGGCAATTTTCAAAGGGAAAGTATAGAGAATTGTATTTTTTTTTTAATAATAATTTTATATTTCTATTCTGCCTCTCATGACATTTCAAAGCAGGTTATATTCAGTACGGTAGATTTTTCCCTATCCCCAGACAGCTTAAAATCTAAGGGCCTTCTTTACTAAGCATTTTTCCCATAGACCCCGAATGGCAGAAAAGCCGTAGTAAATCAAGCCCTAAATTTGTGCCTAAGGCAATGGAGGATGAAGTGACTTGTCCAAGTTCACAAGACGCAGCAGTGGGATTTGAACCCTGGCTTCCCTGCCTGCTGATCTGTCCACTAGAATACTCATTCATTTGGTAGAATTGGTTGAACCTCTGTGGGTAAAAGCAATTGCATACTTGTTACCTGCCAACACAAACTGTATACCTGGAAATTTTATATTTATCACTTCCATACATGCCTGAACTTGTCTAGTAGCATAGGCTGCCATGAACATCTTTCTTCTCATTCGCCTTGCAACCCCCTGCAAAAGTTTACTCTTGAGACATATGTGGATCACAAACAGACTGCAGCTTTATTAACACCATGCTATAACCAGAAAACTGAACCTCAGGCCAAGGACATTTTTTTTTTATGCGGTCGCCTGCTATAATCTTGCAAGGCAGCCTGTGTATCTTACTAAGATCACCATTCAATGGGCTAAGCAGGTTCCTCTGGCCCCTGCCATGGCTCCATGTTAAGGGCACACAAGACACAATGGGGTGAATTTTCAAAATGTTAGGCATGTAAAATTAGCATATATGCGCATAAGTAACATCTGCAGGTAGTTTTACCTGCACATTTTACACCAATTCGCAAAGGAAAAAAATTCTTGTGTACTTCTATGAAGATTACATAGAGATAAAGTATCCATAGAGATGTGCAAATTCTTTTTCTGCAGATATTTTTCCCCTAAAAAAAAAACGGCACGCTTAATTTTCAAAATGTAAAACTGGTTGTGGTGTTTCATTCCCTGTCCTTACCTCACTGCAAGGAATGCTTCCACACAATGGGGTAGATTTTCAAAGGGTTACGTGCATAAGGTAAGCACGTAACCCCCGAAAACCTACCCCTGCCTCCCCCTGCGTGTGCCAAGCCTATCTTGCATAGGTTCTGCGGTGCGCGCAAGTCCCGGGGCTTGAAAAAATGGGTGTTCCAGGGGTGAGTCCATGGGTGGGGGCACCGGCCCAGGGTGTTCCAGGGGCCGGTGCCCCTGGAACACCCTGGGCCTCCGAAACAGTCACCGGGCCGGGGGATGGAGAGCCGGTGCGCGCAAGTTACACCTGCCCGGAGGCAGGTGTAACTTCTTCGACAAAGGTCAGGGCAGGGTTAGTTAGGGCTGGGGGGCGGGTTAGATAGGGGATGGGAGGGGAAGGCACGGGGGGGGGGGCGAAGGAAAGTTCCCTCCGAGGCCGCTCCGATTTTGGAGCGGCCTCGGAGGGAACAGAGGAAGGCTGCTCAGCTCGGAGCGTGCAAGTTGCACAATTGTGCACCCCCTTATGCGCGCCGACCCTGGATTTTATAATATGCGCGCGGCTGCGCGCGCATATTATAAAATTGGGCGTGGATTTGTTTGCGCCGGGTTGCGCGAACAAATCTATGCCCGCACGCTTGTTATAAAATCTGGCCTACAGTGTGTAAAAATGTATGCACTGTGGTACAGTGTGAATACCCTTACCTGCATATAGGGTGAAAAATTTCCAAACAGTCTTTCACTCGGGTAAATGACTTTTGAAAATTGATCTCAAAGACAGTCATTTTCAAAGGGGCACGTGGGCACAGATTGATACATGTATGATGATGCGTGCCCATGGCCGCAGCAATTTTATAACATTCGTGCACATACATGTGTAAGTTAAAAAAAAAAAATAGCCTTGTGCCCCTAAGTTTGCAAATAGGTGCGCTCAACTGCGCAAATCAGGTTTTGGCTGCTTAAGTAAACACATTTTATAACCAGTGCACCTCCATACTAAGACCAGTTTCACCAGTTTATCTACCAGTTCACCCAGTGTAGAGCTAGGTCCTCTAAACCCTCCTGGTTTAATAGCCTGCACTCCCCCCATTACTCCAGACCCTTTAAACCCCTCAGAACTGGCTTTTTTTTTTTTACACTTATTCCTCCTCCATAGCAGAAGTAAAGTAACGCAGCACTAGACCTGGGCACACGACCAGGCACATAATTATTTGTGCGCACATCTAGTAATCTAATGATTCTCACTTACAACAACAGTATATAAAACCTCAAAAAATATACAAATAAATAAATAAACATCTCTTGGCCCCATCCTGGAATGCCTCTCCCCTGCTTACACCTCTCCCCTTTTTGATTCTGAGTGTGAGATGTGCGCACAGCAGGAGATTCGTGTGCATGTAGGCAGCTTTTAAAATACAACGCTCTCATGTATGCACTACATGCGTGTGCATCTCCCGATTTTGGCACACACTGGTCTTTTAAAATGTATCTTTATATGTAGTCTACGTGTTGGGGCTTTGGTTTTATTTATGATGGTTTTATTGCCTTGTATCGTACTGTATGTTTGTGTCATTGGAATTCTGTATGTTCATGTGACCGCCTAGAATTGTGGATAGAGTGTTTTTAAGTAAATAATTGTGACATATAGTTAACTGTGTGAAACATCTTGTGGTCCACATTCAAAAGCATTTAGCCAGCTAAATCAGATGTCCTGGTTTAGGATATATTGGCTATGCCCCTACTCCTTCTATTGCCACTCTCCCATAATGCCTCCCATTCAGCAATCTGCAGTGGAAGATTCCTACCGCTGATTGAGATAGCTGTGCCAAGAGAAGGGAAAATGGAGGGGCAGACCCACCACCTTGATCCTGGATCCTGCTCACTTGGCCTCTTAAATATGATGACTTGGTCATCAATACACCTAAGATTACCACATGCTCTTGTTATGGAGCTATTTTAATCTTTAAGGCGGTCACCCACAGGGCATTTTAAGAATCCCATTGTGTAGTAGTTTGAGCCATTGCATGTTTTACTGTTATCCTAATCAGAAGTGCATGCAAGTTTTACCTGTAAAAATAAACTCAGAGCTTCTTATCTGTTCAGGTAAGGTTAATTAAGATCACAGGAAAAACTGAAGCGAGTTAAAATGCTGTTCATGGGGCATCATTAAATAGTACTCTGGTTATCTATAATACCTCGGATTATGAATTATTGCAAACAGAAAATTACAGTATGTTCTAAAATCACCCACTCAAAAATGTTTTTATGCATCTGCTTAAGGAGATAAATCTTTAGGAGAGTAATTTTCAGACATTTACTAGCATAAACCCACTTGTATGCTTACAAATGGTTGTTCTAAAACTAACCTGGGCTCACTGCAAATAAAAGTAAGCAAGTAACCCAATTTTGCACATACTTTTAAACATACGGCCCAATTTTAAAAACCTGGTATGCACCGATACGGGCAGATGTTACGAGCGCGCGCGGGCGGGGTCGTCTCGGGCGGGTGGTGAGCCCTTGGGCCACGGCAGGACCCCAGGAGGAGCCCAAGGCCACACCGTGGGAGGTGAGCTGAGCAGGCATGGTGAGCCAGGCAGGCAGGAACAGAAGCAGGGAGTCCGACCCTCAGCCGGACCTGCATGCCCATGGTAGCCAACACGGGGGAAGTTGACTAATGAACGGTCCTCCGACTGTTCCCGGCCCTTTCGGACCTGCCGCAGGGAACGGCAATGGGCAGCAGGCCGGACAGAGGCGAGGGCAGACAGAGTCCTTAGCAGAAGACATCAGACGGGGCAGAAGCAGGCTGAGGCGAGACGGAGACATCAGGACAAGGGCTGAAGCGAGACACAGGAAAGGTCCAGGCGAGCGGGAACTCCGATGCTGGGATACTCACATCCGAAGCCCCCTCGGCTGGCAGAGGAAGACATCCGGGCAAGGGCTGAAGCAGACACTGTAGACAAGGCTGGACGGAAACATTGCACTGTCCATCAGGGCGCCCTACTCAGCCCACCCGTGGGACTGAGTCGTGGACCACCCTGTCCCAGACGCGCCCTACACAGCCCAGGAAGGCTGGTCGCGGACCACGCTGAGAAGGAGGGTGCGGGGAAGACCCAGGCGAACAGGAACTCCGATGCTGGGATACTCACATCCAAAGTCCTTACGGCTGGCAGGCACAGGAACAAACAACTAGGCACATGTCAAGGCAGACATCAGGAAACACGTCTAGGCAGACATCAGGAAACATGGAGGACCTGGACCGGCAAGGTTACAGACAACTGTAAAGCCCGGATCCAAGGCCCAAGACAAGCAGGAGTCGGAGTCACGGACCGGAGTCAAGGCAGGCTGAAGACAAGCAGGAGTCGGAGTCACGGACCGGAGTCAAGGCAGGCTGAAGACAAGCAGGAGTCGGCGTCACGGACCGGAGTCAAGGCAGGCTGACGACAAGCAGGAGTCGGAGTCACGGAGGACCTGGATCAGGAGAGGCCACAGGCAACTGTGTAACCCAATCCGAAGGCACGACATCAAGGCAGAAACAGGACAGAACAAGCGGAACTGGATCAGGATCAGGCAGCTTCAGGATCAGACATCAGGAAACACGTCTAGGCAGACATCAGGAAACATGGAGGACCTGGACCGGCAAGGTTACAGACAACTGTAATGCACAATCCGAAGGCCGAAGACAAGCAGGAGTCGGAGTCACGGACCGGAGTCAAGGCAGGCTGAAGACAAGCAGGAGTCGGAGTCACGGACCGGAGTCAAGGCAGGCTGAAGACAAGCAGGAGTCGGAGTCACGGACCGGAGTCAAGGCAGGCTGAAGACAAGCAGGAGTCGGAGTCACGGACCGGAGTCAAGGCAGGCTGAAGACAAGCAGGAGTCGGAGTCACGGACCGGAGTCAAGGCAGGCTGAAGACAAGCAGGAGTCGGAGTCACGGACCGGAGTCAAGGCAGGCTGAAGACAAGCAGGAGTCGGAGTCACGGACCGGAGTCAAGGCAGGCTGAAGACAAGCAGGAGTCGGAGTCACGGACCGGAGTCAAGGCAGGCTGAAGACAAGCAGGAGTCGGAGTCACGGACCGGAGTCAAGGCAGGCTGAAGACAAGCAGGAGTCGGAGCCACGGAGGACCTGGATCGGGAGAGGCCACAGACAACTGTGTAACCCAATCCGAAGGCACAGTGCAAGTGAACAGACAGTCCTTAAGTACTGGAGGTAGAAGGCAACTCCCTGGGAGGAGCTTGCCAGGACCGCCCACCGCTGGTCCTATAACTAGGGTAGAGAGCTGCGGGCCAGCCCCTAGAGAAACGGGCGTGGCTGGAAGCAGGAAGTCCAAACGCTGAGGCTTGCAAGCCACAGGCATGCCTCAGGAGCAGCTAGGCCTCTCAGGCCCTGGAGCAAGTCCTGGATGATGCGCAGGCGAGGCCCTGGCTTCAGAGCGGCCTCTGGAGGAAGGTAAGAGACCTCCGGCAGCGCAGCAGCAGGGGGGATCGCAACAGGCAGATACGTGTGTGGCCAGGCCACGCGTAGCCCCGCAGGGATTTTCAAATGCCCGCGGGTAGACGCATATCTGCCTGTACACCCAGAAGATTGGCTTTGGCCAAAAGGGGCGGGCTGGGTAGTGGGATCTGGGTGGGGAATGGCTGGGTGGGACCGCCATTAGGCACTGTGTTGCAAAAGTGAGCGCCAGCAGCTGAACTGCTTCTGCTCTAGAGAACAGGTAAGTTTTAAAACAAACAAAAAGATAACTGGGTTTTAGGGGTGGGAGCGGATAGGGGAACAGGGAGGCAGGTTAGCTAGGGGGTTAAGAAATTATTTCCCAATCCACTCCCTTATTGGAGCGGACTAGGAGGGAACTGGGGAAAGGGCCTATCGCGTTGCCACAAACATGTAGTTAAATTTCCCCCCTTCCACACGTGAGTCGGCATTCGCACTCATGTGCGCGCGGGTAGCAGATTTTATAAGGTGCTGCTGTGCCGGCGCACGCAACTTACTTCAGCCCCAGGTTTGAAGTAAGTTTTGCAACAAAGAAAGCAAAAAGGAAAAGGAAGGGGTGAAAGGGCAGGGTAGATAGGGGAAATAAAGGGAAGGTGAGGTGGGGGGGGGGGGTAGGGAATAGGGGGGAGGCTGCGCGGCTCAGTGCACGCAATGTACCCCCTTTCAAGCGCCAACCCCCATAACTTGCGCGTTCCTGTGTGCACATTTTTAAAATCTACCCCTATGTGCGACACAATGGTAACATTCCATTTACCATAGATATGGTTATTGTGGTAGGGCCAATCAAAAACGTATTTCTTCAGTCAAACATATTAAATTCATATTCTAGATTATTAGATTGTACAAAAACTCAGACCTGGATTCACTAAGCTGCAATTTTTATTTTTTTTTTTGCAGGAGGGGCCCCAAAATCGCGGAAGGGGGTGTATCTGTGATAGTGTGCCTATCTCCTGAAAAAATATCACGGATGATTCACTGCATTATTCTGCCTTACAGTAAAAGGCCATGGGGCAAAACAATGCAGGATAGCCCATTACTGTGTAATGGCAGCCCCCAATGCACAGGGCCACCATTGCCCTAAAGGGTCCAAGTACATAAAAAAACAAGCAACCAAAAATTTAAAGTGCCAAAAATTTAAAAAAGTGCCAGGAGTTCTCTCTTGACCTCCCTCCTCACCTTGGGATTGCCAGTCGAGGTAGCCTCCAACAACAAAATTTAGCTGTCACTAATACTCTCGTTTAGATATTAATATTGGGGCATAAATTTGCTGAGGGTTCATTTAAAGCAAAGGACAAAAAAATTCCAGAAAGTGTCCTGCTCTACCTTGAGGGCTGCTGACTTATAGAGCCAGCAGGGGTCAATCAGATCCATTGTGGGCTGTGCTCAGCGAGGAGGCAGACTGTTTCCAGTGTTCAGCTAAGGAATAACAGTTTTTATTAATTTAAAATTATTTTAGAAGGCTTCTGTGTATAATATATTGCTGTCTGTGCTTTCATTATAAGCTCTTTCTCTTTCTAGATATTTATTTTATTTATTTATTTATTGAGTTTTATATACCGTCATTCAGTTTTGCCATCATAACGGTTTACAAGTTTCGATGGATAACAGTGTTAAAAGGTTAGTAGAGGCATTATAAACAGATTCCAATTATCAAATTAGAAAGGGTAACTATGTGATTTCCATGGTTATAAGTGGTTACATAGAAAAGGTAAGGTATAACGTTTAACAGGTTGGGAGGAAAAGGAATATAACGGTCGAGAGCTACATTATGTTGTGAGGAGGAAAAGAAAGTCATTGGGTGTTTTGGTAAGCTTTGGTGAACATCCAGGTTTCAGTTCTTTCTTGAAGGTTTTTAAATTTTGTGGTGTTCTGAGTTCAGTTGGGAGAGTGTTCCAGAGTATGGGGCTTCTGAGGGATATGGCTCTTTCACGAGTTGAGATTAGTTGTTTGGATCGAGCAGGTGGAATTTTTAGGATTCCTTTGTTGGTTGAGCGGAGGTTTTGATGTAGTGAGTAGAGTTTTATCGATGTACTTAACCAGTTAGTTTGTTTTTCATATATTATTTTGTGTAGTATGGACAGTATTTTGTAATCAATTCAGAGTTTTATTGGGAGCCAATGTAGTGATATAAGGATTGGAGTAATATGTTAATGTTTTTTGTTCCTGTGAGGATTCTGGTGGCTGTATTTTGTAGGATTTGTAGTGGGTGGATGGTGGTGAGTGGTAAGTTGAATAATAGGGAGTTGCAGTAGTCCAGGTTGGAGAAAATGAGTAGTTGTAGGACTGTTCTGAAGTCGTCTGGGGTTAGGAAAGGTTTTAGTCATCTTAGTGTTAGTAATTTGTGATATCCCTCTTTAATTTTGGCAGTGATGTGGTTCTTGAAGGATAGTTGACTGTAGGTGATGACCCCTAGGTTGCGAGTGTGAGTGATAGGTGAAATTGCTGCCGTTTGGTTTATTATGTTGAGCGGTAGTAGGTTGTTTTTTCTATCCAGAATAATTATTTCTGTCTTTTCGATGTTTAATATGAGTTTCATGTTGGTTAGTAGTTGCTTTATTTTGGTGAGATATTTGGTGGCTGTTTTTTTGTAGGTTTCTTCCAGTGTATTATGAATTGGGATTAGTATTTGGATATCGTCCGCATATATGAAGTGGGTAAGCCCAAGATTAGTTAGAAAGTGACATATTGGAAGAAGGTAAATGTTAGAGTGTTGCAGATAGTGCTGAGCCTTGGGGAACTCCAGTGTTTAGGTTTATTTTCTTTGAGAGGGTGTTGTTGATTGTAACCTGGTAGCTTCTGTGTGATAGTATGAGAACCATTGGGGTGGATTCTGGAGTGGAGGCTAGTACTTGGTGATTACTACCCTTACTCAATAAGCCTTCGCACGGTTAATGCAACTCCAACATTGCTCTGTGCTTCAACGGCAAGGGGAAATGTGGAAAAGAGGATTTGCTTTCAGATAACTACCAACAAGGAATGAATTTCACAATCTGGTTAAACAAATTTATTTATTTTATTTATAGCTTTTTTATACTGACTTTCTTGATACAAATCAAATCAACTCGGTTTATAGGGAACAGAGATCTTAACAATAACGTTAACAATTAACAAGAGGTAATAATTAGAAGAAGAGAAAAGTTACAATAAAACAAGGGAGTACAACTGGGAATCGGAAATGAAAAGGGGTTGTAAAGCAATAATAGGTACTAATACCTAAAGATATGTGGGGATGCTTGTATAGTCTATCTCTATACTATGACATATTATGAGAATTTAGTGCTTGTTTAGGAGTTGCAAATGAAGTGCTGGATTAGATTCTGAGTGGTAATGCTGAATTTAAGCACAGGAGAAGGCATGACCGAACTGCCAAGTCTTGAGTTTCTTTTTAAAAGTTAGGAGACAGGTTTCCTGCCGGAGGTCTGGAGGAATGGTGTTCCAGATGGAGGGACCTGTTGTTGAGAATGCCCAATTTCTGATCGTTGATCAGTGCACTGTTTTGGTTGGGGGGGCGTGTAGGGATCCCTTGTAAGCTTCCCTTATTGGCCTAGCCGTAGAGTGTAGTTTTAACGGATATAGAAGGTCGAGGGGGGTCTGATGGTGGATGCTTTTGTGAATGATAGTAAGTGATTTGTGAAGTATTCTAAAGTTAACTGGGAGCCAATGTAGATCCTTTAGTATGGGTGTAATGTGCTCTCTCCGATTCATATTTGTTAGGATTCTTGCTGCCGCATTTTGAAGCATCTGGAGGGGTTTTATCGTAGATGTTGGGAGACCTTGTAGGATGGAATTACAATAGTCAACCTTGGAGAACAGGATAGCTTGGAGAACAGATCTGAAATCATGGTGGTATAGTAGAGGCTTGAGTTTTTTGAGCACCTCTAATTTGTAGAAGCACTCCTTGGTAGTATGGTTTATAAACTTCTTTAAGTTCAGGTGACTATCGATTATGACTCCAAGGTCTCTAGCTTAACTTCTTAACTTAACTTCTTAACTTAACTTCTTTAACTTAACTTCTAGCTTAACTTAACTTCTTTAAGTTCAGGTGACTATCGATTATGACTCCAAGGTCTCTAGCAAATAAGCATGGGGGTAGCTTGCTTATTATGGTGGTTACTACCCTAAACCAATTAAGTCTGATACATCCCTTTGAATGCATAAACAGTGTTGCTGTTTGCTTCTACGGCAGGGGGAAATGTGGAAAAGAGGATTTGCTTTCTGACAACAACCAACAAGGACTGAACTTCACAATCTGGGTAAACAAATAAACATGGGCGTAGCTTGCTTATTACGGCGGTTACTACCCTAAACTAATTAAGCCTGATACATCACTTTGAATGCATATACAGTATTGCTTTCTACTTCAACTGCAGGGGGAAATGTGGAAAACAGGATTTACATTCAGACTACATCCAACAAGGCATTGATCTGTGCAGTCAGGGAAAATAAGCATCGGGGTAACTTGCTTGATGCGGCGGTTACTACCCTTAACCATTAAGCCTTATGTTCACCTTTGATGCAACTCCAACATTACTCTCTGCATCAATGACAGGGGATGGCAGGAAATTTGAATCAAACAGTTACCAACAAGGGTCCTGAACTTGGTGGTTGATAAAACAGATGAGTATGGGAAAATAAGTGTGGGAGCTTGTTGGGCAGACTGGATGGGCCGATTGGTCTTTTTCTGCTGTCATTTCTATGTTTCTATGTATGTTTAGATGTGCAAGTTTGCATAACAGCCCCCCATCCACACAGAATCAATAGTGTTCAAATATTAGCCCTCTGCCCTTCTTTCCATAACAAAAATTACCAAGATTGGACCCCCTATACCCCTTTTCCTCCCCCCACTCCCCAAGATTAGAAAATCTCATTGGTGGTATAGTGTATAGTAGGGCCCCCTTCACCCCCCTCACCCCAAAGTCTACAAAAATTAATTGTTATGATAGTACATTCCCTTCCTTCCTCTCCCCCACTCCATTACTCCACTCCATTACTCCATTACTCCACTCCATTACTCCACTCCCCCACTCCATTACTCCACTCCATTACTCCACTCCAATAAGAATGTGTTGCTTGGACGGGCCTGGGGTACCCCCTAGCCTCAGGTCTAGTCAGTGCCATTTTCCAGAATGGCACCTACTAGGCCTTACCCCTGTCACATGACTGGGGCAAAGTCTGGGCAGAGAGCCCTCCCTTTGTCCAACTTCTCTTTCCTTCTTTTTTAAACTTTTTCTATCCCATTGGCAGATCTCCAGAAAGTGTAACCTTCCCCTGTGAAATTCACCAGAAAACTAAATCTAAAATGGAATTCGCTTATACTCAAACTTTTCAGTGAGATGATATCAATATTACTTGAGACAAGTGCCAGTTATAGGTGGGTTAAAAAAGATTCCTTCCCTTCTTTTTTTCCTGCTGCTTCCCACCTTAGCTCCAGTCTATGACCTCACTGGCATTGAGTGGTTACTAGGCTACTTTGAAGAGAAGGGAAATCTAACGTCCACTGTTTTACTTGTAGACAAAATAAAGATACCTAACTAGAACTTATTTTATTATATATATTTAATCATAATCCACATACATATAAAAATTATATAAAACCATATACTGTATATACAATACTTCAAAAGTGTAAAATCTTCCCATCAAAGGGCCCTTGTTTCGCTGAATAATCAGGTTCTTCAGGGGCAATATCACACTTTACAACAAATTGTATTCCCCACATATACAATACTTTCTCTCAGATATAATACAAGAGTATCCACAACACAATTTAAAATCAAGCTGGCGTGTATGGCATTGTTAAAGAATTAAGACTGAAGATATAGGATGTTGTGAGAGAGTGTACAGAAAACTCCTTCAGATTACCTTAAAGGACCAGGCACATCTGTCTTACCCTGTCCTCCTTAAGATTGAGACCCACAGGGAATTAAGCAACCCTTGAAGCAAGTAGCCTTGGAGGTTTTGAGGATGGATTGGGATTGTGGGTTGGCTACATATATTTTCAGAATTCTGGGGGGGGAGGGGGTGCAGGGAGGTTCCTTAGTTTATGGGCCTGCTACTTTTTAAAATCTATTTGGGGGGGGGGGGAGGCTTGGAAATGCTATACCAGACATCAGTTTGAGTGATTGAGTAGGGTATGGGTGGGGAGGAGGGCTGCATGCAGCAAGATTTGTATTTTTTAATTTTTGTTTTCCCAGCTGTTAATTTTTCTGGCTAAGATAACTCTGCCTCAGAAAACCTCCCATCTATTCAGATAATTTTTTTTTCTAGTTAAAGACTTACACAGATAAATATATCTGGTTACAGGGGCCAGAAATTTAAACCTTGGGGTTTGTCTGCATAACCCAAAAGTTACCCAGACTGTTATACTCTTTTGAAGATGGACCTCAGAGAGATTTGGAAAATTTCTTTAGAATATAATCATATTTAGGCATCTTGGATCAAAGATGACCTGGGAAATGTCAGGATCATTAAATTGTGCTGCCTTCTAGAGTTTTGCCAGACTTTCTGGTTTGAAACAAGGCCAGATCATCATTTATGACAGATATTAACCCCTTGTACCATAGAAATCTTTTGCTACAACTAATGATATTTTCAGCAAGGACATGTAGTGTAAGCTACTATAATCAAAACACAAACAGGATATAAGAACACCATATATTAAAGCACAAAATTAATGTGTGTCTAGTAAGGGTGTCAGCAAGCCAGGAAACCAGTGTAAGACCACCTCTAGAGTGGTTGCCCGGTCTACTCTATCACCCACCCAAAGGCAAGGTTTGAAGCGAAAGTAAGAAACTGTAGTATAAAATATTCTTTTTATATTTTTAACCTTTGCATTTAAAAGTCAGTGATTGAGAGAGAAACAACAATGTTTGATATCATGTCCCATATGATATAACCAAAAAGACGCTCTGTAGTACATAGAACAAACCCCATCAGCTGATGTTTTGGATTTCCCTGAGTGTAAAATCTTCCAAATGTGGTGAAGTGCGCTTCAAATGGATCTTCTGATCTCCTTTACGTCTCCTGTGGATGACTCCTGAGATCGGAAGATCCATTTGAAGCTGCTTCACCACGTTTGGAAGATTTTACATTTAAGATACGTCCCTTACCCCCTAAAGCAGGGAAAACCAAAACATCTACAAGAAGAGTGGAAGGATTGTATCATTTTTTCCTTGGAGGAATATACACAAAAAATATGAACATTGTATGTTAATACAGTTAATAATGGAGCCGTGATTCTATTAATTTATGTATGTTAAATTGTATTTTTTTGGAAGATTATTGTTATATAATAATATTTTTTGTGAGTGGTTGTGTATGAGTGATTGGATGAGTGGAATTTGATTTGATATATATGTACTGTGCTTTTTAGAATTTTGATATAATAAAATGTAAAATATATATACAGGTATATGGTATATTGCTTGTGAAATCCAAGTAAACCACAGCAGGTTCTCTTCCTCATTCTAATTCTTTAGTCTCCCAATCAAAAAAATCAATACGATTCATATGACAGGATTTGCCTCTGGTAAAACCACGTTGCCTTGGATTCTGCAAACCCTTGCACTGTAGGTAGTTCACCATTCTTTCCTTCAGCAGTCTCTCCATTAATATTCCTCATTAAGGTAAGGCTAACTTGCCTCTAATTTCCAGCCTCCTCCCTACTACCACTTTTGTGAAGTGGAACCACAATCACCATTCTCAATCTTGCGGCACCACACCAATCTCTAAGGATTCATTGAGCTGGTCCTTCAGTAGACCCACCAGCACTTCTCTGAGCACCCTTAGTATCCTGGGATGTATCTCATCTGGTCCCAATTTCAGTTTTGCTAGTCCATTGAAACACTCTCTTCTGTAAATGGGGTTATATTTACCCCATTCATAGACTTGCCAACCAGCAATGGTTCTTCTGCAAGGTCTTCTTTGGTGAACACTAAACTGAAATATTTGTTTAAAATTTCTGTTATTTTCTTCACTTTCTCTACACCCCGCTCATTGTCTCTTTGCAGTCTTACAGTGCCACTTCCAGCCTTCCTCCTTTCTCTGATATACCTGAAAAATTATACATAGAATGCTAATGTAAACTTGTTTATTGTCAATGATAATCATTTTTCACTCACAGGCCATACTATTGTTATGATTAGAGCTTGGGATGAAGAAATTACACATAGATTAGTAGATAGGAAGTTAGGATAAGCTCTTGGAGAATGTATTGGCTATCATATAGACTTCTTATATGGGCATTTCTATTCTGGCCTACCTCTTAGAATGCATTGAATAATGGACATTTAAAACTCAAAGCAGATTAAGTTTCTGCAATGAATTTATCATATGGGTAAAATGGACATTTAAATATATACATTAACAACTAAATAAGGAAGTCTCAGAGACTGTCCAGCATTTGGGGCCTTCTGCTGAAAGGAATTTTTGCAATAGTTAAAACCCAATTTTTAACTACAAAGACAAGATTTGCTGCAGCATGAGCTCTTACTAGCAAAGCAAACACCAAGCTTTGTGGAACTTGGCAATTATTTGTAGACTGAGATTACTGTGGGGAAAAAACCTAGTTACAATAATTGCCAGATATTGATTGGCTGATGAAATCTACAGAGCTGTGTTTTAATGAGAAGCATTTTATATGTATTCTATAAGAAGAGCATCCAATCACGAAAGACCTGATATCCAGAGCCTTCCACCATCCCTTTCACAACATGTAAAGAAATCAACAAGCATGTGATGCTGTAAAGACCACCATGATTTTTCTGACCTGAACAAACTGGATGCCCTTACATTTAAAGGGTATGAATTCATATTCAGATCCAACCAAGGAGATGGGAGATACACAGTCTTGTTGTTTGGTTGCATGAGAAAAATATCAGAAAAGAACTGAAGCTGAATTTTGGCATTCAATGAGCCCCAACGCACATGACCAAACCTTGGGCATATAACCAGACAGCCAGCCAGCCCCAGCTCAAAGCAGATGTAACCTGAACTTTTGTATCCAATCAGCCCAGCCACAGATATAACCAGAAGGAAACAGACCAGACTATGCAGAGGTGGGCCTCAGACCTTCATGGAGGCATTCAGCAGCAACATGGACTCTTGGCTATGCTACAAGACACTATTTCTGGAGCAGTCAGAAGGAATTGTGGGCATTTAGAAAACACTAGTTTGCATACATCATAGAGTATGGGGACCTGAAAACTCAATTTTGAAAACAGACATTTAAATCAGCAATAACATTCTTATCTATACTATTCTAGAGTTTTTAAATTTGTGCCAGAGAATGAAGAATGCCAGAGTGAATGTATCTTGCAAAGTTGTAGACACACATTGTCCTCTCACCTTCTTTCCGATTGGGCTTCTACCACAAGGGTATATGATGTATACATTGATCATATAATAGGATAAGTGTCCAGCCTTTCCCTCATAAAACGTCCCAGAATATTGTCTTATTGAGAAGGTTTATTTTAAGGGATATAGATATCCGTCCCTTTTCTCCTCCCTGGGATGGATACCTGGTTTGACCATTGCCTGGACCTCATATGCGTCTGACTGCCAACTGCCCAAGACCCTAGACGACCATGGGCTTATCCTTCTGCGATCAGCAGAGACCCCGCCTGGCACCCAAAGGCTGAACCACAGGGGAACGAGGGCTGGTATAGGTGAAGGGCCTGATGGGTCTCTGCTTCATCTGGGCCTGGTTGATGGTGGGAGCCTGCAGGGCTCCTCCCTGTAGGTAGTTCAATTCTGCCTCCACAGACAAAACAGATTGCTGAGGCAAGTTGTATTTGGAGTGCTGCTCTTTTATAGGGCCTGGGTGCTGACATCATCAATAGGGGCCATGGGGTATTTCCTTTAAGTAGTGGCAAGAGGCACACATTTGCGCATAGGGAAAGGCGCAGCGCTCTGATGCTGGCGGCATCCAGTCTCGCGTGTTGGTGGTTTCCAAGGGGAGGCAAGGGTAGTCGGGCTGGCGGTGTCTCACTCTGTTGAGGGCTGCTAGGGTCAGGCCTCTTCAGAAGCCAGTGGAGGCCCGGCCAAGAAGGTGAGTGTTGCGGTCCACAGGAGCAGCCAGTGGACTGTGAAACATAACTCTTGTCCTGATTAAATGTTCAAAAATGAAGATCTAATTAATACAGTGCATATTAGGGATGTGAATCGTCCAAAATCGTTAGAGTGCACGATACAATACAAATGCCCCCGATTTATCGTCAGGGGCATTTATATTGTATCGTTAAATAGGGCGCGGGAAAACCGGCACACCAAAAAAACCCTAAAACCCACCCCGAACCTTTAAAACAAATCCCCCACCCTCCCGAACGCCCCCAAAATGTTTTAAATTACCTGGGGTCCAGTGGGGGGGTCCCGACGTGATCTCCAGCTCTCTGGCCATGGCTGCGTTGAGAGAAATGGCGCCGGTGGCCCTTTGCTCTTATCATGTCACAGGGCAAAGGTAGCGCCAGTGCCATTTTGGTTCCTGGTTCCCGACATCACGCGTCCAGGAGATCGCCCCTGGACCCCCGCTGGACCCCCAGGGAGTTTTGGCCAGCTTGGGGGGACCTCCTGACCCCCACAAGACTTGCCAAAAGTCCAGCGGTTGCCCGTATGACATAGTGAGGGCAAAGGTAGCGCCGGTGCCATTTTGAAGATTGGCAATACGGCCCGCGTGCAGGAGGTCGCTCCCGGACCCCTACTGGACTTTTGGCAAGCCTTGTGGGGGTCAGGAGGCCCCCCCCAAGCTGGCCAAAAGTCCCTGGGGGTCCAGCGGGGGTCCGGGGGTGATCTCCTGCAAGCGTGACGTCGGGAGCCAGGAACCAAAATGGCGCCGGCGCTACCTTTGCCCTGTCACATGATAAGGGCAAAGGGCCACCGGTGCCATTTCTCTCAACGCAGTCGTGGCCAGAGAGAGGGAGATCGTGCCGGGACCCCCCCACTGGACCCCAAGTAATTTAAAACATTTTGGGGGGGTTCAGGAGGTTGGGGGATTTGTTTTAAAGGTTCGGGGTGGGTTTTAGGGTTTTTTTGGTGTGCTGGTTTTCCCGCCCTCCCCCGATTTACGATTTTTAACGATTTTTAACAAAAAAAAAAACACGACGATAAGATTTCCCTCCCCCCCCAGCCAAAATCGATCATTAAGACGATCGATCACATGATTCACATCCCTAGTGCATATTGGATGAATACTTTTTCCCAAAACAAGTTTTCATGAATGTTTGGAGATTTTGTGAGTTTTTTGATTCAGGGAATGCTTGTTTTTAAGGATGGGGAATATGTACTTATGTATTTCTTGAAGTCCTACCTTAATATTGGTAAATTCACCTGATTTTTTTAAACTACCTTCTTGCCAGCTTCATTTTCAAATTTAATGAACTAGCACCAAAATAAAACCTCAATTTGGATCTTGTTTATTTGATCATCTCACATTTTATTCTACCTTTAAATTTACTCTTTGCTTCCCCTCCTAACTTCTGGGAAAAACAGTTAACAGATGGATTCCCTATAGGTTTCATAGAGCTGGTGGAGAAGAAGGCAAGTGTAAATTACTCCTTAGGATATCATCACATGACATCTGTTTACACGTCTTCTTGTAAAACCCACAGTTTTATGGCCACTGAAGCTAAAGAGGTCCCACCCCATGGATCCTGGGGAAAGGGGGAGATATACAGTGCTGCAGACCACACTTGAGATCTTGCTTTTCTTCACTTAATATGAAGAAAAGGAATGCAATCTAAACAGGTTTTTACTGAGACTCAAGTTTCTAAAATACATTTTTCAGCATTTACACCTTTCTTACCCATAAGCATTTTCCCTCGTCACTTCTCAGCCTATGCAATATGGTGACTCAGTCATACAAAATATTACATGCTCCTCTGGGCTCTAGTTTTGCACTCTCAGTGATGAAAAATATACAATACACTAGTGCAGTGTGATCCTATGAAAGTGACTTATGTACCTCTACCAACTGAATCTACATGGTAAAAATAAAATAGATGGAAAGCATAGAGTGGCTTAATTTTTTGGGGATGTAAGGCACTGATATAATTCACCCAATGAGAACTCCAAAAGATATTCTTTTTCTATAACAGGGGCTGGCAACTCCAGTCCTCAAATGCTGCAAGCTGGTCAGATTTTCAGGATTTCCAAAATGAATATACATGAGATTCATTTGCATGCAATGAAGGCAATGCATGTAAATGCATCTCATGAATAGTCAGTGTAGTTAGTTTGATAAACCAAATGACTTGGGCGCTCGAGGATCAGAGTTGCCTACCCCTGTTCTGTAATGTGATTGCATGGAACAGCTAATGATCACCTGAAGCAACATTGTACCTGGTGGCTGAAGAAACTACACTGATGAGTTTAGTCTTGAGGAAGAATGCTTCCATTAGTGAATAATCTTAGCATGCAGTCATTCAGAGGAAAGGAACATAGCTTATGATAGAATGGTGATTCCCAATCAATGATAAAATAAGTTAATCTTCTAACAGAATTCTGGGTACTGGGGAATTTAAAAGCTTGGAATATTTAGATTTACTGACTGTGTCTTAGCATTTACAGTGCTTGTCTGCTAAGGTGCATGAATTTCTGTCAGGTTAGTGATCAACCAACTTTTATTCCATTAGTTTTAAGGTAGCTGCCTGCAGGTTTCCCATGGCCAGATGTAACTTACTGAGGGCTGCTAAGGAGCTTTAAGGTATTATAGGCATTGCATATATTCTGATTTACAAAAGCTCATTGAAATGAAATGCAATCAAGGTTAGAACTTTCAGAAAAGCCAAATATGGTGAAAAAAAGTAAAAACAAAACAACCCCCCCCCCCCTTAATCTGCAATTTAACTTCAAAATAAAATGCTTCTTCATCAGAGGTCTGCTGTATTGTTTGTGCTCAGCAGATGAACAATTTAGATGCTTTTAATGCTTTCTTTTTGTGAGCAATGCCCATGATACAGAGTCCTCTACCATTAAAATTATACATTTAAATGATATATTTTCCACATAATATTTCTAAAAATGTTAATAGCTATATTAGTCATATTTACACTTCTTTTTAATTGGATCTTTGGAGGGAAATTTATTTGTTATTCTTCCTATGTTTTAGTACTCGCTTTAAACAACCTATTAACAAGTGCAGCCTTGATCAGAACATTTTGAAAGTACTTTTCTTCTTAAAAATATACTGTAATAAAATTTACTGTTTAATTATCAAGGTATTTGCATGCTAATTATCAAATATAAAATATAGATTACTTATAATTGCAAGGGTCAAAACATTTTTAAATAGATTTTCTTAAACTACTGTGTCTTAAGAGTATAGGAGTTAATTTTCAAAACATTTACCTGACTAAAACCAGAGTTTAGCTGGTCAGACTCCCAGTGTGAAAATCTGAACCAACCAGCTAAATTTGGCCAATCAAATTCACAGACTGACCATATTTAACTGGACAAAAAGGAGGTGGGTTTGGTGGCATGCCAGGGGCATATTTAAAAATGTTACTAATTAGCACAGTATCGAGTGATAGGATACATACGGCTGAACAAATCCAGGTGCTGCAAAAAATGCTTAAATCTGTGCCTGCCCAAATGCTGACCCCCTCCCCAACTCAAGATTTTGAAATCTTCTTTTGTCTCCCACCCCCCAGATTTACATTTGCCACCTCCTGCTTGGTTTGTGGTATTGCATTGACAATCATTATCAGAATAACGTTGGTAGGTTAGAGGAGAGGCAGCAAAAGTGAGTTCTACTTGCTCGCAGGGTCTGATTGGGGGTTTCTGGGGGTGAGATCCAAGAAGGGAGGGGGGAGGATATTTTTGAGTTGGGGGAAAGAAGAGTATCAGCATTTGGGGGAATCTGCTTTTTGAATTAAATTAAGTGCAAGGAGGGAGTGCATCCCTTATTGATTTAAATCAAGTATAGGAAGGGAGGAAGGGTTTGATTCAGTTGATGATTCTCGTAAGGATAATAGGTAAATGTACCTGGTTTTCTTGCACTCAGCGGCTGTATGAAAATGTACTTCTTACTTTCTAATGGTGAGCAAAGCAAATGAACAATCCTGGGTTCCATACTGGGAGTCCACACACAAGAGGGGATCATTGAATTATTGTGGACAGAGCATTGCCGTCCTAAGTTCGGTGTACAGCAATGGTCAGGTAGGCAGGTATAATGTGAACTATTTGGAAAATTATGGACAGTGGGGTGGAGGATATTGTAATACCTTTAATCTGTCCATCGTGTAACTATATATTGGGTTTTATATGCAGTTACAGTCACCCCATCTTTGAGGGAACAAAGCTGAAGAGAGATTAAGTAAATCCCTTGTGAGGAGGAGCTGAACAGGTTGAGGTTCTTCAGTTTCGAGGAGAGGTGGTAGATTTTATGGAATCATGAGTGGGATGGGACAGGTGGGTAGGGGACAGTTATTTACTTTTCAGATGGTACTATATCTTTGGGATGCTCCATTGAATGTATGGCTGCACAGTGAAGTTTTTTGCTGGAGAATATGGTCCAGGCATTTAATGTGGCTAGGTTTGTAGGGGGTTTGGATGAATTCCTGAAGGAGAGGTTTGTGGGGCATTATTAGCCAGATGGACTTGGAAGGGCCACTGCTTGTCCCTGGAAGTGGACAATGGGGAATGGATCTATTATTTGGGATCTGCTGGGTGCTTGTGATCTGGATTGACCACTAATGGACATTGATCTGACTCAGCATGGCATCTCTTTATGTTCTTATACATTTAGGGGCAATTTTCAATCTATGCAGAGAGTTCCAAAGTTCATATGTACTTTCCACTTTAGATTTTGCATCATTTCTTAAAGGAAAAGCACACAAATACTTTTCCTTTGAAAATTGCCTATGGAAAAAGTATCTGCAGAGATTTGTACCTGATTTTTCTGTGGATACTTTTACCCTGATAAAAAAGACAAAAAAATCCCCCAATGCATTAGTTTTAAAAATCCAAAACTATGCACTGTATTGTCTCCCCTGAAATGAAAATCAGAATTCTGATACAGGATATGGTGAGAAGCTTTGTAAATATAACAATTCTCACAACTTACCAGGAAATCCAAAGCATACTCATGAGAAACTCTTTACATATTCTGAATGTGATGTTTCATTTAAAAAAGCCCATTTCACAAGAACATCAGAATTCCACCCAGCACTGCATCTAGATCAAGTTCAATCATGAAATGCAATAAAAGCTCATGTCAAGAAAATATATTCCCTTCTACTGAATCTGACAATTGGCAAATGCTTCAACAGAATGGCTCAAATCTTTCATGCCACTCTGCCTTGCTGCTATATGCTTCATGCCGCACCTTGGGATCTTTGTGCCACTCAGCCTTGCTGTCATGCCAAGATTTTACACCTTAGGGTTCCTTCTGCCAATGTGCCTTGCTGCCATGCCCCAGACTTTGAGGTGTTCCTGCCACTCTGGGGGAGAGGGGGGCTGCTTTGCACTTCTCATGTTGCTTTGGTGCCTTGATGCTTTTTTTTGTGATGCTTGCCTAGTCCCTTTATCAGTGCCTTGGGAATTTTCCTGCTTCCTTTACTCCTTTGTTCCCCCTTCAAGGTGCCTTAGGATGCTGATGCCACTTTTGGGGTCACTTTGTCTCTCGTGCTGCCTTCAAGAGTTCATGCCACTATTTCTGGTGCCCTCTTTTGGAGCATTGGGGTATTCTTCCCACATGAGCTTTCTTCTTTGCTCCTCGATGCATTGAGAGCTCCTACCAATGCTGGTACCACTTTGCCCCTTTATGGAGCTTTGGGCTATTCATTCCACTTTTGGTACCACTTTGCTACACTCTAAGAATCTTGGATTTCTTTCCCCCTTCTAATGATTTCTTCCCACAAGTTTCATAAGAATTGATGAGAAAACCCTAATGCTGGAGCCCAAAATACGCTGCAATGGTTCCCCCAGTGGCTTTACTGACAAAATAAAAAAACCCCAAAAAACCAAATTAAACAAATGAATATTCATTTTCATTTTGAGACTATTAAAGCAAATTTAAGTCCCCACAAAATGAATGAATGAACCAAAATTTTTTTTTCTTCTGTACATAAAGTAGGCAATTTGCAAACAGCCCTTTTACTCATGTAAATAATCTTTTACATGAATAATGCCTTTTGAAAATTGCCCTTATAATTTAGTTTGAGAGTTCTTTGGTTTGAAGTACATTTTATATTATAAACCTTTTCATGTCATCACCGTGAACTAAATGATAATATGGACTGGAAGCATTACATTTAATGTAAAGCTGGTATCTGATAATACCAAACTAATTATTTACCAGCTCTGATAAGCTGTAACTAGTGTTGGAAGATCTTGCATTCAAAACAGAAGCAGTTATCAGAAATACATTCACTAGTGGTATTGCTCTTGGGGAATCCTGGGAACATTGTCAAAAGTCCTCTTAACACAAGGTATGGAAGACAAAAAGCTCTTTATAGGATGCAAATCAGTCTCAAGTCTCCAAATGAGACTCTACAGCATCTTTAACCATTAACAAATATTGATCTAGAGAACAGTTCCTTTGTTAGAAAAAAGACAGGAAATTAATAATGACAGTTTAATTCTGTGAAATCAATGCAACACAATGACATCTTTCATGCAAATGCATCTCCAAATGCCTTGCAATCACAAACTATATATAAGCAAGGTTCAACCAAATACAGCATATGACATTATTAGTAGATTAGTAGAGTTCAGTCACATATAAAGTGGAATAGCTTACCTATGTTTATCTTTTGTTTCTTTGTTACTTGCACTATGGTTAAAGGTGCTGTAGCGTATAGAATGAATCAGACAAAATAAAGATCAGGTTAAAATGAACTCTCAGGCAAGAAATGCTTCTTTGAAAGGCTTTGAGGACTTGCTGAGATTTAGTGAAATGAAGAGATGATGATAGGTTATTCTTAGCGGAAGGGGCAGCAGTAGGGAAAAATCAACCAAAACTTATCACTTGATTAGAAATTGTTAAAACACCATCAGATTCTATTGTTATATCATAACTACATCTAGAGCTGTTACATTTTGAAAATACAATATTCACAAAGTACTAGTCATGTGACTTTCAAAAGGCCTTAGCTCTCTTATTCATAAAGGGCCAGATTTTAGTAGCTACGCACGGGCGTAGATTTGTGTGTGAAACCCGGCGCGCACAAATCTACGCCCGATTTTATAACATGCTCACGCAAGAGGGAAGGGAGGGGAAGGTGGGGGGGGGGGGGCAGAAATCGGAGCGGCCTTGGAGGGAACTTTCCTTCCGCCCCCCCCACCTTCCCCTCCCTTCCCCTACCTAACCCACCCCCCAGCCCTACCTAAATCACCCCCCCTACCTTTATTTTATAAGTTGTGCCTGCCTCTGGGCAGGTATAGGTTGTGCGCCGTTAACGCATGCGATAAGCCCTTAAAGCATGCAAAAATGCCTTTAACACTTGCGATACCACCATATCGTATGGTGCAATGCAAATTCAAAAAACAGGAGGAGTTAGGGGCAGGAGTGGGCTGGGTTTACTGTTTTGCAAAGCCCTATTGCATGGCTTTAACACCGATTTTAGCTACAACTTTTTCAGGAGTGTTAAGCCGTGCGATAGCTTGCGTTACAGCTGTATCGCTCGATGCAATGTTTATCGCGGATGCTGGTTTTGGTAGTTTGAAGCTCTCAGAGCGCCCACCTCAGGGGGGAGGGGGGGGGGCAGAGAAAGAGAGAGAGCCAGCCTAGCCATAATGATATTACCCATAGGTATTAGCACAAATTGCGATATTTACCGCATTTTGATAAATCAAGGCTCCTGTTCCTCAATCCTGAAGACTGTTCCTAAATACTGAAGACTCTCTGTTGCATAAAGAAGACACTACAGAGATCTACTATTGTGAGTGTATCATATATCATATATATCATATATCACTCATCCAGCCTTACCAAATACTACACAAGTGAGAGACCTGGGAGTTCTAATTGACAATCACCTAAACCTGAAAGCTAACATCAATAAAACCACCAGAGACTGCTTTTATAAGCTCCAAGTGCTGAAAAGAATAAGACCTCTCTTCCACACACATGACTTTAGAACGATTCTACAATCAATCATTTTCGCAAAGCTGGACTATTGTAACACCATCTTGCTTGGTCTCCCTTCATCTCACACCAAACCTCTACAAATGGTCCAAAATGCCTCCGCCCGTATACTCACTAACACCAGGAGAAGAGAACACATAACCCCTATCCTGATGGGCCTCCACTGGCTGCCCATCCACTTCAGAATAATCTACAAGGCCATTCTCATCATTTTCAAAAACATCCATCAATTAGCCCCAATTGATCTCCATATCCCCCTCTGATTACACAACTCAACAAGACCGACAAGGGATGCTTACAAAGGATTACTTCAAGTACCTCCAGCCAAAACTACCAGACACATTACGCTTAGAGATCGGGCCTTCTCCACAGCCGGTCCAACTTTATGGAACTCCATTCCCCCAGATCTTAGAATGGAACCCAGCATCTCAACCTTCAAGAAAAGACTCAAGACATGGCTGTTCACACAGGCCTTTCCTAACTCCAACACTATTTAACTCTCATCAATCAACACACTTCGCTAGTAATAGCATTAATAGCCACATCTTACAATGTTATTATATATATAGAATTATCTGATCTTCACTTTCTTTCTTACTCCAAGTTATTTATTTCCTTGTTACATGTAACTGCTTTTCTGCACTATTGTTCAAATTGTATAGTTTATTATAATTGCACCCCTGTTTCTTGTGAACCAGCATGATGGGACTACCGTCCTGAATGTTGGTATATAAAAAACTTAAATAAATAAATAAAATAAATATACCACTGGTTATGCCCTGCATACCCTGTCTACTCACTACCTATAGTCTCTCCTTACAGCTCAGCAACTCAGAGATCATAGTTCCAGTATCAGAGGACTTTGATGAACTTTGGAGTGAGGAAACTCACCCAAAGATGAGATTTGTGCAATGTTCTCTCAACCTAGCTTGATGATTGCACAATTCTCATCTTTGGGTGAGTTTCCTCACTCCGAAGTTCATCAAATCTTCACAAGGGAGCACTGTTCTGTTCGTACGTCTCACTTTGAATGTCAAAGTGGCCCCTAACCCCTACACTAATACGTAAACCTCACCTTGAGTGACTAGGTGGGCCTCTCATAGAGATATAAATACCTATCTAGGGTCAGGGCATTATGGCTAGTCTCTCTCTTTCTCTCTCTCTCCCCCTACTAGTAAACATGGTCCCTCCAGTGGTTGTATGTAGGAAATACCACTTTCTGGCACTTATCTCAAAGTGTGAAAAAGTGATAGCAATTTGGGGTAACTTAGCTCTTCGCATAGGGGTAGATTTTCAAACAGGGCGCCCTCGCGTACTTTTGTAGGCGCATCAGGCGCAAACAAAAGTACGCTGGATTTTAGTAGATATGCGCGGAGCCGCGCGTATCTGCTAAAATCCTGGATCGGCGCACGCAAGGCTACCGATTTTGTGTAGCCGGCGCGCGCCGAGCCGCGCAGCCTACCTCCGTTCCCTCCGAGGCCACTACGAAATCGGAGCGGCCTTGGAGGGAATTCGCTAACGCCCTCCCCTCACCTTCCCCTCCCTTCCTCTACCTAACACACCCCCCCGGCCCTGTCTAAACCCCCCCCCCCACCTTTGTTGGGGGATTTACGCCTCCCAGAGGGAGAAGTAAATCCCCACGCGCCAGCAGGCCGCTGGCACGCCTAGACGTGACCCGGGGGCGGTTCCGGAGGGCGCGGCCACGCCCCCGGACCGCCCCGGGCTGAAACCACGCCCCCGGGCCCGCCCCCGAAATGCCGCCGACACGCCCCGAAAACGCCACGCCGATCGTCCATGCCCCCGACACGCCCCCCCTCGGAAAACCCCGGGACTTACGTGAGTCCCGGGGCTCTGCGCGCGCCGGCAGGCCTATGTAAAATAGGTGCACCGGCGCGCAAGCCCTGCTCGCGTAAATCCGGGCGGATTTACGCGAGCAAGGCTCTTAAAATCCGCCCCATAGGCATTAGCGCAAATTGAGATAAACTTCCTATTACCATAAAACCACTCCCCTTTTCCCATCTCATGCAATATTTACCGCATTTTGATAAATCAAGGTCCTTAATTGGTTAGGGGTAGTAACTGCCGCAAGAAGGAAGCTACTCCCATGCATTTATTTACCCAGCCTGTGCAATTCAGTCCTTGTTGGTTGTTGTCTGAATATAAATCCTCTTTTTTCATCCCCCCCGCCGTTGAAGCAGTGAGCTGCGCTGGTTATGTATTCCAAGTGAAGATTTAGGCTTAATTGATTCGGGGTAGTAACCGCCGTAACAAGCAAGCTGCACCCATGCTTATTTGTTTACCCAGACTACGCTAAATAGGCCTTTGAGCAGATTGAGTGGCTTTATCTTGTTTTATGTTTTTTAGTATTTTAATGATGTTTAAGTTTCACTGTAATCCATTTATTTAATTTATTTAATCCATTTATTTAATAGGCAGAATAATAACCCTTTCAAATAATTATATATATATATATATATATATATATATATATATATATATATATATATATATATATATATATATATATATATATAGATAGATATATTTTCGAAGTTCTAGGGTGGTAATGCTTTGGGAACAACTATATGAATACGATTCAATCAGACCCAATGATTAGAATCTTTACCAGTATAAAACAAGGATAATACTGGTCTCCCCTTTTGTTTACCTTATCTTTAGAACTTCTTATCATAGTTTCATTGATTCTTAGTCATCGATGGCCAAGGAAAAAATAGTAAATTATTGGCATTTGCATACAGTTTATTATATATTATTAATGTGGAAATCTCTATCACCAAGCCACAAATGAGAGGTTCTCTATAGTAGGGATGTGAATTGGTACCGGACTCATTTCCGGTACCGATTTTGGGTAAAAACCGCAGGAAATCTTCGTTCCCGTGATTCTTACCCATTTTAATCGGCTATGTCATGTCGAAAAAAAAACCCACCCCGACCCTTTAAATTTAATCCTTTCATGTTCCCCACCCTCCTGATCCCCCTGTGCTCCTACCATGTGACAGGGGCCGGCCAATGGCACGGATATGCTGTCACATGCTAAGGGCAAAGGGCCATCAGTTCATTTTGATTAGTTGTAGCCGACGGCCTGAGCACAGGAGATCGCTCCCGGGACACCCGCTGGACCACCAGGTACTTAAAAAATTTTTTTTGGGGGGTCGGGAGGGTGGGGGATGCGAAAGGATTACATTTAAAAGGTCGGGGTGGGTTTGGGGTTTATTTTTAAGTGCCCTTTCTTCCCACCCCCCCAAAACCCCCTATCGGGTTTGGGGGCCCCTGAATTCTGACGAGTTTGAAAATATCGTCCGATATTCTGACAAGATTGAAAATATCGTCCGATATTTTCAATAGTCAGAAAAACGATTCACATCCCTTCTCTATAGTCTCCTGGGAAGAATCTGAGTTACTTCCATTGAATGTACATTGCATGTAAGCATTATTTGAGATTTCCATTCAAACGCAGTCCAAATATTTGTGGTTTTCTGTATATCCAACTTGGAGAATACAATGTTATATAGTCAGTTCTCTGTATTAGATCTTATAAAAGATGTCTCCTCAAAATAGCTTGGTGTGGCTAATGATAGCTGGCCCTATTTTCCTTCAGCACCTTTGAATATCTCAATGAAAGTACAAATATATATATTTGTTGGTTTGATTTTACATGTTATTATAGTCATAACATGCAAATTATAAGAAAGGCATTTAACACTGCTCACTTTGGTGACCTTCAAAATTATGCTGAGGACATCCATTCAAGCCTGGGTGAAAGTAATTTGGATTACAGACCCCCCTTCCCTCATCCTGGCCTGTTTCTTATTGACCTGGCATTGTAGGTCTCGCCATGTGTGACTCAGGACTTACCCATTCCTTTTATTGTGGAAGAACACATTGAGTCATTAGTGGATTTTCTCCCAAGTCCATTCTTTCTGGTAGGATCCCACCATCCATTTCTTCTTCCCATATAAGATGTTCTGGACTTTCATTACTTCTTTCACAAGAAGGTCCATCTTCTTTGGCTGGAAGTTAGGCTTTCTAAGCATGGCTCCACTTCTTTTAGACATGGTGCTGTTAAGACATTTGCTAAAGATACTTGCTCTTTTATACAAACATTTTAATCTTTATTATTTTTTCAATGATTATCTCATGAAAAACATTTACAAATATGTATCACAGATTCATTAAGGCAAATATTAATTCAAACCATAACATTAAAATTTGTGAGACATATAACATAATCGGGGGAGATCATTATACAATACTTTCAGGTAATCTAACATCTATATAGTCCCCTTTCTCATGGGACTATCATTAGATATTAACAATCAATAATGGAGAAATAATTTTTACATTTTACTTAAGGTCCATTTACCTCTAACATTTCTACTACTGGAACTGTTTTGTCTAACAGGAATGTCTCCAAATGAGCTGGATCCGTAAACCCACATTTTTTCCCTTTATAATTTATATAACATAAACAGGGAAATTTCAAAAATAAAGTGCCCCCTAGGGCCACTACACGCTGTTTCAATGCAAGAAAGGCCCTCCTTCTTGCTTGGGTTGCTCTGGCGACATCTGGGAATATTTGGATTTTAGATCCACAAAAGGAGACATCCTTATAATTAAAAAAACTTTCTGAACAGCTTCTCCTTATCCTGTTCTGATGTAAAAGCAATAAAGAGAGTGTCTCTATTCTCAATCAAGTCTATTGATTCCTCTAAGAAGGTAGACATACCTAAACTGGGAGGATTCTCTAAGCCCTGATTTTGATGGTCACTCCCTTTTTTACTAAAATAATATATTTTAGATAGAATAGGAAACTCTTCATCTTTGTACATTAATATTTCTCTAAGAAATTTCTTGAACATTTCTATAGGAGAGAGCAAGCGAGTTATAGGAAAATTAACCAATCTTAAATTTTTTGATCTCATAAAATTTTCCATTCGTTCCAATTCTTTATGCAAAGTTAAACTATCATGCATAAAAGTATTTTCAGAAGATTGTACTAGTTGCAATTTATTTTTCAGATCTAATAATTCTTTCTCACACTTAACAACTCTTATCTCTTGCTCTTTTAATTTATCAGAATTAGCATTTATCACAGTTGAAAGAGATCTGTTCATAATAGTCATATTATTGTCTAGTTTCGAAATGATATTCCATACATCTGATAATGTAACATTGTCTGGAGGACTATCCATGACAGTGCTACTAGAGAGAACTGGAATGGTAACAACAGGTAAACTATTCACTAAAGATTTCTCAACCCTTTGGTTTTCTCCTTGGGTTACCAAGCTTACTTCCAAAGGGTTAAATCCTACCAGTTCTGACGCCAATTCAGTGGATGGACTCTTAATTGGCTAAGATGGTGAAACAGGTCCTTCTCCTGGACTGATGGAAGCCAGCAATAAACTTCCCATCACTTCCTCATTTGGATCAGCTCTCTGCCTCACCACATGCTGATCCATAGGGCCAGTGCTAACTTGTTGCACTGATGACGACATCATAGTCCTTGCCTTCCTCTTCTTCCCCATCTGGATGAAACAAAGTCAGCATGGACAAGATCTCAGCCAGACACCCAGACTCACCCGGACTAAGCCGGACCAAGCCACGCGCCCCTTTGGCGCGCGTGGCTTAGGCGATGCACCGGCGGCGGCACAGCACCGCGCCTCAGGTGATTTTAAATCCTGAGGCCATGCCCCTTCCGACGTCAGCGGTGATGCCTGCCTCCGCCGCAGATGGAATGAATTTCAGGGCTTCCTCTCAGCAAAAGACTCAAAATCCCCCGCAGATGGTAAAGAGGGAAAATCCTTACATTCAGCGGTAAGTCTGGGGAGCGGTGACCGACAGCCCACTCCTTCTCCAAACGCTCCCCCTTTTATACAAACATTTGCCCATAAAAGGTGCATGAATACATGTATAAAGGGGTGGGGTTTATGTGCCTATAATTTACACATGGAATTTTTAACTTATGTGTGAATTTTGGATATCATCACATTTATTGGCTGAATATAAGCACATTCAATCATTGTACAGTTGTGGTATACGCACATTTTCCACATAAATGTATATAGAGTTGGTCCTTGATTGAGTTAGCTGCAAGGTCCATGTCATCAGGGACAGTCAGAGCTGGTCCAGGGTTTGTCCCTATTGCTTTCAATGGAGGTAACACCTGGACTGGCTCTGCATGTCCTTGATGACATGAAGCCTATGTTCATAAGCTATATATTGGGTATAAGGATAGCTAGCCATGCCTGGATAATGAGCTTATCATCAGAAGCCTGGACTTTTTATAGCTTTGCCTTTGCTTTTATTCCTTATATTTTATCTATAAGGAACAGAACCTTCAGTCAGCAATTAACATTTTTGGAAAGTGTATATGTTCTGTTTATTAAAGTATATCAGGCAATGAATTTCTACTAGATCTCATTAGTTACATTTACCCTGCAATCTCCATGTAGTGTAATTGATGTCTGGATGGGAAGGAGCTGAGGGAAATTATAATTCTGACCCAGCTTCAGGTGATAGCCAAACTCTGAAGGCTTGTTGTGTCAAGGTCCTTCTCAATTACAGGTGGTGAATATAGGTGAAGGGGTGACGTCATGGACACATCAAGTAGTCCCTGATAGCTCACAGCTGGAAGGTTTAAAGTGAGAGTCCATAAAAACTCCTTTAGCCTACATGGACAGGGGCCCCAGCCAATCCTGTGTTTTGTCACGCAGATCTCCATTGGAAGGTGTGTCTTTCAGAGATATAAGTGTGGGCATAGCGATGAAGAGAGTTTCAGATGGAAGCTGATAGCCTAGTGAGGCAAGTCGGGCTCTACCAGGGTAAAGTGCCAGTGTGAGCAGGGAGAAGTTTAAGCTTGGTGCAATAGTAACATCAGACAACTTTATTACTCCAGGTAGCCCTTCATCACTGTGGAGTAAGAGATTTTCGCAATGTTTTATTTTTTCATTGACATCACCAGCTTTTGGGACATAGAGGTAATTGATTAGAACTTTCTGCAGACAGATTCAGGTGAATGGAGTACCTACCTGCACATTTTTATGATACTTCTTCTCTAATGGAAATTGTGCTGGAATTGTACATGGAATTGTTATCCAGCTAACATTGGAATACAGCTGGCTATGTTAAAGTTATCCGGCTAACCATAGCTTCCTAACTGTAGGACAGCTCTTTGGCCTGTCCAGACTTAAACAGTTAAGTCATCCGGCTAACTCTGAATATAGGAGTTAGCTGGTTAACTTAGCTGGCTATTCCTCCCAATTATGCCTCTGGAACATCCCCTAATTTAGAGGTAAATTTTAAGATGTGCACACATTTGTCGGGTCGCAAACATGGACGCAGTGATTTTATAATATACACGTGTACATACACGCATTTGCACACATCATAAAATCGGCTTTATGTGCGTCCATATGTGCAAGGCTTTATACTGATGTGTATATGTGGGTGCAAATGCCACTTCTACCGTGTAAGTGGGGGGGGGGAGGGATTTTAGTAGACAAGCGCCAATGCTATTACCTTTTACCCCAATTCATTCCCAGTTCATCCAGGTAAAATATCGAACTTCCTAATCCCCCTAACTAGATGCCCTCCCTTTTACCCTGTTAGCCCCGACCCTTAAAATCTCACTAACTAGCCATGATCTTTTTATTTTGCAAGTTACATGCCATCCATAGCAGAAGTAAAGTTACACAGTAGGGGACCCCGGCACACATTTGTGCATGTAAATTCTTATGTGCTGAATTCATGCTTCAGATCTGGACCGCCTATGTTCTGCCTATGCCCCACCCAGACTACATCCATTCCGTGCCTCTTTTTTCAGAAAAAAGTATTGTGCATGTAATGGGAGATACGTGCATTGTGGCGGGCCTTCTAAAATCTATGTGGCGCGCACAGGGCCAAGACACGCGTGTTAGGCTTTTAAAATTTACCAGTCTGCTGGCTAAATTCTAGCTGCCTAATTTATTAACTGGATATGTACCCAAATATTGATTTAGCTGGTTAACTTCTGAGTTAGCTGGATAAATGTTTTTTAATATGGACCTCTATTTACATTTATAAAAAAAAAAGAGTAAAGAAACGGCAAGAGTGGCAGAACAATTGTGTTCCAAAATTGGAAGGAGGATGAATAGTTGGAGGTTCATAATGAAAAAAGTGAATGAGTTCAAGAATTTCACATCAGTGGGTTGAAGTTGGAAGGGTTGTATAGCTACTACCTTGATAGAATTAAACAATTAATTTAGAATCGAAGTTTTGCAATGTACCTTGAGAATGGAGGAAAAACACAATAGTTTTGATGTTTCCGATGGTGACTGTATGTATGGTTTGAATGTGATATGATATATGATTGGAATGTATGGTTTTAATTTAAATTTTAAAGATGAATGAATGTATGTGATTTTTTGATATCTGTTGATTCATTTATAAAAAAATGAATTGTAATATGTGTTGAATTGTAATGTATTTAATTGCTTTTTGTAAAATAGATTAAATTATAAGTCTGTGATAAACATTATAACAAATTTGCTATTGATGTTTTTTGTAGTGTTTTTTTTAGGAGTATAGAAATGTAATGTTTTTTGGCACTTGCTGCTATCTCATTTTGCTGTATTATTTTTATGGGGAAGTGATTTTGTTTGAAATCGCCATAACTTTTGTTTGTTCACCATTAAACATGACATGTGACTACCTACTCCCAGTGACTTAGTACACAAGCTCTACAGCATCTCATCCCTGGGAAGCCTGAGAAGCAGAAGTCAGATTATAACATTGTACCCAAGTCTTCCACATGGCATCAAGCAATATTGATGCTCATCCACAGAACTGAAGTGCTTCTGTTCTAAAGTGGAAGCAAGTAGACAGTGGGACAGGATTGGCTGCATTAGCAGCAAGTCTGATGCCACTGTGGGCCTTGTAGAGTCACCTCCTCCTGTGATGTTGCCAGCCTCCTTAGGCAGTTACTACACTATTACAGGCCTTTTCTTACTGTCAGGCTAGAAGGTGGCCTGGCTGGGTCACAAATGTATGCCTCTACAGGATGTGAATAGGTTGCCTACTGTCCTAATGCTATCATCCTTGGTCCCTCTCCTGCTGCTCCCTTGAGGCTGTCTTTTTGCTGAGGCCCTATGGGGTTAGGGAAAGATGTAAGATGGATAAGACCAAAGCTATAAGACACTTTAAGGCTCATCCTTGGCCACTGGGATGTGCATTAGTGCTTGATGGCTCTGGGAAAAAATAACTATAGTTTCTGAAATGCGATAAATAATGGAGCAGCCGTGTTATTTTATTTGCATTAAATTGCCTACTAATTATCTGTATTGCATTCATTAGTTAATTTTATGTATGCAAATGCATACAAAGCAAGTATTTTCTGTCAGGAGCAACTTAGTTTAAAAAAGTGCAATATCACATGATAAACAGCATTTTCGGAAAAATGTTTTTCATGTTAGCGCACTAACTTTGCCCCCTTAGTGCGCGCTATCGGGAGTTAGCGTACACTAACTTCAGATAGCACACACTAACTCCCGATAGCGCACACTAACACGAAAATTGGGCCCCCCCTAAAAAAAACCGCCCGAACCGCGAGGAATACAAAATTTCTTGTGGGGACCCGAAAACGAAGCCCGAAACGATAGGGCGTAACGAAGCACATCTCTAATGAAGAATCCTGAGAAAGGTGAGAGCCATGAACCTCAGGAAAATTCTTTGCTATTGTTTGGAGGGGGAGATGAAAATAAACTACTAAATGGTTGCAGAGTTTCCTGTTAATAAAGAGAATTACTCTGTGTCCAGTGAGTGAATACTAATGCATTTTAAGTGGTATACTTTGCAATAGATCTGTGAGAACCATAGCCTAATAAGAGAAGGGAGCATTGGTATTTGATGTGAGAGGAAAAAACTGAGTTACTGTTTGTACTTTAAATTATTGGATTGAGGGGAAGGTGCAGCATATAATTGCTAAGGAGCTGGTGCGATAACCTTTATTGTATTCTTGCAACTGCTGCAGCCTAGCTGTGGAAGCCTATGTACCCTGAGCTAATCAGTGACTTTCAGCTCTTTATTATATACTTTGACAGCTGGTAAGAAGAAAATACATATTTGTTTGTTGGAATATATCTTCAGAGTGAGTCCCTATTTCATGGAATACTATGATGTTTGTGGCAGTGAGAAGTTAGCAATCAGAGTGGGTCATAGAGGGGATTCTCATAGCATGAGATCTCTATCCAGCTCAGAACATTATACCTTGTTACCTCTGTGCCTGAGTCCACTACATCATCTGCCTGACCCAATTCTTAAATCTTACCGAGAGACTGGTAATCAGGTCACTTAGGTGCCAGACCCTCTCACGTTTTATGTGCCCTACTGGGGAGGGTTTCATAAGCAAACAAAGAGACTAACAAACTTCACACTCGAGTCCCAGCCATCTTCCTAGGATAGGAAACTGAAACAAAGAACAAGAACCTGTGGGTCTGTTATATAGCTTCTGTTCTGATCACATCACCTCTCATTGGGGAGTGTGGCAGCCACTATGCTCCTTCTCTCATCTTATGCTCTATTGTTGGAAGATACTGATGCTACTAGTCAGGGACACCTTTGCATACTTACAATGGTTTATTATAAATATGTTTCTTGCTAGATTGTGTCAGTGTAGGGAGGGAGATAGGCTGATGGGTTGGCCACTAGATGTCACTAAGTTCTTGTATAGAACTTTAATATCATGAGTCTTCCATCCCCCTCAGCCTCTCTCAACCTGGAGGGTCTGGATTGGATGCCTCAACCCTATTTAGCTCATCCATTTTAGAATTCCATGGGATCAAATTCAAAACAATGAGGATGTTTAAGTTTTACCCTCTGGTGAGGTCTCCCAGCTTCACCCTGGAGTTTCAGTTGGAAGTGATACCTCATTGTGCACTCCCTGCCAGAGACTCCTACTAATTCACAGAGAGAGAGATTTTTACTCCTGATTCTCATGGGGAAAAAGGGATCTCAGCCAGAGGACAAAAGACCTGTTAATCTACTCTAAATTCTAGGTGAGCAAGTACTAGTGACAGATCCTGCTGAGAGAGACGGTGATGGCTGAAGATATAACCAGTTTACCTTTAGAAGTATTTTTTGAACTTGAACATTGTGGGGAGTTTTTTTCTGATCCACCCCCCTCTCCATAGGGATGCAGTCTGATCCCTTTCTAACTTTCCACAAAGAGAAGTGCTCAATAACAACAATCAAGGATGAAAGAGAGTTTGGGAGACCCCAATTGATGGCTGATCCTCTGCCTCCCTCCCCCTCCCCCAAAGAGCTGCTTCCATTAGCACCATAGGACCAGTGATCTATCCTTTGCTTTTCTTCACCCTCCCTTGAAGATTTACGGTTGGAAGGTCAGCCACCAATATGGTCTCACCAATTTCTCCCAAGAGTTGCCACCATTAACATCGGAGGGTAGGAGAGCTGGATAACAGCCGTCTTCTTCCTCCTCTTCCCTCAATGACTGAAGTATTCTTGATGCTATTGCAGGAGATGGGAGGACTGATTTACCTTCTTTCCTTCCCTGGTAAAGCCAAAAGCTGCAAGAAATAGAATGCTTACAAGTGATTCTCTTACCTCCTTCCCTGAAGATGTACATTGTCAGGGAATCAGGGAGGAGAATGTGAGGGCCAGACAGCACTTTGGAAGGGGAAAGGAGTGAGAGAACACAAGGAAAGGAGATGAGTGCAAGAATGCCAGGAAAGAGGAGGCAGGGGAGTAAAGGGAAGTGGTGATAATGCACAGGTGGAAGGGGGAGAAGAGAGATTCAAGAGGAATGAGGATACCATAGAGTGAAAGAGAAGATGCAAAAGATAGATCTAGGAACAGAGACCTGGGAAGGGAGATCACATCACAGGAGGAGAGTTGAACAGAAAGCAGGAGGATTGGGGAAGAGGTTAGAGTTCAGGAACAAGGACAGGGGGATATGGAAAAGAGATTGAGGAGAGCATTGAAGGAAGGAAAATTAAAAATCAGAGAGAGCAAGTGGGACAAAACTGAAGGGGAAGAAGAATTACTGGAGAAAATTGGAGATCAAGAAAAGATGAGCAGGAAACATATTGGAAAAAGTGGAGAAGAGGAAAAGGAAAGAGAGGCATGCTAATGGGTAGAAAGAAGGGACGAAAAATTCAGTGCTGACACAGACTGACGGAATGCAGATGAGGTAAATCTAAAGCAGAAGGAAATAAGGACACTAAAGAGAAAATTGACAAGAGAATGAGAAAAATATACCCTGGACTGGAAAGTCAAATCAGAGACAGCAACAGCTGAAAATTATTTTATTGCTTTAAAGAGAATATGAATGGACTAATCAATGTAAAACATCCTGGTTTCCAATTCAGGTATCATGATTTGGGTATATCTCTCACAGAGAGAATTTATGAGTAGGAAACTGCTGAATTTATTTGATTGATCTGGCTTTTCTACAGACACAGAATAATTCCCTTATCTGCATAACATTCTGCAACCCTTATAGTTTTCCTTGGGTTCTTCTGTTTTGTGGTAACAAAAGAATCTTGAAGGTGTCATAAATTTGCAAATTTTGAGAGTAGATTACTGCAAATGTTTTCTCTAGTCTCCCTATAAGCTGTGTGCTTATTGTTGATACCACTTAATTATTATTATACAGTAAATGTTATTCTATGTACACACTTTTTGAGAGTGTAAGCTGGAGCTGAAAGGGGAACAAGACCCTTTCTCTCTTTTTTTTTCATTGACCCCAATTCTTTCTTACCCCTGCAGCCTCCAATACTGGTTTGCAGCCAGCTGATGGACCAGGCAGGAGGAGAGCAGCAGAGCCACCTCTTTCATCTGCACGCCACATCATTAACCTCCTGAGTCCCACCCATGCAGCACAGGACCCGTTTCATGGAATGAACTACTCAGGGCTCCGTTATCTCACAAAACCCACCATCTCTACGCATTCAGATTTCCGAGGGAAGCCAGCAGAAGAAGCAGATACAGGTAAGAAGCACTGATCTTCTGCCAGAGTGGCAGGAAAAGGAGGGGAACAATCGCACCGACAAGGTGGAAGAAATGCAAGAGTGTGCATTTTTGTGGCAACTGGGTTATGTGCCTAAGCCCCAAATCTCTTACGTACCTAGGGATGCCTCTGAAAGTTAAATATGAGTTAAAAGAACAGAGAAAGGGAGTAACGGAATGTGTTTAATTGAAATAAGGTTAGAATAGTTGGCTGGAGCAAATACTTGGAAGCTTTTGAAAATAATGAAGGCAAGTTTGGACTGGACTCTTAAGAGAAATAATAAATCAGTAGTGTTTTGAGGATTGGGTTGATGATTTCACAGAAAGTTGCTGCAGATTTTGGCAGGACTAAACTACGTTTCACGACTTGGCTTAGGTATGTCTCTTGGCTAAGTCTAGGTTGGATGTTTCTAAAAACTGGTAACGTGTTTAAACATATACAGCTGCCTCATTTCTCTTATACTAATCTATTTGAAGATTTACTGTATATAATTGGCTCTCTTTTCTTATCTTAAATAATTACAAATAATATTTATAAACAGTTACTTATTAGTGGCACAAATTATTTATTTTGTGAAATGGGCACACAGATCTCAGTGGTGAAGTAATTTTATAACATCAAGCCAAGCATAAATTCTTATCGATGAGTGAAGTTTATAAGCTGCACTCCTTAGTCTTTAAAGCTATGTCACAATCAATGCTTATCACTGAAACTAGTACTGGAAATCCTGGAAACACTATGGGGTAATTTCAAAAGGATTTGTTTGCTTAAAACTGGATTTTACATGTGTTAATGTAATTTGAGTGTTAAGTGGGCTTTTGGAAATTGTGATATATATTCTACTGAGTTGTCAATAGGTTTTATGTTCATAAGTATACCTTAAAAGGCAAATTTTAAAAGCCCTACATGCTCCAAAGCAAGGAGATATGCACAGAAGTTGGGCCGGCATACTTTTAAAAAGCACATGAGTACGTGCGTATCTACCATTATGCGCACAAAAATTCTTTTTCAAGAAAGGAGTGGGGCATGGGTAGTGCATGGGCGTTCCTAGATTATTCAATGAAATCTGCGCATAAGTATTTACACGCACAAGCGCACACCGGGGTCCTCTACAGTGTAACTTTACTTCTGCTGTGGATGGTGTGCAAGTCCTGAAACAAAAAAAAATTAAGAATTTAGCAGCGTTTTAAGGGTTGGGGCTAACAGGATAAAAGATAGGCAAGTTAACTGGGGGGGGGGGGGGGGGGTAGGAAGTCCCATCCTTTTCCTGGGTGAACTGGGGAAACTGGTAATTGCCTCAGCACACATCTACTAAAATCCCTCACTTGCGCGGTAGAGGTGGCATTTGCACACACATGTGTGCGTCTATATAAAACTGTGTGCATAGGTACACACGTACAACCTATTTTGTACCATGCACGCATATACGAGCATATATTATAAAATGGTCATGTCCATTGGCTCGAGCTGGCATACGTGTGGCTTTTTTAAAGTTACTGTCTAAGCGCATAAATGGGCTTTTGAAAATTGCTGTAGTATATGCTTCATATATGACTATAAATACTTATGAAAATTTCCCACGTTTGGGTATAATGTTTAATTATCAGATTCATGATGGGCTGTCTTTAATTAAAAGCCTCTCAACAAGCCTCACACTGTGTCAAGGAATGTCAATTGTGTTCTCATCCAACTGATGAAAATCCCTCTTTGACCCTTACATGCTTGTAAGCTCATGCACTTGACCTGGATGCTTTTTTGGTAGCGTTAACTTGCAGAGTCTATGAGCTCCATGTTCTAGTTATTTATCCACCCTGTACCAGACTTCATCAGAATTGGGTGCTGCTCTGCACACATACTGAGTTCTTATGTAAGGTTCTGTCAGTTTTCACCTTAACCAATTGCCATTCCAAGATTTTTCCTTAGGCCACATCTTCATAAAGGTAAAAGGGCTTTTTAGTATTTGTATTGTAAGAAAGTTGTTGCTTTCTACCTGGAGTGGACTAAAGTCCGTAGAATGTTGATCTTGCTTTTAGCTTCTTTTGAAGCTAATAGGCCTGTAAGTGTAACAACAGAGTCTACCATTTCTAGTTGGATAATAGATAGCATCTATTTTGCTTAGGCAGGTTTTGCCTTAGAGAGAAATGTCAAAATTCATGTTACAGACATTGTATCATCATTCACATAACTATAGGTAAATTTTCAAACGTTTTAGCTGGCTAACTGCTTAAATTAGCTATTTAAAATGATGCTTTAAAAATATTCCTCCTACTGACTGGCTAAATTGCCACTCATAGGGGTCCAGGTGTCAACTGAGTTTGTCTGCCAGGATGTTGTCTCTTTCTGTCGAATATATTGCTTTTAGGGTTCTTTCATCAGAGATAGTCCAGTGCTATACGTTCACAGTTTCCAAACACAGGTAGATGAAGCCTGTTCATCCCTGTTGAGGTAAAACACAATCACCTCTCTGTTTTTACTAGGTTAATTTTGTTGGTAACCTGGTTCTTGAAAACCTTTAGAACATTAAGAACTGCCCATAGCTCAATCAGGTTGGTGAGCAGACTATTCTTTTTGAGTTAAGGACGCTGGATATGAATCCCTATTAGATGTGCTCCCTAGTCCAGGCTGGAAGCATCTGTAAATGTAAAAAAATTCCTGAAGAAGACTTTGGAAGAGCAAATTCCCAGATCAAATAACAAAAGGGATAACAACCAAGACAAGGGAGTCTGAGCAGCTGTGTGACAAAACAGCTTTCCTGGAGTCTAAGGGGTTGATTTTAAAAGGTGTGCATGGGCGAACATGTGCATACACTACCCAGCGTGCGCACATGTACACCCGATTTTATAACATGCGTGTTCAGGCGCGCGCATGTTATAAAATCAGGGGTCGTGCATGCAAGGGGTGCACATTTGTGCACCATGCGCGCGCCGAGCCGTGCCAAGCTGCGCTGCCTTCCCCTACCCCCTCACCCCATCTTCCCTTCCCTTCCCCTACCTCCCCCACCCTTTCCCCCCTATCTTTTCTTGGTTTTTTTTTTTTTCTTGTTTTCAAACTTATTTCAGCCCCGGGACTTTACGCGCGTCACTAGACCTTTTGAAAATAGGGCCTTGTGAAAATCCGGCCCTAAGTGTTTTGATTCTATTGGGAATTTAGGGTTCATCTCGTATAAAGATGTGACATGGCAGTAACAGGAAATATGGAAGTCAAATTCCATCATTCTCAACATAAACCAAAGAAATATCTGCTGACTGAATTACTCCTATTGCAAACACCATAGCATTGACCATGGTGCAGGGAAGATAAGCCATGGATTAAGTAATTTCTTGCAAAGTACCTATAAATTCCAATTGAGTTGGCAGGCTCAATTTAGGTTGGCAGGGGAAATTTTTGGAGTAGGGAAGTAGAGAGGGTAATCATCAACAAAAAAGTGGTAATGAAATCTGTGACAGGAAATTGGAGCACTATGATAAGATATGTAGAGAGAAAGGGCTCAGTAGTTTAGTTTTTTTTATCTTATTGAATCGCCTTTTTATAAATACTGTCAAAGCAATGTACAGTAGAATACATTGGGCCTGATTTTGAAAAGCATTTATATGCTTAAAACTGGGTTTTACATATGTAAATATACTTTATTCATGTAAATGAGTATTTAAAAATTGTTACAATATATGCCATTGAATTCTCAATAGGATTCACCCATGTTAAGTGCACTTAACATGGATAATTGATTTTTGAAAATTGCTATGATAGTTTTACATTTATATGCTAACGTCTCTGAAAATTCACCTGATTATGAATTCATAATAATAAAGATAAAATACATACAAACATTACAATTCTAAAACAAAGTACAAAGAAGTTTATGGTTTAACTTTAAAACCCATAAACTGAGCAGTAGCTAAGAACAAATAAAACAGCATAAAATCAGTATAGAGCCTTGAGGCACACCGACTGATTGCAGAATAGCAGTGGAGTAAAAGCCACCAGAAAAGACAGTAAAAGTACAAGGGGCGAGGAAAGAAGAAAACTAAGATAGAATCCTAAAATCCAATCAAGTACAGTAGTGTGTCAAGGAGCATACGGTGATCAACAGCATCAAAAGCAGCAGACAGATCAAGAAGGCCGAGGAGCGAGTGAAGGTCATGAAGAGTGCCAAAAGCATCTGTGGTAGTAAGCTCTGTTTGCCGGCAGATAGGTGTGTTTTGGGATTCGGTAGCTCATCAACATGGCACCGTCTTTCCACGGTCCCCCCTCCCAAAAAAAATAAAAATATAGGACCAAACAGGTTTTGGTGCAGTCACAACAGCAAATCGTACAACCCCGAGCCCCCACTCCCACCCCACCCCTTACAGAAGACTCGGCTAAAGCCAAAACAAAACATGCACTAAATATTAACCAAAGCTCAGGGAATAAAAGCTTGAGACAGGACCACCTTTTGAATTCCCAACCATCAGAAGGTGCCCAGGAACAGTTCTTTCCCCTCTCTCCCCTATGAGTTGTTCTTACCAGCCAGGGGCTTTATAATAGCTTTTCCTGAATCCCAGTTTAGCAAGAAGGAAGGAAAAACCAGGCTCACAAGCCCAGTTTGTGAATCCTTATGCTGTGATTACTTAGCAATTTGTCTTGGATTGTGCTGGCTCTGTCAGCTGAGTTTATACATAGACTGACCTTAGTCAATTACCATCTCACTTCCTCTGTGTAGTCCTGCCATGTTGCTAGGTCCACCTCCATCTCCTTCTTAGAGAGTTTGGCCTGCTACTGGAGGAGAGGGGGCTCGTTTTGGGATTGGTTGAGCTCTAATCTCCTGTCTGCTGCCTCAGGTGGGTTACCTAGGCAACCAGGCCTCCACCTTCAGCCTGCTTGTGACTTAGATACTGCCTCAGTTCCTTAGGCTCTTGCATTGAAATCCCATCCTGGGTTCCCTTTTCTTGAGTTTGGCCCTATATTTCTTTATTCCTGTACTGTGGACTGAGAATCTGGTCTCGCTATGTCTCAAGAGATCATTGAAGACTTTGAAGAAGGCAGTTTCTGTGGAATGAAGTGGGCAAAAGACAGACTGGAGCAGCTCCAAAACACCTTGAGATGAAAGAAGGTTAAGATAGAGGAGGTGTGTAGCATATTCAAGCAGTTTGGACACACAAAGGAAAGGGGAGAAGGGAATATTGCTAGAATAATCCTGAAATGAGATGCTATTGATCAATAAGGAGATGGGGGAAAAAGAGGAAATTAGAAGTGAAGCATATAGTATGTTTCTATCTGAATTTTCATTGAGTATATGCATATATTACCTCACATAAAGACAGACCTGCTCTTCAGAGAATGTAAATTATGACATACTTTTAAAAATCAAAGTTGCAACTCTGCCCCAATCCATTCCTGGAATGCCTCTGCAGTTTGAGTAAAGTTATAAATTTAACAGTTATATGTGTATTGATGTACACACAGAGCCCCAGGCTATTTTAGTATAGCCATTTACACACATTATGCATATTAATATTTTTAAAAATTACTCCCTGTAAACTCTTCATTTTTTCTACATAGGATAGAAATATTTGAATTTGGTTTAAGACTTTACAAAGAAGACAATTTTTCTGACATTAGGATAAAATATTTTAGTGATGGTCATATTATATATTTCTATGCCTTTATATTCTATACCTGTGTTTTTGTGAACTCATACAAGTTTATGTTTAGTAAAACTAAATATTGGAAAACTAGGAACTATTTCAAGTGTAAAGTTAATTTTAATTCATAGTAGCACATTGTATTAAGATTTTATGTTAATTGTGTTTAACATATTCATAATGAGCTCCCATATAGTGAAAAGAAGGTTTTACTATAGGTGTTTTATTAGATGATAATTAATCAGCAAATAAAAAAAGTACTATAAAGTTATAAAGGTTTGAGAGAGCCAAGGGGCTGATTAGCTTAAGAGAGATAAGGATGCAATGAATTAGATAGTCTTTATTTGAATGACAAACTTAGGAAGGTACAATCTTTCAGGTTTAGCTCTGTATAAAAGGGCGATTGACCCTATTGTAGCATGGCTCACAATTACATTAGCATGCAAGGTTTCCAATACTAAGCAGGTGATTGACTTAATGGAAATAGGCTGCAGGTCTCAACATAAGGGAAGCACTTTAAGCAAAGTGAAAAAATCTTATTTTGCAAACAAAGGAAAACCTTGAGCTTTTAACACAAACTGAAACAGCTTTTTAAGCATATTCGAGCCAAAGTAGTTAAGTTGCACTGACTCTAAAGTTCCTTTTAATGCCTGCTTTTGTGTAAATTTTTCAGCTTTAACATAAACCTGGTATGTAATAATGATTTTAGCATTGAAAAACACGTGATAAAACAGGAGTTAAAACCCACACTAGGATTAGCATGGGTACTGAACATGCTAATCCCATGTACATGCGGACATTAGCAATTACTCTACAATGTAAGGAGGTGCACTTTTAACTTCTAGGTCAGAGCAGGGGTAAAACTTCCTGCAGTATTTGTCACCCTGGGCAGCAACTCAGTAAACCAGTTTCAACATATATGCCTCCTGAAATTCTCAACTTTTTTTTTTTTGTAAAATGGTTTTGAATGCTTTGTGCTAACCCATTGACTTGAAATCAAAGAGGGTATCTTACAAATCATCCAAAGAACCATAAGTGGGATTTTGTTTTGAGGTTGTTGGTTTCTTTTTTTCCCCCCATTCCCAAAGAAAAAGTGATCTGAAGATGAATGATGAAACAATTCACAATTTTCTTTTTACAAGAGGCTGGTGGTCTCTGACACTGGCAAACTGAGAATCCAAATTATGAAATGTATATAACTTTGCAGGCAAAGGAGGCAATCTGGGAACTGCTACCACTCGTCTTGTTCACTTCCTGGATGATTTTTTTAAATGTATGTTGCAGTAAATTAAAAAGCAAAAAATTAATTGCTCAGTACTATGAACCTTTAAGTTCAATTAACCCTGTCAGTGCAAGAGGGAGGAAGAAAAGGAAACAAAACTCATGTTTGCATGCTAGGAAAAGCCACGTTCTTGCTTACAGTAGTACTGGCTATCATTTATTCTACCATTGTGGTTTGAGGTTTAATAGCATTCAAATGGTTTATGAGTATAAAAAAGTTTGAATAGGCATTAGACAAGTGTGCATATACCAGGTTCTGATGTCATGTTATATACTGTATTTTTTGGACTGCAGATCAATTCGAAATGCAATAAGCAATCATTACATCAAATATAATAAAACTATTAGCAATAATATAATAATATAGTTTGTACCAATTAAACAATACAATAAAAAATTGAGTTGCTTCCCGATGGAATCATTCTCTGCT